>NW_024704746.1:63937834-64537834 GCF_018977255.1 Callorhinchus milii | reverse complement strand
CAGATAGATTGTCCATGTAGTAATATTGATGTGGATATCCCAAGTGATTACAACAGAAAAATAGGGAACTAGAGCAGATCAGGAAATATATTGATCTACAAATTGAATGTGGCAGTTTAAAACAAACACAGTTCCTAAAATCATCGGTGCAACTGAGACTGTTAATAAGACAATTGGAAATGGCTTTACAAAATACATGGTGAACAAAATGTCAACCTCCTTCAAAAAAATAGCTATTTTAAGAAGCTCAAACCTTCTAAGAAAAGTAACATCCATTCATAGGTAACGTGGCAGTGTTATTGGTTTGGCTGACCATCACTGAAAACCACTTAGTGATTGCTTCTATAGAGTTATCTAAACTGTAGTAACATAATAATAATAATAATAATGATCCTTGTATTTGGGACAGCACCTTTCACGTCAGGGGGACCGCCCAAAGCGCTTCACAGGGCATACTGTAAAGTGCAGTGATAGCACGTTTTGTGGACGAACGTGGCAGCCAATTTTGCGTATAGCAAACAGCCACCAAGTCAAACAGGCCCAGTTCCTCCAATCTCATGGTGAAATTTAGAAATTGTGCTCGTTATATAAGAATCTATGTTATTTAACTGATCCACTGGACGATCCACTGGTTTCAGCCAGGATTATGAGCTCTCCATGGTGTGGAGCTAGAACCCACAGCCTTCTGAACTTTTGCCATTTGGAAGGACAGCATTCCAGATTGTAGTGAATAAGAGAGGTTGTCGAGGAGATAAACAAACTTTGCAAGAGAAACTTTTTTTCAAAAAAACAAGCTGTTTAAAATGGTAAGTTCTATATTTTTTTGGCATTTCCGTTCCTTCAGATCCTTCATGGAGCCTATAATTTCTCCAAAAAACATCACAGAAGACATGGTTAAGTGTCTGCTTCTCACTGATAATTGTAAGATCAGTTTTAAATCAGACAATTGACCATTTCCGCCTCACCCCAACACTCTAGCAATCTTTTATCATTTGGGGAAAGTTTTAATCTGACAATGTTTTCTTATTACATCCCATCAGATAGTGTTCACACACAGTAAATATCCTGTCACAAAACTAAAGCACTTTTAGGAATAATTAATTAAAATCCAAGTCTCTGCAGCATTTTGTTAGATCTTAATACTTTCTATAGAACAATCAGCAATAGCAAAGTCATGTTAGAAACAGATAAATTTAGGATGTATATTTACCAAATGTCAGGATTATCATGTCCGTGGAAAACATTTTTTTTTCTCTCTGTTGAATTGAATGAAAAAGCTATTGAATTCTGCATTGTAGTATACATAATTGTGAATAATAATCAGGGAATAGAAAAGGTATTCTTCTTTGTTCATTTATTTTCCACTTAGCTTAAATGAGAAAGAATGTCTAGAGGGAGTGTTTTTAGTACAAACTACTCTACCACATAAATTATTCACATTTTCTTCCAAGACTGCGTCTCCAAATGGTGGAACATATCTTCAACCTAATGACCTTTTCCCCCATGGAGTTCTGCTCTCACAGGTGTCCACTAGCTTCCTGACCTCTTCTGATGGTGTTAGGAGTCCACATGTATGTTGTTGCATGCTTAGCTGGCTCCGGTCTGCCTCACGTACCCCGCCTCGCCCGCCCCACCATTGGCAGGCGGGCCTTCAGCCATTCTGCCCCCACCCTCTGGAACTCCATCCCGCAGTCCCTCCACCTCGCCTACTCCCTTGCCTCCTTCAAGACCCTCCTCTTCGACCATGCTTTCAATCACCTTCCCTGCCCCCCACCCTCCCTGATCCTGACCCCCAGCTCGGGTCCGAAACACTGATTGTCCAGCACCTTGGGACGTCCTCCCGCCGTGAAAGGCGCTATACAATTGTAATTTGGTTGTTGTTGTGGTCTCCATATATTAACAGATATTCGTTCTTTGGACTAACCTGAATTTTTTCATGTTCACACTGGAGCAGGATATTTTAACATTGTTTGGGCATTACTGTTTCCTGGTTCAATTGTCTACGTCGGGTGTGATTATATTTAATCAGTTAAACTGTTAAACAGTTGTAAAGTTTGCTGCTGAGGAAAGAGATCTGAAGGATTGTTGCAGATAATCTCAAAAAAACATTATCTCAGTGCTTGCTTTAGTCTGTATTTGTGCCTTTTACATTAAGGTCCTCTATGGAATGAAGAGCGGTGGAAACTGGTAAGGTCAGGATAAAGAGTAAGAACTTGTTTAATGAGATGATAGAAAGATTGAGAGGAATAGAGAATGAGGGGAAAATAAGGCTATAGCAGAGTAACCAGAAAAAGTATGAAGATACTGGATTGGAACAGTAAGAGGGATTAGAAGATCATGACTATCACTGTGGGCAGAAGCTGGTTGATTCACAAACCCATTCCACATCATGTAGGATCTTTAAGCAGCAATTGAAACATGAACCATAACTGTCGAGGAAAGTGTAAAGAGAATTCACAGCCAAGCATGTATCATACACAATTCTATCATTTCATTTAAACTGAGCTGTAAAGAAAAAAATAATACTGCAGTGGATTGTGGAAATGCCTCACTGCTGTAATCATTACAAAATAATATTTTGGTTACTGTAGGCACATCAGGTTAATGATGNTTTTTTCAGAATCACATTAAGTAAAAATAAGTCAAATTTTAATATACAATCTTCAGATGGCTTCAGTGAATTTAATCTGAGTATGTAGTCATTTTTCTTTTTTTTTTAAAAAAGTCCTTTAATTTGGGTTCCGGCAATAAATATACTTCACGCTACCAGGTTTGACATCATCAGAAAATTCACCAAGAGGTTTCTATTATCCTCTGCATAATTTTATTTGCTGGCAAATAATGATTGTGACTTTGTTTAATGGCATCATAGTTTTGTTGACTCAGCCGTGCAAAATTTATTGAACTTCATTAAAAAGATGAGAAAACTGCAGCGATTGCTATTTGAGTTAGAGATTAGCTGTGTGTGTTTTTTAATCCAGCCTTGTTAAAGCTACAAAATGAATAGTGCCTTTTAACAGATGTGTTTTAGAAGTTCCTGAATAGCTATAATTTTAAGAATAATTGAAGGACATAAGTCCATTAACTTCCCCCAGACAAATGTGTCATTAAACATGATTGTTGCCAGGAAGTCAAAATGAGAAAGGACCAATTTGCTATCCTGCATCCTGTCTGTTCGGTATTGTTGTATCTGTCTAATCTTCATCCCCCTAGAAGAAAAGCTATCATTTCACACATCAATGTCATATTTACCTTTAATTGGCATTCCTTGATTAGTTAAGTGGTTGAAAATGGCAGCTCTTTCCTCAGCCAGAATCATTGCTCATCAAGTTAACCTTGATTGGACAGGACAGCTTAATGTAGGGTCTAATCAACTTTTTTTTTCTCTTCTTCCTTTTTAACTCCTTCAGATCAGAGCCTCTTGGATGTATTCTCATTGTTCACTTTCCTCTATTTACAGCCCTAAAACAAATCTCAAGTTAGAGAGGGAAATTGAAATATTATCAAAAAATTACAGTTGCTAAGCTGCCTAAATTGCTCGGTTATGGAAGGCTGGAAACTTGCATGTAATAGTCAGGCTGTCAGACCATGAACACCCCAGGTTTCATCACCGGCCTATAATCCAGTGAATGTTGCAATTGACCTCAGCACCCTTGCATTTGGAAGAAATAATATTTCCAGTTTTCAGTTAAGTGGCCAGAACATATTCTGTTTTACATTCAGCAGCTATATTCCATGTTTGTTTCCCCGGTATTGCACGTGTTAAGGAGCAGCAGTAGGCTGTCAACTTGCATTTATGCAGCGCCTTTCATACCACGATGATATGGGGTTCTTAATAGCGGCCTGGCTTGATGCTAAGCCGGAAAGTGGGGAGGAAGTGAGCCAAGGCACGGTTGGAGAGGAAGGTCTTCAGATGTGATTTGAAGACAGGCAGAGAGGGGTAAAATGGAGGAGTTGAGGCAAGGAATTCCAGAGACTCGGGGTGGGGGGAAAGTGCCTGAAAGCAACTGTGGATGGGACGAGGGAGCTTCTCGGGAGGCAGTGGTGCCTGGCAAGAATTGGGGCAATGGGAGTGCAAAATATTCCTGAAAGAAATGACACATGCTGAGCTGCAGTTCTTTTGAGTATTGTTTTCATTTGTGTACCTCATTCTTGTTCATGAATCCAGACAACATGTGTTGACAGGCTATTCACCTGTGGGGTCCCAATCTTGTCCTTGCCCGTCGTCAACTTTGGCAAGTGTTTAGCAGGGATATATTTTTAAAATCGCCTTTTTCAATGTCGATGGTAAAATACATAATTTAAGAATTCCTTTGAACAAACATGAACTTACCACTCAGTAAGTTTAGAACACGTATTATTATTGCGGACAGCGGACTCCAGTTCTTGTTAAAGAAAGTCTGATGAGATCAAACCTCCGCTGAAGGTCTCTGGCTCTGTGTGAAGGAACTCGGGTTAATCTTGGTGATGGCGCAGGATGATTTTCATCAAAACATTTACAAACAGTCTATTTTAAATAATCAGAAAAGAGACTCAACTCCTGATTGATGGAATCACATCAGCCAAATAAAGTGCAGGGTTGCCTCGGGATGTCATTTAGTAAAGAAATTGCAGCTAGATAAAGGTCTAAAGTTTTTGGAATTGCTGTCATTTTCTTTTTTGAACTGATTGGCTTCGACTGCATTTTACGACTCTTTTGAAAAAATCCAAGGCTTCAAAATGATTAAGCACAGCCCGAGAAAACATTTGCTCATTTTTGGTGTGATCATTTTGATTCTCGGTGTTTTTTTTTAAAAAAAAGCGTTTCTTGAAAGAACAAGTTATGTTATGACAGGCAAAGAAACTTTCAGGATAAATCCAACAGAATTAAATCAGAACACCATTCCTTGTGTTTTATAGCAATCTGGGTCATTCAACAGTAGACTGGGATGAGAACACAGACCCAAGTCCTTTCTCTTATAACCTCGATATACTGAGGTAAACACCAGTATCTCTCTCGATTCCCCAGTTGAGATTTGCCAACTCAGCACAAACAAATTGAACGTGGCTCCTTCTATCTCGCTCAAAGTGGCTATTTCACTCAAGGCAATAGCATTTTAGCCGTCGAGTGAGCTATCTTTAAGGAACTTTGTGTTAAATGTTGTTCTCTGATGCAAACAACAAAATGATGTACCAAAGCGAAGTCTTGCCGATCCAGCGGGAGAAGATAACTTGGTCTTACTGTATCAAAAAATTCTTACTAAAGCTGATCGATGCAACACATTGCTATGATTTTCCCAGTGAATTATGTCTCTTACTTTGCATGTGGTATGTCAGCTTCAACTTTCATTCAATAGAATAGTAGTTGCTACACTGCAGGGACAGTAATCTTCTACTCTGTAGCAACACCTTAGAGGGAACCAAGAATTGATAGCCTTCTTCCTGGAATGTTTATCAAAATCAACGTTTTTAATGTATGTAAACTATGTAACAAATATTAACTAAAATAACTGAATTAGTAATACAGTCACAGGTGCACACATGGGACCATCATTTATTGCATTTTTTTGAACATTAGCAAATTAAACCCAATTTATCTTTAATGTTTAATAATGATTATAAATCAAAATAGATTAGGAATAACTATCTATAAAAATATTATCAGAGAGAGTATTTTTTCCTTCCGACTGCCGCTGACTATCTGCCTTGGTTGCAAGTCTCAAGGCAGTTGGCATAGAGATTCGATGGTTCTGGGATCAATTATATACACAAGTTGGCCAAGCCAGTAAAAGTGAATTTGTGCCCCTCATGAATTGAGAACAGAATATTCTAATGGATTGCTAATTGTATTGAAATGAGTCGTACTCCAGAATGCTACATGCCCTACGAATACTTTTACAGAATTACAGTCATGGTTCTGCTGAACTCACTCCGCATTAGCACTGGCTCAGTTACGGAGTTCTTACTGGTCGGTTGGTTACCTGGCTAGCTCGCTAGCTAACTAATTAATCCAGCGATCTTTGTTTTCCAAATGTGTGGTTAAAATACACAGCAGTTTGTTTTCCAACTTGATTGAAATAATAGATTGAAATTCTGAAGCATTTCAGAATTCATTGGATTGAAATATTGATCCACATGGGAGACGTGGAATTAGTTTGGGTGTTCAAAGAGACTGCTTTCCATTTACCAGATCAGGTTCGGTTCACGGATTCTACTTTTGAGCTGACAGGAAAAGAAGTTGGAAATAATTGAGGTTTTATTTAACCACATGTAATACAGGGGTAATTAATTTAAATTCTGATTCTATTTATCTGAGATGTGCTTCTCTGTAAACATTTAGGCAAATCTGATGAAAATCACACCACATTTTTCATTTTTCATGGCTTACTTTATTCATTTAGTTATTTATTTATTTGAAGAATGCAGTACACAATGCTGGTGAAGATTGGCTACCAAATTTCCCGACATAAAAGTCTCCATTAAATGCTAATTTCTTATTTATTTTTTGATTATCTTTTGGTTTAGGTCACGTCTTCTTTTGCCCTTTAACATCCACATAAATGTTAAATTAATCCCAGCTTCCCTTGTCTCCTTCAAGGCCTTCCTCTTTGACCATGCCTTCGGTCACCCTCCTACCCCCACCCTCCCTGCCTCCATCCCTCCTAATCACAACTCCCAGCCCAGCTTGACTGGCCAGAGCCTTGGGAAGTTCTCCCATGAGAAAGCTTCTATACAGTTGTAATTTGTTGCTGACCTCCTCCCATCCACCACCCCCCCTCCCACCATCACTATTCCAAATAGTAGTTTATCACTTAGTTTCCCGCTGTTGATCGAACACAGTCTTCTGTTGAACATGATGCCAAGCCCCACCATCCGCCCAGCAGCTGGAAGATTTGGCAATCTGTTTGCCATCAGGTGAGGTTCCAGAGGGACCTCCTGAGCAGATGCTCAAGAATAGTAACATGACGCATGTGGATCTTTGGTGCATAGTCACCATGGATTTGCGGTATATTCTGTGTGTGTGTGTGTGTGTATATATAGATATATATATGTAGTATATTCTTTGAAGCGCTTTGCGAGGTCTCAGATATGTTAAGGTGCTATATCAAATGCAAGGATTTATTATTATTATTTATTTCCACTGTCCATCCCCAGTGAAGATCACATGGGACTATGTTGCACCGTGTAGGACCATTCTCTTATCTCCCTCCAAACATCTCCTCTTGCCTCGAGAGTATGGAATATCTGGCTAGCAATTGTCACCAGGCACCGATGTGCAATCTGTGCTTCTAAGTAAGGAGCATCTCCAAGGCTGCTTTCTGTGTCATCCCCTGACGTGTCCTTGTGCCCATATGTGTTGGTAATTAGCTTGGAGAACAATCACAGAGAAGAAATGCACTTGGGAGATCAGAGGAGACGCTGAACACAGTGCACTTTTATGATTGTACGTATTTGACTTTTATTCTACATTTAGTTTACTTCTAAGCCAAAATGGTTTGTTATCATTTATTAGTTTAAAAAATATGATTTTTCATTTTATATTAAACATGGTTCTCTATTCCTTTTGTTTGTAAATTGGAAAACAAATACACAATGCATCTCTACCAATAAAGGTAAGTGTCGGTACCATAGCATATTGGTTGGAGCACTGCCTCGCAAGCGAGAGGACATGGGTTCAATTTCCGGGCAGGGTGAAACGTTAGTCAAGTTTCCTCACTCCACATGCCTCTGTTTACCTAGCAGTAAATTGGAATCCAGTTGTCAGTCAATTTGTGGATCGGTTTCTAAAGTTAATAATACCTTCAAAAAAAAATTATAATTTGGTCACTCACTGCGATTATTTATGGGACACTGTTGTGCGCAGTTGGCTGCAACAGTATATTCTGTGAAGTGCTTTGAGACATCTCATTGACGTGATAAGGCGCTGTATCAAATGCAAGGATTATTATTTAGCTGTGCCTGTTGAGCGCCCATCTTCCTCTTCACCGGAGGCTGATCTTCCTCAACATTTATCTAAGCAGCAAGAGCTCAACATTCTTTCACATTGTGTGGACTACGAACGTTTTTTTCACGTTTTCTACATTGTGCAGCAGTCAGCAAACTAATGACAATCTTCACTGCTTTGTTGGATTGGTAATGTGAAGGCACCAGCGAATTTTCTGGACAGTGTGAGCACCGTTTTAAAACTCTGAACATGTGCTGTTGATGATTTTACAGCTGCAGGGTATTGCAAAGAATTCTGTACCCTCTTAGATTTTTTTTATTATATGAAAGGGGCTAGATAAATGAAAGTTTTGTTTTCATTCTCATTCAGTGTTTTGTTCCCTGTAGTAATTTATTAGTATCATGTATCTGTTATAGAATCAGAAATTTGAGCACAGAGGGAGATCGTTCATCCCATTGTGCTGGTACGTGCTTATGCTATTAAGCGACACTGTCTAATGGAATTGCACTTTAATGAACTCTGTATTAAGTACAGAATTATGTGGAAGAATTATTGCTTTGAAAATTAAGCAAATAACCGTAAGAGTTCAGTTCAGAGATGTTGGAAGATAAAGCTTGGAGGTTAGTGCTCTGAATGACTCAAGTTCTGCTCTATATCGTGCATAGATCTGAACCTTGCAGTGAATCTTCCTCCAATTTAGTTGCCACCCTTTTTGCGGTTGGATTATTTCCTATGTAGGACCGAGGTTGAGATTTCAATATGCAGATGGTTCGAGGTAGCTACCACTTCTTTGTGTTGTAAGATAATAATAATAATAATCCTTGCATTTGATATAACGCTTTTCACGTCTTCCAGACGTCTCAAAGCGCTTCACAGAATATGCTGTAAAGTTAATCGACTGTATATTTGTGGGCGAAACGCGGCAGCCAATTGCGGGCAGCAGTGTCCCACAAACAGTCATGGATTGAAAATAACCAATTTATTATTGTTTTTGGTTTTGGAGGGATTATTATTAGGCTCTGTGTGGAGTAAGGAAACTTGCCCAAGGTTTCGCCCTCTGCCTGGAATTGAACCCAGGTGTCTCGCTTGCAAAGCGAGTGCTCTAACCACTGAGCTACAGGACTCCTAATGAACCTTTACAGCGTTTCGAAAAACTGCAGAATATTTCATAATTCACAGTACACTCAAAAGTAAATAATAACATGCTGTATATATTATTTCAATATTGAAAGTGTCTAGAAATATGCTAAGAATTGATATTCACATAAGAACTCAGGAATAAATGTGTTGTGCTTTCTTAAATAAAAGACCTGCAATTTTCAGCCTTCGTGCGAAGAAATATCACAGAGAGCAAACATGAGTAATAAGATCTTTATAAAATATGACATTTTCTGCACGATGACGTGAGGGAAATCAATCAAAGTTGAAGTGTACTGTCAAAGATTATTTGTTGCACCGAGTGCCCCCTGTGGCAAGCAATGGTAACATCTGAGGTTAAAACGCCTGAGAAATGGAGTCTATGATAACGGAGATGGCGGTTCCGTTATGGTCTATTAGTGTTGTATTTCACATCTGTCAAATCAAAATGTGTCTTTTTGCCCCATAGGTTGTATATATTGGTGGAGTCCTGTAGCTCAGAGGTTAGAGCACTCGACTTGCAAGCGAGACACCTGGGTTCAATTCCCAGGCAGGGCGAAATGTCGGGCAAGTTTTCTTACTCCACGCACGCCTCTGTTTATCCAACAGTAAGTAGGAACCCGGTTGTTAGTTGATTGGCGGATCGCTTTTCCGGGGGATAATAATCCCTCGAAAAAAAACTATAATAATTTGGTCACTCAATCCACGACTGTCTGTGGGACTCTGCTGTGCGCAATTGGCTGCTGAGCTTCACCCACAAATATACAGTCAAATCACTTCACAGTATATTCTGTGAAGCACTTCGAGAAGTCTAGAAGACGTGAACAGCGCTATGTCAAATGCAAGGATTATTATTATATTGTCATGCATGGAATTTAAAAAAAGGCGATTTACTTAACAGAGTCACACATTGTTACAGTAAATCCTGTGAAGCATTTGTGATATTTGACTCTTTGTCAAATGCAAGGATTATTATAATTATGTGTTGTATGTAAATACATACAGAAACAGCACAGTTTGCTTCAAAGATAAGATCTCAAGAACTTCCAAGGGACAAAATCCATTGAGGCTTAAACTGAGCCATTTTTTCCCAGTGCCCGTGTGAGAGCTGACACTCTTATCCCTGTGAAAAGTAGTGCTAGGGACCGATTTTCACAGATTATATATTGTTCCTATTTTATACATCACTGTCTGTGACGTGAATTATGGTTTAGCTGCTGATTTGCTAATTTCTTTTGGCAGCAGTCTCTTCAATTCAGTTTAACTTGTTGACAGTTTGAATTTGATAACTGGCCTGAAACTGTATTATGCTGAATAACATATTATGTTTGCATTGTTAATCGAGTAACCTAATTGGCTGGAGATAAGGTAACAGCATAAAATCCAATGCATAAATCACAACTTGTCATGGCATGTTGACAGACTGTTCGACCACAGGGTATCACAGCAAAACTCAATTCCATCCTCGCCCAATACCTTCCAGCAGATGGATAGTGATCTGAAACAGGAATCCAACTCGATTTCCCCTCTGCCTAACCCCAGATGCTTAAGCACCCTTTCCGCTGTCCTGGTTGAGGTCACAAAATGCATCTTGTACTGCAGGATGGGAAGGATGGGTGTGGGGAATATATCCAAACATCCAAACAGAGTAGTCTGAATTGGAGTTTTGATGTCCATTTGTATAGATTTGATTTAGTATTTGAAACATGATTTTGTTTGATTCTCCTTAGGATGAAGTATTTGAAAAAAAAGCAATGACAAGTGGAAGGCTAAATCTGCTGAGGAATTATTGGAAATAATAATAATAATAATAATAATAATAATAATAATAATCCTTGCATTTGATATAGGGCCTTATCACATCATCGCAATGTCTCAAAGCACTTCACATGATATACTGGAAAGTGGATTGAATCCGTATATTGTGGGTGAAAGTGGCAGCCAATTTGTGCACAGCATTGTCCCACAAACAGTGAATGATTATTTTTATTTGGGAGGTTGTTGGCCAGGAAACCGGGAGAAACTCCCTTTTCTTTTTGAATAGTGTCATGGGATCTTTTTAACATCCACCTGAACAGACAGACCAGACCTCGGTTTAACATCTCATCTGAAGGATGGCACCTCCAACAATGCAACACACCACCAGTGCTGCACTGGAGTGTTATCTTAGACCATGTGATGCTTAGACAAGAAAACTCATTTGGATGATCTTACCCTGTCTGAACTATAGCTGCTTCTTGACAGTCATAAAGCAGCATTGAAAGCAGCCATGGAAAGTTGACATTCCAAGTGTAACACTTAGGAGTAATCAACAATGTATTTATTATAAAAACAAAAACAGAAGTTGCTGGGAGTACTCAACAGGTCATCTATGCAGAAAGGAAAGTGAGTTGACGTTTTAGGTCCATGACCCTTCGTCAGAACTGGGGCATGTTGGGAGGGAGAGGCTTTTAAGGGCTAACAGAGAGAGGGGGGAGGCAGGGCAAGGAAGACAAAGGAGAAAATGGGGTAGAGGACGGGATGAGGAGTTAAAGAGCTGTAAATGATGCAAAACAGTGGGGGTGGGTTTGCAACAAAGCAGGGGAATAAAGGTGTTAATACCGCAGAACAAAAGGGTGGAGGAAAGAACTTGCAACAAAACAGGCAGATCAGGTAGAGAAAAGGTGTATCTGGGACCAAGATGAGGTGGGAATGGTGACAGAAGAGGGGGAAGGGGAAGATGAACTGTTGTGTTCTTTTTTCAGCGACTTCTGCTTTTGTTTTCAGATTTCCAGTGTCTGCAATATTTTGTGTTTTGAATATATTTATTGTAATGGATACTGCACTGGCAACCAAAAAGCCAACAAATCAGTTAATTTTATAGCGTGTTATAGATCAGGGAGTCATCAAAATTATAGGCAAATGATTGAACAGTATTGGTGTCCCAGGGCACACTTGTGTGGATGTTTTCAAGAGACTGCTGCAGTGGAAAGATATCAAACACTTGTGAAAAGGACACACCTGTCAGCTGTATGGTTAATTCTTGCCATTTTTATGGATCCCTACGAATCCCTCTTGTCTCAAAACCCGAGTGTAATATTCTCCAGTGTCCCGGTGTCTGACAGGTTTCACATCAGCAGTTGAAGTCTGCTGTATGTGACTTCACAATACGTTGAATTTTTTTGCGAGTGGGCAAAACTCCCAGAAGTAGCAGGTGCAGTTTGTCATTGGAGTCACACACCGTAGTGCCGAAGAATTTTTGTACAAGGAAATGTCTGATTTTCAGAACTATATTTTAGAATCAAAAGTAATGCTGTGAGCAGACTCAGAGTTTGATAGGCCACAAGAGCTAAATTGATAATAATAATCCTTGCATTTGATATAGCGCCTTATTACATCGTTGAGACGTCTCAAAGCGCTTCACAGAATATATTATAAAGTGGATTGACTGCATTTTATGAGCGAAACACAATACACAGTCAATCCAATTAGTGAATTGATGCTACAAAGTGCTTGTTGGGATGATGATTAGTGTTAGCTCGAAATGAAAAACTTTGTGGTAGAAGTTTGTACTTTCTGTTTCTCCAATAAATAGACCAGCATGTTGAAACTGGACAGTTGAATCCATTTCTCAATCATTTTAGCAGTGAGGTGTGCATCTAATTTTATGTATAAGCCCATAGGAAGGATCCACTTCTGGTTGACATTCTCCCTTATTTTTTGATGATGTCCTAACTGTTCAAGGAGCAGCTGAACAATTCATGTCGACCATTTGCTTCTCTCTACATTTCAAACTCTATAAAATATTTTTCTGATATGTCAAGACAGCAAGAAAAAAGTGTACACATTCAATTTTAGGGTGTACTACAGAAAGTATTTCTTTACATAGAGGTTAATCACCAGATGGGATCGATTAAGAAGAAATGTAAAAGAGGTCAGAGCACCGAACAGCGTGATAGAGTAATGTGGAAAAACTAGGGTACGTCTGCTGGACGAAAGTAGGCTGGAGGATCAGGATGAGCTGCAGGATCGTTACCTATCTTTTAAGCAGGACCAGGAGTAGACCATTCAGCCCCTCGAACCTGTTCCACCATTCTATAAGATCATAGCTGATCTGTACCACAACTCCAATGTCCCGCCCTTACCCCATATCCCTTGATATCCTTACCTAACAAAAATACCTTTTGGGGGGAGAGAGTTCCAGATTTCCACTACCTTTTGTGTGAAAAAATGACTCCTGATTTCACTCCTAAATGGCCTAATTTTAAGACTATGTCCCTGTGTTCTGGATTGCCCCACCAGAGGAAATAGTTTCTCTGTAGCCACCCTGTCGAATCCCTTTATTATTTTAAAAACCTCAACCTCCTATAAACTCAAGGAAAGTACAAATTATAAATCCCAGAATTGACTAAAGTCAATGGAAATTGAACCTGCAGTTGTAATGCTGAAGAGTTTGCATATTAAAGATATACATATTTGAAAGTCTGATGTTTCAATAATAAAGATCAGAACAATGACGACGGCAGGGAATCAGTGCCTATTGATGTACATGATCTCAATACTATTCTCAAAATAGAAAACAAGTCCTTACAAAATGGAGGAAGAAACCAAACCATGCAGACAAAATAATTACTTTTATTATTGCACATTGTTTTAATGTTCTTATTGCAGTTAATGGTACGATAACCAGATTACCATGTAGGTGTGAACATTTCCAAGTAAGTGCTGGAGTAGAACAATACATTTTTTTTGATAAACTAACAATTACAATGATAATTCTTATTCTGTGACTGTTATCATATGACAGTTAAATTCTTCCTTTTGTGTTTTCTTGGATTCTTGTGTTTGTGTTCTCATTAATGATCTAATGAGATTTGTCGCCATCACACAATAGACCATTCTCAATCCTCCACCTTTTATTTGGTTTAGTTCAGATAATCAGAAGTCATGCTGAATTGTGCAATGCTCTGCTCTAGATACCACAACATAATAGGGTTATTGAGGCCAAGGAGAGCAGTGAGGCTAATCCCCAGAGCTATGAGGAACAACTGGAAAAGATGGGGCTTTTTTGCCTTGAAAAGAGACATCTTACAAGGGAAGACAAGATGCATAAGAAATTTAACTTAAAATAATGCTTTCAGTTTTGCCAGAAGGATAAGGACTGGGGGGAGGGAGAGCCCTGATTAGGATAGGGAAGCCAAGCAGTACAAAACCAAGTTTAGTTTAATTGGAGAGGCATATAAGAGCTTAGATAAAGAAGCATATTTGATCTTGTCTTCCAGAAGATCCACATACTTTCCTATGAGAGCTACAAGTATTAAAAAGAGTTCAACGTTCTGGTCACCAAACTTTTCTGGAAGGATTTGCATGGTTTGGAACAAAACAGACCAGTGGATGGCTGACAACTGATTTTATTACAAGCACTTTTTTTAAACAGTGGGAAATTATATCACGCGGAACTCTTTGAAGTGGGGCTATTACATGAACAATTATAGGGAATGACCCTGGAGTATCAATTCAGAACTTCATAAGATATTAATATTTAGCACTTGCCATATTTCCTACAAGAATTCTGCTAGGTGTTTTGATCCCTAGACATTGGTGTCTTCCTGCCGAAGAGTGTTCCCAAGAACGTCCCAAGGCGCTGAACAGTTGGGTCAGGACCCGAACAAGGGGGAAATGGTCAGGGTGAGGGGAGGGAAGGGAGGGAGCGAGGAGGGGGTAGAGAGTCGAGAGGGGAGCTGAAGGCACGGTCAAAGAGAAAGGTCTTGAGACCGACCTTGAAGGAGGAAAGGGAGGAGGCGGCGAAGGCACTGGGGGATGGAGTTCCAGAGCCTCGGGGCTGAGAGGCTGAAGGCCCGGCCACCGATGGTAGGGCGGTTGGGGCGGGGGATGTGGAGCAGACCGGAGCCAGAGGAACGGAGGGTACGGGCAGGTAGGTAGGGGGATAGTAGGTCGGAGAGGTAGGAGGGAGCAAGGCCGTGAATGGCCTTGTAGGTGAGGGTGAGGATCTTGAATTCGATCCTCTGGGGGATGGGGAGCCAGTGGAGGCGAGCGAGGGTGGGTGTGATGTGGTCCCGAAGCCTGGTGCGGGACAGTACACGAGCTGCAGAGTTCTGAATGACCTGCAGCTTGTGGAGGGAGGTGCCGGGAAGGCCGGCGAGGAGAGAGTTCCCATAGTCCAGCCTTGAGGTAATAAAGGCGTGGACCAGAGTTTCAGCAGCGTGAGGGGTGAGGTAGTGCCGTAGTCTGGCGACATTCCGGAGGTGATGGAAGGCGGTGCCAGTTGTGGCGCGGATATGAGGGAGAAAGGACAGCTCAGGGTCGAACAGAACCCGAGGTTCCTGACTGGCTTTGAGAGGTGGAGAGTGCAGCCTTGGATGCTGATGCTGTCAGCGCCTGAGGTGCGGAGGCGCTGACGTGAGCCAATCAGGAGGGCCTCAGTTTTGCGCACGTTGAGCTGAAGAAAGTTCTCTCTCGTCCAGGACTCGATGTCGGACAGGCAGCTGTCAGGACATCGGTGGTCGTGGAGTTGAGGGTAGAGGAGGAAAGGTAGAGTTGGGTGTCATCCGCATACATGTGGAAGTTAACCCCATGTCTGCGGATGATGTCACCAAGGGGGAGCATATAGAGGGTGAAGAGGAGGGGACCGAGGACAGAGCCTTGAGGGACACCGCACGAGACAGTGCGGGTGTGGAGGAAAAACCATTTGTGGAGACAAAGTGAAGACGGTGGGAGAGGTACGACCTAAACCACTCAAGGACAGGGCCTTGAAGGTTTAGGTGGGAGGACAAGCGGTGGAGGAGGATAGCGTGGTCGACCGTATCGAATGCTGCCGATAGGTCGAGGAGGACGAGGAGGCAGAGGGAGCCCTGGTCACAGATGGTCAGGATGTCATTGGTGACCTTGACCAGGGCAGTTTCTGTGCTATGGGCAGCACGGAAACCCGATTGAAGGGGTTCGAATAGTGAATGGTTGGAGAGGAAAGAGCGCAGCTGGGAGGCGACAACTCGTTCCAGGACCTTGGATAGGAAGGGGAGGTTGGAGATGGGCCGGTAGCTTGATAGCTGCGACGCATCAAGGGAGGGTTTTTTTAAGGTGGGAGTGATGGTGGCAGTTTTTAAGGGAATGGGAATAGAGCCAGAGGAGAGGGACAGGTTGACGATGTCTGTGATATGTGGGGCAAGGAGGTGGAGCTGGGAGATAAGGAGTGGAGTGGGGATGGGGTCAAGGGAGCAGGTGGTAGGTTTCAGGGAGAGGATGAGTTTGGTGACAGAGGATGGGGAAACGGGTACGAAGTGTGTAGGGGAGGATGGGTAGGAGTCGGAGTGTGGGAGGGAAGGGGTGGGTGGTGGGTGGATGTTGGAGGGGAAGTGACCGCGGAGCGGATTCCCTTGATCTTGGATTCAAGGAAATCCAGCATCTCCTCGCAGTGAAGGTTGGAGGAGATGACCTGCGCGGGGTGGCGGGGGGGACGGAGGAGTTGGGATGTGGTAGAGAACAGTAGCCTGGGGTTGTCCTTCGCCTCCAGGATTATCCTGGAGTAGAAGGACGATTTGGCCGAGGCTAGAGTGGAGCGGTAGATTTTGAGGAGGTCCAGCCAGATTTGTCGGTGGACCGTTAGGCCAGATTTGACCCAGGTGCGTTCAGCGGCCCGCACCTGGCTCTTCAGTGAGCGGAGGTGGGTGGTGAACCAGGGGGAGGAGCGAGAGTAGGAGACAGTACGGGAGGTGATAGGGGCAAGAGTGTCAAGTGTGGAGGAGAGGGTGTTGTGGAGGAGGGTGAGAGCAGAAGAGGGGTCGGTGAGGGTTGAAGGCCAGAGGGAGAGGAGTTCAGAGGACTCCAAGGCAGCGGTTAGGGATTGAGGGGGTAACTTCTTCCAGGGGCCTTGTTCAACCTTTCAACAAGGTTGAAAGTGCATTAAAAGTAAAACATGATAATAATCTTTACATTTGATATAGCGCCTCATCACATCGTGGTGACACTTCAAAGCGCTGCATAGGATATACTGCAAAGTGACTGTATATTTTGGGGTGAAACATCAGGATTTCTCATCTGGCACGACTGTAATAATAATCCTTGCATTTGATATAGCACCTTATCACTTCTTCGAGACTGTACTGTTACCCTAGGGATTTCTCAAATTTCTGAACGTTTGAACGACACTAAGGGAGGCAGCGATGGCTAGCATGTTGTATGCTGCTGACCAGAAAAGGTTGCAGGTCTGATCCCTGGTGTGGGATCTCTTGCAGGGCAGTGATGTGTTTTTCTTTCAGATTTCCTCTGAGACACATAACTGTGTCAGAGCGAGGACACACTAAAAGAAATGCTCAAATGAAGTCACTATTCACTTCTGTTATTTTTTTAATGGAGCCATTCATTGAAAATTGGATGTGTTTGTTATGCAAGTAGAACAATTTAGCTTGTTACCATCGTAAGGTGCTTCATATTCCTTCTAATGAAATTCAGCACTGTTTTGATGCATTAGTAAACTGTTGTTCTGGAAGGGTTTATCAAGTTCTGACTGATCACAGTGTGGCGTCTTTCAGACATTCTGACTCTCTAATTCCTCTCAGTAACGAGTTTTGTTCCATGTAATAAAATATTCATGCTAAAATGAGTTTTAGACTAATTATCTGTAGTCTGTGCAGTAATTTGCTGTTAGCTGGTAAGTTGATGGCAGATTCAGTGCTACAAACAGTCCAATCTGACTCACTGCCTCCATGTAATTTCATATTCTGGATGGTTGGCTACACACATCCAGTCTTAATTCTCATTACTGAGGAGACAGATTTCTGAAGAAATGTTACAGTAACAAATGTTTTCGGAAAAAATTTAGAGGAAATCCTGTAAAATGAGATTTCTAGCCCTTCAAGTTGTTCTGCAGGGACATCCACTTTAAAAAAATTAAATTATCAAGTGAAATTTTATGAATCAGAAGTGTAACAGATTGTGTCAATAATAGGAATTAATTGCAGAAAACTGTAGGAAGATAATTAAATTTTTGACTGAAGCACTCGCTGAGTCACTTGTGCTGTTTTGCAAACAGCTCTAGAATGTTCAAGACATCCATCCAAGACTCTGTATCTCCATTCTTTTCTGTGTAAAGGGATAAAATTAATGATATTTGCATTTGATATAGCGTCTTTCACATCAGGATGATGTCTCAAATTGGTTCACGGGATTTGATGTTAAAATGTAATGTTTCTTTAAACACCTGATGATGGTGTTGAAGAAAAACTTAACAAGTTTCCTCTACATTTGAATCTTTTTCTCCATTAATGTAAGTTGCACCAGATTCCCTATAAGTGCATTTTTTCTTTTTAAAATGTGTTCATTTTTGTAAGAAAAAATAACTTGCACCCTATGTGTCAAGTGTATTGCTATCAGTGCTTTAATAATATATACTTTGATTATTAAAGCCTACTGCACTATCTTCTAGAAGTTATTCTTTTTAAAATTATATGGAGTATGCGCAAATGTATAATATGTAGAGCACTTTGGACTGTAGTAGCGATAGAAATATGCTCTTCCTAATGTCAAGTCTTGTAGGATTCCAGTGTTTTATTGAGATGTGGAGATATTGCTGAAAAATGTTACTTGCTCTCCAAAGAATTCAGATTGAGTTTGGGTATTTAGTGATGACTCTTTGTTGTACTGCTGTATGTTTTGTACACTGGCAAAGATGACTTATAAAATCAGTGTGTCATCATTTTGAAGCCTGCTGAAAGAGACTGGCTGATCAAAGCAAGAAATTTCATAGATAAAGCCATCTGTAGCACTTTAATGACCTAAGCCGAGTAGAAATAGTCATATCATTTTGAGGTACAGGAAATCGTTTGTCTAACGAGCCAATCGGGTTATATAGTTCCTGGTACCAATTTATAAAACTATGTTACTGTATCCAAATGTTCATATTATAAGATACAAAGCTCTATATTAAATGTAAGGATATAAATGTTAATTAAAACCTCTTTCATCCTGGACCTACAATCGCATTGCTTGAGCTAAATATTATAACATGAGGGGGTATGGAATTGTCTCTCTGGGTTTTTTTTAATCCAAAACTTTATACGATGAATTTAGTCCTTTTTAAAGGTACCTTTGGAGTTCCTGCACTGCTACTAAATACTTAAGGCTTGAATTTTTTTCAAGCTACATAGAGGAACGCTTGAGGATCATAAACTGTCATAGCAGAGACTAGCAGTTTTAAGTGAAGCTTGAACAGTGTATCTGACTCTATTTACATACAAATCAATTGACGCGTTTTGTATATAAAATATTGGGTAAACCTTGTGTGAAGTCGACTGGAACCTCATTATAAGGTGGGTTCACTTATAAAGCGATGGATGAACCTGCTCCATGAATCTGCGGTTGATTTCGGCACATGTGTTTGCGGGCATCCCGGCAGGCTTTCTGCATGCTAAAACATGCCTGACTTCTGTTGGCCATTGGTGTCCTTTCCTGTGCACTGCGTGTGTGCAATATATGCAGGGAGTTTCCTGTATATAGCGTGCATGTGCAGAGTGTGCAATAAGTATGACAGCAACAACCTGTTGACATTGAAGTCAACTATTCGGTGGTCGGGCCATCAGCTTCTCCGCCCCCCCACCTTTGGATCTCCCATCACGCCTTCCCTTTGCCGCGCTCCCTCCCTTGCCTCCTTCAAGGCACATTTCAAGAGCCTCCTCTTCAACTGTGCCTTCGGCCACCCTCCCTGCCCTCCACTCTCCCTTATCCCAACCACCCCACTCCCTTGTTCAGGTCCATATCCCTGACTATCCATCGCTTTGGGACGTGCTCCACACGTCAAAAGGCGCAATACAAATATCATTTTGTATTGTATTTTGTAGCGCAGAAAGATTTTCTTCAACAAGATCTAACTGATTTATATCGTGTTTTGTTTGACTGTTGTTGCAGTGAAGCATCAATTTGCCGGAGAAAAGCTTTCGTTCGAAATGTCCTTTCTTAATTGATCGCTGCTATCATATGTAGGGATAAATTGCTTCTAAATTAATGCTTCTGAGTGGAGGGGGTAAAATAAACTGAACACTTTCCTGTAAGTACTGTATCATTGTTGAGTAATTCCAGGTCAATAATTGCACAGAGCACAGCCAGAGTACAGCTCCCTGTATTCAGCCCATGCAGCAAACCTTCTGAACCCCCTGCTCGGGTGTCGACCCGGCTGTCCAGCGCCTTGGGACATCCTCCTGACGTGAAAGGCGCTCTATAAATGAAATCTTGTTGTTGCTGTTGTTGAAGAGCACCATTGTCAGAGTCACCATGTTTGTTCCACCACAACTGCAGTCTTCAGTCTTCACGGCTTTTCCAAACGAGATTGTAAATAGGGCTGAATTACGGTGCTTTTGTGCTGTTTAATTTCACCCAAACAAATCTAATTTCATACAGATCCATACCGAATGTGGAGAGACTTTTTCTTACCTGTGTGAAGAAATGTTTTAACTCATTAGTACTATCCATTCCCTTATTAATTTTATTTCGTAAAGATATATCAGTTTCTCACAATTGAGATAAGAGGCAGTAGGCAGCCCTAAGGCAACATCCACATTCCAGATAATGTACATTCCAGGTACAATGCAAATGAAGAGGAGACATCAGATTGCACTTCTAATTATTGGGCTTTTCCCTGCCATCATTTCTTAATAAGACCTAATCTTTTCCCTTGAATGATTTGAATACCCTGATCCGTGAATTTCCCCCTCCCCCATTGTCAATCAGTCTCTTTGTGGTTTGAGGAGCTGGGATGTAATGGTTGTCGGAAACAACAGCAGATGAAACAGGGCGTTATTNAAAAAAAGGTTGGAGGATTTGTCAGTGAATCGCAAACGTTGAAAATAAAAGCCTTGCTCTCAGTCCCAGTAAAATTTCAGTGATACAATCTCTATTGTGAATCTCTAGACTAGTCAAGCTAATAAACTGCGCATGAAGTCAGTGTGCTTAGTCATATCTAACTAATTGGGTTTTCTTAATCTTCCGAGACTGGAATTTCTGTATTTCATTTTTATTATCTAAGTCACCGCATTCTTCTTTGCACAATTACTCGAGCTAAAATGAAGTTTCCCAATTTATTTGTGAGATGGAAAAACTCATTAAGTGTGAATTCTGTTTTAAGCTTGAACAGATCAACTTGGTATGAAATATTTCAACTACATGAGTTAGCAGGGCAGAAACCATTCATCAACTGCTTCGCCTCAAGTTGCTCTTTTTTTCACCAGAAAAATATTTTGCGCTGTTGACTCACCGCTGTATCTGCCAGAAAATAATATATTAACCGGTGAAGCAGATCAAGATACTGGGTGTACAACTTTTCTGCAAAATTATTAGCAACTTTGGCAGTGTCCCCAGTGAACATTTGTGGATAGGGAGGGAATTCCTAATGCAGAAGAATTTGTCTGACTTGTCACCTCTTGAAAATGCTTGTGCAAGCGTGGAAGCAGAGTGCTTAGGTAGAATAGCTTAATGGATTTTTTTTACATTAAATTGTTTTGTTTGGAAGCACAGCCTAATCGATCTAATTTGTTGAAGGATATGTAGAGATCGCAAAAATCATCCATCCCTCTATAAAACCACTGACAATTGGTTGGAGAGAAATGCCTTCTCGCGTGAAACAGCAGATAGGAATGATTTTAGAACTGACTGTTAGTGAGAATGTTAATACTCTCGACACAGCCCATGTTCTGTTTTACACCAGCTCAACAAGCCCATCATCCCCATCCTTGCTCGGGTTCTCAGGCTCCTCGTGTCCCAGCGATCTTTCTTTGAGGGCCACAGCCTCACCTCACCCCACATCTGCAAATCTACTCCTTCAGCCACTCCCTCAGCTCAGCAAAAACAGCGCTATATAAGTTGTTGTTATGCCCTTGCTTGTATTCCATGTTTGTCTAAATTCATCCCCACTAAATAAAATGCATTGGCAATTCGTCTCGTAGTTATAGGACATTGCTGGCATAAATATGATGTCGCCATTGTCTACATAACATGTATTTACTTTATTCTGTAAATTGCTTCAAAATGTAAATTGCTTGAGTGTAAGACTTAAGAAATGTTAACAATTGTGATATTTTCTACATGTAGTATTTTATATAGTTTTGTGTATATCCAGAGTTAGAATTTGTTGGAGGCAAATAGTGGAATTGACACATCTACCATAAAGAGGGAACAACAGATCTTTAACAAACAGTATTAAAATAAAACTGACAACCCCAGAGGAGTCGGCAAGGGCAGAAATGTGAGAAATTCTCATTTTATTTCAGAGCTGTCAGAAATAATACCTGCAGGATCCGTCTTAATAGCATGTCCTGGTTTCATCAGAAGAGTCAGCTTCAATTATATATGGAGGATAAAAGTTGGACCTTTGAGGGTCAAACATTGGCGTAGCACAGTACTTTCGTAGGATGTAGCATATTTATTCAGCATTATGGACATTCTTATTCAGGGTATGCTGATCAGCTAATCAGCTTTACAATCTCCTATTATCAGAGCTACTTCTGTACATGTGGTGAATAAATTAGTACTCTTTCCAGTCAACTCAACCCCAGCCCCTATTTTTTTACTCATGATATTTTTTGTTCATTCTTCAACTCATATCAGCTTCTAAATCAGCAAGACTGAGGCCCTCTTGATTGGCTCGCGCCAGCGCCTCAGCACCTCAGGCACGGGCAGCATCAGCATCCCAAGGTTGCACACTCCACCTCACCAAGCCAGTTAGGAACCTGGGCATCTTGTTCGACCCTCAACTGTCCTTTCTCCCCCATATCCAAGCCATCACCCCCTCTGCCTTTCCCCACCTTGCCCGTCTCCGCCACTGCCCCACCCCTCAGGCCACCGAAACCCTCATCCACGCATTCGTCACCTCAAGGTTCGACTACGAAAACTCGCTACTTGTAAGCCTCCCCAACTCTTCCCTCCACAAGCTGCAGATCATCCAGAACTCTGCAGCTCGTGTCCTCCCCTGCACCAGGCTCCGTCACCCCATCACCACCACCCTCGCCCGGCTCCACTGACTCCCCATTACTCAGAGAATAGAATTCAAAATCCTCGTCCTCATTTTCAAGGCCCTCCACGGCCTTGCCCCCTCCTTCCTCTCTGACCTGCTGATCCCCTATCAACCTGTCCGCTCCCTCTGCTCAGCATAGTAAATGCATGCAACTCGTAGCACCTTAATAATATATTGTTGCATTCAATGTTTTCAGCAATTGTGCCTTTTCAAAGATCCACTTTATCTTAATGATTTATTTAAATCCTGCAAATGTTCTTGAGGGTTTCTGATTTGGGAAATTAGAACCCCCCCCCCACCCTCTCTTCCCCCATGTTGCTTTCTCTAACATTGATTATTTTTCTTTTGTCCAGCAATCCTTATGTTCCTATGTTTTGGCTTGATTGCATTTGGGAATGCACAAGACCGAATGCTACTGTGTAGCCTATCTACTGTTCCAAAGGCTTTCGGTTGGATAACTAATTGATCTAGTATAGTTTTATCATAGAATGTTAAGCATCCTGCCTTTTCCCAATTTGGACCAGCAGTTACAAGGTAAAAATAATTGACTGGAACTATTTTGTTGTCCTGACATGGGCAATATCCTAAACTGACATTAAGTAGGTGAGATGGGCCTATATTCTGATGTGCAGTTCACTTGGATCTGAATGACAGATGACAGAATTCATTTGACTACTAACCTTTAACATCCACAAATGGGAGAGACCACTTGTTTGCTCTGTGTTTCGAATATGGGACACAAACAATGCCCAGAGAAGGCATGATGAACACTTACTTCAACCTTTGATATTCAAAGTTTAATCCAACTTTGACAGATGTGACTAAAGGTCTTTTCATCCTGAAAGACTGTTTCAGGTGCCAGCTTCAAATTATTTTGAAGAGGGTCATTCTATTTTGCAGTTCAGAGAGCAGTATGAAATGTGCTGCAGGTTTAGATATTCTGGATCAGAAAGAATGAAGAACAGGGTGTCCATAAATATCAGGCTTGTCACACAAGTCTTAGGCTTAAGAGTATTCTCTTGGAATTTGAGATTGTGCAGAATTTTGGGGAATTCTTCAATTCGATTCCATAAAAAATAAAATTGAACCTGTTTTCCCGAATTTTGCAGTTACCTTGAATTTTAAAAGAATGTTCTTAAGGCTAAGTCTGTGAGAAATCTGGTGCAAACGATGCATATTTTAACAAATGTTTAATGTAATAAAAGTTTGGAGCTTGTCAGTAGTGTAACCACTGCTCCATCTCAGTAATACTTACTTTAGTACATACTACTAATAATTTCTTACTGAAGTGAATACAAGCTACACATTCAACCTGAAGCAAAACACCTACTCATTCCCTTTTCTAACGAATCAATAACCATCAATAACTATTTTGTTAGTTGCTTTGAAACGGGGAAGACACGTTGGTTGTTATGAGCAAAGGAAGAGGAAAAGCACTTAGATGCCTTGCCGTCTGCTGTAATGCAGTGCTTATTTGTATTAACACATTTACCATAGTGTTGTAATTAGATTTTTCTACGTGGCTGACCACTGTGGCATTCATTACCAAGACTAACAGGGCTCTATCCCTATGGTACTTGTCTGGTCCCAAAACATTAACAAGTTTTAATCAGGTTTCTTTTTCTAACAACACTCTTACTGTTCCATTTACCCTAATAGTTAGCTGATATTTACCTTGACTTTTGTGGTTTGTTTACAAAATGCAATTATGACCCAGAGTAAAGAAATCTTTGTAACTGTGGACGGTTAGAGCTACTCACTTGCAGAACTGTTCAAAGAATTACTCAACGTGTCTAAGATCATTTATTGCTGAAGAACTAAGGTAAGTAAGGTGCTGGAGCTGAAATAAAACCCTATTCATGTGTGCAGTGAACACTGGTCACCCATCATTTTTGTCACTAGGAATAGGAGAAGGTCATTGAGTTCTTCAAGCCTCTTCCACCAGCTTATTAGATAATGGCACATTTTTTAAACCCATTCTCCCCAACTTTTATCCCCATCACTTAATAATAATTCTTGCATTTAATATAGCATCTTATTACACTTTTGAGACGTCCACAGCACTTCACTGTAAAGTGAATCGACTGCATATTTTGTGGACGAAACACAGAAATGTCTGTCTATTTTTGTTTTAAGCATCTCTATTATTCTACCTGTATAGCCTTCTGGGGCAATGCACTCCTTATTTTCACAGCCTTCTATGTGAAGAAATATTTTCTAAACCCACTTCCTTTTTAGGTTTAATTGTGAGATTATATATCCTTGTTTTTCATCCCTCTATGAGTCTGACCTTCAAATCCTTTGTGCTTTTGCACCACCCTACCATTGCAATCTCTTCTAGTCTCATTTTCTTGCCTCTATTGTCCATAAAATGCCTCCCTCCCCTTGTGTTGGTTAAAAGAAAAAAAAAACAGTGCATTTCTTGTTTTCAACGAAGGGCAGTAGAAATCCGGAACTCTCTTCCCCAAAAGCCTGTGAATGCTGGATCCATTCAAATTATCAAGACTGAAGTGGATAAATCTTTGGATATGGGGCAAAGGCAGATAATTAGAGTTGAGGTACAGATACGCCATCATCTAATAGAATGATGATAGCTGATCTGTACCTCAACTCTACCTGCATTTGCCCCATATCCAAATGGCCTCCTCCTGTTCCTATTCAGTTTTATGAAGCCTTAAAAAGAGCATAAACCACATTAACTATCCACCCCATGTGTGATTTAGTTCAGACTTCCTTAAATCTGGATACAATAATTGATATTTTGTACAGTACAGTAAAAGATGTACTCTGAGGACATCAAATTGCTGCAAGGTGTAAAATAATTTACATAGGCATGTGGAATTAACAGTTACAGCGACTCTAAGTGATCATTATGAATATTCAGAGACCATTTTCAAATCTTTATAATGATTTTATCAATACCAACATATCTTTCATACCTGGGGGTGCTTTCAAAGTCAAATTCTCATAAAATGTAAAGATTAATGTTCACAGTCAGTGAGACAAAATTAAACTTTCTTGCCCCTAAGTAAAATATTCTGAGTTAGCACCTGAGCATTTCTCCTGAACGTTCCTTCAATGATGGACTGTAGGTATTTAGTTGTTTTGATTGCCAAGAGATCTCTGTTTTACTATCTTGGAAATTAAAAAAATTCAGGAAGTTGGATGCATAGTCTAGGTCAATGTTGTCGAACCATAGAGCCACAAGTCACGTGGTTCATAAAGAGTCTCACAGTGGCTCACTTCATCTTCAGCAGAAAGCACACGTCTCAGACAATTCCCGCTGAATAATTTGCTTACAATTTATTTAAACGCCTCATATGTAGGCGGCAAAAAATTCTCTCGTCAGGCTTCTCAAATATTCAAATGTCATCCGAATAATCAAACAAAATAGGTATACACAATTGATACATTTTTTTGAGTGATAGTATAATGATGCAAATTTCGATATTAAACACATAATTCCCACAAACTGTTTTCAATGTATTTAAATGAATATAGCTTGCCCCTCATGAGGTCTCCACTCTTTGTATGTAAATGTTTGTCAGTTAAATATCAACACCTTTTTTGACCGGTGTGACTCAGAGCAAATCTGGTTTCGGCTACACTGATCTTGATAGATCATATTTTTACCCTTGCCTGAAACCTCACATTTTATTGTTACTGAATTTGTAATTTGTTGTGAATCGTTATTGAGATAACTTGGTGAATTCACTGGTTGATCGCTATAAGAACAGAAATTAACATAACTTGGAAATTAATTCAGAGTAAATGGTCTTGAAGCTCTCTTGTGAGTCCTTGGTTATTTCTGAAGTATTTTCAGCGATTGTTTTTCAGTTCTATGTAAAAATCTGCTGTGGTTTTGATGACAATTTCTCACAACAGTGGCACCAGCTATTTGCGGCAATGGCTAAAGTTACATTACAGCAGTGATCCATTGCCTTATGGATGCTTAAATTAGTATTTGAAAAGAACATTAGAGCAATACTAATGGCCTATGTGTCACTTGATGTCCTTCATGTACATAATTGCAAAGGGCGTTGGATAGACCCAGTGAGAGTGAAGTGTACAGCATTTTTAAATACCTGTATCTGTTCTTACCCATCTCTATTCTTTTCCTTGATTTTTTTTTTCTCTGAATGGGAACATCTCAGTCGCGTTTCATTTTCGGAGCCACATGAACAATATCTGCTTTTAAAATCATTCCTCCTGAAGTCTGTCAAATGTCGCTCCGTTTGTGAAAGGCTGACTGTTATCGACTTGTTTTTATTAAACCTGTGTTCCTATTGTGTTGGAAATGATTTTCATTAGCTGTAATATCAGGGTCCCTTCCTTGCACAGGAGAGCTTTCAAATCCCTGTACAGCAAAGCTTTGCTCTACGAATTGTGATTAAAGTTTTTTTTGGCTGTTCTCCCTGATTTGTTAATGTCCATTGAGGGTTCAATTACTGTGTTTGTTATTGGTTTCTACATTCCCTTACATTCCCTGTGCTTTATTCCAATATCAGACTTAGTCTCCAGAGATGCACTATGAACCATTCTGTATTAAAAGTACAGAGCTCGACCACAAATAACATTAGTGTGGGAGGCATGATTTTGTAAAACAATATTCAGTAGAATCTTTTTGCTATGTAATGCATTCCTAATTCAATCAATTACAAAGGTAAAAAATCGCTCCAACAGGCTTGATGAAAATGTATGTGAACACATTTAAAGATCAGCAATATAAAAGTAAACGTCATTCGAAGTGGTTTATAACTATCTATTAATTATTATTAATGGATTATTTAAGTTTGTTATAATGCCGAAGAACATTTTGGTGATTGCATTGATTTTGGGTAAAATACAACATGATTGGATTGTTTTTTTTTCTATTGATGTGTTAAATATTTTTTTCTCCTTTTACCACCTAGTGCTGTAGTGGATAATTATCAGAAATCTCCCAATGTAACATTAAACCACTTATTATCAATCTCCCTTCTCTCTTCCCTCACTCAGAAAATGCATCTCACCTGCACTCAATGTCTTTTCCAGACGCCACAGCTAAGGCTCAAACCTCATTATGGGAAAGAATTTTGCATCCAAGTGCTCAATAATGCATCATTATCCTGTCACATCAGGTTGTGCCATCTGAGTCATGTTAATAATTAAGCGTTTTCAGCCTCATGATTGAAGGTCCATGATAATTCAACATCCATAACCTATTACCTGCTAACAATATTGTTATTTAGCAATATTTTCCTTCTCTTTGGTATTTTTTTACGCCTTGCAAGGGGCTTCCGTATCGATTCCTACGGGAATTTTCCTGAGAGAAAATTTATCTTAGCAACAGCATCACCAACGTGCCTTTATATAATACTCGTCATTTAATGTCTTGGAGAGTTTCACGAGGGCACAGTCAGACCAGGGGGAGGCGACTGTAGGTGGTGTCGAAGAGGTAGGTTTTTAGCAGGATTTCAAGATGGATAGAGAGGGGGTGGAAAGAAGTGATGAAGTCCAGAGGTTGTGAATATAATATTTGAAAGCTCAGCCCCCGTAGTGGCGCAGTGGGGATGAAGGAAGCACAGCAGGTTGTTGAGTTAGTCAAGGGGAGTGAACAAGCAGACGAGTGGGATATGTGAAGGTCACACAGAAAGGGAAGTGCTGGGGAATGAAGATCTTGGTGTGGATGAGGATCTTGTAGCACTTCAGTTTGACATGGTAAGACAATGCAAATGTATTGTCACCATCTACTACTTGGAATACTTTATTTTTAGTTATTATAATTAGCATCAGAATCCCAATAATGACATTGAAGTTTCAGTGATTTCAATGAAGATCAAAGTTTTGGTACTGGAACACTAAAGAGTTCTAAAAGTTGTTAGAAATAGTTTGAAACTAAGAGTATGATGTAGAACAGGATATTATTGGATGTTTTCCTTGCAAAGTTGGTAACATTTTCACCTCTGGGTCAGAACATTGTGGGTTCAAAGGTAAACAGATAAGTAGGAAAATGGCACATTACATTACCTTTATTTTTTCATACCTGGGTTACCTCTGACTTTGATAATAATACTAATAATTATTGCATTTGATAGAGGCCTTATCACGTTTTTGAGACGTCTTCAGATGGGCCGAGTCCCATTGCACATGATGGCCTGTGCAACCCTTGTCTAAATATTTCTGCAGCCAGAAAATAAACCCAGTTCGCTTCTGACAACTGTGAACACACAGTTTGTGAAGATCAGAATCTGCCTCACAGTATAAACCATCTGAATTCCGTACTGCCTGTGGGTTTTGAATATTATATAGCAGTTTGAAGTTGTGTTGTAATTTAAAAGCAATATAAGACCAAAAAGAATATCTAACAGGAAAAGGTTGGCCTGGAGGCAAGAAGAACTAATGGTATTCAGGGCAAAGAAAGAAATACTATTGCAATAAAAGAATGAAAACAGATTGTTTTTTTTAAAGTTTTGAAGGATAAGCTTTTATACTAATGCAAGGAGCATTGGGAATAAATTCTTATTAGTGCTTTTAGCAGCTAGCAAACATATTAATATTGCCAGTATTACTGGGACGTGCAAGCACATTTATTAGGCACATATTATTGTTAATAATAATAGATTGTAGTTAGCTCTTAAGCAAGTCAGGGAAACTGTAGGAAGATTCATATAATAATACTGTAGAGGTAAAATGGACAAATCATGGAAAATCCAAAATGGATTTAACAGCAATTGAAAGTAACAGCAATTTTATAGGTGTAATCCCTGATCACTCAACACAAAATATTCAGTCAATTCACTTTACAATATATTCTGTGAAGCTCATTTAGACTTCTCGAAGATGTGATAAGGCGCTGCATCAAATGCAAGGAATAATATTATTATTATTATAACACACTAGGTCCTGGTTTGATTCCCAGTATCAGCAACTGATCTGCTGTTCAGAGTTCAATGCTACATTTCCTAGTTTTTTTTTAATATTCAAATGCAAATTGATAGCTCTGGCTTTTATTTTTGGAAATTGAACATATTATGCCAGTTGAGAGAAATATTAGCTATTCTTGTAACAAAAAAACTGCTTAGTTATTTCCTCTGTAGTGCTTTGAATCACAAATAATATAAATTGTATTATGCTTGAAGGCTTAGTTGAGGAAGGGCAGGAGGAGGCTCATGTTGAGCATAAACACCGGCATAGACTAGTTGGGCCGAATAACCTGTTTCTGTGCTGTATATTCTAACGTATTCTAATGTAAGATAAACCATTATGCAAAATTCATATTTTGTGCATATGTCTAAAAATACTTACATTCCTACAAACTATAAGCAATTTTATAGAAAGTTTAATGCAACCGGTGTAAAGAATGGACTTGCAGAGTGACAATGAGATTATTTTTGAATGAAGAAGGCAGTTTGGCCCATTTTATCTCATCCTTCCATAGCAAAACAATTGCTGATGTGGAATACGATATTTGAAAAATATTTGGATTATTCTAAAATGATTAACTCGGAGAAGAAACATCATATTTCTTTTTTGTGTTTACTCATGCAGTAAAATGTTGTAATACAGTAAGAAGCAGCCAAAGATAACCATCCACTGAATTTCAAGGTGTAAACTTTGATTTGATGGTATTTTATGATAACCCACCTTTGAAGAGTGGTATCCCAAATCATAATAGTTTTTCATGCAAGTTCTGTTGAATTACCTGACATTTAATTTTCTCTTTTTCCCCAATAAAACAAGATGGTCTAAATAAAACAGTAAGGCAATATAAACGTTTAACACCAGTTCTTTTTTTTCAGGAGGTGCAGATGATAACCTAATTGAAGGAGGAGGCACAACTTTTGTCTGTAAACCAGGGGCTCGAAACATAACTGTCATCTTCCATCCATTGTTAAGGTATGTTGGAGTGAAAAAGAGTGCACTTACACTGCAGATACGTCAATCCAGAGGCCCAGCAGCATGATGGTCTGCAATTCTTCGTGCTCCATTACTTTCTCCATTTAATTATTATGTTTTGAAACTTAGCCCTGAAAGGACTTACCACAATTCTTTGTGTGACCTGTCCACCATTCTCACACCAATTAAACCATAGGTCAAATACATTCCTTGCAGCATTGTGCTTTACTCCTAACCCTAAAAGACCATCCTTAATCTCCAATTAGTCACTTGAAATGTCTTAACTCTCGCTTCAATCTCACTAAGGAAACAGTTTAGTTAATGTTGGAATTGAAGACCGTTTTATGTTGTGGATTGTACCGTACAGTAGACGTAGTTGCAGCTGCCCAATTCACATCACTCACGATGTTCAACTCCTCTAGAAGAGAGGAAATCTCATGTCACATGGCTATATTTCAGCACAGGCTTTGGATCACCAAGTGACTTATCTTTGTAATAATGCAGAAGTGTGCTCCGTACATATGCAAGTAAAACAAAGTGCATCATGTAATACTCAAGTTAGTTGTGGTTGTATTCTACTCTTATTGTATTCTTACTTTCCCTACTTTCTAAATTGGACTGTTTTATCTGTGTGGTTGGCATGAATGAAACCAATGTTATTGCATATCAGGCCATTGGAAGACACTGTTTTCAGATTATATTTGTTCAGCACCTTTCACATCGGGAGGACATGCCAAGGCGCTGGACAATCAAGGATTTGGACCCGAGGGGGTTGGGATCATAGGAATAGGAGGGTGCCCGAAGGCACGGTCGAAAAGCAAGGTCTTAAGAGGTTCCTTTAAGAAGGCAAGAGAGGGAGCAAGGCGAAGGGACTGTGGAATGGAGTTCCAAAGGGTGGAGGGAGAGAGGCTGATATACTTGACAAGCTAGTGCACAAAAGGAAAGTAAGATAGATAGAAAGTAAGTAATATTCCAAGCAATACAATACAATTTACATTTTTATTTTGTCTTGATGTGCTTAACACTGCTAAATAGGCACTTGAGCCAGGGGTGGGAACTAATGGGTGGGAGGAGAAATATGACAAAGTGCAGTCAAAGAGGTACATTCTGAGACATTTGTGTGCTCAAGCAGTTTAAAGATGGAGTAGAAATCACATTCATATTAGAAAATACCAAGAACGCAGGAATGCATTTTACAAACCAAAAATGTAGCCTCAAGAGACAAGTCAGTGAATCAATCTGTACTTGTTGCAAAAAAAATTGCAAATCTTTGGAAACTCACAAATCATACTGTGTATATAAATCAGAAGAATCTGTTCTTCAAAGTTGAGCAGAGTGGAGCTTGCAATTAAAATGCAGATAACAAATTTATTGAACATGCAACATGAGATTCGAAATATATTGATTGCTGTGCTTCACAGCCTGTCAGTGGAAGGTAAGTTTTGATGTAAATTTTTCTCCTCTGAATTTTGATTTATGATTGATTGATGAAGTGTTGAGTTTCCCAGCAGATCAATCAGTGTTTAGCTTTACATACTCTGGTTTCTAGGTGCCATTTTCTTTTTATCCCTTTGTCTGCACAAAGCCAGGGAGAGGATAACGATCCTTGATACTTGATACCATAAATCCCGGTAAAATAATGAATTAAACTGGACCACATAAGATGTAAACTTATTGCTGTAATTTCCGCACTTATAAAAATGATATTGTTAACACCGAACAGGATGTCAACAACTCGCTCATTCTCAGCGTGTTATTGACAGCAGTAGAGCATTCTCCAAACTCCCAACAAGTTTGAGGCAGTAATGTCAAGTGACTTTTGAAAGCTCAAAAGCCCAGTAAACCAAACGAGCAGCTCAAAACATGTCGGAAATAGTGATTAGACTGTAGGAAAATTGAGGATAACAAGCTGATTGAAGGATTCACACTATCCTTCAATTGACTTGTCTATTCTCAAAAACCTAGCACAGTGGAGGCGTGCATCCATTGTCATTTAAATTCACACCAATCATCATTATTCTATCTGCAATCACATTGACATTTCTGATGCTGGGGATGAGGCTATTATTAATAATAATATATCATTTTAAGCTTTTTCATCTGAGCACTCGTCCCCAAAACCGAGGAAACTTTTATTCGACTTAGAAATTTAAAGCCAATTCTCGTCATCTAAAATAATGTAATGATAAAATCCCTGCAGTTGATATAGCGCCTCAACACATTGTTGAATGTCCCAAAGCGCTTCCCATGATTTATTTTATAATGTAGTGATTGCATTTATAGGTAAATAAAACCAGATAATGTTACAAATGCACCCAGGTAGATAAGTATCTGAAAGAAAGAGATAAATTAATGTTTGAGTGAATGTCCATTGCGATGAAGAATTGGACACAAAATGTTGAATTATATTCCTCTTTCAAATGCTATTGACTTCAGAACTCTTACTCATTTCCATTGACTTCAGCAAATTTGGTTGGCACCCATTTCCACTAAATTTCAAATGCAAGGATTATTATTATTATTATTAAATTCAACATACTTGTCTTGCACTACATTGATTCAGGCACACCAACTTGGTACCCACTTCCATTGACTTCAATAGACGCCTTTTCAACAACTTGGGTAGATATGATGTCCTCATATCCATTTGAATTGGCTTTGCCAAATTTGCCTGGCATTCATTCACATTTACACATCCTTGACACTCATGTCTTTGAAGTTCCCTAAACATAGTTACTCTGTTTGTTATATCGGACTGCATATAGGTAGCTCAACAAGGAATGTAAGTTTTATTTTACACCATAAATGTCTGGCAGAAATATCAGTGAATGGATACTTTACACTTTACATCCGAGAGAATACAGCTTACAACAGATTACATCTGCTTTTCAGGTTACTCCAGATGTTCCAGGAGTGTGATAATAAAAATAATCACGTTTGATATAACGCCTTATCACATTGTTGAGACGTGATAAGCATGCTTGATGTTTGCTTGGCAACCGCTTTTTATTCTTCCTTGAATGCAATGGCCTTCAAAAGCACTGAGCTCTCATCAAATCCTGACATTTTGTGCAGTTTGTTTCCATGTGTTCTGTTGATCTATGGTACGAAGCTAGCAGCCAGAACAGGAGCATATTGATTACAAACAGTTTCCAGGAACAGATTGAATTGCTTCAGGGGCTGTGCTGTGTGACAGCATTGTTTAATTGCTGGTGAAAATGCCAATGATCTTAATACTGTGGAACACCATTTGCCTAACGGGCATCAACATATTGGAGTATCTCAGTATAAATATCAGCCACACTGTTACAGTTAGTTATAATTATGAATTTGAAATGTGAGGGAGATGAAGGGCGGAGCTGGCTAATAATAAAAGATCTGTGCTATTGAACTGGCCCAGTTTGAGTACCTCAAGTTTCTGTTAAAGACACAGCAATTGTGCCTTCAGCTGGCCAGGTGAACAGAAGGAACACAAGATGACTAGTCTGTCCTTGTGCAATATTTGCACAGCAGTGTTTGCAAAGTAGCACCTCATTAGAACACCCATTTATGGGTCTCCAACATCAATGGTGTGACCCCAAACACTTAGCAGAAATTTTGGTTGTAAAACGGTTCATCTTAAAGGCAGGATATAATATGATAATAGTAATAATAATCCTTGCATTTGATATAGCGCCTTATCATGTCTTCGAGGTGTCTCAAAGCTCAAAGTGAAATGACTGTATATTTTGTGGGCGAAATGCAGCAGCCAATTGCGCACAGCAGTGTCCCACAAACAGTCGTGGATTGAGTGACCAAATGATTATTATTAATTTTAACGGGATTATTACCCCAGAAAAGCGATCCGCCAGTCGACTAACAACTAGGTTCCTACTTACTGCTAGGTGATCAGAGATATGTGGAGTAAGGAAACTTGCCCAAACTTTCGCCCTGCCCGGGAATCCTCAAGTCCTTTCGCTTGCGAGGCAAGTGCTCTAAAGTGTAAAGATATGTAAATTAATTGAGAGAAGAAACAAGAAGAATAAAATTTATGTTTATATTTTTTCCAATTTTACTCTGTTATTTTTGTTTTAGATAACTGAGATCAGCTTTGCAGATGCTTTAAGAAAGATACAATTGTATTTTGAAAGTGTGAGAGTTTGAGCCAAGTGCGTAATTTTTATGTCACAATGAAACGTGTGAACTTTGTCCCATTAATGTGACACGTTAAAAGATCAAGTTTGATGCATTGTGAAGAGAAACAAAAGCTGAAATTATTTTTCTTTACAAAAGATATCTTTTGTATTAGCTGAATAAGGTAAACCGATTCCTCCCCACACATGATTTTATAAGAGAGGTGTCACGATTTGTAAGTTGTCAGGATTTAGTTTAGCTTCACAGTCTTGCTTTTCTGAAGCGAAAATATCAATAATCTCTCAGATAACATTTTCCAAATATAATGGTTTACATAATCCATCCTAAATGTTCAAATGCTATATTTAGATCAAGATGGATTAAGTAAAAGATGGAACGAAAATTAAAGAAAAATTCGCAAAGATTAACCAACCAATATGTAGAACCAGATTTCAGACTAGGATTCTTGAACGTATTCTCTTTTCTCACAAGATGAAGTAGTGAGCAGGTGAATGGTTTGCAGTAGTTTCTTTGGAGAAAAACACTAGCACAGATTTGAATAACTAGACGAATAACCTGGGACTGTGCTCTAACATTGTCGGATAATAATCCTTGCATTTTACATTGTGTCATTCAAGTGAGGAGGGCATCTAAAAGCACTTCACAGGAGTTTACTGAATAGTGACTAATTTTGCAGGCGACTGCAATAGCTAAATTGCACACAGCAATGTCCCCCAAGCAATTCTATATAGATTCTATGTTTGGAATAAAATACCAAGTAAGATAACGCCAAAAACTTATGGTTACTCAAAATACAATGAGTTTCTCAGCTCAACTTCTCTTACATAAATCGTGAAATTGCCAATTTAGTGCCATTTGTACTGTGGCAGTCGTGCCTCACTCATTCTACCCAACGTACCGATTATTGTTAGAGAGAGAGAGAGGACTTTTATCTGAGTTTGATTTGCGCACAGCCAAATTCAGATACTTAGTATAAAAAGAGGAAAGTGCTCCATTTCCCAGCACTGATATCCCCCAAACTTGAGCACGGGGAGAAACTCCCTTTTCTGTTTGAATGGGATCATCGGACCTTTAACGTTCACCCCAAAACAAACTGTAGCTCAGTTTAATGGGTCATCAAAGGATGGCACCTCTGACTATTCCATCCCTCAGTTTAAACATCATATACATTACAGATAAATGTTAAATAGTACATATTTGAGGGGTTTTTCTGATTGAGATATGCTGTACTTAAAACAAAAAAAATGTCCACAGGACTTTTCTTCCCCAGACTGTGCATGGATCATATAGATGCTTAATTTACTGTGGAGGTGGTAAACTAACAAATATGAAACTATCATCAGTGATATATAGAAGGAAAAGATCTATTCCTGCCATGTTGGGCATTAAATGCTATTTGCTTATGATGGAATTCTCCCATAGGAAATATTTATTTTGGCGTAGAGGGCGCTATATAAATCCTTGTTCTTGTTGTTATTATTATTGAAGATGTTACAGCAAGTGCACTGTCTTACCCTTTATGCAAGGATTATTATTATATAATAATAATCCTTGCATTTGATATAGCGCCTTATCACGTCGTTGAAATGTATCAACTCGCGTCACAGGATATACTGTAATGTGGATTGCGGGCAAAACATGTTATTATATCAAGATTCATTTAGCTTTCCTAGCTCTTCTGCACCAATATTTTAAATGTTGATGAGTAGAGTAGAAAACACCTCGGTGTTCCTGCACATATTCAACTTTGTATCATTCTAAATCAAAGCGTAGCAGAGTCAGGAAGCACGAGAGCTCAGCTGGTAGTTTTAGATAAAGATACTATTTGAATAATAATAACACACCTTTCATCAGAAGGAGAAATGCATTTCCTCTGAGTTAAAATATAAAGTACCAGTCCTGTTTCATTCAGTAATTTGACTTGGTTTTTTGGGGGGACATATTTCTTACCTTTTCTCCCCATCTCTACTTAAAAGTTGAAAATTCTCCAAGCTCAGGTAACTTTCCCCAAGTGTCTTAATTTTCATCTCTGAGCCGATACAGTGAATGCTGATAGGCAGATCCATCAAGGGAAACATCACAACTGAGTTTGATCCTATTCTTATTAACGCACACGCACTCACACACCCACACACATACTGCTCAGCAGGGGTCACCGGTAATGATTAGGAGCAGGAAGCCTGTAATTCCCCCCTACACACAAGCCCAGGGGTCTGAAGCTGAGATCCAGTAACTCAGCACTGAAACAGATTTGAACCTGAAGCCACGTTTGAAACTATATTGTGCAGTCTTCAAACAGCGGGTTATTGGGGTAATTCCATTCAGTCGTGAAGTAGTGATCCCACAAACTGTTGACCGCAACCATGTGTGTTCTGAAATGGGCTGAGTCTCAAAGCGCATGTGATGCAAATAACATAGCACAAGCAAACAAAATAGTTATGGATGTGTGCCAGAATGTAGCCCTCAAGTATGTGTTGTTTTAAGAGGGGATAAAAGGATTAGCTCCTTGATCAGGGAATTAACAGATAGGCAAGCTTATATTTACATTTAAGGGCTTTGACCTCTATTGCGTTCTACAATACCTATTGTGTATCTGTTGTATTTCTGCTTACATAATTATATTGGCAAATGCTTGACCTTCTCCAAATTAACTCAGAATATCATACAGATTGAGGATTAAAATTGCAAAGGAAAGCTAGGAGGTGGTTATCGTAGAATCTTGTTAGTCAAAAGGAAAGTTTGGTTTGTTGAAATTTTCTGAGATGCCAATGAAAGGGAGGGGAAGTGAAGAGAATGTTTAAGTGTACTCTTTTAACATATAGGTTATCGGTATAGTTCTGTGTGTGTATTGTGCGTGTGTGCAGTATGTCTGTGTGGAGTATGTGTGTGGACGTTAGGTCAGGCCAACACCCAGGTAGTTCTGATGCCCCTCAACTAAAATAGCCTGCCTATCTTTACTGTTGAGGTTATTTTAGTGGAGGAAAGCATGTACAGAGAAGGCTTCCCTGCTAACATCTCCTTTGCAGTTAATTGGTGAATGATAGAGAAAAGCTTATATTATACAGAGTTCTTCCTGTAAGGGTCAAAATGACAGTTTTTCTGAACACATTCCATTCCTTATTTAATGTCAAAATGGGTTTTGAAATTACCTCTGCCCCCATCTAAATAATAGAAGCATTCACAGGACAGCTTGCTTGTTAATAATAATACTAATAAGCTTTAAGTGAAAGGCCCTGGGTGTTGCCATCTTACATTTCATTTTAGTGGGAACTATTTTCAAATGTCAAAAGAGGTCTTTCTTTCTTTGTGCTGTGAAAACTGACATTAGCAGCTGTGTCTGGCTTCAATTAGGTTGACATTAATAATAATCATTTGGTCACTCAATCCACGGCTGTTTGTGGGTCACTGCTGTGCACAATTGGCGATTCGCTTACAAAGTCTACATCAATTCACTTTACAGTATATTCTGTGAAGTGTTTTGAGACATGTCGATGATGTGATAAAGCGCTGTGTCAAATGCAAGGATTATTATTATCATAACTCAAATTCTGAGTTTACCAAACAACAGGAACAAAGTTTATTTAAGAATACCATATTATAATTTTGACTCAATTTTGTAAATTTAAGAGTACGACAGTTCATTTGAGGGTTTTTTTGTAATATTAAATTTTAAAGTATTGGCTGCATTGTGCCTGCAGATTTTCAGCACGATAGTTTGGCAGTTGAACAGAGCTCCAGAAACTTTTGACTGGCCAAAATGGTCGGCGGCGGAGACTAGATAATGGCAATTGTGGGTGGCTGGATTGCGACCTGTCTTCAGCAACTTGTCTTTCTATCAAAAATAATAATGTCATCTCGAATAATTCACATCTTTAAAAACAAGCCATTGAAATATAATGACTTTGCCGAGAGGGTGTTTGCTTCTTGCATTTGGGTCAGTGCGAAAATGCCTCAAAATTAACTTTTTTGTTATTATTAGACTTTAATTCTTCTGACAGGACGGGTGTTTGTCCTTGATTCAAGTTGACAGGTCAAGAAACCTTCAGGTTTATGGTTTGCCTTTTGATGACAACAGGCAAAATACTAAAAACAATACAGTAAGCATACATTAATTTGTAGTGGCGAGTAAGCATGAGATTAACTGTCGCAACAGATTTCAAACCAGATCATTCAAGTGTGGTGATTTTAACAAAATAGCCTTTTATGGATCGGAGGCCATTGTGACTTTGGCATAGACGTTCTCTGAAAAAAATACTTTCAGACAATTAGCATACTTCAAGTAAGCAGATCATGAAGATGCTAACTGTTAATTAAATGTTCATTTGGCCGTTCAGCCAAAGGGCATCGTTGAAGGGAGAAACCATGAAAATGAAAAGATGATGTTGCTTTTTCAGGCTTTTGTGGGTGTAATTTGAAAGTTACCTGAATCGAGAATCAAGGATGCAGCTCCTTTCATTCAGGTGCAGAAGGGATCTAAAAAGAGATAGCACTTTGCCCAGAAACATTTGATGTTTGCTGAATGCAGAGTGCAGTTGCCACTGCAGTTGATGAAGTCCATAAGGATTTGTTGTTGAGCTGCCTCCCAAAATGGAGAGTAGGAGCCTTTGAGGGATAAACTTTGGGTGATGGTGGTGGATGACGGCAATATGGGAATGTCAGGGGATGTGAAACTGAGACCTATAATCATCCTCGCATTTGATATAGCGCCTTATCACGTCTCAAAAGTGCTTCACAGATTATACCGTAAAGTGAATTGACTATAGTTTGCAGCACGCCACATCTTTATAAAGAGGCCGTGTAACACTTTGCATATCAGGCAGAATGCCATCCAGTCCAGCTCTGCACCTGTTAACGTAGATTTCTCACAATAAGTTGCACTTCTTTAATAAACAGTAGATCCTGATGGCGAGATCAATAGTGGTGGTTGCCACCACAGGCTTCAGACCTGGGCAGTGAGTTGCTGATGGCAAGTTGAGTAGTGCTCCTTCCAGCACTCGAGCGGCTCCTTTTCATCACAGTATGGGGAGCCATCTGCCTTTACGATATCAGCACCTATCATTGTGGCAAAGGTACTTGATGTTAACCAGCCTCTTTGGCAGGTAACAAATGGTTAGGAAGTTAGGAAGCACTATAGGGCATTGGTTATCTCTAGAATATTTGCTAAGCAGCAGTGAAGTTTTACAGGACTGGAAACGGGCAAATGGTGAACTTACCAACACACATGCATAGGTCAGCAGGGAAAGCCAATCGCAAGTTCCTCGTCGCACGCTATCCTCAGCTTAGTCCGCCAGTTCACAATACCAGGTCTCAAAGTCTTCCCTGGCCTTCACCCCGAAAATACGTCTGAGCAACACCCGTTCGAGATCATTTCCAACAAGTCCTACTGCCCTTTTCTAGTCCAAGATCACAAGGGTCCCCACTGACACAGTGTTGAGTGAATAACTAAACATGTACCCAAGAAAAGTAAGTTGGAAATAGATGCACCAAAATGTATGCGTAGGTCAATTAAAATAGGAATAAATAAGAACACATTACAGGATAAAAAGAGGGGCTTTTGCTAAAATTGTTTAAAAAGAGAGATTCAAGTGCACAGTGCCTTAGGAATGAGTTGAGCTTAAGAGAAAATTAGAATTCGAGAAGAAAAAAGGTGTTAATTAAGTTAAAAAGATAAAATAGCCTCCCAAAAATACCTCCATATTAACTTGCTATCCTGTATCTACAGAACATCAAATTACTTTGGAGAATTTTCCAGTCATTGTGGCAGAGGTACTTGATATTACCTAGCCTCTTTTGCAAGTGGCATATATGTATAGTTCTGGAGGAGACAAGGTGGGAAGAATACAGGGCATTGGTTATCATCTTGGAAGATTTGCTGAGCAGTAGTAAAGTTTTACAGGCCTGTAAGCAGTTGAAAATAGATTAAAAACAATACAAAAGGCCACCAAAGTTCAGCCTTGTAGTGCAATGTATGTACTCTTTGTGTTTTCGGTCATTTTCTCCTCCCACTCCCGTCAGCTCCCATCACCAGCTCGCAGTGTCTAGTGCTTTGAGAATTCCTCCCAACATGACAACGTGAAAGGCCTGATATAAATGTAAGTTGTGATGTATTACATTTTACCGTGTCGGAAATGATATGATTTACTTCCAAATTACCTTTTATTTCCAACTGGTTCTTGACCCTCTAAGGTCAGCACTGCTTACAAGATAGGGCAACAACAACAACAAGATTACATCTGTATAGCGCCTTTCACGTCGGGAGGACGTCCCAAGGTGCTGACAGCTTACACACCTCACATGTACATGAGCCACACTAATTGGTTTGCTTTGTAATGTTAGAAAAGAGCCTGTCTCACATAAGAAATTCCATGCTGTTTTATGTGCTGCACTGCAGAGCTAAATGTAGCTATCAAGAGTAGAGAATTTGAAAGGCTATAGTCTATTGCAACAATTGTTAAATCTTCGGTTGGAAAACCTGTTCTAAAAGTAATAAATAATCCTTGCATTTAATATGGCGCCTTATCACGTCTCCAAGACATCTCAAAGCGCTTCACAGAGTATACTGTAAAGTTAATTGACTGTATACTTTGTGGGCGAAAACGCGGCAGCCAATTGTGCACAGCAGCGTCCCACAAACAGTCGTGGATGGAAGTGACCAAATTATTTTTTGTTGAAGGGATTATTACCCCTGGAAAAGCGATCCGCCAACCGACTGACAGCTGGGTTTCTACTTACTGCTAGATAAACAGAGGTGTGTGGAGTAAGCAAACTTGCCCAACATTTCGCCCTGCTGTCAGTGGTTTCAAGATATAATGTTAGCTCTTCGCCAGTGGTTTCTGGCACATAAACAAGTAGCCTTTAGCATTGACGTTCCATGCATGACGGTGTTCTGTTTGCAATGCAATAACGTGACATGGCCGTTCACTGCTGGAGCCTGTGACAAAACAGTTTGCAGAGTCCAGAAAACAGCCTGAAGGGAACTCACTTAACATTCACCCACAAAATACACAGTCAATCCACTTTACAATATATTCTGTGAAGCGCTTTGAGAAGTCTCAACGACGTGATAAGATGCCATATCAAATGCAGGGATTATTATTCAGGCGTTCCTAATTTAAACATGTTGCAGGTCCAGATGTCTGTGGGCTCCTACAGGCAGTTTTATACATGGGGAGTAACTAGGTTTGCAATACGCACAAACCTGTCACTTATGGAATGTCATAACAGGGCAACTCACCTGAGCAGAATGAAAAGCCAGAACACAAATAATATTTTAATAATTAAAGGGTATGGCAGCGAGATAAACTGAATCCACTTGAGTATGTCCCTTATTGCAGCCTTAACCTAAACAAAGCAGGAATTGAGTTGCTCGCCATAACTTACAATACATGAGCAGGCTGACAGCTAAGGAGGTGAGTTTCAGCGATGTACTAAATGTGAGGATTCCTTACTAAAGGTAAATTGTTCATTAATCATTATGTGTTTCTCTTTTTATAGCTGGGGGGAGCACTTCACACAGAAACTACTCCCTGTAGACTCCCCTTGCCCTTTAAATATGTTAAAGCAATGGAGAGAGTTTAATGACCATATTGAGGATCTTGTTTGTGCTCAGTCATCCCTTGCTGCCAAGCTTGGTTGTAAAACTGTGTGTATAATAACCTATGATAGGAGTGCCAAGAGCAAATAAACTCATTATGATTTATGGCTGACTATTGTGTTGGATAACCCTGAGTTTAATTTTTCCAGCACTAAATATCTAGAGGCAGAAACTATAAGCAAAGAAAGCGCCGAAAGCCTTAGTTAATTAAGCTTACATTGCCAGGGGTATGGAGATAATACAGGTAGGGATATTTTTGCAATTCAGTCTGTTTTTTTGAAACATGTAAACGTCTGGCTTCATCCATCTTCGAGCTCTCCTGCCATCAGCAACCTAGACTTTGGAGGCCCTGCTGGAAGGAAATCTAGGGCCAAGGTTGGCTGCTCAGCACCTTTAGAGCCAGCAGTGCAGGTTGCCATTGGAGCGCACAGTACTTTGGCTGCTGATGTACTGTGTGAGCTCAATGGGCATTAGTACACAGGAAAGAGATTTGTGAGAGTGCATGGTTGTTGGTGCACATATGGTTGGAACCATTAGCACAGTGTGCAGCAGCAATAAACAACAACAGCAAGCATTTATATAGTGCCCCTCACTCACGCAGAGTAGGGTCCCAGAGTGCTTGACAGTGGCGGAGCACGACACCGAACTAGCGACCAGCATCAAATGGTCTGTTGTGTTGTCTTGAGTGCTCATGGAATTGAAAGCCACTCAGCCTTCAGTCCTGTCCAGGGCAAACCATCTAAAAAAAAGCATGTTCTGTTGAGAGGTCTGCCGGAGAGAACATTTTATGCTATTTCTGAAATAAAAGCAGGAAATACCCGTCAGCTGAAAGGGAAAGTAGTTTTAGTGTTTCAAATCTTAACTCTTGATCTTCAGGCTCTTATTTCAAATATTTATATTTTTAACTTGATGAATGATTTCTGTGTTCAGCACAAAGTACATATCGTAGTCTATTCTGGTTGTAAACCGCTTTCAGATTTTGTGTGTTTTAAAACAAATACAAATGGATTTGTTAAAAACTGTTGGCACAATTTTAACACCTCTTTATACACATACTCATAAAATCTCTTATACAATTCTTGATGATTTGTTGCGGACTGACACTTTGTCCTGCAAAGACTGATTTCTTAAGACAGTACTTTCTCTAAGGGGATATGAAATCTCTTTCTCTGGAAGCTTTTATGCAACATTTGAGCTGTGCCGTGACATAGAACTTAAAATGCAGATTGACAGAGCAGCGTTATGGACAGTGATAAACATGCATCTTTTCTTGGTTGGCAATTAATGACAAGTACACAGAAAAGCAGACCCATGGGGCAAGATGTCACCACAGTATTAAGATACCTTTGACTGTATCACACTTTAGTGACAGGTCTGTGCAGTTAAACATGGCAAAGACTGCCCTGTCAAGGGCCATCAGCATTTATTGGTCTCGGCTCTAGCTGATGTATCTGTCTGTCCCCTTTCTCTGACTACAAATCCTTCCTTCCTCTTGACATCCTTCCTTGCTCCTGACATGACAAGATTTATGTAAGCATGTGCCTTCTCTAAAGTATGGGACATTACACAAGTAGTGCCTGGCTTTCTTGTGCTGCATGTCAAGCAGTATCACAGAGTATTTCATTTGAATTGAAATAGCAGTGTGAGTGTAGAATATGTCACTTCACTGGAACAAGGGTTCTGTTAGCAGCAGATAGCAAGGAATTTCATGCTTTAGGGTAACTCTTGGAACTAATAAATCAGAGTCTATGCTTAGATGCTCTTAAAAAAATGTAGCTGGAGATCATTCATACTTTCAATGTTTTGTATTTAAGTGATGTTTACATTTTATAGCCCAAGAGAAGTTTTGTGAATTTATGTAGTGTTAAATGAATGTGGACTCTGTATCAGGTAAAAGGTTGCATCGCCAGATGTAATTAGTTAAGTTTTTGATGTCCTTAAATCTTTTGTTTTTCAAACAATAAGAGAACAATGACTACCATTAATTGTTTGAGAAATTCAGTCAAACAAGTCATTAACATAATGACTGCTTTGATGTAAACTCACTTCATCGTATAACATCCACAAAACAAACCTTCCTATGGTTTAGTATCAAGATACAGTAGGTGTAAATGTGATAATAATAATAATCCTTACATTTGATATAGCTCCTTATCACATCTTCTAGACATCTCAAAGCGCTTCACAAAATATACTGTAAAGTGAATATTCTGTATGTTTTGCAGGCGATTATTATTATTATTGATGATTATTCATGTACATAGGTTTAGATTTAATCCCTTCCCCTAAAAAATCATGAACAAAAATATCTGTAGAGCCAAAGAGCTCTATCAAGTTAGATGCACTACCAATCGATTCTTTGTCGTGTACATTGAGGTCTAATTGAAAGCAGAATGCGTCCCTCCCAGGGAGAGATTGCGCATTCCATTCCAATAATCTATCTCTGGGATTTCCATGTGCAGGTGGGATGCTTGGAATTCTCAGCTTGGTTTGGATACTCTTTAAAACACGGTGATGGGTTTCCCCATATGTCAGACACCCGGCTGACCAGCCCCCCCAAAAAATAAATGTGTTAGATTGCTACCCAGGAAAGGAAGACATTTTGATTGATGCCTTTTAAGGGAGGGATAAGAAGAAAGCATTGAATACCGTACTCTGAAGCTCCATCCCCAAGTCACTCTGACTTGTTCCCTCCGTCCCTCCCTCCCTCCCTCCCTCTTTCAAACTTGGTCTCAAAATGTACCTCTTTCGACATACTTTCAGTGAACTTTCCCATCCTCATCTCCTGCCCCCTCCCCCCCCCCCTTCTAGATCGCACCCTCACAGCATCAATGCTCAGACAGAGTTGTCAAGTGCTTTGGAATATACTCCCTATGTGAAAGGTGCTATACAAGTGTAAATTGTATTGTATATCTGGGAGCACGATTTTTCAGTGGACATAAGATATCTGAAGGGTTGAATAATGAAGGAATAAGCATAATACCCATAACAAACCTCCATTTTATTGAAAAGTTTGAGTGATAGCAAATCCCAAAGGAGTGATACAGATACAGACACATCACACTGGCACAGATTAGTTGGGAAGAGAGGCTTGTTTCTTTATTGTACTGTTCTATGTAAAGCATTGAGGCCTGAGATTGGGTAGGTTACAGCTTGTAATCAACAACAACAACTTGCATTTATATAGCAGTCTTCACACAAGATTAAACTTGGAGAGCTTGAGTCACAATAATATAATAATAATCCTTGTATTTGATATAGCGCCTCATCACGTCATTGAGACGTCTCAAAGCATCTCAGCATGCCGAATGTCCATTTTTAATATGCTCCTCTCCATTTTATGTGGGTTGTTTATTTTGATTTGGACCTTCCTATGTGCTCGAAAAACATCTGTTCCTGCAGATTGAGACTCTCTGCGCTTCATGTCCTTGATGCGGAATGATCAAATAAGGGGATTATTTATTATGTAGTTATTCCTGCAGCTTTATCGAGCAATAATCTGCAGTTAATAGAAATTCAATCTCCAATGTATATTCTAATAATAGACACATGGTTCTGCAGTGTGACCACAATTGTGAGGCTCGTCTACTTTACAGCTCAGCTGAAATTTAACAAAACGCTCTTATTATTAGATATTTTTGCTTTTTAATTATAATCCGCAGAATTTCATGTTTAATTTCATAGGTTGTGATAAAGTCTTATTAACTGAGAACTATTGTAAGGCCCCAGATATCTGACACGCGTTTGCCCCATTAAGAACTTGCTTTGCTCTTAAATGAGAAAAAAAGTGTTTAAGTGTCAGAGAACGATGTGATTTTTTTTTACAACAGAGAAGCATGAAAAAACAAGGAGAGGAGAACCAGTGAACGTGAATGATAAACTGTTCAAGTGACCAAGTAGTGACTACACTAGGGAGAAGGGAGGGGAAGGTAAGGCTGGGTCACCTTGGGGCTGAGCTTGTTCCAAGGTGACGTGCTTGGTAAAAGAATGGCAGAATTGAGTCAACAACTCTGGTGTTAGTGATTCAGGTTTCTGATTCAGATGGGTCCACAGTGCTCCAAGGCACTGCTGATGTCAGACCGGCCAGCCTGGTTCGTCAATGGGACTTGTTAACACTTGGCTCTTGTTAACACTCTTCCATATGTAGGTGACATGCATATGTGGAAATCTGCATTTATTATTTGATCTCTTAAGAGATTGAATTCAGTTAACTGTGTGATAACAAGGTAGCACTGTATTTTTAAACTAACTTGTTTAAGTTTTAGAATTATTTTTAGTGCACAATCTTTGCAATGAAGTGCAAAATCCACAATCTTTTTCTCTCCCCTCCTCCACCCCTGCTCCTTTGTAAGATTTTTCTAATTGGTTCAATGTTTTCCTCCATGGAGAGAGTTTTGCTCACCCCTTCTCTCAGATATCATGGCTGAAATTGGAAACTTGCAATGTGAGGAATCCCAGGAGAGAGAATACAAGCCCATCACTTTGTGCCACAGTACATTAGCACAGTAACCCAGCTTGTAGCATTCTTCACTTAAAATAGGATGAATCGGGAGTTCACCTGACAAATACTGCTGGCGATCAAGAAGGTCATATTGAGATTACACTAACCCCTTTTGACAGGTTGATGTTAAAAAAGCAATGTACGGTTTGCTTCCTCCATACCTGGAGGCTTCCTTCTGGCATTTTCCAATGATCTGCCTCAGAAACTGAAAGCTGATGAAAAGGTGACTGCCTTGTGCATTAAAAAATATAGACTTTTGTATCCTTTAGGCATTCCATTGTTTTCCTGAAAGTTACCCAACATAAAGGGGTTTTGACAGCAATGCTTTAGGAGGTTAAACAAGAAAAAGTAGTCAAATCTGAAACATTCGTTTTCTTCACAAGTGCTTTGGGAACTCACAATTTTGCAAGAAATGACATTTTGAGGAATTTGGGTAGCAGTTTCTATTTCTAAACTAATCGCTCTTTGATCACTGTTGAGAAATATTCTGATAGAAGCTGGTCTCAGGCAAAGCCAATTCATTTTGGAGTTCCTTTTGAAAAACTGGAGTCCTGGAGCATATTGGTTAGAGCATTCGTCTCGCAAGCAAAAGGACCTGGGTTTGATTCTCAGACAGAGCGAAAACGTAAGCATGTTTCCATACTCCACCCGCCTCTGTTTACCTAGGAGGAAGTAGGAACCCAGTTGATATTCGATTGCCAGATCGCTTTACCGGTAGAAATAATCCCTTAAAAAAAATTACAATAATAATTTGGTAACTCAATCCACTACTGTTTGTGGGACGCTGCTGTGAGCAATTGGCTGCTGCGTTTCACCCACAAAATATACAGTCAATTCACTTTACATCGTATTCTGTGAAGTGCTTTGAGACGCCTTGAAGATGTGGTAAGGCGTTATTTCAAATGCAAGGATTATTATTATAAAAGTAACTCACGTAGGATTTAAATTAAACTCGAGCAAAGCAAATTTTCAAAAATACTATTTCCATAGACACCAAATAAGGTTAGAATCAAAAATATGTGGATTAATCCAATTTCTTGCTTTTAAGAGGCAATCTGCTGAAATCAGTCCCAACTGTGGTCATGATAGACAAGTTTCCCGTTGTACTAATTATCACCCTATTGCGGAATGTCATTTATACTGTCAAAGTAAAGAGCCCTTCTCAAGAAAATGTTGCTGTGGGGATAGATATTTACACGTAAGTAATCTGTCCCTGCTGTGTTTACTGTATAACACAGCAGAGACAAGCTCCACAATAATAGGTTGTGATATATTTTAATAAACTTAAAAACTGTAAAATTCACTGAAGGCTGGTGCGGCATATGAGATTATCCCTGGAGCATGTCTGTCATTGAAGCAATTCCGTATCAAAACAGGTTGCTGAAACAAACATATAACTATTGGGCGCCACACAGACGAACACAAATATTTAGAACCATCGATCTAATTTTACCTCAAAAAAACACATCCAGGGATAACGTTAGACCTGACTGCTTACCCCTGTGCTAACATTCCAGCTGACTGTTGGAGTTGCCTTGTTTCCTGTGTGTAACCACAGAGGAAAACTACAAATCTAGAATTGCTAGGTGAGATGCAGTAAATTCTAATTTTCCCATTCAAATGGTTGACAAAAAAATAGTTGGAGGGGCCTTTCATGATGGCCTAGTCGGTAATAATAATAATAATAATCATCCTTGCATTTGATATAGCGCTTTTCACGTGTTATTCCAGAAGGACCGTGGCATGGATGGAAGGTTAACAACCGAAAGGTGGGCAGGGCTGCACAGCCCGAAACAGTTTGGGAAGTACTGCCCTAAGTTAACAGCTACAGAACGGCCATCTGAGGAATTATAGGAGGAATGCCTGGCCCGAATTCTTTACATCCATCCCGTCCTACTGCCTGCTGAGGTTATAAATTATATTCATAGTCGTTATAAGGGCATTATTTTTAATTGACATCCGCTTTTATGGAACCATCTGCTTCTTGTCTTTCTTCAAGAGTTCTTCTTGACTGCTCTGTTGCGGAATTATCTTTCAGCATTCCTGCCATCTGTTGGCAGGGCAGTGGCGTGTTACAAAATAAAGGAAGGGTCCACTTCAAAAGTACGAGGTCCCAAGTCTGATGGCCAGCTCACGGTGCAACACGGTGATGGCACTCTGCTCAGGTTCTTGCCAAGTGCTTCTTTTGCCGCACTTCTCTAGATCCTCCTGAAACTGGAGAGCGTGGGCACTGCTTCTCATTTTGCCGTTACATTTGTGTTGCACCAACGGTTCCACGAAAGAGTCACGGATCAAAATCGCTTGCAGTGTTGGGGTAATCAGTAGTAATAATAGTCCTTGCATTTGGGTTAGCACTGATCACGTCATTGTGATGTCTCAAAGCGCTTCATAAAACACATTCTAAAGTGGATTGACTGTTTTTTTTGGACAAAACGTAACGCAGCAAAATACACAGTCAAAATACACAGTAAATCCAGTGAAGCACTTTGAGATGTCACATCTTTGAGATGTGACGATTCAACTCGAATACAAGGATTTCTTTTAATTCTCTCATTGAGCATGTGATATCTTGATGTGTTATCCCTGTTATCACACACTTATTCTGCTGTTGCGGGCAAGGAGATTCCTGAATAAGACTATTCTAAATTCAAAAGTAAGCATAGTAAGGCCTCAGAAAACACCAGCCTTGGAAGCTGGTAGCGAATGCCGGCATAAAACAACACTGCGGAAAATTCAAACATTTGATGCATTGTGTTATTTGTAATTTGGCTTGTGAGGTAAGGTTCCTGATTCATATTAGCTCTCTCCCAATCTTGCCGTTTTCTGACTGAACGCAATTAATTTAATCTGCAAGCTATTTGTTGTAAGAGGAAAGCAGCCTTCACCTTTCCATTGCAAACGTGAATAATTTATAAATGTTTGGCTCAGAGTTGTACGGCGTTCCGATAGGTGATAAAAACAAATCTGTTCAGTGTTGCATGCAGCGCCTTTGGCAATGTTGGCCATGGAAAAGGATTTCCCATTATAATCATGCATTAATAAAAGGTACTGCCTGTAATGGTCCACAGATTTTTTTTCTTTTTACCCACTAGCCTTTTATTTTAAAAGGTTGTTTTGCACATTTATGGGAAAGTGTGATGTAAAAGTTTTTTTTGTTCAGCCAGGTGTTTGACATAGGAGGCAACCCATCTTCACGCTTAAGAGTATCCAAACCAGACTTGAGGTCCATATAGTTATATACCACCATACAACAGCATCAAAACAGGAATTTCCCTGTGTTTGGAAAGGATAGACACTTTCTCCCTGGAGGGATGCTCCCTGATTACCTCTTCCCAGAAAGTATTGCAACAGCCTGGCTTAGTTGGCAGCACTTTTGCCTCTGAGTCAGAAGATTGTAGGTTCAAGGCCCATGTTGGGACTTCGAACTAATATAGCCTATGTTGAAGGCCAATGTGTGCTGCGTTGTCAGAGGTGCTGTCCTTCAGTTGAGATGTTAAATCACAGTAGTGATTACCAAGATAGACTCGTGTTAGTGAACATAATGTTTCTAAATGCTCTTGTATTTTAATCCTGTGAGAGACACTGCGTAATGACTTTGGACTTCACCTCCATTATTCTTCGACTGAATATGAACCAAATTTGTTGTTTCAAGATAGTGTCCCTGTTTAGTTAGAATCCAGATCAACTGCAGAAATCTTGTTCACGTATGTAGGTTGTTGCAGAAAAAATCAATTTTTTCATTGCTTTCCTGTCAATCTCTGGATGTTCTCTTTCAATGCTAATTCAAACTTGCCTCATAGCTTTTATCTCCTGCAACTTGACTTTGAAAGTGCTGTCTGCGATGATGTTGATCAGCAAATTCTAGGAGGACAATTGGAAGGTCTAAAGTCTACCATTAGAAATTTTAACCCTAAAAATGTACAGCACAAAATAAGGTCATTTGGCCCATTAGGGTGAACAAGCAGAAAATCCACACTAATTCCACTGGATTTATCTTGGGTAAAATGTTTCTAATGCCTTTTTTATATTGCAGGATCTGGAGTCCTTGAGCCCTTTCAGCGCCTTGGGACATCCTCCTGACGTGAAAGCGCTATACTAATGTAATTTGTTCAAAGACAGAATACTTTTGCCCACACAATAGACAGTCAATTCACTTTACAGCATACACTTCTCAACTACATGATAAGGCCCTGTATCAAATGCAAGGATTATTATTATTATCATTATAAGTAATTTCAGATTTGTTTCATATTTAATTGCTTGGCTGGTTCTCCAGACCTCGGTGAAGGAGTGCATTTTGTTAAATGCAATTTAAAGTATCTATTTTCAATAGTGAAGTGTGCTTGAACATCGGTCTTGATTACTAGAAATATATACTTTAAACTGAAAATAACAAGATTTTTTTTATGTGCGATGATCAGTTTTCTGACCGTTTTTTTGATGGGCAACTTTCTTTTGAATTTATTTGGATAAACTTTTCCAAAATAAATATTTCTTAGATCTGGTATGTCAATAATTCCATGTCAAATCTTTTCCTATTTGGACCATCATTTTCTGCTTATCTTGTGGTTTGAAAATCCAGTACAGGACTTCACTATAACAGGAGCTGTGTATGATCAGAATTCATTTTGTTGTAGAGCACCTCTTCTTAGCGTGAATTCAGTTATAATACAGTTGCACTGTGGACCCATATGTGCAGCAAAGAAAAAATGAAGTTGGCGGTGGGTTACCTGATGACCCAAACAACCACCATTTTGTGCTGTAAATAGTCAGCACATGTGGAACCATCTGTACGCCTGTGCAGTGAAAACCACTATCCTGCTTCATTATAGCGTGGGTTTGTAGTTAATGGATTCCAACCACTGCATTAAAGCAAGACTCCACTGTATATCCAACCCATAGCTAGGGTGCAAATCCTGACTGTCCAGCACCTTGGAACATCCTCCCCACATAAAAGGCACTATACAGATGTAATTTGCTGTTTATATTCAGTAAACTTCAGAATGCATTTTGATTTTGGCTTAACCAGGCTCGTTCCACTGATTAATCTATATTTTAGGTAGTTCTCAGAATATATGTCGACTGATTTGCTGATTTCTTGGTCGAGTCCTGCACAATGTTTCAGACTTCGCTGCTCTTAGGTCCACAAACACAAGGCACACTCAGAACCAATATTTTAAGATAAAACTTCAGTATTATTTCTAGATTAATGTTATTTTGCTCGATGTGGATTTTTAATTGGGGATAAACTATGAAATTTGTTTATGTGTTTCTAGTAATGGTACAAAAGCCCAACTGGAGTGCTCAAAGGTTGGATGAACGGAGCAGAAAATAGGTTCCCATCAACTCTGGTGTGAGCTGATCCCAGCAATTTCTGCAGATGGTTTACTTGCAGTGTGGCACGACTGGTACACGCACTAAAATACTCCGCACACCTTCAATTTATGCGTAGTTAATCATGGTCGAGAAAGCGAGCAGTGTCAGAGAGGTGAGCTGGATATAACTAGGTGCATATAATTAGTATCTATGCAGTCCTTTAGAAGTCATGCCTGAAGTGATCTGCAATAGTGGCTGGTGAAATGACTGAACAGCTGCATTTTAATTGAAACATTATAAGTGAAGCCAGAACAAAACGAATTAGATGCTGTGGTAGATTGGATGATTGTGAGTTTGCAGTGGGATTAAAATACAGAATATGACAGTACAATCGCGGCACTTTTTTTTCCCTTTTCTACCCTTTTAAAAGACAAATTAATTAAACGACAGGAGCATAAAAGTAACAAGCAGGTGAAGTGCCAGTCTGTAGTGGGGCGCTCTGTGATCTTGCTGTTGTGACTGAGCTGTGGGCAGAACGCAATCAAACAGCCCTCTGTGCTTGTGCTGCAAAAGGTGCCTCCCCATTGCTACCATATGTGATATTGATATGATGTCTTATGAGACAACTGAAAGAATCAATGACGCGTTTCACCACATAACTAAGCTGCATCAGTATGATGTCTGGCGGCAAGGACCCATGCAGAAATCGAGTCACTTCCTAAGAATAATAGGAACGATTCTGTTTGAATCCACAAGGGTGCTGACATATCTCGGTGCTTTTGTTTATTGCGTTCATTATTTTTATCTCTCAGAGTTGTGAGTTATCATTCTGTTGGGCAGTCAAACTGTCACACTGTCGTACAAAATAAATAGGTTTCAATGAGAGGATTAAGAACGCTGGAAAGCTGGAGGAAAACGTTTCATTAAAAGTCAGATCAGTTAAGCAAAAAAAACTCAATAAATACGTCGTTTTCACTTATCAATATAATTGCAGGATCACAAGAAAGGTTCAGATGAAGAAAAATCTTGACTTATTTGATCTCATCCTTCAAGAAAACCCACCCTACCATCCTCCCATGACAACATCAAGTATTTTTTAAATGATTTCCAGTACCTTTGCCTCAACTGGCCTTCCTGGAAATCTAATCCATTTATTGTTTACCCCTTTGGCTAAAGAAATACGTCCTGGTGTCTATCTTGACATTGCCCTAAACCTGTGACTTCTTGTTTGAAGAATCATCTGAAAGTATTGTTCTGAATTTTTGTTTATCCCATTTAAAATCTTATGTATGATCCCCTGTGGGATGTCTCTCTTCAAGACTGAAGAGCCCTGACTTGTTACTCATAGCTCATTCCTCTATGCATGGGGATCAAGTCTGCTAACGAGCTAGTCTGGCTGGTTTGTTGTCAACAGTAGTTTGGAGTGTTGCAGACATGCCTGGCTCAGGTGCCAGACTACCGAAATTGCACAGAGGATCAACTCGACCTCAGTATTCTGGTGCTATGTCTGTTTCCTTGGAACCAAGTCAGCCCCAAAGTGCTTACCTCTCCCCCTCCCCCAGAAGATAGTCATTAGTTGATCATTAGGTGTCTAACAAGCACAAATTTGAATCCTCAACAGCAATCACAGTTGGTAAAGATGGTAAGGAAAGGTCCTTTAGAATCACTTCAGAACTGATCAAGGCTGTTGACAACTCATTTTCACCCTGTCATTACCATGGTGACAATCTCTCAACATAGAATCTGCCACTGCTTCAGATGTACACACTGTCAGAGATGTTAATGTGAAGCTAAAGAACAAATTACACTCTTCCCATATGTGCCATACTATGCAGTTAGTTAGTTAGCTAGCGAGAACACAGATGCTGAAAATTCAGCAGCATTTAACTGAAGATTCATTTCCTCTGAAGTATTGTCAGGAGTTGACAGTTTCTTGAGTTGCGATTACGAGTACAGTTGTGAGGATTTCCTCACTAATATTGGAGTGCACGACAGCAGACCAGGAGAGGCTGACTTATACTGAACCACATGGAGACAGACTTGTTTTGCAAATCACGGTTTATACAGGGAAAAACCTCAGCGTCCTCTGGTGTCACTGGCAGAGACGGACAGATTTGCTACTTCTAATAGACCTGGTTGATTGGAGGCACTTGGGTTCATAACAATAATAAAAATCCTTGCATTTGATATTGCACCTCATCACGTCTTTGAGAGATCTCCCGACGTGAAAGGCGCTCTACAAATGTAATTTTGTTGTTGTTGTCTCAGCGCTTCACAGGATATACCATAAAGTGAATTGACTGTATATTTTTGTGGGCGAAACGCTTTGCTGTCTGTATCCTTACACCCTCTCTGGCTTGATCTCACTCATGATTCCCACCCCAATGCCATAGTCTCTCAGGTTTCCTTGCACAATAGCTTTTAACAACAGCTCCAGTTTGACTCTGGGACTTGGTTTGGGTTATTGTTTCTTCTACCTGGCCCTGAAGGACCTCAGACTTCCTTATCTCGTGCCAGAACAAGAGAGATGTGTGTGTGGGGAGGGGGCTGGGGGTGTGTGTGGGTATGGCATCGGACTATAGCTTCATACTATCCAGCCTCCACCCCCTGTCAAATATAGTGCCAATCCTTTAGTTTAGGACAACCTTGTGTCTTATTCTGTCACCACATTGCCAAAGTCTGTTATAGTGTGAGGTCAAATAGGGTAGTATTGGGGTAACTGCTTTCATTGAGTGGATTTACTCCTGTATTTGTCCTTACTGTTAGATTGACTTCTTGTTTCTTTCAGCAGCCCATTGACTCAGCACACATGAGTGCCCACAGGGAGAGGACACTAGATTCGTTGCACAATTAGTTTGCTCAAATCAGTGATGTCTTTTGGTACTTGTTTATTGTGGGACTTCTCGTTATAACACAGTATCAAAAAAGGGCACGATTTTCTGCGATCACTTTTTGATCGACCACGTTGATCAGGAGAGGAGAAGAAAAAATTGGAAGGAGAGAGAAAAGACATTTTGTCGGAGATGCCTTGATGTCTGCACAGCCCTTTTCTCCTTGTTAATTAACAAGTTGCTCAATGTCAGCCATGATATAGGGAACAGAACCACGAAAGATTCAGAGACACAAACGGAGGTTGGAGCAGGAAAGCATCATTATTGTCCTTTATAGAGGATGGGTCAGCTCAGCATTGCTGTTACTGAGATATCATTGAAGTAAGCTATTTCAGATCATTTTTAATGAGAGAGATCCAATATTTGTTTCTTGGAGATCAGTGTTCGACGCCCCCGAACTATAGGGTCATGAGTTTTTTTTCCTCCCTCCCATTGTTTGGCCTTCAAATTTGCTGTAGTTTTTACAAACCAATGCTCAAGTTAAATCAAATCACTGCCAAGTATTATTTCCACACACACTAACACATGATATAAAACTATTTTAATGGTCTTTAAGCTGAATGTGAGTTTAAGTTGCCTTTACTGAAGTGAAATAATTATGCCTCCGAACTACATCTCTATAAGGTATTTTGTTCATTGCATTCAAATTTTATTTTCTGAACATTTAGAATTTATGCTTCAAAAGCTATTTTCATTCTGAATTTTATATTATACTAATGATGTTTTCAGCACATTAAACTAATACAGTATAAACACCGGAATAAACAGACTGCATCCCGTAGAGCACAGTGACATCCAATAATAATTAACTTTCTCAGTAGGAAGAACTCGGTAGCAATCTTGTGAGATATCCATTACATATTGCAGTGCGCTGCTGGATTGCTTCTACATAGCAGGATTTAATAATGAAAATTATTGAAACATTTGCAATAACTGGTCTGTTAATGAATCAAAGTTAATGACGTTTGAAGTCAATGATTTCCATCCAGTGAAATCCCTGAGCACCCACTAACCTGCTGAACAATTTTTGGCAGCATTTTCATTCTGCAGACTGACAAAAAAAACGAATGCTTAAGATAACCAGTCTAAAAAGAATTGAGTTCTGTTGAAATAAATAACCTTTGCCACTCCACACTGTCAAATGAATGAAGATGAACTGGCTAAATAAAGGTCAGCTACTAATTTGCTCATCTCGCAATTCCTCTTATAATACTCTCCTGTTCCTGATCACATCCAATGACCCCACCCCCTTCCCTCTTGCCTTCGAAGCGCAAGTGTAAGGATGTTATCCTGTAGTTCAGTGGTTAGAGCACTCGTCTCGCAAGAGAGAGACCTAGGTTTGATTCCCAGGTGAGGCGAAACCTTAGGCAAGTTTCCTTACTCCACGCACCTCTGTTTACCTAGCAGAATGGACCTATTCCTGCTCTCAAACTATTGTCCCATCTCCAACCTCCCTTTCCTCTCCAAGGTTCTGGAACGAGTCACTGCTTCCCAGCTTCGCTCCTTCCTCTCCCGCCACTCCCTTAACGAACCCTCTCCAATCGGGTTTCCATGCCGCCCACAGCACAGAAACAACCCTGGTCAAAGTGACAAATGATATTCTGTTCATCTCCGACCAGGGCTCCCTCTTCCTCCTTGACCTTTCTGCTGCCTTCGACACCTTTGACCACTCTATCCTCACCCACCACCACTCCTCTCACCTCAACCTTCACGGTTCTGTCCTTGAATGGTTCAGATCATACCTCTCAAACCGTCTCCACTTCATCTCCACAAACGGTTTCTTCTCTAGCCTCTGCACTGTCTCATGCGGCGTTTCTCAGGGCTCTGTCCCCCTCATCTTCAATATCTAAATGCTCCCTCTTGGTGACATCATCCGCAGACATGGGGTCAACTTATTATTATTATAACTTCCACATGTGTTCGGATGACACCCAACCTCTCTGTACCTCTCATCCTTGACTCCAGGCCCATTGTTGCCCTGACAGAATGTCTGTCAGACATTAAGTCCTGGAAGAGAGCTAACTTTCTACAGTTGATCGTCAACAAGACCGAGGCTCTCCTGATTGGCTCCCGTCAGCGCCTCCTCACCTCAGATAAAAGCATCACAGCATCACCATCCATGGTTGCACACTCCGCCTTACTAATCCTGTTCGGAATCTCGGCGTCTTGTTTGACCCTCAACTATCTTTTCTACCCCACATCTGTCCATGGCCTGCTCTGCTGTCCCCCACCTCCGCAACGTCTTCCGGCTCCTACACTGTCTCACACCACAGGCTGCCAAAACCCTCATAATATCGAGGCTTGACTTTGCAAACTCCTTGCTTGTCGGCCTCCCCAACTACTCCCTCCATAGGCTGCAGATCATCCAGAACTCTGCAGCCCACGTCCTCTCCTGAACCAGGCTCCGGGACCCCATCCTCACCTGAATCCACTGGCTTCCCACCACACAGAGGGTACAGTTCAAGATCCTGGTCCTCACCTTCAAAGCTCTCCATGGCCTTGCTCCCCCCACCTCTGTGACCTCCTAACCCCCTACCATCCTGCCCCCTCCACTCGGCGGGCTCCAGCCTGCTTCACGTCCCCCGCCTCGTTCACCCCACCATTGGCGGGCGGGCCTTTTGGCACTCTGCCCCCACACTCTGGAACTCCATCCCTGAGTCCCTCCGCCTCACCCCCTCCCTTGTTTCCTTCAAGACCCATCTCAAGTCCCTCCTCTTCGACTGTGCTTTCAATCACCCTGCTTCCCCACCCCGGCCCTCCCCCTCTGCGATCCCAAACCCCAGCTCAAGTCCGAAACACTAACTGTCCAGCGCCTTGGGACATCCTCCTGACGTGAAAGTTGCTATACAAATGTAATTTTGTTGTTGTTGTAAGTAGAAACCCGGTTGTCAGTCGATTGGCGCTTTTCTGGGGCTAATCATTCATTCAAAAAATATAAAAAATATAATGATAAATCTGTCACTCAGTCCATGACTGTTTGTGGGACACTGCTGTGCACAATTGCCTGCCACATTTCTACAGTCAAAATACACAGTCAATTCATTCAAGATTACATTTGTTTCAAGTCGGGAGGACGTCCCATGTCGCTGGACAGTGTACAGCATTTCAGACCCGAGCTGGGTTCAGGGAGGGAGTAGGGAGGGGAAGGGAAGGGGGGCCTGGTCGAAGAGGAGAGTTTTGAGTCGGGACTTGAAGGAGGCTAAGGAGGGGGCGAGGCGGAGTGATTGGGGGATGGAATTCTGAGGTTGGGGGCAGAGTGGCTGAAGGCTCTCCCTCCAATGGTGGGGCGGGTGGATCGGGGAACGTGGAGCAGGCCACAGCCAGTATATTCTGTGAAGCGTTTTGAGACATCTTGAAGACGTGATAAAGCGCTATATCAAATGCAAGGATTTTTAAATTATGTTTGGTGAGCATAGGATTAGCTTTAGCTCTGATTCCTTCCATGGTCACATAGCTGCCCGATGCTCACTGCCTAGGCTCACGCAAGGTGAAATACCACGGAACTGTCCCTCACCTTTGCGTGGTGGGGAGGGTTGGGGGATACTGGATATGTGATATGATTATTCTTCAATTCTGTATCTCGTGTAACAAATTAGCACTTCAAGCATTTTAAATATGAATAACAGCCATGTGTGAACAAGGTTGAAATTTATTGTGCTCCTGTACAGATCAAAGATCCAGCACTTGGGAGTTAAAGCCCACTACCAATTGTTCAGTGGTGATGAGATACAGCTGGAGCAAGTTGCTCAAACCTTATTGATCTTGGTTGGCATATCCTTTGAACTGCTCCATTGGTTATAATCTGTAATTCCTCTCAAATAATAATAATAATAATCCTTGCATTTGATATAGTGCCTCATCACGTCATTGAAGCGTTTCACAGAGTGTACTGTAAAGTGAATTGACTGTACTTTGCGGGCAAAACGCACCAGCCAATTGTCCACAGGAGTGTCGCACAAACAGTCGTGGATTGAATGACCAAATTATATAGAAGAAGATCCCGGTGAGGTGTAGCTAGCTACCCTTTTACATTCAGTGAGGTGTGAATTTATTGTTTGTTTTTCATAAGAAGTGCTGGACAACTCAGTTACCGAAGCTGTTTCAGTATCTGTTTGGATCTTGTCTGTAGCAGAGCAAGTTATTGTGTGCTTCCTGATAAAAACGAGGTCAATAAATAATCTTTTCTTTGTTGTATTCCCCAGTTAAATCTGGGATTATCTTTCTGATACCAGATGAGTCACTTTGTCAGATTCTCTTTGCGATGAGAAAGAAAATCATTTGAAAGTTCTGGTTCTGTCCCTTCCAGGTCAATGGATTTATTTCTGATATTCGAGCATAGGTTTAATTATTCAATTGGAGAGGTGATTGATCCAGAGATAGAAGTGGTGCCCTGAGATGTAGCAGAAGAAGACTGGATTTAAAATACTTGTATTTTATACCAAAAAAATCTTGTGTTTACTCTGCAGTGATTGAATTTTTAAAATCTGTCACTTAGGACAGTTCTGAAAGACCAAAGACTTATAAAGCGCTTTTTTTTTTACATTGTGTAGAACACTTGATGGTGTGTCACGAAGATTTGGAAAGAATTATATTCAATAAAAGAAGGTTTGTGCCTTCATGATATAAACTGAGGCCTCTTTGTGAGGTCCTGTAGCGTATTGGTTAGAGGACTGGGTTTGATTCCCAGGCAGGGCCAAACCTCAGCCAAGTTTCCTTACTCTAAACCCCTCTGTTTATCTAGCGCTAAGTAGGAACCCGGTTGTTTAGTCGATTGGCGGATTGCTTTTCCGGAGGTAATAATCCCTTCAAAAAATAAATAAATTGGTCACTCAATCCATGACCGTGGGACACTATTGTGCACAATTGGCTGCTGCGTTTCGCCCACAAAAATACGGTTAATTCACTTTACAGGATATTCTGTGAAGCGCTTTGCGGAGTCACGAAGAGTGATAAAGCGCTGTATCAAATGAAAGGATTATTATTTCTAACTGAATAAATCACAGGAGCTGATTTTTTCCCGCAGCGGGATCTGATTTTTCAGGATCTGTATGAAATATGATTTTTCTTTAAAAAAAAAGCTTTGGAATCTGTTATTCCAAATCAGGCTCAAAATTTCAGCGTTTCAAAAACAGCAGTGATCCTTCGCAATGTTAGAGATCATTTCAATAAAATCGACTTTTCAAACAATTTTGTTTTACAGAATCGCTTCTCATTTAAAAATAAAATTGTTCAGGCAGAATTTGGACTCTAAATCAATCGAGTTTTAGTCATTTTAATTATGACTTGCATAGCCCATTGAAAATGTCTGAGCTAATAAGAGTGTGGAAAATGTATTGCGCCCAGCACAGCTCCTTCCTTCACCCTTAGCCTGTGGAATAACAGGAGCTGACAGCACAAGAAGTGCTATGACTATGACTAACACAAGGGTTAACTGTTATTATAAGAGAATGAAACATATCAGACTCTTTAAATCAATTACCTTATTAAAGTCAGATTATTGAGAGTTCTTTGACTTTAACATTTGCGTGCTATTTTTTGTCTTTGCGGGCCTAAAAGACTTCTGCGGAAACTGGTCACATAGCTTGAGGGTCACACTGTCAGGATTCAAGTGTAAACCCCCCCACCCACCCAACATGATTGAGACTGTCCCTGAGGAGAAGCCTGAATGAAACTGTCAGTCAAGACTGAGCTTCAACACTTAAAATCTCACAACTTGGATTGGCCCGGCCTATAGAATTGTAGCTTCATGGCTGCCCTGGTTTTGTTTTTTTTCAACCTCAAAATGTACTTAAACTGCATTTATTTCACAGGCGCTTGTTAAACGAATGCCAAACCTTGTTGCTGTGACAAAAAGCTGTGTAGAAAATGTTGATGCTGTCTCAGAGATGCGTTGGAAGTGTCGATCTGATGGAATGGAAACATTGATGTGTTGTGTAGTGATCTTTAGCAGGGTGAGAAGGTTGTTCTCTCCCACCATTCCCTTTGTCATCTTAGATGACTTGAAGGATTTGAGCTCATGCTCTAGCCTGACACTCCAACACAGTCCTGGGAGTGTTAACTTGATGGAAGTGCTGCTTCCCAAATGTGACATGCATAATAATAATAATAATCACCCTTAATTTGATATAGCGCTTTATCACGTCGTTGAGACGCCTCAAAGCACTTCACAGAATATACGGTGAAGTGGATAGATAGACTGTGTAATTTGTGGGCGAAATGTGACAGCGAATTGCACACAGCAGTGTCCCACATACAGTCGTGGAGTGAGTGGCCAATTTGTTTTTGAGGGATTATTACCCCCAGAAAGAGATCTGCCAATCAACTAACAACCGGGTTTCTACTTACAGCGAGGTAAACAGAGGTGTGTGGGTAAGGAAACTTGCCTAAGGTTTCACCCCGACCGGGAATTGTACCCAGGTCCTCTCGCTTGTGAAGGGAGTATAACCACTGCGCTGCAGGACTCCATAACAGCAGAGGTTTGATGCATCAGGTTTGATGTAAATCTGAGTCACTTTGTTTTATTGCCTCAATCTTGGCAGGCTGGTGTTCAGAACGGGTATCTGACAAAGATTTAGCACTTCAGTTGGAACTGTTCAGTGGTTTCACTACTTTGTATTCATATATGTTGTTAAAATCATTCATTCACTACATCTGTGTATATAGAATCTGTTACCAATAATCAAGGCAAAGGCATTTTACCCCAGTTTTGATTGACAGCTTGGCTATTTCTCAGTTTCTACATAAGATCCCGCTCATTCTGTTGTTATTGTTGCTTTGTATTACCAGTAGCATGCTGACACGCACTATGTGTCAGCATAAGATTACTTCTTAGAAAATGTTGTTTTCCAAGGTCAAATGCTCCCAGGCAATCCTATTAACTTTCTGGGCCATAAGATGGGATGCTTTATATAAGAGTTCGTTTGAGATATGTGTGTCACCACCAAAAGAGAATGTGGGATGAGTTACTGAGAGGATGGAAAATGAGGCAGGAGCCACACTTTTATCAAGACTTGAGCTGAATTTTACTTTAGTCTCTGATGCTGTGAACTGATCAATGGTCAACGACTCAAATTAAATAAGACAGTCCATGTCAGGGTTCAACCGACCAATTGCGGAACTGCTTTTACGTGTCCCCCGAACTATTCACAAGCCCGTTTTTTTTAAAACCTCAGAAACACTCAGTGGAGGAAATGTAGAGATGCCAGCTCGTCAAAATTTTAATTTCATTCCCCGTGGATTGATCGCAGAATTTTCCATTAGCCGTGACAATGCTGGATGATTGCTGTCCTTCAGGGATGAGTATTACTGGGAAATGAACTATATTATGTTGCATTATTGCAGTTGTGATTCTTTCTTGTTATTCCTCTCAGAATGTAAAACCATAGACCACAGAAGAATTGTCAATATGCCGTGTGTTAAGATTGCAAATTGTAATTATTTTCAAGAATGCCAATTTGGGATTAGAATTGTACAATACAGACAAGGAACACAATGAAGCTGATGCTTACACAAAGACCAAGTGACCAGAAATGAGTTTTGCAAAGTTTTACCTATGGTTGACTTTCCTCAGTACATTAAATATTACACAGAAACTGAACATTGATTTCGCTTTTCTAGGCTATTTTTCCATTCCTCACACACGCACACACTCTCACCCAGCTCATAATAGATGGATTTACCTGGTAATCAACTGCAATACTTCTTCCCTCGATAAATCTGCGGTAATGACAAACCTTTTCTGTTTATGTAGTCATGCATGAAGGACATGGAGCACACTGCCAGCTACTGCCACTACAAGAACTGAGCAAAAACCTGATTAAAGGCCCACTTTTCACTATATGTTGTGAGTAATAACCAATAGCAGGAGGCGTTTCAAGCTGTGAGCTAATTTTTGGATGCAGATGCTACTTAGAAACTTCTTGAGATTCAACTCACAATTTGTAATGCCATCTGTGAACCCTTTGACTAAATCACAACTTTGTAATCATTCCCAAGCTAGCACTTCTCTTCTCAAATCCTTAATGCCTGATCTGAGCTGACTTCCTTTCTTGAGTAACTCATGCTTTTTACTCCGAACCAGAGCGTTCATTCTTTTATAACAAATATAACAGCCTTCTTAAACATTTCGATGTTGAGTTGATATACACGTTGTCGCTCCTGTTTCTAAATGCAGAATGACAGACTGCAAAATCTTAGGTGGCTTCTGGAAAATTGTACCCACAAAGATTACTTGATTTATATGTTTGAGTGAAATGAAAAGCATCAGCACTTGCCCATGACCGAAGTGCATTGCTGTTTCTTCTGGTAAGATTGCATTTGGGCATTCATCTCGTTGCTGTTTGTGGGATTTTGCTGTAGATTAACTGGAGCGTTGTCAGTACACTCAGCAACTCATTGCACTTTGAGGCATTATGGTGTGTTGAGGTGCTGAATCAAATGCAAGTATTTTTATTACATGTCTCTGTTCTCTCATTCGTAAATCCTTTGTAATCTGAAAAATGTGTTTTGTCCTTTTGCGAGATTCACTTCCTCTTGATAGCATTCTGGTTATGATTTTTGCTGAGGGGAAATAAAGTAATAATTAAGTAAATGAGTAGCTTTATTAAAATATTTTTTTTTCTCTCCATTTCTGCCGCCTCCCTCATATTGCTCCCTATGTCGTTCCCACAGGTGTTAACCTCTCTCAGATTCTGCATCTGAGTCAGTAGATTGTGAGTTCAAGCCCCACCTCAGGACTCGCATAGTCTAGTCTACATACTCCATTGCAGTGCTGGGATGCACTGTAATGTTGGAGATGCCTTCCTTCAGATGAGGTGTTAAACTGAGGACACATTTATTTATCCAGTTGGACGTTAAAGGTCCCATGATACTGTTTGAAGGAGAAGGGAGTTTCTCCTGGTGCCCTGGATTACGACCCCCCAAATTAAGTCAGTCATTTATTTCACAGTTGCGGGACATGTGCTTTGAGACATCCTCCTGATGTGAAGGGTGCTATACCAAATGCAACTATTATTATTATTATTTCTCTTTCTGGTTATGTCCAAGTGGTCAGTAGTGAATTTCAGCAGAATATTTGAGTATAACAACAACTTGCATTTATATATCGTCCTTCATGCGGGGTAGGGTCCCGGAACACTTGACAGTGATGGAGTCTGACTAAAGGGAGCATCACAGTGGAGCCTAATTTCATCCTCGTCTGGCATCAACGTGGGCACTTTCAGCAGGAGTCATCTGACAACCCGTGGTATTGGGACCCTGGGTGACTTGTTGCCCTCCCTAGCACAAGGGCACCAAGGCCAATTTTTGCCACTAACACTGACCAAGCAGAAACCTGGTAACTGCACCAGGATCAAAGCTTTGATTGGGGCAACAGCATTGCTCAGAGGTTATATCAGGTGTGTGTCGTTTATAGAATATTAAGGCAGCTTTAAAAAGGAAGTTATGTGAAAAAAAATGCAATTTCACCTTTGAGCCAGAATGTTACAGGTTAAAGTCGCGCAAGGAAAGGATATGATTTGGGAGGTATATCTGAAAGCGATTGCATTGTTATTTGGACAGGTTGCAAAAAGGATTGTATTTGAACTATATTCCCCTGAACCCACCCCAATGCTCCCAGTTTTCATTTAAACTGTGGATTTAGCATTTATACGAATCCGTTCTCTCTTTCCACGAAAAGACTCTTCTGCGCTTTGCATTTCTAAGTAAATACAATTTGTGGAAAAGCGTGTTTTTTTTTCCTTGTGCTCTTATAGGTTTTTAATGGACTAATTATTCATTTCAGTATGGAAACCGAAAAAGATTTTTAAAAATGTCACTGGTTATGAATCACCCCTCGAATCCTGCAAAAAGCAACTAAAATTCCAAATTCTTTGACTGCTCATCAGTCGTGCATAGGCTGAGCAGTTGTGGCTACAGTGTGGGGGTTATCTTCACATTCAGTGGTTTATATGTGAATTGTAACGTAAATCAAGCAGTTAGGTTGTAAACGTATAGATGCACATCAGTGGACATTATTTAGAATTGAACAAAGAAGGGACAGCAACAATTTATATTATGCCGCATCTTTCATGTCAGGAGAACGTCTCAAAGGGCTTTACGCAGCTGACTGGGCAAACAGCCTCGTGTAGAATGGGGTAGGCGGTGAGGAGCAAAAAAAGTGCAGTCAAAAAGCTCGGCAGACTTCAAAGGTGGTAAGAGAAGGAGTGACGAGGAGGGAGTTCCAGTGAAAAGGAGCAGAGCGGCTGAAATCTCGGTCATCAAGGGTGAGATGGATCAGGCTTGGGATGTCAAGCAGGTCGGTGTTAGTTGAGTGGAGGGAGAGGACAAGTTAGCAAGGCTCTTTAAGCACTCTGAGACGCCGTCTGGCATGGAGGGCACTATATAAATCCAAGTTGTTGTTGTTAAGGCTGCAGGAGAACACAAGAACATAAGAATTTGCTTGGCAAAAGAAGACCAAGGTCCATCTAGTTTGCCTTCCACCATCCTGGCAGTCACTTGACATGTCCTAAACTATATACTGTATCCCCAGATATTATTTTCTAACAGACATCTATCTTAATTTGTTTTTGAAACACTGAAGTAGTGTTTCCCCAGATTTGTTCTGGGACGTCCTCCCAACGTGAAAGGCGCTATACTAATGGAATCTTGTTGTTGTTGAATTTATTTCCCCTTCAATTACAGGAGGGCACAAAGGTGAGGGTGAAGATCTTGAATTTGATTCATTGGGGAATAGGGAGCCAAGTGAGAGTGGGAGTAATAGACTCACAGAGCCTGATGCTGGAGAGGGCACGGGCTACAGAGTTTCTGATGGTCTGTAGCTTGTGTAGAGAGGAGCTGGGAGAGTTTGCCGAGGCGGGTGTTAGAATCAATGAACATGATGAGGGAATGGATTAGGCAATTGGGATCCCAAGGAGATATTGAGAGAGGTGAGCAACATTGCGCAGAGTGAAATTGAGCCACGCAAATGAGGATAGACCCAAGTTTGATTCCCGAGTTAGGTGATCACAGCCAGCATTAATGGAGGAGTTAAAACTGTAATTGTGAAACAAACATACTTGTACTTCTGCTAACAGAAAGCTGCAGTACCTCACTGCATTTCACTGTTATTTTTTAAATGATTATTTCATTTTATTTGTAATGCCAGATACCTTTTTTGATTATCTGCTTTGAAATGGACCACTAAACATTTCAATTTGCCCAGTGTAGGTTGAGCGTTAAAACCTAAAGCAAATGCATGAAGAACTGATTTCAGTTTGTTACACTAGATCACGACTTGACATATTCACTCAAATGTTAACAGTTTCTGCTAAATTATTTTAAATAAGAAGTGACAAATGTGCTGTGTTTTCATTGTTCCCGTTTCCATTGAAAAGCGAACCACAGCAAACCATGTCAAGTGCCTCTGTTGATGTCCTACAGTTTCTTGAACTTCTATTACGCCATAGGTATCAGCCTTACTGAGCTGGTCACACTCTCACCACTCTCGCATCTGAGTCAGAAGGTTGTGGGTTCAAGCCACATCGTGTGACTTTAAGATCAGACTCCAATGCAGTGCTGAGGGAATGTTACAATGTCCTTCAGATGAGACATTGAACCAAGGTACCATCTGTGTTCAGGCAGTTGTTAAGTCTCCTATGGCACAAAGAGAGAAGGGAACTTCTTCCGAAGTTCCAGGCAGCAACACTTCAGGGCAGTTTGTGGGCTGTGTGCAAATTTGTGTCGCGTTTCACCTACATAATACACAGTTACTCCTGTGAATTGCTTTGAGACATCATCCCGACGTGACAGATGCTATATCAAATTCAAAGATTATTATATTATTAATATAAAGAGTAGTACAGATAATATTGATGAGCTCGTTCAGCTTCACTTTCTTGGTTTCCGACATGTTCTGAAGTCTTCAAAGTGTTTCTGTTTATAATGCACACCAGACAATTGTTATCCTGCATATAAAACAGTACAAGGTATCCATTATTGTGTGAGTAGAACAAAGAAACTCGATGTGTCAAGGATATATGTAACTAACAAATGTCTTACAATTTAAGATCATGTAAAATTTGTGAACATTTGTAAATTCAGGCTTGATCTAGAATTTAGGATTTAATTTTCCATGGAAAATTAGCTTCCAAATTTAAGAAATTTCCAAAGATTCCTTGCAATCTAAACATCTTAAGCCTTTAGTCTCAAGAGTGAAAGCGTGTAGAATTTTGGGCCTCTGGTAGTTCACCTAAGGTCAGATGCCCACTTACTTTCTCTCTGTGAAGTGTGTGTGTGGCCTTTCATGTTGATGGATGGAATAAAGCTGTGAGAAAAAAGTGGATTTGGATTAGAGGCAAAGCTTATAGATTTTTCATTACTTCATGTAGAATTAGGTGTAAAATTTAATTGGTGTGGTAGTTACACACAGTGGATTAAGGTTAGATTTGTAACAATCAAACCAACGAGAAGAGAAACTGGTTTGTATTATTTGTTTCTTGTTAGTTCTTTCCAAAACTTTTTGGGGTGCAAAAAAAAGGAAAAGGATTTTCTAAATTTAATTACTACAAATCTACAAATATGGATGCCTCATCAGTCCATTTGCTGGTTTATTTTCTCGTAAAAGGGAATCTAAGTCAATCAATACACTTTCCTCTGTGCCTGTGTAGGTTTTGCAGCTTTTGTGCTTGTGTTTTTTTTGAGATATTCGTTCTGTAATGGACCATTGAGCATTTTACTCAGCACACAGCAAGATGGACTGGTGGCAGAAACAAAGTGTGGTCTCTTATTGACTGAACTTAATTGGATTCCTAACTGTTTTATCCAAAGGATTTGTTATATGAAAAAAAAAGGCAGAATCCCAATTTCATCACCTCCATTTCATTCTACTTATAAGCAGAATTTTTGCAGTGAAGGGGGATTTGTGTGTTGCTCAGTCCATCTATCCCTGAATATCAGCCTTACGAAATAATGGTTTGAAAAAGGCAAATACGTCCTAAGATAATGCCTATTTTACAAGCAATTTTAAAGAAGATCCTCTCCCTTCTAAACTCAGCCCTTAAGTGGAGGGAGATCATGCTTGAAAAAATGGAATATTAAATAATAATCCTTGCATTTGATGTTCACGTCGTTGAGACGCCTCAGAGCACTTCACAGAATATAATGCAAAGTGGTTTGACTGTATATTGTGGGCGAACTCAGCAGCCAATTGTGCACAGAAGTGTTCCACAAACAGTTGTGGATTGAGTGACCAATTTTTTTTTGGAGGGATTATTACCCCCAGAAAGGGATCTACCAAAGACACCGGATGCGGAATAAAGAGGCTGGATAATGGTCGTCCGTTGTCCTCGTAATCTATCCATTAAGATGCTGGCCTTCACCAGTTTGATGACATTTGAGGAAGATCTTCCTCCCACCTGCTGCCCTTGTACGGTATTGTGTCCCATCAGTCAGTTTTAAAGTCAAACCTGATGAATGCTTCCCTCTTACTGGTTTCTGTTTAAAAATTCCCTTTGATGGGAATGCTCAGCCGGCTGTGTTATTGGTACAGTCTCGAGTTTGTAGTTGTCATGTTTCTCTTGCATCAGGAACAAAACTAACTTTTCCATCTGTGTAACAAACCAAATCAAATCAAATGCAAAGCAGAGAAGTGATTCAATATTGGCCTCAACAGAACAAGAATGTGATTTCAAAAGGAAGGAATTGTTGACAATGAGAAGAAGGTATTGTTGATGGGCAAGTCGGGTTACCATTGCTGAAAAGGCACCCATAATATTACTAATAGTAACAATAATAAGTCTTGAGTTTGATATAGAGCCTTATTACATCTTCGAGACGTCTTAAAGCCCTTCATAGGATATGCTGTAAAGTGAATTTTGTGGGCGAATGTGACCATGTGACCGAAACAGCAGCTCAAAGAGTCAAATTGATTTTTAATGAATGCTGTGGCAGAGACCAAGCTACCGGAACTCCTCTTTGATACTGATCTTCGTTCCAACTTCCAGATTGCAGCATTAGGCATCAGAGCACAATTCCGTTGAATTAATCTCTGCCGCTTCCAGATACCTCCTGCATTTGCTGGTTACAGACCAATTTGCAACTCTCACAAATTAGTGGTCGGGTCAGAAAGCTGAATTTTTTTACTTTGTATTTCACTGACTCCTGCGTTTCTGACATGGCAGTGATAACAACTTGCATTTACAACAACAATGACTTGCATTTAAACAGTGCCCCTCATTCAGAGTAGCGTCTCAGAGCACTCTTGACAGTGGCGGAGGGGGGAGGTGACTGTAGGTACGATCGACAGTGCCTATGGTATTTGTGAGCTGCTGCAATGTCAGACCTTAAATATTTAGAATGTTTAAAAATCTACATTTCCGCACTTTTGCTCCGTGGGGAGATTCCTATCACAGAGCAAAACTGTAGATTTTTTTTAAAAGCTCATCAATATTGAGAAAGTGTCTGGAGAATTGTGGTCCTAGGAATCCACATCATCACATTCCTGTCCTCAGTTCTCATACGCCGACACCTGTTGTAAACTTTTCTTTCTGATACCATGATATTTAGCTTGTGGAACAATGAAAACCATGATCAATATACCTCTTTTTTAGAAAGTTCAATTTCGCATGCATTTAACTATTTCATCCATTAAAAGGCATGGAACAAAATAACTTGTGCCCATCCACTCAATTGTATTGTGCTGACACCAACAACAGTCAAGCAAATGGAATCTCCCACCTTTTCAAGAATCTGTACAATTTTCTGTATTGGAGTTCGCTCAGTGGTAGAAATTCAATTTGAGGTGAATACTGACACCTTAGGCAAGTGAGATGGAATCTATCCCTGAGTCAAAATTGTATGCAGATAGCAGTATTTGATTTTATGGTCTGGGTTTATAGAGTTAGGATTGAAAGAATCCTGTTGCATAAGCCATATTGCAAATACCAGATGAGGTTTGATATTCTGGCCCACCCAACAAAACTCCTATACGAGTCTGAAAGAGAATCGTCTCGAGGTACTCAACCTTTTACAACCTCATGCAGTTAAACAGGATCTAAAATAAATGATTGCGCATTTGAGTGGCTGTTACTGTCGTGCTCCCGCTATTACCTTGAACTGGAGTTCACCCACTTCTGTATGTTCCACAACGTGTGTGTTCAAATATTTTTTCTACACTCCTTCCAAAGCCACACACACTGCCTTGCAAGTCTGAAATCGAAGCCATCCAAATGTTTTGATGGCAAGTTCAATTCCTTTGTAGAGGTCCTTTAATTAACAGGATGCATTACTTCCATGTGAGTAAAATGACATTTATTAGCATCTCTCTGGTTATTATTTGTAATTACATTGCTCTTCCAAATGCCCAAGTGATATAATTAAATCATTTCTCTGCTAGTTACTTAGCAGATGCTGTAAATTACAACAGCGTGCATGTGTTAAGAGTTTGCTATTCTAATTAGAGGACCTTGAAGTGCATAAGCATTGCTCTAAAATCTAGTGATGCTCACAAGAAACCTTGCACCTGCCAGCCAGCCATTAGAACAGCAGTATGCCTATTGTAACAGTGTTTTGGCTCTTCAAAAATCCTCTATCATTTTGTTTGAGATTACAACTTTTGGGCACTTTATTTGTGTAGTCTTGTAACATATTGGTTGGAGCACTCATCTCGCAAGCAAGAGGACCCGGGTTCGATTCCCGGCCGGGTGAAACGTTCGGTACGTTTCGACACGCCTCTGTTTACCTAGCAGTAAGTAGGAACTTGGTTGTTAGACGATTGGCAGATCGCTTCCGGGGATAATAATCCCTTCAAAAAAAAATAATAATGGTCACTCAATCCACAACTGTTTGTGGGACACTGCTGTGTGCATCTGACTACCGCCTTTCACCCATAAAATACACAATATATTCTGTGAAGCACTTTGAGATTCTCAAAGACGTGATAAGGTGTTGCAAGAATTATTATTACTAGAGCGACTCAGTGTTTTAAGAATAACTTTTTGCATTAAACAAATGCCATATATTGCTATGAGGTAAATTCTTCTGGATCATAAACTATAAATGGGTATTGAGGAGTAATTCATCAGTTTCTCACGGTGTTCCGACCAGCAGTCCCCCAAATAAAATGGGTCACTCACTCCATGGCTGTGCACAAATTGGCTGCTGTGTTTGCCCACAAATAAACACACTTTAGAGTAAATGCTCTGAATGTGCTATGAGACATCTCAGTATATGATAAGATGCTCTATTAAATGCAGGTATTATATTACCTCATCCCTCAGTTCTGAACGCATTTCCAAGCAGCCTCTATGATATCCGTTTTGTGATTTTTGCAGTTTGGGTTTGGCTGTCAGTGTGTATTTTCTGTCATCTAAATATCAACATGACCTCGCCAAATTCGTTGAAGATCTGTCAATTGTGTGACAGCGATTTTTGATGACATTTCAGTGTGTCTGGTATATAAAAATCAAAAGTGATAAACCGTGGCTTTTGTATCTGGAGGCATAGAATCCAAAAATAAGGAAATAATATTGAACGTGAACAAGGCCTTGTTGGGATATTGGGTACAGTTGTGGGCATCGCTTTGCAGATAGTTGATTGAAGCAATTAAAAAGATGAGCCATCAGTTCACAATGATGTTACCATGGATGAGAGGTTTCAGTTATAAAGAGGAACTTGAGAAGTTAGGGCTTTTTCCACCACAGTTGAGGATCAAGGCTTATTAAACTTGAGAATTCAACTACCGCCTCCTGACCTTCCCCCATCTTAGACTTCCATTCATTCTTTGCAAGCACCTTTAGATGTTCTCCCTACGTAAAACACACGACGTAAGTGCAAATTGTTGTCCTGGGGTATTTGATGGGCAGGTTGACCCATTTCCGTGCCACGACATTCTGTGATTTTATTGTGCTCGTTACCTTTGTTGATCCAACCATCTTCTGCCCGAGTGCAGTAAAACGTGCAGTTCTCTTTTATGCACATTGCAGACTCCAAAGGGATCAATAAAGGACATTGTTGACTCAGACAGCATGATGTAAATTCTGTCTAATGAAAAAGAAATGTACCTGATTTTCTTCTGCATGGCTAGCTGGACTGGTGCCACCAGCCCGTGCAGCTCATCACTGTACATGAGTAAAATATCAGCTCTCAAGACTATTACCAACCTCGATTGTGGCTTTCCAGCTCTTTTGAACTACCTTATTTCCAATTATAATGTGCATTAAAAACAGATTAAATGCAAAACACAAGTTTTCAGGACAAACACTTGCACAATGGTTCATACTCACTGAGTTGTGACAGCCTCCCCAGAAATCAGATGCATGAGCAGAGACGCTACATATGTTTTGCCCACTCAGCCCGGTTAACCCGTTTGGTGAATAATCTGTTATAAATGTGTTTCATGTGAGCAGGAACTATATTCATTAAAACTGCTTCCGACATTGGAGAATTCACGCAATAAATACTCATCAATCATATGTAATCATGTAGACATTGGCAGTATTAACAAATGTGCAGCCATGGTTTTGTCAGCAAAAAAAATACTTCTCTCATATTCTCCTAGTCTTCTTTGTCATGTACCAACTGAGGAACTAGGATGTGGATGTGGGCTTTGACTATGTGAGTTCATGTCCTGATGTGGGGCTTGAACCCACAACCTTCTAACTCAGGAGGTGAAAGTGCTACCCACCAACCAGGCTGACACACATTATTATCTTTCAAAAAAGAACCAGGTGGATACCTAAAAAGGATTAAATTACAGAAGTATGGAGAAAAAACAGGTAAATGGGACTGAAAGGGTTGCTGTTTGATAGAGCCATCACCGACGCAATGGCCGAATGGTTGACTTCAGTGCTCTAAATTTCTAGGGTTCTATTAAACAAAGCACCTTGAGATTTCTGCTGTTTCAAAACAAATTACTGTATGTTTATTTCTTCGAAATCTCCCCATGTCTCGCCTCAAGTTAAGCTGCGTACAAGGAAATGTGTGAGAGTGGCCACCCTTCCCAATATTCCTTCCCTTTGACAACACAGGAGAGATGGGAGTGAATTGTCTGGGGGAAATGGATGCAAACATACATTCCAGTCTACTTAAACACAATGAGCATTGTGACAATCCCTTCACTCCAGCACCAGTGGTGGTGAGTGCGCCTTCACTTGTTTCCTGTGCAGTTAGTTGCCTGTTTGCTTGGTTATTTTGTGTAAGAGTTTCCTTTGTTGAGAAGACTAATTACAGTTTTCAAACAAAGAGCGTAACAAATACTGGATCAAATTGTGGTCTTTACAAACCCATCTTGTTTATCAATTAAATGTGTATATAATTAAAGGAGGAATGTGTTAATGTAAGGATTGGCGCATGGAGATGTTTCCTGCAGTAATTGCTGCACCTTTTTAATTAAATATCAAACAGATTAAGCCGGTGTTTATTGCGCTTTTGATCTCCAATAGGATAACAAAATAGGCATCATCGTTTATTTTTCTATGGGTGACCTGCCTCCCGAAATAATTCCCTCATGAAATAATTTGCAATGTGCACAGTTGACACGCTTCAGAAATGATGCTTGTTCACTTCAGTGAAGGTTCTGTGCTCAACTGGCATGAGCTCGTAAGCCATTGCAAACAGCCAACTGAACCTATCAGCAACGTTTCTTGTTCCCCCCCACTACCCCCCAGATACAGTGACACACGGCACCTAATTTTCTTTGGAAAAAGAATTGCAGCGATATAGTTAATTATGGTTACACTTTGTTAATGTTCAAAGTAATAATATTGCAGACTAATTGCCACATTTTTGCACAGCTCGTTAATTTTACAGATTCCAGTACAATCGTTTATCCCTTAATCTGCAGAGTTATGGCCAAGGTCACACAGTCTGATAGGAACCGAGTTTATGTATTTGAATCCATGTGCTACACACCTTTTCGTGTAGACACTGGAGTGTGGGAAAAATGGACAGCAATTCCGGAAAGAATTCAGCGCTTATGTTTGGTGTATTTTTACGTAGGTACATCCAGGAAGAGTCATTCAAAAATACAAGGGAAAGCTGATTACCTGTATCTAATGGGCACTGAGTCCATTGTAGATGAGCAAACTTTGTGGATAATTAGTCATTACTCAAAGTACAAATTAACTACAGTGCACCCAAAAGAAATCTTCTGTATCTCTTGATTCTTCTCTCTTTCTTCTGATTCTCTCGCTCACTCTCCAAATTTTCCCTCTCTCGCTCCCCCCCCCCCCCCCCCCCCCGCGAGTCTCTCTTAACCTTCAATCTTTCTGGCTCCCTCTGACTTTTCTTTCACTTTCACTCTCCTTGACGCTCCTGAGTCAGGACACTGCTGCTGATTGACCAACCAACCTGGCTCCTTAATGGGTCTTGGAGATGCAGACCGGCATTCAGAGCTTCTTCCCGTTTAGTTCCTGTTAACCCTGCAAGCCAAAGTTCTAACAGCTAGGGTGGTCCTAGCTGAACAAGCTTGCCAGACAGTATTCACAGTGGGAAACTACGTGGTGTTTAACATCAGCAGTACTCGAAAACACACACTGGGGACCACAAGCCTTGGCTCTCGCTAACCTGTGCCGAATACTCTCCAGAATTAGATAGTTAGTGTGCAGATTTCCAAGGGAGAGAGTTCATATTCCAGTCCAGGAATATAAAGAAATTTCCGTGCATAAGTCGCATATACATGTGAAACTCTAAATGTGTGGGTTTCTGCATCTGAATGACTCCCAAAAAACTGATTGTCTTTTTATATCTATCCCCAAACAGTAGATTCTTAAATAAGCACTTAGCTTCAATCTGTTGGCTCACAGTTGCATTTCTTGGTTAAATTGTGGCCCTAGTAACCTTGCACATATGTGAGCAACTGGATTGTTTTTCTGGAATTGCGTTTCAAAGTCAACTTCCATATTGATGCCCTACATAATTACAGTAGAATACTGTTTACATTTATTTGGTGACTTTCACGTCAGGAGGACGTTCCAGAGCACTTGACACTACTGTGTAGACACCCAAGCGGTAAATAAATGTGCATGTGAAAGTAAGCGTGTGGATTTGTGGCAATCTCCACTAAACCCTCAAGAAGCAGCACTTTGCAAAATGTTTCCCAGGCTCTTGAATCGAATCTCCAAAGGATATGTATCCAACCTGACAGCCATCTCTGACAGCTCACATTGCAGAGTTAATACATCCACAGGCCTGTCTTGAGTTCTGTAAAGTACTTCATCATCTACGTCAGTCCTTTAATCTTCAATCTCCTCCTTAACCTGAAATTTATCTGAATTTTTCAAAGGAGTTAATAGCTATGAACTGCTTTGCTGGACATTTGTGTTAGCTCAAGTGTTCAACCAATCCATGGTACAAATCCATTCCAATGGGTTGTTCAGTTACTAAATCTAGTGTGGCATCTTCCTAAATGCCCTGCTTTACAGGGTTATGATGTGAAGTTGCTTGGTACGTGTGCTTTTCCCTTACAATTGCACATTGTGCTCAATCGATTTATGTTGTCTCTTGGATACGAGAGTTCCCCATTCTTATCGCAATGTGATTCTCAGCTGCTTCTCTAGCTTACCGAAATAGCATGTCAACTCCTTTGTTCACTAAAGTCTGTCGGGTGTTCATCACTGCTTTTTAGTTTGCAATTTCAAATTACTTTCTCATGCTGTTCAACATTTTTGAGTCCTTGAATCCAATCAGCATCCTTCAGTCACTGAGCTCCCCTCTGGAACTCCCTGTTTCTATCCCTCTGCCTCTTTACCTATCTTTAAATCCCCCTGAAGACCTACCACTTTGACTGCGCCTGTGGTCGCCTCACCCTTCTCTCATGCTCAGTTTCCAGACCCCAAGGCGTCATCGTACTTGAAGGGCGCTATATAAATGCAAGTTGTTGTTGCGGACATCTCGCTGCCCTCCCCACTTTCACCGTCTCGTCCGTTTGTCTGTATTTCCTGAAGCATCTTCACTTCCTCGGATAGCACTTAGCTCATACTTTGCCAAAACTGACAACATTCTCAAAGAAGATCTCACTTGCCATTTATAGTTGGATATAGAAAGCAGATGGAAATAACTGTGTTAATACCTCTGCTTCACTCTGTGGTGTGTGGTGAGTGTGAACTCTTCTTTCGTTTTGAAATCCAATTTCAGAGCTCTGAATTATAAGCAAAGCCTTAAAAAGCTGAACCTTTTCCTACTGGAAAGAATATTGGATTGGGGGTGGGGAGACCTGATCCAAGCCTCTTAAGAGATACATTTACAAAATAGACGTAAATAATAATAATGGATCAAGCAGCATCTATGGAGAAAGGAAAGTTTGAAACATTGACTCACTTTCCTTTCTCCATAGATGCTGCCAGACCTGCTGAGTCTTCTCAGCGACTTCTGTTTTTGTTTTCAGATTTCCAGAATCTGCAGTATTTTGCATTTTGTAAATAATATTAATGATACTTCCATTTGATGTGGTGCCTCTAATGCCAAATGTGGCAAAGCGCTTCACAAAATTTTGTAACGTGGTAGTGATGTTTTTCTAGATAAGTGCGACAGCCAATGTTTACTTAGTAATATCCACAAACGGCCTAGTGAATAACTCATTGTATCTGGAGGATTATTGGTTGTTTTGAATAGTACTGTGGGAACATTAACAGCAGCATGAACAGACAGATAGGACCTCGGTTTAACAACATATCTGAAGGACGGTATCTCTGACAAAAGCAGTGCTCTTCCACCACTGCACTGGAGGGTCAGCCTAGATAATGAGCTTAAAACCCTATGTGTAGGCAGGCAATTTGACTTTGATAGTGAGAGCAGAGGTAGAAGACATAGGTTTATAATTTAAAAAAACCTTGAGCAAGACTTGCGATAAAGAGGACTTTGTTCCGATTAAGCAGTAACTATGTGGTACTGATTCCCAACAAAAAGCAGTCAATACTGTGTTAATTAACTCCTCCAGAAAGGAATTGAATGAATATCTGATTGAGTACAGTATTGAAGAAAATAGGAATGATTGCATACTGAGGTGAATACATACTGCAGGGACACAATCATTCCTGTGCAGAGGGAGAAGATGATGAGGGTTGAATACAATAGTACTCTGTTGTAAGGCAGGCACCCTGTTATAAGGTGAGTTCGCTTATAAAGTGGGTGCCTTGAGCACCTTCAGCACATGGATTGCCTGGTTTCACATGAGCCAGCTGGATTGACACATGCAAAAATGCGGCAAATTTCTGGGTTGTGAATTCCTGCTCGCTGCGAATGTGCAATAAGTACAGGAAGCTTCCTGCACACAGTGCACATTTTGCTCCACACAAGAAGTGACAGTGGTGGCAACCTGGCAACTCAGGAGTCGGCTGTTTTTTCAGCGCAGGAAGAGTGCCAGCTTTCTGCTCACATACGCAGTGAGGTCACCAGTCGTACAATCGGTCACGCCACTACATGAAGAAAAAAATATTGGGTCACTTCAATCCACAACTGTTTGTAGGACACTGCTGTGTGCAATTGGCTGCCGTGTTTCGCCCACAAAATATAGTCAATTCACTTTACACTGTATTCTATGAAGAGCTTTGAGACGTCTCGAAGACGTCAATTTCCTGAATGCTCTAAGCAATCAAAAATACAAGGGAGAGCAGATTATCTGTACCTAATGAGTCTATTGTAGATGAGCAAACTTTGTGGATAATTGGTCATTACGCAAAAAACAAATTGATTACATTGCATGTGAAAAAAAATCTTCTGTATCTCTTGATTCTTTCTCTCTTTTTTCTGATTCTCTTGCTCACTCTCCAAATTTTCTCTCTCTCCACAAATGTTCCCTCTCTCTCCCCCTCTCCCCCCCACCTTTGCATTTATTATTGCTTAATAATTTATTATTTATTAATAATAAATGCAACCTGTAACTCAGTGGTTAGAGCACTCGCCTTGCAAACGAGACACCTGGGTTCAATTCCAGACAGGGCGAAATCTTGGGCAAGTTTCCTTACCCCACACGTCTAATAATAATCCCTCCAAAACCAAACAGTAATAAATTGGTTATTTTCAATCCACGACTGTTTGTGGGACACTGCTGTGCGCAATTGGCTGCCGCGTTTCACCCACAAATATACGGTCAATTCACTTTACAGCATATTCTGTGAAGCGCTTTGAGATGTCGAGAAGATGTGAAAAGCGCTATATCAAATGCAAGAATTATTATTATTTATTATTATATCATTATTATATGACTGGCAGCCTCTCTGTAATGAGGCCATTTGGAATTTTCTGGACCACAACCACAATGTGTTCATTGCGATAGGGATTTACTGCAGTCGGACATTGAGTAATCTGCAGGAGGTGCCTGTTGGTGAGTGAAATAAAATATTTCCGAAGGGAATCACAGCAAAAAATGTGAATGGTGCTCTTACTGTCACCCGTTCCCAAGATAGAAGATAATTGATTGCATTGAAATTAAGATTGTAACCTATTTGATTTGGGGCCAGATTTATCCTTGACTAATCTAATTTCTCCTTAAAATGAGATTAGTCGAGGATAAATTTCTTGAAGATACTGATTTATAATGTTGTATGGTTTCTTGGTCCTCTCAGTACCTCAACCATGGCCATTCTCTGTGCAAGTGTAGACAGACTATTTGACTGGAGAGAAGGAATCGTTGCCAAGTCAGATCTATTCTTCTGCCCATGCAGTGCACAATTTCCAATAAGGGGGAAATGGATAGCAATCAGGGAATGAGCCTTCAATCGTCTTGATCTGTGTGATTCAATTTGTGGTTCAAACCAGGCTTTGCAAATCAGGATATTAATGTCCTCTGATAGTTCACTGGATTATTTAAACCGGATGTCAAATAACAGCAACTACAACAACAACAAAATTATATTTATAGAGCGTCCTTCACATCGGGAGGATGTCGCAAAGCGCTGAACAGTCAGCCTGAGCATGGGGGAGGGGTGGTGTAGTGGTGAGGGAAGGCAGAGAGGTGGGAGGGCGACCAAAGGCACGATCGAAGAGAAGGGTCTTGAGACCGGCCTTGAAGACGGCAAGGGAGGAAGCGAGGTGAAAGGACCGTGGGATGGAGTTCCAGAGCGTGGAGGCAGAGAGGCTGAAAGCTCGGCCATCGATGGTCGGGCGGGCGACGGAGCCCACTGAACAGAGGGAGCGGGCAGGTTGGTAGGGAGTCAGCAGGTCAGAGAGGTAGGAGGGGCAAGGCCATGGATGGCCTTGAAAGTGAGGACGAGGATCTTGAACTCGATCTTCTGGGGGATGGAAAGCCAATGGAGTCGGGCGAGGGTGGGAGTGATGGGGTCGCGGAGCCTGGTGCATGAGAGTACACGAGCTGCAGAGTTTTGGATGATCTGCAGCTTGTGAAGGGAAGAGTTGGGAAGGCCAATGAGGAGGGAGTTCCCGTATTCAAGCCTTGAGGTGACGAATGTGTGGGTGAGGGTTCCGGCAGCCTGAGGGGAGAGGCAGTGGCGGAGTCTGGCAATGTTGCGGAGGTGGTGGTAGGCAGTGCCGGTCATGGCGCGGATGTGTGGGGAGAAAGGACAGTTCAGCGTCAAACAAGACACCCAGGTTCCTGACTGGCTAAGTGAGGTTGTGTGTGCAGCCATGAAGGCTGATGCTGCCAGTGGCCGAGGTGTGGAAGCGCTGGCGCGAACCAATCAGGAGGGCCTCGGTCTTGCTAACGTTGAGTTGGAGAAAGTTGGCCCTCGTCCAGGACATGATGTCGGACAGGCAGTCGGTCAGGACGCCAGTAGTCCTGGAGTTCAGGGTGGAGGCAGAGAGGCAACAATAACAACTTGCATTTATATAGCACCTTTTAGGCGAGGCAGCATCTCGGAGCACTTAACAGTGGCAGAGCCTGACGCCCAACCGGGAGGAGGTGACTGTAAGAACGGTCGTGATCTAAAAGAAGAGAAGGCGGGGGTAAGGCGGAGGGTTTGTGGGAGAGTGTTCCAAACTTAGGGGTATAGTGGCTGAAGGTGTGGCCACTGATGGTGGAGTGGAGGGGACAAGGGACAAGCAGGAGGTCAGAGCCAGCTAAGCAGAGGCAGCAGGTAGTTGAGTGGGGAGAAAGCAGGTCAGAAAGGTAAGGAGGTACCAAGGCGTGAAAGGATTTATAGATGAGCGAGAGATGAGAGACGAGTCAAAAATGTTGATGATGACTGTCAGACCAGTAAATCTGCCTCATTGATGGGACATGGAGTAGTGGACCAGTCAATGGTTGGAATTCTTCCACTTGGCTCTGGATAAGCCGACTTGATGTCCTGCTGCATTCAGATTGTATTGCATTCTGCTGTCTGTTATGCAAAAGGGAAGGAAAAAGATGAAACCCAATTAAGAGGCCCTGTGGTAAGTGACAATTCTGCACAGTCAGAAGTCATATTTCATACCGACTATGCTATTCTTTATACATTAATTGAGAAACAGTATCTGTTTACAGTGAGAGGAATCCATTAGCTCGCGCTGCTCAGAGGTTGTGTGTTTATTTTATCTGTGTTTTTTAAACTTCTGGCCAATAAATGCAACATGAAGATTTCCAAAATTCCAAGGAATCTGCAAGTTCATTTGTTTTAATCAAATTTCCTCCCTGCAGCAGCCAGCATTTGATGGCTGGGAGAAAGATTCTGAGCGTGAAAACATGAATAGCACTACCAAGGAGAGAGAGCTCATGGATTGGATTATTATACCAGATGTCTCCCAGTGTCATAATATAATATATATACTAGCTATTGAATTGTGCTATTATGCCAAATGTGTATCCAAATGTTATATGGAGAAGCAATTGATTTCCCTTCTCTTTTCCTCCCACCTGGTTGTATTGCACTGTGAATAATAACTCTATTGTATTTTAGATCATTTCATGGGCTTTGTATGAAGTGCCTTTGCCTACTAAATTTCTAATTTACACTGGGTCCTACTATCCTTTAAAGTATAATCAATGAAATAAGATGTTGTAATGATGACACAAGGAGAAGTATATTTAAAGGAGTAATCCTCCAGGAAGGTAGATGACCAACTTACAATACAATTTACATTGTATAAACATAAACTGCTTACATTTATGGTTGAATTTACAAGTTCAAACTCCTCACAACTAAGAAGTTAGGTTTATTTAATTTTTCTTGTTTGGGCTCTCAGAAATAATAATAATAAGCCTTGCATTTGATATTGCGCTTTTTCACGTCATTGAGATGTCTCAACGCTTCACAGAATATAGTGTAATGTAGATTGACTGTATTTTATGGGAGAAACGCGGCAGCCAATTGCGCACAGCAGTGTCCCACAAATAGTTGTGGATTGAGTGACCAAATGTTTTTAATTGTTTTTACCCCCGCCAATCGACCTAGCAACCAGAAATGTTCTAAAATGTTCCGAAATTAAGAAATGTTCCGGCTTAGACTCAGTTCCATTTAAACCTTGCATTTTGATTCAGAACCTGCATTATTCTTATTGTTGCTATGCAGCGCTAAACCGAATTAAGGAACTGGAACCTATTAGGATTCAATCAGCTTGGATTCACAAATGGATGATAATAATAATAATAATAATCCTTGCATTTGATATAGCGCTTTTCACGTCGGGAGGACGTCCCAAAGCGCTTCACAGAACACACTGTAAAGTGAATTGACTGTATATTTGTGGGCGAACGCGGCAGCCAATTGCGCACAGCAATGTCCCACAAACAGTCGTAGATTGAAAATGACCAATTTCTTATTGTTTTGGGTTTTTGGAGGGATTATTATTAGGCTCTGTGTGGAGTAAGGAAACTTGCCCAAGGTTTCGCCCTCTGCCTGGAATTGAACTCAGGTCTCTCGCTTGCAAAGCGAGTGTTCTAACCACTGAGCTTGAGCTACAGGACTCCACAAATGATTACATTTTCCCCCCAACATGGATGCATGCATCTGTCTCATTAAGAAGATGCTCCAAAAACTCCCTTTATGTCTCAGTTGGTAAAACGACTGACCAATATAAAGCTGTGCCTTGTGAACCCAAAAGGTTCCAGATTCCACCCCCTGCGTGCGCTGAGTTTGCTGATCTCAGCTGAATAAACAATTTGTGCACTGCAGCCACATTTGGCAATACTGATTTCTGACACTCTCTCAATATCAGACAGAACTGCTGACGGCCACAATAGAACCTGTTATAAGGCACTATGTGAACACCGACATTCACTTATCCATCGGAACTTTAAAAAGCCGGTTGCCAGCCATGAGAGAATCCAAAATGAATGAAATCTAAGTCATCAGGTGCCTGCCAACGCAAGTTGGTCACATCTCACACACAGTGAATGCAAAATAGCACCCCTTTATAGCGATGCATTGAATGTTATAGACCCTCACGGCTACTGCAGTAGCAATTAGCAGTCAATATTTACATGATTTAATTCAACAGAAATAGATGGAAGAAGCAAAGTGATTTGAAGTTAATCACACATAGTTCTTATTGTAGGTCAGTACTTCAAGATCTATTATATTTATGATAGATTTTGTAGTGCATTCCCAATATGGTCACCTTTGCCTCCAAAGGTTTTCATCCAAAATATGTTGTTAGTGACTAGTTTCCACAGCGAGCGGAGAAAGCAGCTCTGCAGTAAATGAAAACCACTGACCTCTGCGAGTGTGATCGATAAGCCTTCAGAGTTTTAAATCTTTCATAAAGCCGCACACCGTTCATTGTGTCACATATTGATCCAAAACACCAGCAAGTCGTGCAATTTTTTTCTGGTTAACAAATGAGTGAATTTCGGGCATTAGACATTCAAAATCCAATCCGGAGACCGTAAGAGTGCTGGCATGCACGGTTCCCACAGATGTAAGGTGGTGACATAGTTCATATGAAATGATCTCTTCAGCAAAAACCTTGAGATTAACCCTTACTTACTATCATTCAGGCCATTGTTTTTTCACTCATGGAGGAAATTTGTTACATGATGTGATCATTTATCATAAGGATAGAAAATACTGTTCTTTTTGTTCCCCTCCCGCCTCCAACCCAATAATAAAATAATAATTGTCATTCAATCCACGACTGTTTGTGGGACACTGTTGTGCGCAATTGTCTGCCACGTTTCGCCTACAAAATACACATCTACTAGTGTGAAGTGTTAAGCGCTTTGAGATGTCTCAATGATGTGATAAGGCGCTAAATCAAATGCAAGGATTATTATTTTTTATTGTTACTTAGTGATGGATTTCGGGATAAAAGCCCTCCACTTACCCCCACTGTTGAAAGAATTGTTTGTCCCTTTGCTTTTTCCAGAACCGAATTGGATTTTTAACCCTAAGCATGTTTGAAAAATCTTGAATCAGGAGCAAGATGGATTTTTGACTTCTTCGCAAATAGTGACCTCAAAATATGTTAAAAGTTCTTTTTTAAAAAAATCAAGTTAAAATGTTCTAGCATATCTCTGTTCACCTAGCAGTAAGTAGGAATAATATAGTCAAGGATTGAACAACAGCCATCGCAGTGTGGGATGCAGACAAGCCATTTCAGCCACTTTCCTCATTCTGCGAAGGCGGATTGCATTGATTGCATAGGACTTGTTTTCTTCCTCTCGCATTTGGGTCATGTACTTTTATGTTTCATAGACGGAAATTTTGATGTGATATGATATAAACCAGCGACAGTTTGGGGACAATCTTATTTGTGGTCTCGTTCAAACTGCCAGCGTGATACCACAAGCTACGTTAGCGTACTGGCACACAACGTTAGGCAACAGTTCTTCCTTCTGACACGATTCCCTTGGTGACTGCTCGGTCTCGGCTATGCCATGTGAGACAGCACTAGATTCCGACAAAGCTCCTGCCCTGAGAGAGACAGTGAGTCACCCAACATACACTCAGTAGTATCATTCGTAACCAATTAGAGGAGCAGAGAATCTCAGAGAACAAAATCGTTAGGTCTTTAAATGTGCGACTGCAAATAGATAAGAGAGCAAATTGAATTCTAGGTTTAGATGTTGAATACAAGAGCAAGGTAATGTTACATCTCTAACACTGGTGATCATAGTACAAGGCAGCTACACTGTGTAAAGGGCACTATGTAATGCAAATTATTGATCAACTTAATTTCTATTTTGTGCCTCTTGTGCTGCACTGTAATCCAGGTATAAGATGATCTGAGTACTGCATAACATTTGCATGTCCTCTTAGGATCTGAATTCAACTGATTTGGTCAAATAGTCCAGCAACCTATTCCCTCTTGCTTCTAAGATGGATACTAAGAGATGTGGGCTGACAAATTCTCTGTTCTTGTTCGAACGTGCTGTCAATCTCCCTGCTTCCCCCCGTCCTCCCCCCTCCCTCACCCCGACCTTCAGCTCGGGTTCGTAACTCTGTCCGTCCAGCGCCTTGGGACGTCCTGATGTGAAAGGCACTATACAAATGTAATTTTGTTGTTGTTGTTCTGCTGTCTCCACTGAGATTTGGTTCTGCTATTGTGGAGCAAATCTATATCTGCTAAGATTCCAGTGACGTTAGTAGAAATGATGCAGTCAAGGAACGAACAACAACCCACACAGTGTGGGATGCAGACAAGCCATTTCATACAGAGGAGCCATGTTTAAGGTGCATGCCTTTATACTATCTTGGTCAATCAACAGCATGCTGATCAATTGCCAGACCTGACTCTCCTTGAACCGTTCAGCTTCTGCTTAATTTGACTAGACATTGCACACATGCATCCATTATTTCTTAACTAATGTGCTGTACTAACAGTAATTCGAACCTGCACTGATGCCATTTATATGTATTCTTTAAATGGCTTAAGTAGTTTAATTTCTGGTGGTGGTTTGAATTAAAAATGCATAGGGAGTGGAGGGAGGAGAATGACCTCTGCTATAGTGACCATCTTCCAACCACCCACAAGACCATTGTCATAATAATAATCCTTGCATTTCACATCATGTCTTCTAAACCTCTCAAGGTGCTACACAGAATATACTGTACAGCGAATATACTGTAAAGTGGGCGAAACGGGGCAGCCAATTGCTCACAGCAGTGTCCCACAAACAGTCGTGGATTGAGTGACCAAATTATTATAATTTTTTTCATGAAGAGATTATTACCCCCGGAAAAGAGATCCGCCAATCGACTAACAACCGAATCCCTACGTACTGCTAGGTAAACAGAGGCGTGTGGAGTAAGGAAACTTGCCCAACATTTCGCCCTGCCCAGGATTTGAACCCAGGTCCTCTCACTTGCGAGGCGAGTGCTCTATAAGCTTTTAAAGGTGAAAATGCAGAATAAACTGCTCACATCTTAATACAATAAACCCAAACGTAATCAATTAGCATCAACCCTCACTTAGTCAGTAAATATTTGTTATTGAGGGCAATGCCGCGTTTTTCAACATGTTAAATTCAACTATATTAAATTTGCTGTTGGTTAAATTGTTCTCACACCTGCAAAGTCAAGCAAAAATACCCAGTTTTGCACTGCCACGTGTTAAGCAGATTTTTTGACAGCCAGTAGTCTGGTAGATGTGGATATCCTTTGCTGGGCTCAAAGTGTCCCCAGTTCAAGTTGCTGAAAGCTCACAGAAACACCATTTCTGTTTGTCACTCCTGAAAGGTTAAGTCTCACGGGGCGTTAGGTCAGGAGTTGGGAAGAGCACCTACTCAGCTGTCCTGTGGCAGAAATCAGAAGTTTTAGTGACCCTCAAATATGCACTAGACTTGTGTTGGAATTGAAACTGCACTAGTAGAACTTGTCCAGCTGGAAACAACTGGCCCATTGGGACATTATCTTGAGACTTTGCGGAATCCTGTAACTCAGTGGTTAGAGCACTCCCTTTGCAAGTGAGAGACCTGAGTTCAATTCCAGGCAGAGGGCAAAACCTTGGGCAAGTTTCCTTACTCCACACAGAGCCTAATAATAATCCCTCCAAAACCAAAAACAATAATAAATTGGCCATTTTCAATCTACGACTGTTTGTGGGACATTGCTGTGCGCGATTGGCTGCCGCGTTCGCCCACAAATATACAGTCAATTCACTTTACAGTGTGTTCTGTGAAGCGCTTTGGGATGTCCTTGTGACGTGAAAAGCACTATATCAAATGCAAGGATTATTATTATTATTATCACAGGAACAGGAGTAGGCCATTCAGCTCCTCGAGCCTGTTCCGCCATTATGTTAGATAGCAGTCGAGTAGAAATAATTCGGCCCCTGATTTTCTACCACTAATCCTCAATGCTGTTAGTGGAACTATGTTACATGCAAAATGTGTTGGATTATGAAAACAGCCATTATACTGGACAATACCTACTATAGAGCACTTACTCGACTCTTCAACGCAACATGCTAAAAAATGCAAATTCATGAAGATAGCTCAACCCCAGAGAGACTTGTCTTATCTCCTGCTATTTCCCTCCCCCCCCACCACCGTTAATAGTCGCAAGTTACGATCAGCTGCTGGCAAGCATGGAATGGTAATTGTGCACTCCTTCAGAAGAGGGATATTTCTGTGGTTGTTAGGCTGCTTTTTTACCCAGCATTAACCTGAAACAGCCCCAGATCAGGTCCCGTAATAGTTTGATGCGGTGTGAAATTCCTTTCTACATAGAGTATGCTTTAACTCCAGCTTTTGAGGAATTCTGTATCAGTATAACATTTCCGTGTCTATAGCTCTCATTATTGCCTCTGAGTGATGTTACCACAAAACAAAAATTGCCAGAATTCGCTGTCTTCAGTTTCCAATGGGTGCTTATGATTCAGTGGAGGAAATCCACGCATAATAGTTTTTCTTTCAGAAGTGTCAAAGACCCAGAACTCATGAGCACAATGAATTATGATAACCGGCCTCAAGTTGTGAGCAAAGATCTGAAAGGCACTGTCTCTGCAAATGGTGATCTTTTCTGTTGTTCACTGGGCTAAGCTTTCTGACAGAACCTTGAAAGAATTTTCAAGAAATGTGACTCACCATCAAGTCTCCTTCAACAAGGTGCTTTGTGCTTTAGAAAATAACAATAATCCTTGCATTTCATTTAGTGCCTCATCACGTCGTTGAGTCGTCTCAAAGCGCTTCACAGACTATACATTGTATTATATTCCCTTTAACATTTTGCTCACAAAATATACAGTCAATTCACTTTACAGTATATTCTGTGAAGTGCTTTGAGACGTTTCAACGATGTGATAAGGCGCTGTATCAAATGTTAATAAGTTATAGTGACTGTGTACTTTGCAAATGGACATAATGACCAATTAGCACACACAAGTCCCACAAATAGCCGCGGAGAGAATGATCAATTTTGTCTGCTAGACGCTGGGCAGGACGCTGGGAGAAATTCTCTTTTATTTTCAACTAGATGGCCTGCTGGGTGGCACTGTCTCTTGTAACGAGAAATGGTGATAACTGCCTCTTTACAAAAGGTCCTGGTGATGAAACTATGTTTTTAAAAGGCTGGGACGATCATGCTAATGTCTACTATCAATTCCAAACGTTAATCATGGTCCATGACCTCTTGAGACAGTTCATTCACTCTTTGGCTGTGTTGTGGCATTTCTGCATGCACCCATCTAATTGCAGACAACATAAAGCTTTCATCTTTGAATTCTCTCTTAATGTTTTTCGAGAACATTTTTTATGCAAATCCAGGAATCATATAGCTCTGGAAAATTTCCTTTACCTGGATTGTCAAACTTGCATACAGTTTGAACTCTGGTAACTTATCTGATAATAAAGATAACAAAGCTTCTAAGACTTTTAAGAAGTTACCTAGATGCTCTTGAAATAAATCTAACCTGACAGCATACCGTTTCAATTCTGTCTTTTAATGGTGCTTCTCATTGCTGAAAACTTTGGAGCATTTCTCTGCGCTGAAAACGTTTGATTCCCGAATATGCATGTTGTTTTATTACCCACATTGCAGAGGCTCCAGTGTATGCTGTACAGTGTTCACTGCAGGATATCGGGAGCTGAATCAGCCCTGAATAGGCAATTGCAAGCATCTGAAATATCAGCTTCACCAAATATTTAATGTTTGTAGCACTGGCAGGGGGTTGTGAGAGTGGAGGTTTTTACAACAATAACAACAATGACAATTTTCATTTATAGAGCACCCCTCACACAGGGTAGGGTCCCAGAGAGCTACATCACAGAAATTAAAATTGCAGCAAATGATATCCCTGGTGATCATTATTAGGCCAGAAAAAAAGGCTTAAATCAGTTAATAGTTATGACTCACCTCAGGGGTGAACCACCTCCCCATGCAAGTCCAATGATAGCTATTTATTGCGTAAGTTTAAGGTTGATGTAATGTAATGTGCCACAAGTTTAGATGCCCCCCCCCCCCCCCCCCGCAACCTGGAGCAATATTTATGATGTACATGACTTGTTGTATGTAAATTAAAGGTAGAAGCACAGTTATATTGGTGAATACAAGGTGGAGAGGGTAATTGGATAATGCTGGTCAGAGTAATACAGGAATGGTTTTGTACTTTTGCAATACAAAAAAATAGTTTTATTGACCCATTAGTGGCCTTCAGACTAATGAGTCTACACAAATGTGTTATAGCATTTTGTGACAGTTCCAGTTCCATGTGTGGTAAACAGAAATACCAATACCCCCTGTTGCTTACTCTTATCTATTTACTTGTTAAGCGTCTTGATGTGAAATAACACATTTTCGAGGAGTTATTTGTCCAACATTTTTAGTTTGTGTTTTAGATGATTGAATGCCCTCGTTCCCTCTGGTGTTCAGCTCGTGGGATAGTGTTCTAGGGTGATGCAGGTGACTTGACTTCCCCTTGCTTTCCCTATACCCCTTATTGTGGTCGCTTGCTGCCAATTCAGTTGAAAGCCCTCGCATGAGTGATGTATGTATTGTGGCAAGGTATCAATTCTGTGACTGCTCCACATACTGGCTTCCACTGAGCTTCTGAACCTCCAGCAATTATTAAGCTCATTGTAATCACTGCATTACACACAACAAACAAAAAGGGGCAATTGTAATTGGTTTGTCTAATCCTTGTTAAAGGGCAATATGATTCTGACGTGTATGAGTTTCATTCAAATGTTTAAATATCCCGTGCCTAATTCTTTGAGTTGGATTGCGATAAGCTTCCTAAGCAGATTGTTACAGTCATAATTGCAATTTCATTGGCAGAAATGCTTCAGAAAAAGAGTCATTAACCGTCCTGATCTCATGCAAAGTCCTTCAAAGTTCTGTGACGGTGCTTCTTGTACCAAAGCCTTGGAAAGACGTGATCCAATTGATAACTTATGCCATTGGGGAGAATGAAAACTCATTTATTCTCCGATTCACAGGGCTTATTTGCATAGAAGGATTGTGTGAATGTTACTGATAGGGAATTACAGGTACCATCGCTGTTTGATCTTGGCTTGTATTAGAATATTTGTGAAGCTGTATGAAGTGACTTTGTAAATGCGTGACCTTTTGGCCAGGGTTTATACCAACAATAGCTCTGCAATATCAATGAAGTAACACTGTTGCCTCTATAGGCAATGAGTAAATGACTTCTGCACTTCAATAGTATTGTCCTAATATAATATTAATAATAAGAAGAATGAAAATCCTTGCATTTGATATAGCCCCTTATCACGTCTCAAAGACATCTCATTAGAGCTTCACAGAATATATTGTGAAGTGTGTAAGACTGTATTTTCGGGCAAAACTGTATTTTGTGGGCCTTTTGCAGCACTGGCTACTCCCTCTTCTGGCTCTGGATAGACAGGCTGAATTCTCATCCAACAATGTAGTCACCACACCGCTTCCCGTACAAACGACACAGCCGAAAACAACCTACTGATTCACAGGCAGTTGTTTCGATGTTGATACCCCGGCTATAAGTACTCCAGGTTTTGCCTCGCAATACCACAAATTGACCCCACACTTTCCAGCGGTGCCTGCAAAACATTTCCTGGCATCTTGAAATAGTGTCATTGTTCTCCAGACTTGAAACCTTTAGCGTGATGATACATTTGAAGTTCCTTATTATACCCTCGATGGTGCTTCATAATGTAGACTTTCATTTTTAACATACTTTCTAACCTGTGTGTGTGTATGTATGGGCGGGGGGTGGGTGGGTAGGGAGGAGCACATGGCCAAGTGTTGCTCTCTTATTATTGTTGTCTAAATTTGTGATGATTTTAACTAACAAACTCTGTGATGCTGCAGAAAAAGTTGGGGATATAATTTATGAATAGAATGACCCACGGTCATAGCACTTAAAGAATGGAGTTGCATTGAATAAAAAGAATAACGTCATGGACTGTACAGCACAGAAACAGACCGTTTGGCTCAACTAATCCATGCCGGTGTTTATACTCCACGCGACCTCTCCTAACGCCCTCTCCTACACTCTTATATTCCTACCTCCCTCATGTATTGCTAAAAGAATAAAAGTAAAAGACAAAATGAAATGAGGGAATTGCAAATAAAACTCAATAGAATAAAGATGAACAGTGCTCATCGCCGAAACCTTTCGGAGGGAGCTCGAGGGACACAACTGTTCTAGAATTACTTTCTCTTCATTTAAATAATAAATGTGGTTAGTTTTATTGGACGCACTGATGAGGTGATTTAATTTATGGGCCAGATTGTTCCAGCTTCTTGAAAAAGAATTTGCAACAAATTCTCTGCAGTGCCCAGATAATTGGAGAATTTAATCTTGTTTCAGCTCTCTGCAGTGACTTCAGAATAGATGCAGTTGCATGTAATATTTACCCACCAATGTTTAGAAGGCTGAGACAAACAGGCACGTCTTCTGGCAGCTTAAGGGCACCAGTGTGAGATCTCGCAGGGATGTCACAATATAAGGTGCACTCTAATCTTTTCTGATTGCAGGATTAATATTGGATGTCATTGACATATACATCAGAGTTTGAGGTTTTTAAACCATATTAAACCAAGGTTATTATTCATGGCTTCAGACTTCATACTTTTTCAGATGAGGACATTTTTTAAATCAGTTTTAAAGCTTTCTTAATGTCGATACTTTTACAAAGGTGTACAGAGTATGAAACGGATTACTATTACCATTGTACAGAGTAGGCAGCACACATCCATTTTATTCATGGAAAATTCTTAAAATATACTACTGCTTTCATTTTCTGTCCATGTTCTTTTTCTGCCCTGCTTTTCCATTTGGAATGAGGTGAGAAAAAATGACTGGCCCTGTGAGCAGCAGAAATGTCCCTCTTTGTCAGTTATCGGTGGAAAGCAAGAATCTAAGGAAGTTCTTGCAAATGGCTCGATCAGTAACTGAGTCATGGAATCCTGAAAGGTCCAGGTTCAATGTCTAGCCTGTACTCGATTAACTGATCTCAGCCAGGCGGAAAAAACCTGCCAGTAATGAACTCATCCCTTTCAGTGTCCTGACAACTTGGGGAAGCAATTAAGAAGCATGAGAAATGTTAAGGTATACAACCAGATCAGTAGAATATAAGTCTGCACAAGTTATAGTAAGGTACAATGCAGCACCTCCATAGTGTGCTCCACTATAGTGTGAATTCACTTATAATGTGATTGCATTGTGGATCTCATTCATGAGGGCAGCTGGCTTGCTCGTTTTCCATGTGTAGGCTTTTTTTTGCACTGAAAAGGCCGACTTCCAGTTCATTGGGTTGCCATCTATGTCATCTCCTGCATTGCTTCACGTGCACAAAGCAGGAAGTGACGTCAGCAGCGCCCTAATGACCTGCACGTTGGCCATTTTAGCTTCTCACAATTTTAAAATGGCTGAATTCTGGATCATCAGGTCTCCACAGACAGACTCACTTTTCAGTTTGCATATGTGCATAATACAGATTTAGAGGTAAGGCTATTTTTCCCTTTAATGTGGGAACCAGTCATCATATTCCCTGTGCTCACAGACAGTCAGGCCCCTATTATTTGGGATGGGATGTTATGGATAACTAGCACAAGGCTCCACTGTATTGCAAAGGTCAGGCCACATTCAGAAGACAGTGTTTGGTTACAGTCACTAAGCTACAAAAAAGGTAAACTTGCTTTAGAAAAAGTAACAGCAACAACTTGCATTTATATAGCGCCCTTCATGCCGGACGGTATCTAGGTGTGCTTAAGTAGAGAAAAAGAGCCACAAGACGGTTGGCAAACAAGATAGATTCATAACTATTTAAAGTAAATTATGTCAGACCAATCAGAAAGTAAAACTAGAGGCCGTAAATGGAAAAAAAAAGTAAATTTGGAACGAAAAGGTCTTTATTCAAAGTATGATAAACATTTGGAATAATCTCCAAGAAAGGTAATAGCAGAAAGATTGTGGTTGTTGGAAACCCAATGACTTGCTAAGACAGGAGAGTTAATGTACTAAAGGCTAAAGGGATGAGCTTCAGTGAGCCGAACGACCATTTCTCATCCCGCCTCTCACATACATTCTCAAATTATCAATCTGGTGCCATTTGTACCGTGGCAGTTGTGCCTTACCCATTTTACTCAGGATGCTAACATTAGAGAGGGGAGAACCTTTTTTTCTCATCGTTCTGAGCTCGGCCGAACCCCAGGAAAATCCAGACATTGAGGGAAGTGGTGCCAGTAAGTTCAGTTTGCTCAGTTTCCTCCAGTTCTGTTCAGTTCCTCCACTACTCTGTTCATTTGAATTCAAGTCCCGAGTTAATTAATAGCTTCCTGTTCTGACCAAATTACAGGGAGGAAGCACACACAAGAAACCTCTTCTCACGGGGCGAGGTATTAAATGAATCTTGCAGTGCAGGAAGCAAAACGCAGTTCATCACTGTCACTGTTAACAGCATATTGCAGGTTCAGCAAAACAGAAACTTTCTTAAAAGAAAATCTACTTTTTTTTTCCCCCTCCACTCTTCTAAAGTTACTGAAGTCAGGCTTAGAGTTACCCAAGGAGAGGTCACCTAACTCAGCATGGGTGGAGCTTGGGACCTTCCTAGTCCCTATTGTTCAGCTTTGTACAGTGCAGAAAAAATATTTCAAGAGAAATGACACTAATTTGAAGCAAATACAACCATTGCCATAGTCTGAAGGGACAGAGAAATCTGGACTACTTTTTTTTCCAGTTGGCTGCCACTGTACCTGAATTTGTCATTTGGTTTACGACCATTATGTCCTTATTTCAAACGATGGGAATAGGACCCGGTATAATGCAGTTCATATAGAGACAGTGCGCATCCATATTGAAGACACATTGCCTTGCATTTATTATATTAATGTACCAGTTTGAAAGATTTATAGCCCCAAACAGTAAGAGTGTATATTACACTATGTCAAATAAAAATTGTTTGAATCAAATAATATGAATTGTAATGCATTTGGAAATGAAAACTCCAGGTTACTCACCCTGTCATGGAAAAATATTTTTTGGAGTCTCAGATAGAAGGTGCGTCAGCCTGGCACAGTGATAGCAATCTCGTCTGAGTCAGAGGGTTGTGGGTTCAAGCCCCGGGTCAGAACTTGGAATCACATCATCTACACTGACACTCCAGCGCAGTGCTGGAGGGCTGTTGAATTGTTGGAGGCACCGTTTTTCCGATGAGATGTCAAACCAAGGTCCCGTCTGCCTGTTCAGGTGGACGTTAAACGACAACTTGCACTTATATAGAGCTCTCCGCGTAGGGTAGCGTCTGAGAGCACTTAAAAGATCTCCCGCGACGCTATTCGAAAAGACTACTGACTCCATGGCGGTTTGTGGGACGTTGCTGTGCGCAAACTTGCTGCCATGTTTCGCCCACAAAATACACAGTCGATCCACTTTACAATAGATTCGGTGACTTGCTTTTGAGACGTCTCAACGACACGATAAGGCGATGTATCAAATGCAGCGATTATTATCATAGGAGTAGGCGCTTTGATCAAGAGCTGCAGAGACCACAGATGGTACAGGCACGGGTGTGGGATGGTAATAGTGTTGCTGCTTACGTTTAAGTAATATTAATCCGTGCATTTGATGTAGCGTCTTATCATGTCATTGACACGTCTCAAAGCGCTATAAACATTAAAGAGTGGAAAGGCCTCCATTTAGATCACTGTTACATTTCAGAATCGGTGCTCCAGTGTAAGTGTTAAATTCTCGTCGGAGGCATGGACTGTCCTGAGGTCTGCCTTCTTCCCGTTTTTGGTGTCCATCAGGCTGCAAACTGGAGGGAAAATGCCTGCTCCCCCAACCATAGTCCAGGGTGGGGACTGAGATTTCAGGCCAACTGCTGTAGGGATTGGCAACACTGGTCTGCTCAAGCCATTTCTCTCACAGACTGCTAACTCAAAATAAAAGTTGTAATTTGGAATTGGCTGTGCGTTACACTTGTTTGCACATGCCCAGTCGTTTCTATGTTGCATTGTACAGGTTAAAAGATAAATTCATAGCACTCACAATAATTGGGACTGCAGAGCCTGAGTTGAAATGGAAGAGTTGACATTTGCAGAATTCTGGGATATAAACCTATCCTAAATTGTTCCAGACAGAATATCCAGCACAGGAGGAATGGAGCTCTCTCGTGACTTGTTGAATTTATTTTCCAAAGTCTATTGGAGTGGGAGGGTTTGTATTTACATTACATAATGTTTCCCATAAAGTTCCCCTTCAAGATGAAGATTACAAATTAAATTCTGGAAGAAAGTATACAGCAGGTGGCAGCATCAGCTGTTGTTAATATCAATAATAATAATAATAATAATCCTTGCATTTGATATAGCGCTTTTCACGTCGGGATGACGTCCCAAAGCGCTTCACAGAACACACTGTAAAGTGAATTGACTGTATATTTGTGGGCGAACGCGGCAGCCAATTGCGCACAGCAATGTCCCACAAACAGTCGTAGATTGAAAATGACCAATTTATTATTGTTTTTGGTTTTGGAGGGATTATTATTAGGCTCTGTGTGGAGTAAGGAAACTTGCCCAAGGTTTCGCCCTCTGCCTGGAATTGAACTCAGGTCTCTCGCTTGCAAAGCGAGTGGTCTAACCACTGAGCTACGGGATTCCACAAACCTGTTCAAGCAGCCACCTCCATTCAGCAACCACCCCCTGTTAACAACCATCGGCCTGGTTTGCACACCAACAAACACTTACTCAGAGGCCACCCTTATATAAAGGCCACCCTTATGTAAAGGCCAATTTGGCCAAGTCCCTTGACAGGAACTGATAGCCTGATTGTATTCAATGAAAAAACACTTGTTTGCCATGTAGCCAGGCATTAGAAACTGGCATGATTGAAGCCGCACATGGAAGGAAGAGAGAGTCTATGTAACTCCAGCGTGAGAGTTTTCAGGCCAACTCTGGATATAGCGTTTCACCCACAAAATATACAGTCAATTCACTTCACGTTATATCCTGTGAAGCGCTTTGAGACGTCGCGAAGGCGCGATAAGGCGCTATATCAAATGCAAGGATTATTATTATTATTAAATCTACTTTAATAATAATAACACTTTGTGAAGGGTGCTGTATAAATCTACGTTGTGGTGGTTGTTGTACTTGTAATGCTGTGATGTTAAAGCATTCGGTTCCTATAAACAGCTGTGTTCCTTGGTCTTGCAGATTGAATGTATGGTTTGAGTACGAACAGCATGGGAGGCTGCACTCACATCATTCTCTCCCCTCGCAAGTCAGGGGCTGTTTGAAATGCACAAGGGATCCTCGCTCAGTCTGTCCGTCTCTCCTCTGTTTCAGGTTTATTCAGGAAATTGAACATGCTATGGGGCCTGGGCCAGACAAGCCGTGCCTACTGCGAGAATTCCTCACCACGTACATCAAGAACTTCTTTCTCAACCAGGTTCACATTGAGGTGAACAAGGAAATTGAAGCCGCAACCAAGGTTGCCGATCCCTTGAAAGTGTTGGCCAGTGCCGATACCATGAAAGTGTTAGGAGTGCAACGGCCCCTCCTTCAGGTAGGAAGACGGTAGTGCATGTCAACACACTGAAAGCTTATATTAGTGAGAAAAGGTGCATTGTACGTAACATTACAACAACAACAACACGATTACATTTGTATAGCGCCTTTCACTTCGGGCGGACGTCCCAAGGCTCTGACATTACAAACACCTGTACATCCTTTGCATGCCTAGAACAGCTGACATTGAATTCATTTGTGGAGTCCTGTAGCTCAGTGGTTAGAGCACTCGCATCGCAAGCGAGAGACTTGAGTTTGATTCCCGCCAGGGCAAAAAGTTAGGCAAGTTTCCTTACTCCACACGCCTCTGTTTACCCAGCAGTAAGTAGGAACTCGGTTGTTCGGCGATTGGCGGACTGCTTTTCCCGACGTAATAATTCCTACAGAAATAAATAATAATAAATTGGTCACTCAATCCACAACTGTTTGTGGGACACTGCTCTGCTCCATGTCTACCAAAACAAATATAGTCAATTCACAACAGTATGTACAGCACTTTGAGACGTCTCGAAGATGTGATAAGGCTCTTAATCAAATGCAAGGATTATTATTATTTTGTTTCAATGTGTCCATTAATTGAAAATTTCCCTGCTCAAGACATTAAATGAAAGGTGTCTGGAGACGAGAAGTTATACTTAGAACATTCTTTGCTCCATTTGCATGGAGCGTGAGGAACACAGTGGTACATATGCCTCACTGAGCACATCTGGTGATACAAAATATCATACAAATTGTAAATCAGACCTGAGGAGGTGCAAAGGGAGAGGTCTTCCTGCTGCGGATACCTTGGAGGAAATGTCTGTTATGTAGTATATCATCAGATTCTGTTTATGTACATCAGAGTCACAGAAAAGAGTTTCCTTAACTGCCAGAGTTGCATTCTGTGTAGAAAAAAGTAATCTGTGTTTCAAGGACAACAGATGCCACTTGTGCAGTAGTAGTATTACAAGGACAGTAATTCCAGGGGATTCACTTAAACTGCACTGAAACAGCGCTCAGTGATAGGAAACAACAGTGTTCAATTATTGAGCCGAACAGTTGTGCTGAAGTTAGGATTTGTTTTTCTGAAGTTGGGGTGGTGGGAGTAACGTTACCCAAAACCAATTGATGATTATCTACAGAAATTTCAGTAATAGTATATTCTATCTGTTAGTTATTACATAGCATTGTATTTTTCAATCCTACATTTTGAAGCTTTACTTAATCCACGTGGATAGTAATAATGCTGCTTGTCTGAGGATCTGATACATGAAGATTGCCGAGAGTTACATCCGACACAGAAGCAGGCTATTCGGCCTAACTAGTGCTGGTGTTTATACAAGCCCCCAACTCTCTTATTCCCCTCACCCACACCCCACCATTCCCTTCTCCCTCATTTATGCATCAAGTTTTCTCACAAATACATTTGTGCATTTTGCTTCTTTTTAAAACAAAATTGATGTATTTTGCTTTAATCACAGCTCCCAGCAAGGAGTTCCACACTGACCTCGCTCTGTTCCGAGATACGTCCTGAACTCCCTGTTAGTTCGACTAATAGCCGACTCGATTGGACTGAACAAGTGGAAATAGCTGATCATCATCCACCTTATTGATTCATAATCCTAAACACTTCAGTCACGTCCCCTTTAAATCATCTTAACTCTGGAGAAAAGAGTTCTAACAATCCAATCCGTCTTGATAGCTGTGTCGAGCCATCCCGGGTCACATCTTTGTAAATCCAGCTGTACTCTCTCCAATACTCTCCAATCCATCCAGTAATATGGTGTCCAAAACTGCACACAGTACTCATAATGTGGACTAAATTATATAAATTAACCATTACTTCCCTACTTTTTATGCAGGTATTTTGTTCAAGAATAGCAGATGCTTAATACAGATTAAAGACTGTTCAAGAGTTTTCACTGTCAGGAATCCAAGGATGAAGTTTGTACCAGTCATCCATTCAGCGACTACTAGACCGGTTAAAGTGCTAAAACTGCCCCATAAGTCTCCTGCAGCCTGGCTTTGTTCTGATCCTATCTGTTGGCACAGAACGCTTGACACTTTTCATGCGCTTGAACCTCTGCTCCTGCTTTCTGATTGATTATTTTAATTAGAACTGTGGTTCTGACAGGGTGCCTGAGCGAGATATAGATTGAAAGCATAAATCTTCATTTTTGCTCTATCACTGAATCTGCATGCTTGCTGACAGAGCCGAGGGAAGAGAGTTTCTGTCATCTCTGTGTCTACCACGGGGGCAGTACAGCTGACCTGCATTGTATTTCTTAAAAGGTTAGGCGGGTTCGGTGGTAAATACAAAGTGTGGATCCTTCTACGTTTCAAAGACGTGCTCGGCCAAACCTACATTTTGATTTTGGGAGATTATGTTCTTTCTGTTTTATGTAAATATTGCAATGCTTACAATTTTTAAAAACATGCTTAAATTCTCTTCTCTCCCTAGCTCACACTGGGATACAATTGCGTGAATGGGTGACGTATGTCAATGGCGGACTAAACAAGGTTGCTGGCTGTTTGGCTGGGGGGTGGGTGGGACGGAGTGATATAATGACAGAAGGGTGATTCCAGCTGAGTTCATTCCTGTGCACCTGGGTGAAATAATAATAATAATCCTTACATTTGATGCAGCGCCTTATCACGTCGTTGAGATGTCTCAAAGCGCTTCACAGAATTGAACAGTAGAGTGAATTGACTGTATTTTGTGGGTGAAAAAATCTGAGGTGACAAGATTGGTACAGTCCGGTTGATCTCACCTTTCCAGAATATCCAGTCTACCATCTTCCCTTCAAAGTTCAAATTTTTTAAAAAATAATTCAAGCATCCTGACCTCAACCAGATGTTCCAGTCTGCTTCCCTTCAACCAATTCTGAATGCATGACAATACGTTGCCCTTGATGATAATAATACAAATCCTTGCTTTTGATAAAGCACCTTTCACATCAGGAGAATGCTTCAAAATATTTCACAGGGTTTACTGTAAAGAGCACTGACTGTGTATTTTGTAGATGAATACCCAGGGAGTTTGTGTCAGGGAATTGAACCCTGATAAATGTTTCTCCAGATAGATTAGTCATACATTTTGTGACTGTAGGACATTGCTTCTGTGCAAATTGGCAGCTATATAAATGCAAGTTGCTGTTGTTGCCCTGTACTGGAGAATCAGCTGAGGTAAATGCTTAGTGTCAGGGTTGTATCCGTAATCTTCTGACCCAGAATAAAGAGACCTACCAACTGAGCAAAAAGAGATAATGACTAGACATGTCATGGATATATTTTTAACAAATATCATGGGTTAAATGCAAAAAGGCACACTTGAAAAGGTCCAAGGTTATGTTATCCATTTATCCAGTCATTTGCACTAACAGCTCTGTGCAGAAGTTTCATTTTCTTATAATCTGGGACAGGCGTGATGGTCTATTCACATGATAATGTAATCAGATGTTTAGTCTTTAACCTCGTCATGGTAGTCTTCCCACCTGAGCTGCAAAACCATTCTCTCCCTTGTCGGACATTGTGAACTGACCTCTCTAGCCATCAGTGGATGGTTTCATGTCAGATATGTACGTTATTTTAAATTGAATTGCAGTCCTGGAGGGTGCCCTCTATTACAGTTGAACAAAAAAGGATCTTAATGCAGCATTCAGTTTTTAGACTGCTTGAGAACTTGTTCAGTCGTTGCTGGGTAAATTCCAGGCGGCAACAATACAGGAGCGACTTACAGACATGAATGTGGTTTCTCTGTCATGTGTCACGTCCCTTTTTGTTCTTCTGGTTGTGGATGTTTTGTTTGTCGAGAAACAAAAATCAGTGTTTGAAAATCTTCATGATTTTTATTATTATTATGATGATGAGCATAGCCCTTCGGACCATTGTCTCAAGATTTAAATTGCTCTAAACTTTGGAAAATTCTTAAATTCAGTGTCGGTGGTGCCATCCTTTGGATGAGGGGCAAGTTAAAGATTCCATGTTGTTATTCGGAAACACAAGGGAATTTCTTCAGGTGTCATGGTCAAAATGTGGATGGATGTGATCAAATGCACTCATAGAGCATATTGGTTTGTAGGAAGACTGGGTTCTACAATGGGTAAATGGGAATAGAATGGTGGAGTGGGATGTCATGAGTTGTCGATTATTTTATTTAAAAGGGAATTAGATAAGCACTTGAACAATGAAGATGTCAAAAGGAGGATACAAGGCAGAGCAGAGAAATGGGATAAGTAGCTGGCTTCACTGGGGATTTTAGCAGGGCTCAGCCACAGTGACCTCATTTCTGTGCTAAAATTGTATGATTCTATGGTGTGGTGTTTCACATGATTCACTTTCAAGGTCGGGGAGAAATCAAGCGGAACAGTCGCTCAGGAGATTAAATGGGTATAAAAGTCATTGATGGGGCAAATTTTACATGGAATGTGTAAAGAGCGGGTTAATGGGCCAAAGGCCCTTTTCCATTCCCAAGTTCCCCAGTGTTTTTGTGATTGTGTTATATCCAGCTTGATTCATGGCTGTATAAATAGCAGACAGATAACTATGGGTTTCATGAGAAATATGCTGTAAATTGTTTCAAAGACATTTCATGAATATATTTATATGTTTTAAATGAAACTTTCAGTGTGAGTTTCGTAGAAGTGGAGAGGCATCGAGCCCAGCTGTACGAGCTCCTGATCTGCCGCCAATCGACTAACAACCAGTTTCCTACTTACTGCTATGTAAACAGAGGCGTGTGGAATAAGAAAACGTGCCCAACGTTTCATCCTGCCAGTCATTGAATCCAGGTCTCTCGCTTGCGAGGCGAATGATCCAACCACTGAGCTACAGTACTCCACACCCCATATGTGTGTGTTGCTGGATTGATGTACAAGTTTACAAGTTCCATTCACAAATTTAATTTCTGGCCACCAGAAATGTGGGAGCTGAGGGGAATGTCAGCCAGGCCAGCGATTAGAAGGGCAGACAGGACGTAACTATTGTCTGTGGAGTAGCCAGTTGGTCTCACTGCCTCTGGAGGAAGAAGTGCCCTCCTCATTCAACCATGCTGCCATTGGATTTGGAGCTGACTCCAGCATCAGCCCTGTCAGGCAAGCGCATCACGAGTCATTGAGTCTGCTAACATCTGCGCTTCCGCGTCCCTTGAAACTATGAGAATTCCATGGCATGAGTCAAAGATCAACCCGGGGCAAGATGCATTTTCCTTGCTTGTAATACTGCTGTGCGCAATTAGCTGCCGCGTTCCGCCCACAAAACATACAGTCAATTCATTTTTCAGTACGTTCTGTGAAGCGCTTATGAGATGTCTCAACGCAGGGATAAGGCGCTATATCAACAACAACAAATATCAAACGCGAGGATTCATATTATTATAACAACCATTAAGGTCACATGCAGGAATGTGTTGCAACATATTATCCTCTATTTATCTGTAATAGGTATAGGTTTTCCCATTCAAACTTGGGAAACTGGCGAGGCACTTTAGCAAGTTGAGCCACCTCTTTAAAACACGTAAACCTTAGAAACTAGTTTTCGATTCTGTACAAAAGTATTCGGCTTATGACTATAGTCATTATGTATAGTCATAAATAAGTGGAAAACCTGAGTAGAAAGTTGTTGTTTTTTTCCTACTTTGCAATACTTTGTATGTGAAGATTTGGGGTGCAAGTCAGTATTGATAAAACTGTGGAACCGAAGAATTAAAAATAGCGTTTTGTCAAAAGTCATTAGTCTGTAATGTGGTTCCTGGCCTGACTCCCTGTCCCCAAATCTTCTTTCCCATCATGTGTCCAGCAATGCGTAGGTGCTCTACTCTGCATCAATGCTTCCTGCGAAGAAATTTATCCCATATGCCCCTGTGCTGTCAACTCATTTTTGAAGAGTCAGAGGTGAAAGTGGTTTATCGTGTGACCTCAGTCCTATCACATTAGAGTGAACAGCAGCGACTAACGCTTCACATTTCAGATTTCTGTACCTGCCTGCGTGTTCAGAGGAAAAACAACACCCACAATGGTTCCACCCATGGAACCTGAGAACTGGGGCAGTGAAGGAACTGGATACATGTCCACACGATCTTGCACGTATTGAAGTGCGTTACTGTTGTAAACAGGCTACTCGTGGCATTGAGCCTCAGTAGCTGCTTCAAGCCAGTTGCACCATTCAGGTCAAGGTGGTGAAGGCCAGGACACTCAATTCAATCAATGCTCACTGCTTACATCGACCAATCGAGAGCTTGGAGCAGTTAGGCACATTCAATTTCATCTTCCAGAACACCCTCGTTCTGTCCCCGCATCACTACATGAAGCTGCTTTTTAAATAAGTCTAGTGTCCTGGCCACTAGACTTTTTTGGCGACCTGTCCCAGTTGTTGTATTACCCTCTGCACAAAGAAAAACATCCTACTATCTCTCCTGAAGTTGCCCATTACACCTCTAAACCCATTGTTCTTGCAATGTTTTGTTTCTTCAGTCAGTGCCCCCATATCTCCACACCTTTATTGTTATATCACTCGTCTGATTTATAAATCACAGAGTAACAGACTGCACCGTACAGTCGCTAACTATGAAGAGCTTTGAGACATTGTGACCTTTTAAGTGCTATATCAGATGAAATGAGGGATCTGGATGAATTTCTGAGCAATAAAATGTTTAAGGGGAGGAAGCTGGAAAGCAGTTTTTTTTAAAAAAAGCAATTTAGAAAAAACACAGACAGCAGTAACACAGATAGGATGGGCTGAATGGACCCCCTTCTGTGCAGAACACTTCTGCGTTTACTTAGCTGGAGGGAGTAATTTACTGAAAATACAGTGGTTGTTTCCTTTCCGCTCTGCTTACCAACAAAGATTGTCGACTTGTGAATTTCACAATGCATTTAATCCATTGAGTTTAAAAAAGGATAATAATAATAATAATAATAATCCGTGCATTTGAAAAGTAATAATAATAATAATTTCGTCACTTCAATCCACGACTGTTTGTGGGACGTTGCTGTGCGCAATTGGCTGCCACATTTCGCCCACAAAATATACTGTGGATATTCTGTGAAGCGCTTTGAGACGTCTCGAATACGTGATAAGGCACTATGTCAAATGCAAGGATTATTATTGATATAGCCCCTTATCACTTCAAAGCACTTCACAGGATATACTGTAAAGTGAATTGACTGTGTATTTTGTGGATAGGCAGGGAATCCATGTACAAGTGTTGCTCTGGACATTGTTGTGTACGATTCAATTAAAAGGTCAAATATTTTTCAGGGTTACAAATTCAGGGTCAGTCGTGATCAAAGGTGACTCCTCCAGATAGAACTAGCTGCTTGTTACTGGTTCTTGAGGTGCTCATCACAAGGAACATGACTCGAGAATGAGCTGGGTCTTGTGGGTGAATGAATCCCAGCAGAATTTCATCTCCTACCCCTTCCCAAGAAATACACTCGAAAGATTTTTAATTGAAATTTCCAAAATGATTTTGGCACGACAGGGGTTGATTACATTTATTTTATCGATCCACAGGAAGTCAACAGCAACCTGACCACCCAGTAGTCTGTCATTTGTTTAAGGATGTGAAGCGGGCTAGTAACTGCTTCCGAATAGCATAGGTCAGTACAGCTAAACAACGGGGTGATGGGATGCCCCTGTATTTATCCTATCCATAACTCGAGGTACAGCAAGTGAATCGATGTTGGTCGAATTAGTGACTTTCCTCACCGTGTTACCACTGCTTAATGGGTCTGAGATAATCATCTGACTCACTTAAGGTGAAGATAGCATATGTTACACCCCTTGTGAGATTGATACGTTGAACATCATTGTCAGAGACCAGAGTTAACTCCCTTTGCGATAATTAGATTGTATTTGAACTTTAATTGTATCCCTTTTAATACTGCATTTACATTACATGGGTAACTGTACAGGATTTTTGCACAAACAACAACAACAACAAGATTTCATTTATAGAGCGCCTTTCACGTCGGGAGGACGTCCCAAGGCGCTGGACAGTTGGGTCAGGGTTCACAAAGATGAACAGTTTAGAACGACTGACTGCTATTAAGGAGAACCTGTGTTAACCAAGGAGAAAGAAGGAAGTTGCAGCTGTTTGTTCAGATACCCAGACCCTGTCAGTGTGGTCTCAGGCTTGTTAAGAGCGCTAGATGTATCATTTCCTTCTGTAAAGTGTAATTAAGCTCATTTGATAAGCATTGTAATTTAGGAATTAAAACATAGAATACTACAGCACTGCTTTGCAGAAGACAACGTAATTACAGATGGCAAATTGCATGTATAAATACAGATTATTCTAAATGCACACAGTGGGCAATTCACATCGGCTCCTCATAATTTTCATAATGTGCATCAAAAACCCCAAGAGGGTCCTGAAATTGAAAGGAATGGCTTGCTTTATGACGTGCATTTTCCTCGGTTTTCTACGGTTTTCTAGAGCCCTGCCACCTCCAAGACTGATTATACCCGCCAGCGCTCTTCTCACCCAGGGCGTGGATTTCCAGCACTCTGTCTTCAGCAGATTTTGTCTTGTCGCCTTTAACAAATGGTTCATGTAACACCAGGCAAGCAAGCATCAGCCAGCTGGAAAGCAGTTCATGTTTGTGTGTGAAAGGAATATATTTAGAGGGTTTCACCCTGAGATTTGAGGACTGGCCATAGAAAGGTCGGCGAGAAAGAGGTCTTCGAGGGAAAGGGGTTTGTTGTGGTTTTCATCCACTGTACAAATCAGAGGGTTAAGGTGGAGAGTCCTTGATGCGAGAATGTAAAATTTAATACCCTGTTTAGATCGTCAGTCTGACTTACAGTGCCATAATGTAAAGCTCAACAATATGCTTGATGCTTGGCCATAGGTAACAGAGGATGATAAATTGAAATACTCTGTGGGAGTAGTGACGAGAGCATTCAACGGTACAGTCTGTACTGCATCCCCTGCCGTTCATATTACTCAGAAATGCCTTGGAGGAAATTACATCTTGTGATATTATAAAATGTGCAGACAGCCACACCACATAGCCAGCTGACAAATACGTCGGAAGTAATGGCTTTCAAAAAGTTTTATATCGGATAGCGCATGCTTTAAGAATGTGAAATGGATTTTTTAATCCAATCAGTGTGTTTTCAAACAGGAAACATCAGAGGTGTGTAGGATAAAGGACAGCCATCTGGCAGATGTCAAAAGGGAAAAAAAAAACTCTGGATATGATTTTTTTTAACTGTTAACTGAAAGTTACGCAGTTAATGTGAAGTTCTCAACAGTAGATGATCCCATCAGTTAGTAAACCTGCTGTCCAACAACAACTTGCATTTATAGAGCACCCCTCATGCAGGTTAGCGTTCGAGAGCGCTTGACAGTGGCTGAACGGGTCGCCGAGCCGGGGATAGGTGACAGTAGGCACAGTCAAAGAAGGGGGTCTTCAGGCACGACCTGAAGATGGGGAAGGATGGGGCAAGGAGGATGGATAGAGGAAAAGTGTTCCAGAGTTTGGGGGCGTAATGGCTGAAGGCGCCATGAAATCTACTGAATTTAGTCAATTTAAATTTGCTGAAGTCCAATGCAAAACTGATCCACGCAGAGCCAGGAGCTGCCAGGCTTTCTATTCAATCAATGTTGAATTAGTTGATCTCAGCTGGTGCTGAAGTGGACCATTGTTTCACTTGCCTGGGGAGGGGAAAATCATCCTGATTTCCTTCTCATGATCACCATCCAGTAACCGCCAGCCGGAAAGGGCAGAAGTGTGCATTAAAGACAGACTGGACTTGGATCTAATACCACCCTCCCCACCCCCCCCACCAAGCCAATTGTCCAATATCCTGCTAACTGTGTTTGTATCTGAGCTGACTCACACTTGGGCTCTTGGATGAGGTATTAGAGGGCAGCTGGTGCTTGTGAGACTGCATGCCAGCGATGATTTCATGCCTTCAGGTGAGGAGAAGATTAAAGAGAAAACATACCCCATTGGATACCACTTGACTTGCTATACCGGGCATCAAAAGCCTGAACATCTACTTGAGGACATTTTGCTCTAACAATTTAGAACGCACTGAATTCTTAAAATTTAATCTGAATTTGGAAGATGATTTTCTATAGAAAGAAGAACCACCTTCAAAATTAAGGATGAATTTCAGAATTTTCCATCGTTCTTCATTATCTTAAACTGAGCTGAGTGGTGCCCCCGCCCCCCACTCACTCTACAAGTTTAACAGATTTAGCCAGTCTGACGGAACCAAACTGAAATCCTAGTGTAGAGGCACAAGGAGCAAAGTCTTTTGTTGAGAGTAGAGTAAAAGCTACCTTTTTATCCCCCTCTCCATTAATACTCTGGACAAATAAGGGGTAGAATTTAACACAAAATCCAAGAACTCAGAAACTTGTACTCAGAGATGATAATAATAATAATATAATAGTCCTTCCATTTGATATAGCGCCTTATATCATTAAGATGTCTCAAAGCGCTTCACAGGATATACTGTAATGTGCAGTGCCTCTGTATTTTGTGGACCAAATGCGGCAGCCAAATGTCCCCAAAACAGTCGTGGATTGAGTGAGTAAATTATTATTTTTTTGAAATGAAAGAAAATGGGCGTTTTTCACTGATAGCAGTAGATGGAATGGGCTTTTACTGCCAGAGATACTCTGCTGCACTTACGTAATGCAAATGTGAAAATCATACTCCGTTTGTCAAAGACAAATGGGCTCTTCCATAATTTTGTAAATCAGCCCATGTTTTCCCTAGGGCACCTTGAAGTAGAGGATTTGTTACTGGTGCTTTATTGACTATTCTTCTCTCACCTGAAGACATCTACTGTAGGCACGAAGAGTTCTATACCTCTCCCAGTGACCTTCATTCACGTATCTAGATATTGAGTGCCAGTAGCATAATTACCTGATACTGTTTTTCACCGAATCCTCATATGTGGTCTGTTTCTTTCTGAGCTCACTGGATACTGATTAGATGCACAAATCTTGGCTAACTTGGTCGCCTCTCTAGAAAAAATTACATTAATCCTTGCATTTGATATAGCCTTATCACGTCTTCAAGGTGCCTCAAAGCGCTTCACAGAATATACTTTAAAATGTATTCACTGTATACTTTGTGGACGAAACACTGCAGCCAGTTGTGGACAGCAGTGTTCCACAAATAGTCGTGGATTGAGTGATCAAATTACCCTTTTTTAAGGGATTATTAACTCCGGAAAAGCGATTTGCAGATCGACTAACAACCGGTTAGTCTAGTGACACCTAGACCTTACTGTTGCCTTTCCTCAGCAAATTTAGCATAGATCAGGAATCGTACCAGTGATTTTCTGATCTGCGTGAATTCATTTTGCATTAACATCACTGAAATTTTGAATAGCTTGAGGTAAAAAATATTCCCAGCCTTAATGACGCTGCATAAATATTTCCTGCTTCATAAAAGTACTTACTACATTCACAAGATTAGTTTGAAGGAAGAATCACTTTGGCCCATCTGATCTCATCCCTCCACAATACTCACCTCATCACAAAACTGGATATGAGTTCAATGGCGTGGCTTCAGTTACCCTTCCTTGCAACCTGTTCCAGTCATTAATTACCCTTTGGATAAAGAAAAAACTTTTTGGTGTCTTTACTGAAATTACTCTTTGCAACTCTAAACTCATGGTCTATTGTTCTACTGTCTTTCTGGTCCTAAAGTATTGTTCTGAGTTTACTTTATTAATTCCACTTAAAATGTTCTATACCTGATTACCTAATTTTCTGCCTCATGTTAATTTTACTCAGAAACCAACTCATCTATTCAGTTAGTCAACCCCGGAATGGGTCCAATGCTCAAGTCATTTAAAGGTGGACTGAGATTTTGACGCAAGCAGTTCTGAGTTACAAGCAGATTGTTTTGGAATCGCTGTGAGAAAGCGAGAAGAGAGACTATCCCTTTTCTCTGAGAATCCCTGAACGAAAGTATTCAGCAGTGACAGGACATTGCATCAAAACAATGCTACATACTGTGACAGCCAGTCCCTCAGCACAATTTGTTTACTTCGCAAATAAATCTCACGACATACTTATTGAAAGATGGAGCGTTGGCAAGAATAAAAGACCCTTGTCTCAGAAACATACCTTTTTGGCAAAGACAGCCAGATGGGGAGAGAAGCTAAATGTTCTATTTCAATATCTGCCTTGGTGAAATATTACTTCTGCAGTAATTTCTATTTATTGCTCATTGCATGGATTCCCCCCCCCCCACCCTTTCATTTTCCTCTCCAAAAATACTGTAACTTTTTTAATAGTCAAACTAATCGATTTTGACTTTGAGCACAGGAGATGGATTTATGCCGTGTCACTTTCCATCTCACTGTCCGTCTCCCTGTCCAGGAAGACTTGTCTTGCCATTTTAATAATTCACAAACGTTCAAATGGATTTGAATCCAGTTTTGTAAGTGACATTCTGATTAGCCTGCGGGTTCCATATATTAAAACAAAATTGCAAGCAGTGTTTTTTCGACCCGGTTTGTCATTTAATATTAATTTGTTCCTCAGAATATTGTTCCCGATTCCATTTTTCACTCATCCACGTCTGAAATAGCACAAGGAATGAATAAGCTGCAAACTAAACTGCCTGACTTAGCAGCAGTAGTAACTTAGCAGAAGTATTGCTGTGATGACCCCCATTATCTCTCTAATCTTCTCCCCTTTTCTCTCTGCTCCGCTGAAGGCAGTTCTCACCCACAATCACAGTTTCCAGTAGCCCTCTGGTACCTTGCACAAGCAGCAATTCATTATGTGCTAATCTGGGCCGTGAGTGACAGCATTGGGGATACAGCCAAGACAGATTCTAGCTTTCTCCTATCCATGCATACATACACTGTCCCACAGTGATGGATAGCAGTAATAATAATTCTTGCAATTGATTTTTTAGCACCTTATGATTGAGTATTTGTAGTATTTTTTCTCTTTAACAATACATCGAGAAATATGTTTGTTTCTCCTTTTCCCTCCATAGCTCAGGGACAGTAGAGCCAATTGCACACTCACCTGCAACCTGAATTTAACAAGGGCAATGGTAAACAAGTTTCAGACATGGAAATTTCCCGATGTGTGTGATCCAGGCTTACACTAAGCAAAGTACTCCTCAAAACTCAATCTTAAAATAAAAAGTAATCCTTAATATTAAAGTGGAAGTATATTCTTGCTGAATCAAGTATGTAATATGAGTGGCATTTGAATATGCAGAGCCAGCACCAAGGTAAGATTGTTATCTTCTCTGCTAATACAGGGATAGATCCCAGCACCGTTTGTTAATCCATGCACCATCTGGAGCATGAGAAAACACTTTCGATTTCCACCCATTATATTCAATCTTTGTTTTTATCTGTTTATATCTGCTGACACATCTTACCCATGTTTACATCTTAAATTGCACGCTTGCTTGCCTCGCGATTAATGTCAAGTTTTGTCTATCGAATTACCAGTTGGAAGTAATGCCATACATAGATCACAACATTTTTCCTGTAGTTGGCCACTGCAAATATCATGTCACCGGTGCCCCTACCTGGTCTGAAACCACTCTGTTTTTTTTTTGAGCCCCGACCCAAAAAGTGTTAGGGGCCAGAAAAAGAAATGTAAAGGTTCTTTGAAATCCAACCTGAAGTGACAGTACATGAGATGAAACCTCCAAAGACTGCAAACGATCACTTACGTGGTGATCCGTATGTAGGCAGGGAGTTGACTGTTTTGAACAAGCTAGGATTGCCCAGCAACTCGGGAATTTCCATGTGTAGGTGGGATGCGTGGAATTCTCAGCTTGGTCTCGATGGGCTTCAGCGTGGTGATGGGTTTCCACCTGTGTCACACACCCCAGCTGACCAAAAAAAAGTCACCAGGAACAAAGCTGGGCTGAACCAGGTTGCAGATGCAGTTTGAGAGCTACTTGAAATTCATGCACGAGCAAAACCTTTGCTGTTAAATTTTTTTTTCTCTCTTCAACAATACATGGCATTTCTGCTCACGAGATCATTCATTTTCCACAGTTCTCTGTATACTTGAGGATATATAAACTTGGATTTATGATCAAACTGTGTTATAAAATTAACCGGTCAGGTTTATTGCCCATACCCTCCCTTAACACCAGTTTGTAAATTGATAGTCGGAGCTTTTAGAGATAAAAAGAACAAAATTAAATGCTGTAATCTCAAGTCAAAAGTTTGAGAACTGCCCCATAGTACAATGGGTAAATCAACACACACCAAATGATTGCAAGTTTCTGATTTCATATCAGTCTGGCACATTTGGTAGAGTTCTCGCCTCTGAGTCAGAAGGTCGTGGGCTCGAGCCCCACATCGGGACTTGCAACCCATGTAATCTATGCTGATACTTCAATGCAGTGCAGGGGATGTGTGGGAGTGGGAGGGCGGTGGTGCAGGATTGTCAGAGGTACCTTTGGATGAGATGTTAAACCGAGATCCAGTCTGTTCAGGTGACGTTAAAAATTAGAAAGGAGAGGGATTTTCTCTTGGTGTCCTGACCAACAAACCCCCAATAAAATTCACTTCATGACTATTTGTGGGATATTGCTGTGTACAAATTGGCTAACTCTTTGACCCACACAAAAAAACAGTCTCTCCGCATTGCAGTAAATACTGCGACGTGCTTTGAGACATCCTATTAGATGAGAAAAGGCGCTGTATGAAATGTAAGGATTATTATTATTACAGTTGTTCGATTCCTTGAAAGTCAATAATAATCAACATGAAATGGCACTGTGGTGATGCGACATTACATTTAGATGTGGACTCCATGTAAGATCGTTCCAGTAATCCTTCCCAAACTGAGCAAATTGGCTGCCTCATTCGCCCACAAAATACACACAGTTATAACCACTTTACAATAAATATATCTTGTGTAGCACTTTGAAATGTCCCGGCAACATGATGATTATTATTATCTCAGTTGGGACAGCAGCGGTGATGTTAAAATAGGCTTAATTTTGCCTTGATTAAGTAAGAAACAATCAGTTTAAATACCTGCTTCTGTTGCTTCTGAAATTCCATGTGGTGGAATCTGCCTATAGGATCATTTTATCTTAAAATTTTAACACAATTTTGTTATTAAAATTTAATGCAATATGGTGGAAAAGTCTTAACTTCAATCGTAATTTGATTTGAAAGCCAGTTTTTAGTTCTCAAAAAGAAAACAGCTTCCAAATCAACACTGAATTTAGGCAGTTTTCCCTCTGAAGGAGAAAATACAAGGCAACATGGGAGCTAAGTGCATGATGCATCAGTGTGCTGTGATTTAAACATTGACATGCTGCTGCAGATTTTTACATAGCAAGTTCCTGCTCTCCACTACTCTTTGGAACAAGAAAAAAAACTTTTTTTAAAAAAAAAGTCACTCAAATAATAATTTGGTCACTGAATCCACGACTGCTTGTGGGACACTGCTGTGTGCAATTGGCTGTCGCGGTTTATCCACAAAATACACAGTCAATTCACTTTACCGTATATTCTGTGAAGCACTTTGAGACATCTGAACGACGTGATAAGGCACTATATCAAATGCAATGATTATTATCGTTATGCAGAAATCCAGGAAAGTTTCTCTTAGCTCTCCTCATGTCTTCAACAGGGAAAAATATATATAAAGCAGATTTGACACAGCCCTCGGAACTTTTGGTACAAAAATGGTGCATCAAACATGGATGTGGAAAGAGATTTAAAAAGAGAAGGGACAAGAAAGCCGTAGTTGTAAATTATCCAGAATTCAATTGGTAGAAAATTGTAGATATCAGAGGCTAGAACTGCTACACGGGCTTACCCTTAAGAATATTACCTTCTAATTTAAGATCTTGCCGAATTTTGGAAAGTTCTTAAATTACTTTTAAGAACTGCAGAAAACCGACTTCCAAATTGAGCCTACGAATTTTCCACAAAATGGATTAAACAAACAGCCTTCAGAAAAAGACATGGTTGTGAAATCCACATTGAGTTCTGCTTTTGCAGTCTCCACTTTTACTTATTAAAAAAAATCTTGGGCTTTGCAATAAAGTATTCACACAGAAGGGATGCAATTGAAGAACACCATTGCATATGCCATTATTTGCCAATCCTTTGAAGACCCTTTCAAGACCGAGTATGTAGCAAATGTTAAAATTCATGTTAGAAGAATATATGTTTCCACACAGATGTGTACCAAAGCAATATAATATCAGCCGTCAATTTATAATAATAAATAATAATAATCCTTGCATCTGATATAGCGCCTTATCACGTAGTTGAGATGACTCAAAGCACTTCACTATAAAGTGAATTGACTGTATATTTTGTGGGTGAAAAGCAGCCAATCGTGCATAGCTGTTTGTGTCCCACAAACAGTCGTGGATTGGGTGACCAAATTATTGTTTTTTAAAATTTATTTCATTTTTGAAGAGATTATTACCCTGTAAAGCGATCCGCCAATCGACTAACAACCAATTTCCTAATTACTGCTAGGGAAACATAGACGTGTGGAGTAAACAAACTTGCTTAAGGTTTGGCCCTGCCCGGGATGGTCCAAATGGAATAATGGTGGTCAGAAAATGACTGATGGTGAGTTGTAGGTCAGTGCAGTAGTTCAGGTGAGGGATTCTGATGATGTGATAAAGCAAGAAAGAGTAAAACTGTTAGCTCACTGTCAAACAGCGATCTTTATTATTTAAACGTTTTCGAGATGTTCCTTTTTTAAATAAAGTTGCTGTTAATTAGCTGGTACTTAAAAGCACAATTGAGATAGCGTGATGTAGGAGAAAGAATACTGATGGTCATTATGTTGTAATCCACGACTGCTTGTCAGACGCTGCTGTGTGCATTTGGCTGCCGTGCTTCTCTCACAAAATATACAGTCAATTCACTGTACAGTATATTCTGCGAAACGCTTTGAGACGTCTCGAAGACGTGATAAGGCGCTATATCAAGCGCAAGGATTATTATTACTATTAAGAGATTAAAGATGTGGTAGATGACACAAAAAAAAATATTCACGGAGTCATACAGCAGTTGACAATTGGGGAACTACTTCATCTATGTATATGTACATCATGTGTAAAATGGGGTTAGCCTGGGGATGTACCTGATTGACACTGTGCTTGTCCTTGGAGAGTACTTGGTGTCATTTTTGGATGCAAAGCGGAGGAATTCCCCAGCCCGCCCACCTGTCTTGCTGCCCCCAGAGTTAATGAGCACGCTGAGACCATGATGTATAAATAAATAAAAGGGGTGCTGAACAGGAGGGGAAGAAAAAAAATCGAAGTGACATTAGCATAAGGCACCTGGAGCGCAGCAATAGCTTTGATCAGTCAAGTTGCTTTTCCCTGCTCTCCAATGACATGCCCTTTCTTGGTTGGACAGCACTTTGATAGACAGCTAATTTACAGCCTATTTCAAAGTTGGCAGCCTATGAAAATATTGCTGCTAGCAGCAGACTGCGAATGTGAGACTGGGAACAAACAAAAATTAGCCAGAGGCAACAGCTTTCCGAACATTAGCCAGTCAGTCAAATTATTACAGGAACCAAACTGCCCAAGAACATAATTGCCATTTGGGACTAATTTACAGCCTGAAACAAAAACATTCTATAATTTCATTAAAATTACATAAGCCTTTCACAGCCACTGATTTTAGGGGAGATTTTTAAACTATTAACCCTTTGAATGCTTTCTGTTCAAGATGCTGGCACAAGGTACACTCTGTAACGTTTGGTTGGGCATTTTCACCCACACAATACACAGTCAAATACACTTTACAATATATTCTGTGAAGCGCAAGAATGCAAGAAATGCAAGATATGTTATTATTAGTGTTGTATAGTTCACATTAAGTTTTACTTATGCAGCCTCCACTTTATAGTTTAAAAATCTTGGGCTTTTCAATTGCATTGCCGTACTTATGCAGTAATATCATCACATAGTTATAGATGGCGTCACGTGTAGAGGAATCTTTACAAATTGGGATCTATCTAAATAATGGTAAAGGGAGATCAAGATCTACCACTGAAAATCCATTGACTTCACTCTCAGGCTCTTTTCCAGCTCTCGCTACCATTTTGGGGTAGTGGACCAGACAGGGAAAGGCTCATAAAGAGTCCGTGCATGCATAAAACATCAGACAGGGATTGAATGTCTACCTATATGTGATATAACCCATTGAAATAGCTGGCAAAGGTATGGGAGGTATCCATTGGTACTGTAGACGAGGCACCATTGGTATGTGTCTTTTTGCCTGGGGACAGGCAGAGGGGATAATAATAATAATCCTTGCATTCGATATAGCGCCCCATCATGTCTTTGAGACGTCTCAAAGCGCTTCACAGAATATACTATAAAGTGATTTGAATGTATATTTTGTGGGAAAACGCATCAGCAGTGTCCCATAAACAGTTGTGGATTGAAGTGACCAATTTGTTATTATTTTTGAAGGAATTATTACCCCCGGAAAAGCGATCCGCCAATCGACTAACAACCAGGTTCCTACTTACTGCTAGGTAAACAGAGGAGTGTGGAGCAAGGAAACTTAGTCCAAAATTTCGCCTTGCCCGGGAATCGAACCCAGGTCTCTCGCTTGCGAGGCGAGTGCTCTAACCACTGAGCTACAGGACTCCACAATGACATGATCGGCCAGCACGCAAACTAAAGACAGCAAAAGGAATTATTGTGCAGGTGGCATACACAATTCCTTCAACTCTAGGACCTGTTATTGAGATAAAAGTCTTCTATTTGCCAGCTCTGAACAGGTTAAGTAAAATGTGCTTCGGCCAGTATGAGATAATTCCAGGTGAGCGTACCCAAACCCCAGAGAACAACCTTGAAATTGACAATGTCACATTGGTAGTCTGCGAGGATGCTTTTTGTCAGAAATGCAAACACCAATGGAAGTTCTGAGGAGAGGTTGTAATTTACAGTTTGGAAACAGTGAGAAAGGGAGAATTTTACTCTGACCTCTGGGATTGCTCGATTCTGAATCCTCAGAATGGATTATACATTTCCTTCCAATCACTTCATTCCAACAGTACAAATTTACAGCATATAGATTGCTACTAGATGAACCCAATGTGAAGGCAAGCAAATTATTCGCCACCCAACTTGCAATTGCAAATCCATTTGTATTCTCCTGACGAGACCGTTTCATATGGCATTGCGGGGAAAAAAGCACCTTCAGGACTATAGATTGAAAAACATGAGCTATGCAATATACATTCATTGAATACACAACGTCTCTCAATATCTGATAGTGTCAGTGATTATAAGGTAGTAATCCAAAAGGGGACGGGGAAACAGTCAATTAAAATACCACTTCAACATTTTACTTTTATTGCTTCAACCCTCAAGATTGAGTTAACATTTTAAAATTACTGCATGGGTTACTACTTTCATGAGAGAATAAGAATTAATAATTTACAACATTGAGGCGTTGAAAAATACTCTAAAGTGTTTAGATGATTGTGGCGTTGATTTCTTTCTTTGTTTAGGAGACTTGTAATTCAAGTGATTAATATATCTTTAAAAGCACTTCAGTATAATTTACTGTGTACAGTGGATGCTCATTATACATGCATTGAAAACATTGCAACGAGTGAAGTGCATTTCAAGTTCTATTTTGTATATTAATAATTGTCATTTCAGAGTATAAACTCCAAATTTAATTTACCACAAAAGATGCAATTAGTCAATTCCGTAGCTGTGCCTAGTTTATAAATGAAGATTTGTCACAAGCTATTAGCTGGTGAGACTACAGCAGTACCCCAACTCACGCTCTGGGGTCTCCAAGCCTTGACTCTTGTCAACCTGCGCCTAATACTTTCCGGAATTAGGTGAGCAGGACGTGTCCCTCCAGGGAGAGGGAGCGCGCATTCCATTCCAACAATCTATCACTGGGATTTCTACGTGTAGGGGAAATGCATGGAGATCTCAGCTTGGTTTGTGTATTCTTTAGCACAGTGATTGGTTTCTGCGCGTGTCAGACACCCGGCTAACCAAAAGAAAACAATGGAGATTGGTTATAAAAAGCCTCATTGATCAGTCGGGTGAGAATATGTTTTTTTTTCTAATGATCAAAATTGAAGGGAAATAATAATAATAATAATAATAATCCTTGCATTTGATATAGCGCTTTTCACGTCGGGAGGACGTCCCAAAGCGCTTCACAGAATATACTGTAAAGTGAATTGACTGTATATTTGTGGGCGAACGCGGCAGCCAATTGCGCACAGCAATGTCCCACAAACAGTCGTAGATTGAAAATGACCAATTTATTATTGTTTTTTGGGTTTTTTGGAGGGATTATTATTAGGCGTGTGGAGTAAGGAAACTTGCCCAAGGTTTCGCCCTGCCTGGAATTGAACCCAGGTGTCTTGCTTGCAAAGCAAGTGCTCTAACCACTGAGCTACAGGACTCCACGGACTCCAAATATCTACCTTAACAGGGTCTGAATGATAAAATTCTTGATAAAATTATTCAACCTGTTTTGTCCATACCACAAGACAACGGCGTGAAATATTTATTGGTTTCTTTTGTTCAGAAACTCTGCCTTTATTTCTCTCTGTCCTTCATTTTGCACAAACCTCACTTTCAATTCGTTAGATCCATCCGATGTAAAAGGCATTATATAAATGTAAATTGTTGTTGTTGTTATTATTGGTTGTTTTCGATAGTTTAGAATTAATTATTTTTAAAATTTTCATTATTTTAAAATGAGGATATATTTACTTGTCTTTCCACAATGATTTAACACATTTCTTATGGCCTTAGCTTTAAGTATCATTGTCTTAAAATGTAAGATCATTGAAAAGTTTGGAAAAATTCTTAAATCCAGCTGTAATTTGGAAGCTATTTTTCTACAGCTCTTAAGAAACATCCAGTCTACAACTAGTTTGGATTTATATTGGGATTTAATATGCAACGATTGATGACAGAGCCGAAAGTAGAAACTTTTTCCACTTGGTGGGTGAGTCGGTAACCAGAGGACACAGATTCAAGATAATTGTCAAAAGAACCGGAGGGGAGATGCGGAGAAATTGTTTTACACAGCGAGTTGTTATGATCTGGAAAGCACTGCCTGAAAGGGTGGTGGAAGCAGATTCACTCGTAACTTTCCAAAGGGAATTGGATATTTACTTTAAAAAAAAATTGCAAAGCTGTGGGGAAAGAGCGGGGGAGTGGGACTAATCTCCCTTTCCTATCCAAGGTCCTTGAGAGAGCCATTGCCCCCCAGCTTCGCTCTTTCCTCTCCTCTCACTCCTTCCACGAACCCCTCCAATCAGGTTTTCCTTGGAAACTGCTCCGGTCAAGGTCACAAACGACATCCTGACTATTTGTGACCAGGTCTCCCTCTGCCTCCTTGTCCTCCTCGACCTCTCCGCCACATTTGACACCATGGACCACTCAATCCTCCTCCACAGACTCTCCTCCCACCTCAACCTTCAAGGTTCTGTCCTTGACTGGTTCAGGTCCTACCTTTCACACCGCTTCCGCTTTGTTGCGGCAAACGGTTTCTCCTCCAATCCCCGCACTGTCTTGTGCGGTGTTCCTCAGGGCTCTGTCCTCAGTCCCCTCCTCTTCACCCTCTACATGCTCCCCCTTGGTGACGTCATCCGCAGACATGGGGTCAATTTCCACATGTATGCGGATGACACCCAACTCTAATTCTCTGCCTCCACCCTGAGCTCCAGGACTACTGAGGTCCTGACAGACTGCCTGTCCGACATCAAGTCCTGGACGAGGGCCAACATTCTCCAACTCAACGTCAGCAAGACCGAGGCCCTCCTGATTGGCTCGCGCCAGTGCCTCCGCACCTCAGGCACTGGCAGCATCAGCCTCCACGGCTGCACACTCAACCTCACTAAGCCAGTCAGGAACCTGGGTGTCTTGTTTGATCCTGACCTGTCCTTTCTCCCCCACATCTGCGCCATGACCGACATTGCCTACCACCACCTCCGCAACATTGCTAGACTCCGCCACTGCCTCACCCCTCGGGCTGTCCAACCCCTCACCCACTCATTTGTCACCTCAAGACTCGATTACAGAAACTCCCTCTTCATCAGCCTTCCCAACTCTTCCCTTCACACCCTTCACAAGCTGCAGATCATCCAAAACTCTGCAGCTCGTGTACTCTTGTGCACCAGGCTCCGCGACCCCGTCACTCCCACCCTCGCCCGACTCCACTGGCTCCCCATCCCACAGAGGATCGAGTTCAAGATCCTTGTCCTCACCTTTAAGGCCTCATGGTCTTGCCTCCTCCTACCTCTCTGACCTGCTGACTCCCTACCAAACTGCCCGCTCCCTCCGCTCATCAGGCTCCGCCCTGCTCCATGTCTCCCGCCCGACCCGCCCTACCATCGGTGGCCGGGCTTTCAGCCTCTCTGCCCCCACACTCTGGAACTCCATCCCACGGTCCCTTCGCATCACTTCCTCCCTTGCATCCTTCAAGGCCGGTCTCAAGACCCTTCTCTTCGATCGTGCCTTTGGTCTCCCTCCCACCTCTCTGCCTTCCCTCACCCCTACACCACCCCTCCCCCAATGCTCGGGCCCCGACATTTGACTGTTCAGCGGTTTGGGACGTCCTCCTGACGTGACAGGTGATCTATAAATGTAATGTTGTTGTTGTTGCAATTGGATAGCTCTTTCAAAGAGGCGTCACCGGTACAATGGGCTGAATGGCCTCCTTCTATGCTGCAGGATTCTATGATTCTATGACTAATAGCGACTCTGTTCTGATCACTTTCAAGTAGCTCTCTGAACTTTAGGGATTCGAGCGCTGAGAAGCAAATCAGTGGGACTCAGGCTATTTTCATAGTGAGTTTAAGTTCCACGTTATGGAACATTTCTTGAGCTAAATTAGAGTATTTACATATTCTCAGGCAGTTAGTCATCTCTCAGGTGTTCAATTTGAGCATCAAATTGGATTCTAATATATCCACGTACAATGATATTCAGGCAGATTTAGTTTTAACACAAAAAAGAACATTTGTTGCTGAACAGATTGTTTGAATATTCATATTGTGAGCATTATAGTGACAGCTTAACAGTTTCAGGTAGGAGCAAAACCTTTCATCCATCTTGCCTACCCATTCAACCTCCCAAAAGATTCCTTTGACATATCATCGGATCACTTTATAATCCCAATTCCTTTTCATTTCCATCCTGTTCATCTTTGAAATCCAATATCAATCTTTGTTTCACCATCTGTGCTGGTACTTTATTCCCATGCCAATCACCCGTTTGCTATATTTCTCCCTGACTCCCTATTTGCTTTTGTTGTTTTATTTGTGAAGATCTTTGATATTTAAATGCCTAAGGTATCCTGCAAAGCTCTTTGTGACTTCCTCCCAACGTGAAAGGCTCTATATCAAATGTAAAGAGTTATTAGTATTATTATTATTCGGTGACTTTTATATTCCTCCCCCTGAACAGCATCCCTTTTCTCTTGGCTCATGCTGGACTTCAGTTCCTCATATGCTTGCTATATTTTGTTACTTCAGGTGACCGGTGACAGAGTGTCACCAGTTTATACAACTTGGGGACATCATAACTCACCACTATGCAGCTCCAACTCATTGTAGCATAGTGGTTAGAGCACTCACCTCCCAAGCGAGAGGACCTGGGTTCGATTCCTGGCAGGGCAAAACGTTGGGCAAGTTTCCTTTCTCCACTCGCCTCTGTTTACCTAGCAGTAAGTAGGAACCCGGTTGTTAGTTGATTGCCCGATCGCTTTTCCCGGGTTAAGAATCACTTCAAAACACATTTTTTTAAAATAATAACTTGGTCACTCAGTCCACAGATGTTTGTGGAATACTGCTGTATGCAATTGGCTGCCCCATTTGGCACACAAATAAAACCCTACAGTATGTTCTGTGAAGCGCTTCGAGACGTCTCGACGACATGATAAGGCGCTATATCAAATTCAAGGATTATTATTATTATCCACACACCACAGATATCAGGAGTGGCAACCTAGGCTGATTTACTCATCATTCCTTTCCCTAGCCTATGAGCCCTGAGGGCAACTGTCCTGTCAAATATTTCAAATCCAAACCTCTTTGTTTAATTTAATTTTTACAGATGTTGCCTGTCATCTGAGCGTAAGCCCACTAGCCAAATAGAGATAAAGTCATTTGATTTTTATCTCCCAGGTTGAGAATTATATGTAAATGTGATCCCAGGCCTGGGAAACATCTGCTCTTTCAAATAGAGTTTGTGTATTTTGTCGAGGCAAAATCATCGTCATCTTAATGAACAAACCTCATATCTTTACATATGAGTTCACGCAAAGACAATTAGGGAGAAATTCCACCCGGATCGAAATTTACTCAGTTTATCACAAGATCACAAGAGAGGTTCAAATAAAGAAAGCCCTTGAGCCCATTTGATCTCATCCTTCCAGTACACAGCCTGTATAAATGGTCTCAACCACTCTTCCTGGTAACTTGTTCCAGTCGTTATTACCCTTTTGGTAAAGACATATACGCTCTGGTATCTATAATAATAATAATCCTTGTATTTGATATAGTGCCTTATTGAGTCTTTGAGACGTCTCAAAGCACTTCACGGAATATACTGTAAAGTGAATTGACTGTATATTTTGTGGGCTACCTCGAAATGGCCCTTTCCAGTCCTAAAACTGTGTCTTGTTCTGGTGCCTCAGTGAGTATTGGAAGTATTGTTCTGGATTTGCTTTCTCAATCCATTTCAAAAACTAGTGGAGCTCTACAAGGCCCTCTCTGATATGTTCCTTTCAAGACTGAAGTTTAGCGTCCAGAATTTAGCAAATTGTTGAATTTAGTCTTCACTTTGAAGTTGGTTTTCTGTAGTTCTTAACAGAACTTACAGAAAACCAGCTTCAAAGTTAAGGCTGTATTTAAGAATTTGCCAAATGCTGAACACTTTAAAACACTGCAGGAATAGAGTAAATTCAGAGCCAGGTGGAATTTTTCCTCTCATATCTGTAGAGAATCTATTCTAGACCTGATGAGCTGACTTGTAGAGTAGATAGCACTGTTGTAACTGACATGCCACAATTATCAGGCGATGAAATACAGATTGACTTCCAAGGAATGACTGCTGGGTCATTATTAAAAGTGGCTCGTAGATTTTATCTCTGATTTCACATCCACGTGAAGAATCCCCATTCGGCACTCTCCATGGTAGGATCAAGATCAATGGAATGAAGACATCGTACACATTAGAGCACTCGCCTCGCAAACAAGAGGACCTGGATTTGATTCCTGGGCATGGCAGAACATTAGGCAAGTTTCCTTACTCGACATGCCTTTTGTTTACTTAATAGTAAGTAGGAACCCGGTTGTTAGTCGATTGGTGGATCGCTCCTCCGAAGGTAATAATCCCTCCCCCAATTTTTTTTAAATGATAAGAATTTATTCACTCAATCAGTCCACATAGAGTATGTGAAACCATCCACATGTCTGTTTGAGAGCCACTGCTGTGCGCAATTGTCTCTGCATTTCGCCCACAAAAGATAGTCAGTTCAATTTACAGTGCATTCTGTAAAGCCGTTTGAGCTGTCTTGAAGACGTGATAAGGCTCTATATCCAATGCAAGGATTATTATTATTGTGGCCAGGGTTTTACTTTGACACTTTCTGTCTAACTTCACCTGAAAAATGGACACTTAGATGAAGCATCATAAAGTGAACATTACATTTCTACAGAGAAGCATGCAGTCTTGTAGAAGGAAAAAAAGAGTCAATTGCATTCAGGAGAAGGAGACTATTGTCAAGCAAAAAACTATTGATATCATTCATACCTAAGCTAGTGGCAGCATCATTTAGTAATAATTTATGCTATGAATTGGGGAGATTGAACTTCGGAAGACTGGATTTTAATAAGGGATAAGTGAGATATGTCAGAATTTGAATTTGATCTTTGGTTGGGGATTTACTTTAATAAAGAGCTCCAGCTTCATTAGCTCCATATCTAATATGGAATGTCAAGTGCAATTTTAAACGCATTGCTTTTGCATTGGGGGAAACCATCCACCGAGAGTATGTTGTACTCCACACAAAAAGTCCTTGAGACTTTATCCATTTTCACCCTGCGATCAGAGAGCTTGCAACTTACTTACTGAGACTGTAGAAAATGTTTGGAGGTTACATGCCTGATTATTATAATAATAATCCTTGCATTTGATATCGCTCCTTCTAACCTAGTCGACACGTCTCAAAGCGCTTCACAGAATATACTGCAAAGTAAACTGACTACATTTTGTGGGTGAACTGGGTCAACCAATTGCACGCAGCTGTATCTCATAAACAGTCGTGGAATGAGTGACTTTACTTCATTGCTGTTTATAGGATATTGAGGTGCACAAATTGGCTGCCACATTTGCCTGCAGAAGTAAAGACACTACACTTTACAGTGAATCTTGTTGAGCCCTGTCACTCCAATGTTAACACAATCTAAAGCCAACATCCCAATGTTACCAAAAAACTAAAACGTTATGATTTGTTTTACCCCTCCACCACCAGCATGTATTTTCTGTACCATGGATTTTTTTTTGTAACTTATGTATCACACCAACTCAGAGAGCGTGTATTTAGGAAATGTGTTTTCAAAAGGTTATATTTATTCAGAAAGATGAAGCTATTTCCTTCTCTTTTAAAGAAATCCAAAAAACAAAAAGGGTAAGAAATCTATTACCCCCAAAATGATTTCCTGATATGAAATTCATTTTTTTGAATAGTCTAAATGGATAGCCCAAGTTGTTGTTGTTCTATAAATAAGTTAGTGACCTGTATATGCATGCACTTCCGATGTCTTTCCACATTACACGGGAGCGATTTGCCATGTCAAACCTCTCAGAAAATGATTGAAAAGTTTCCATTTATCCTTCAAATCTGCACAGATACCTATTTGAAGCTATGAGTATCGTGAGAATGAGACAACCTCATATGTGGATGGCCTGGTAATGTATCGGCAGGGGTTAAATGAAGAAAGCACATTTCTGGACAATAAGTAGTGGTAACTGTTCAGCTCAATTATAAAACCCTTATATGAACATATATATGTTAAAGGACTTTACCATATATAATTATAATAATAATCCTTCCATTTGATATAGCGCCTTATCATTGTTATTGAGATGGCCGTTGAAGCCAAATCAATAACCTCATTTAAAAGGAAATGGATAACTATTGAGGAAAATAAATGTTAAAAAGATGTAGGGGAAGAGCAAGAAGATGAAATTTGAATAGATAGCTCCAGTGGAGAAGCTAGGGCCAGCAGAGGCATGATGAATTGAATGCTCTCCTTCTGTGCTCTTAATGTCTACAATTTTATGATCTGCTAACCCTGGGGATGGCTCAGTTATGTAAAGCATTATTCAGCTTGTAGTTCACAGCAGTGAGCTTGGACACACATCTACAAAGGAGTGTTGAAGGAACTGACATGAATATACGGAGACAGCTGCCAATATGTTAATGTCCTAAAGATTTTTTTAAGAATTCAGTGAATCTACTTTTTACTTCCTGTGATTAACATTTTATGGTTCCTCCTGAGTGACATCAATCAGAACCAGGACTGAAAGGTATCAATAATCATATCCATCTATCAGGGGAATTAACATCATTTTTATTGTCCTACTCGTCCAGGAGACATTTATTCGATAAGGTGCAGTTGAGGCAAAAATAGCCATATGTGGGCAGTGAAGACATGTAACTCTATTCACTTGTGATTTCACTTTGCGATAGCTTTAAATTAGATTCTGGGTGACTGCACGCCTAAATAGCAACATACAATACAGTAGAAAATTATTTTCTATTTATTTTCATAAGTATTTACTTTCTGTTGTTATTGCTCTCTCATCTGTGGTCTTGCTCTGTCACACCTTGCGTATTTTCCAGCTGAGAGGAGCAAAGCCAGTAATGAGTTCTCTCGCGGTTCATTATTCCTGTATGTTTCTTGGTGGGCTTTCAACTCTTGTAGGAAATCATGAAGGAGGTGCAGGGGTGGGGAGGGAATCAGAGTTTTCAGATCAAATCTGACCTCAATACGTTCTGCCACTTTATAACAATCTGTAGGAGGTGCACAAGTCCAGGTTGGGGATTGGGGATAAATAAGGATGTGTCAGATTGATTTGTCAACTCCTTGTCCGTGTTGAATTGGTTTTCATTCAATTCCATTTTACAAGGGTTCGGTTGCAAAATACAGTCACATCGCTTCATATTAAATCCTTTCAAGCGCTTTGAGACGTCCTCCCGATGTGGAAGGTGCTGTCTGTATCAAATGCAAGGATGATTATTACTCTTATTATTAAGGTACCTCCCTTCAATGCACTGTCATCAGAAATTCACTACCTCGAATGTGTTAATGTACTGGAGTAGTGAGTGCACTGCTTGGAGTTTCTCTTGAAGAGCAGCCACCATTTCAGTTTATAGAGAGAGATACGTGGAACAGTGCTCTCAGCGATACATTGGGGGGCATAACATCTCAAAGGGTCTAACAGGAAGAGGGGGGATATGACCGTAGGCACGGTCGAAAAGGAAGATCTTGAGGTGTGATCTGAAGATGGGCAAGGCGGAGGGATTGAGGCAGAGAGTTCTATAATTTCAGGGCATAGTGGCTGAAAGCACGGCCACTGATGGTGGAGCGGAAGGGATGAGAGACATGCAGGAGATCAGAGTCAGCTGAGCGAAGGCGGTAGTGGAGTGGGATGTAAGCAAGTCGGGAGAGTTATGGAAATGTATGGGAGGGGGTTAGGGAGAAGGGAATTGGAGAGATGGAAAGCTCATGTGGAGTATAAACACTGGCAGCTGCAAGTTTGCCCAAATGGCTTCTTTCAACGCTGTACAGTTTATTGTTCAGTGACTAATCTCCAAGCAGGGGTCCAGGTTTAGAGGAAATGAGTGAAAACTCGCCACAATAAAAAAAAATGTACAAGACGGTACATTCTGTATTTGAAAAATGACCAGATAACACTGAATGACTTCCAGAAATTGAATGTTCCTTCAGGTGTTAAAGAACTCCTATTAAAAATATCTTCAGACCGATATCTTCCTAAAATGACTTCCTCCTGCCCCATTTAACTTCAGTTTTCAAACAGCTCCATAATAAAAAGAGCAAATACTCGAAGAACCATTCGTGACCTTTTTACAAGAATGGACAGATCTCAATGAATTGCACAAATGTGAAACACTCTCAGGATTGTGATAAGTACTCACACTGCCCTCAAACTGCTTCACGATATCATCCGAACCCCTAGTTTAGATTGCTGCCTGATAATTCAGCAAGCGCTATCCCATTTTCGTCTGTGTAATTCAGCCACGGAGAATGATTGATCCAAGCTACCCAGAGTGAGAATCCAGCAACTGTTCCTGTACTTCAAATAAATCTGTACAAGTGCCAGCTTTTGAATTTGGAGAGCTGGGGGAGGTTAAGCATCTTCACCTCCTTTCAGCCGAAATCCCAGTCAATGAGAATTAATGGAAAGGCATTTGACCTATTTCATTAACTCCCATGAACCTGAAATCTCATCCCATCCAGGCGATCACTCCAGTTCTAAGCAGTCCAGCATCAATCTTCTGTTTCCTGCACCTTTTTGGCAAGGCGTACTGACCCTAATTGCTTATGAAGCTTCCTAGAGTTCATTCAAAAAAAAATTGCCCGCAACTAAACAAAGGCTCCACAAAACAATAATACGAAGGAATGGTATTGTCCCCAGAAATACAATTCCTGTTGTGTTTTTTACTTCACTCAAGTTGAGAGGATGGTATGAAGAAGGGCTCATCAACCACTTGATCTCATCTGTAACCCAATTGTTTTACAAACCGGCATCCTCCCTCCCAGTTTAATACACTGCCCACACACTGTGATATTGGCAGTAACACCAACTCTTTGCCTTTTCTGTAACTTATGTTGTCGGAAGTTAATGCACCATTAATTTGTTTTCCATTAGAGGAAATGTTAGGTGTTAACTTCAAATGAGGAATCTTGTCATTGATTTCCATGAGAGGCTTTCACAACTCATGGCATTACATCATAACAGTCATCATCATTCCATCATTTGTTTTTTACTAAAAAAATGTCTTCCACTGTTCCTTTCCTCCCCCTGAGAAGTAGTCTCCTTTTCCTCATTCTGCTTTAATTAAAGTACTGTAATACTTTTTTCCTCCTTCCCCTTTTCTCAGTTTTTCTAAGATTAAAGTACTGAAGGATTATTTATGTCTCAACAAATATGGTTGTGTGTAAAGTGTGCATGTGTGTGTTGACATTTTTCCCTGTTGCTGTCAAATCGCATTATCAAAACTAACTAGAATATTTGTTCTGATGGGAGGTATTTGATTTCCGTTCTGCCTGTGGTAATGGCATATTCGGTGATTATGCATCACCATGGAGAGCAAATTATACATAACTCCTGAGGTAATGTCTTCCTCAGAGTTGTTTACTCGTAACATTAACCTCAGTTACGGTGCTGAAAGTTTAAGGCAACCACCTGTGAATAGCAGCTGCGCTGCCCTGTCCAACTGAAGGAAGAGTTAGAGCAACAGCAGGAAGTAACATCTATATAATCCATACACCACAAGGGAGCTTCTCACTTTTCTTAATTGGATTGTTTTTTGCACTTTGAGGAACTCAACAGTGATATTACCAAGGAGACGCTGCTTCATCATCATTCAATGAACTAAAACAGTTGAGAAAAATAGACAGTTACTTGCAGTGTTACAGAATCCCAACGTTTCACTATCTGGTGGTAGCCAGATAGAAAAACAAATGTGTTTGGGTCATGACTTAGCTCAGTTGATGGTGTTCTCCGAGTCAAAAGGTTGCAGGTTCAAGAATCACATTGGGACTTGAGCTCAGAGTCTAGACTGACATTGAACGTGACTTCCTTCACATGAGATGTTAAACCTGTTCATCAGTCATGAAACTTTGAAAAGAGAATGGAGTTTTTCTGGTCATTAATCTTCCATATGAACTAATTATTCACCTCATTTGCGGAACTTTGCTGTGTTTCTGCGTACAAAAAGTCACAATGTTGACAGTAATTACTTGTAAAGTGCTTTGAGATGTTTTGGTATAAATTGGTAATAATCCCTTCAAAAAAATAATAGGAATTGGGCACTCAATCCTGACTGTTTGTGAGACACTGCCTTGTGCAGTTGGCTGCCATGTTTCGTGCAATCCACTTTACAATATATTCTGAGACAATTTCAGAAGTCTCAATGGTATGATAGGGCACTATATGAAATGTAAGGATTATTATTATGTTATAAATTGCTATATAAAAAGCAAGACTTAGGAGAAGGGAAGCATGGTGGTGAATGGGTGGCAGGGCAATTCAGCTGAAGGTAGGGACAACAAAATCTGCCTATTCAGTAAGTTGTTACTGCACTAGTTGTCAGTGGTGTTGTTAGACTCCTAGGAATAGATTACCTGGTTGGCCTCCCAATTGGGGGAATGGTGCATTTAAAGGAAAAGTAAATTTTAAAAAGAATTGAAAATTAATCATCCGTTTTTAAGAAATCATTTAATTTACTTTATCACTTGCAATTCTGCAGACCCAAGTTTCAGTGCCACTCTCATGTGTTGGCACATTCCCCCCAAGGGATGAGTCAAATCACATCAGTCTCAGACACCCTTGCCTGGTGGCAGAAGGAAAATAGCTCCAGCGAAGGGCATCCATTCCTGTACCCTTCAAAAAACACAGCTCAGTTTCCACTGAGTAGTCTCCCGCCTGGAGTATCTGTCCTCCTAACAAGCAGAAGAGGATGAGTGCGAAAGCTAGAATTGCAATAGTTTAGCACTTTCTAGCAGACCACGAGAACACGAGAGAGGTCACAAGTAGTCACTCAATATTTTTATCATCTTCTGTTAATCCTCGTTTTTGACTTTAACGTTCCTTAGGGTTTTAGCTTCCTTTCTCGTTGACCTCTTGTGACTCTGTGAAATTATTGGCGTTATGTTCTACGGTTGATTCTCATTTCAGTTCTCTCTTGACACCCCAATCCTCATTTTTGACCCAGTTCTGTAGATTCTTGTACAAGGCCAGTTGGTTAATCTCTCCTAAACTCTTTGCAAATCCTCTCCAAACTTTTCTAATCTCCCTTTTTATGTCCCAGTTCATCCATTTTTGTGTACTTTACCTTGGTTTACCAGACTATCCTCCTGGAGGGGGAGGTAAGCAGAGTCTTCTTGGAGGTAAACTAGCTTCAAGGTGACTTCCTTGATAACGGAATGTCAGAAGGAATCAACCCTCTGTGGCGGTCTCAGTAGTCTGGTTCCTGATCTTGGCGGGTTTACAATACTCTAGTCTAAGGCACCACTCGTGATAGAACAACCAGCTTCATTCATCATGAGGACTTCGAGGAAGAGAGGGGCAGAGTTCTTCCTATTCAACTCCTGTTAGCCCTGCAAACAAAAGCTCTAAGTAGTAGTGTGATCCTAGCTGGACATACAATGGGAGTCAGACAGTGCTCTCAATGGAAAGCTGTGTGGTTTTAGCTGGCTGAACACTAGTAGTATCCACTATGTACACTCTAACGTCCCCAAGCCTTGGCTCTCACCAACCTGCACCTAATACTGAAATGTCTATGTGTATGTGACTTACATATGTGGAACTTTGTCTGATTTGGATACTCTAGAAGCACAGTGATCGGTTTCTGATTGTGAGACACCCAGCTCAACAAAAAACAACTTTGTTTATCAGCCATTCTCAAACCTGTTCTATTTTTTTGGTGATTTTACGATCATTTGGGGGTTTGTCAATCATTTCAGTCCTTGTTTAGGGCTGATGATGGATATTTCTCCCCTGGACCCCACATCGGAGTGGGGTGAGGTTAGTGGGATGTCTGGGAAGTTGTACCTCATTGAACAGTGGGACCAGTTGGACTGCTGTCAGTGTAATTGATTGTTACACTATGTACAGTATTACAGACAGGTGAGACCTGATGAGGCAGAACAAATCTGTACCTATTGTAGCTTCCGACTGAGATGCTGCAGCGGATTTGGGCGCCTGCTGCTGACACATTGATTTATATATTTGTGGCCAGTTCTTAATGAATAGTGCCCATCATGGGTCATTGGAAACCCTTCCTGGATAAGGGCTGTCAGGGCTCTGAGGGAAATGAATAATGCTGTAAAAACCTGTACGTGCAGATTCAGCAGAAGCCAGCATGCGGAGGGTGGTGGGAGGAGAAGAAATTCGGATACCTGAGTTGCAATCAAATGAAGCAATCATTCAATCTTTTCTGAAACCAACCATCTAGCAACAGGTGTCCAGTGGGCTACACAGCCTTTCAAGTGAGCTGCAGTTTTGTTTAAGAGCAATCAAAACTTTTGACAAGACTTTTCATGTGCAGCAGTTTCTGCCAAAATTTCTTAAAGAAGGAATCTGAGTAGGGATTCAATGCAGTGACTGGAAGCTTATCACATTGACTTGCAGGAACTCCATTCCAAGAGTACATTATGTTGGAGTAAACTTCCTACTAATCCGTATGACATAGTTTTCTTTAGGGTATTAAGGGATACAGTACAAGGGCAGATAATTGGACTTTAGTACAGATCAGCCATGATCTTATCGAATGGCAAAACAGGCTTGAGGGGCTGAATGGCCTACTCCTGTTTCTATGTTTTCACTATTAAAGAACCTTATTGAAAATGTCTACATATTATACCCTAATATCTTTTCTCAGCTTGCTGTATAATATGTCCAGTAGTGTCAAATTAAAGCGCTGATGTCTCATTGTATGTGTGCTTGACCCATTGGCTGCAGTGTTAAGTGGTACCAAAAAAACAGTTAATACTCGATGGTGTTCTAAAACATGTAGCAAACTATCTACGTTGGAGAATAGGAGAGGAAAAAAAACAACACTGATTAAGAACTGGACATGAAGATTGAAGTTTTTTTTAAAGATATATACATACTGTATCTTGATCAGGTAATTTAGCACAGATTCAAACCTGTACCTTTCTGCCTTTCTGATCTATACATCCTAGCGCTGCACCAAATGCAGCCGTTATCCATGAGACTCTCAAGGAGCTTAGCTTGAGTTTTGGAAGCCGGTAGATTGTGGGAATCAAGGAAGCAGAGAGGATGTGTTCCTGAGAGACATAGAGTTGATCAAAGATATATTCTCTTCTTTCAGAGCACAGTGGTTGTGGAGAAATCAATGCAGGACCTCGTGAACCTGATGCATGACCTGAGTGCTTACTCAGACCAGTTCCTTAACATGGTGTGTGGGAAGCTGCAGGAATACAAGGACACTTGCACTATAGCCTACAGGTATAGTACTGTCTATCTCTAAAAAAGCAAAGCCAATTGAATACTTTCATTGCTTTCCTCATTTTTGCATCATTATTGGCCTTGTATTTATTACATAAACTCTCCTGATCAGGCTTGTTGCACAGATTTACAGATACATATCACATCATTGAACTTGGTACTGGGTACTTTCCTGTATAGGTGACACTTTTCTCATCCTGTTTGACAATCGTATTGAGAAGGGAGTTTCTCCTGGTGTCCTGGCCAACAATCCCCCAAGTAAAACTGGCCATTCACTTCACGACTGTTTTTCAGACATTGCTGTACACAAATTGGCCGCCATGTTTGCACACACATACACTTTACAGTAAGTCCTGTGAACTTTGAGACTTTTTGAAAATATGATGATGCCCAAAAGCAAGGATTATTATATTATGAACAGCAACAGATTCATAGAAGTCATCTGGGCAAGTGAGACCAAGACTGTCACAGGTGGAGGGGGAGGGGGTCAACTGACTTACTTCATTGATTGACTCAGTCCCTTATTCAGTTGATAACATCTTTAGTACGCAATGTTCAAGCAAAAACGACCCGAGGATACATACTAAAGTTATTGAAAATGATTTTTCTTAAAGAGACACCTGTCATCATTGAATAAGTGTTTGTCAAATTATTTTGTTTCCAAAAAATGCACTGACTGAATTGATTATCGTATCACTTGCGTGTGACACCATGTGATGGAGCATTCGATTCTTGTAGCTGCTGTCCCTTCTGGAAGACAAAGACAGGTTTTCATGAGCCCCTGTGTAAAAGGGATCGTGGCCTGGCAGTACATTTTCAAGATGAAGTTCTTTCAGCAGGAGCCTGCAGTAAGGATGTGTGGACAGAAACCACGCAGTTCTCTTCTCTTCACCCATTTGGCATAAACCACAGAGAGTCACTCAGACAGAATGGTTTAGAACATGTCTTATATTCTTCTCTTCCTCTCTGTCATTTTACTTGCCAGTGAGACTGAGAGAATGGCCCATCAATATCATCTCTTACTGGAAGCGGGACTATCTAGGGATGTAAATGAGAGCAAGTAGGTGTCCATGCAGAACAAGGTGAAGAGCGAGGCAGGAATTTAGGCAGGTTGGAGGCGGGCAATGTGACGAGGATGAAGAAACACAATCTTGGTCGAGGATTGAATGTGACGAGGGAAGGAGAGCTGAGGATCAAAGTGAATGCTAATGTTACGCACTTGTTTGCTAAGTTAGAGTCCGAGGAGGATGGCTTCCATCTTTTCCATGTTCAGCTGCAAGAAATTGCAAGACCGACCATCAGACAGAGCAGCAATGAACCTTAAATCAGAAGTGCAAATGGAAAAGTAGATTACGGTATCATCTGCATACATGTGAATCCCTTGTCAGTGGATGATATGGTGCAAGTTTCACCTGGTTCTAGATTTATTCTATTAACATAGCATTTCATAGCATGCTGAAATTAAATGTGCTATGATAAGAGTGAATCAAGACCCATGTGGAATTTTATCCCACATGTTGCCAAGAGGAAGCATGTAGATGAAGAGGGGACAGAGGAGAAAGCCCCAAGATAAAAATAATAATAATCCTTGCATTTTATATAGCGCCTTATCACGTCTTTGAAACGTCTGAAAACGCTTCACAGAATATACCGGAAAGGGAATTGACTGTATATTTTGTGGGCGAAACGCGGCAGCCAATTGCGCACAGCAGCGTCCCCACAAACAGTCGTGGATTGAGTAACCAATTTATCATTTTTTTTAAGAATACGCCAGGTTCATAAACTAGAAGCATTGTCATAGAGCAAATCTGTAGCACTTTTCTTTAAAACCACCCTTTAATTCTTTTGGAGATCACTAAAACGTTATGTTACTTTTTAAAGTTTAGTTTAATTGTTAACTGCAAGTTTATAGATCTGATTGAAGGTTGTTAGCGCTGATTTAAAAAAAAATGTTCTCCCCTGTGTTGTGGAGCTGTCACGACTTCTGCTTAGCAGCTCTGTAGCACAGGAGGGAGCCAAGAGAAGAGCACGTCAAATCAGACCTAAGAGCACATGATCATACACCTTAGCTATTTAAGTAGTAATATATGTGTAAGTGAAGTGTACCAGGGGATTGCAAAATTGACCAACTGAAGGGCAAGAAGTCCTTCAATCGACCAGCCAGCCTGTCCCTGCTTTTCAGCTGCAATACATACACAGGTTGTTAAATTATATCTTCACAGGGTTGAAGCCCTTTTATAAATAATATGTTCCTTTTCTTTTTAACTCTCTTTTCACATCTATGATCGATGCATCATTTTTGTACCAAAAGTTCCGAGGGCTGTGTCAAATCTGCTTTATTTATTCTTCCCTGTTGAAGTACATAAGGAGAGCTAAGAGAAACTTCCGGATTGCTTAATAACAATAATAATCCTTGCGTTTGATATATCACCTTATCATGACTTCGAGATGTCACTGTACGTTTTGTGGGCAAAATGCGGCAGTCAATGTTGCACAGCAGTGTCCCACAAACAGTCGTGGATTGAGTGACCAATTTTTTGTAATTATTTTTTGTTGAAGGAATTATTACCCCGGGAAAAGCGATCCCTCACCAAACGACTAATAACCAGGTTCCTACTTACTGGAAGGCAAACAGAGGCATGTGGAGTAAGGAAACTTGCCCAATGTCCTGTTTTGTCCTACCGGGAATCGAACCCAGGTCTCTCGCTTGCGAGGCGAGCGCTCTAACCACTAAGCTACGTGCAAAAGTGTCCTGACTGCATTATTAAAGCATGAATAGGTGTCAATTTGACCAAGGTAGTCAGTTAATAAATAACAATGGGTTTACCTGAAAAAGTGAGAATATGATCTTCCAATGAGTACTCTATTCTCAACATAATATATTCTTCCAGGTTCTTACGCACTGTTTCATGTCAGACACCCAGCCGACCAAAACAAAATGGTGCAATGCTCTGTTACAAGTTTGATCTTCATTATTATTCTACACTTGCACTCATTTATACTTGCTCAGTGCTGTTAAATTATAGATTCACAAAGTTGACGCAAACAAGTCGCTTCATAAAGAACGGTTTTGCATACAAATGTGGGACAGGCAGCAATCTTTAGAGCTTATTGTGACTGTGTTATATTGTCTGTTTAGTTGTTTACGCTTACTCCATTGCACCGTTAAACCCTGCTCAATTGGCCTGTTTTGTGCTTGTTCTATTGCACTGTTGATGGACACAGGAAGGATCAGATGCAGATTACATTCTTTGTACAGTATAACTTCAGTATTCCTAGATCACTTGTGTCATGGGATAAATATAAAGCAAAAGCTTCATGGATGAAGGCCACTACTCCCCAAAGCTTTGGAACTCTCTCCCCCAATACTTCTGCTTTGCCTCCTCCTTCCCCTCTTTTAGATCATGACTGTTGACTTACACTTCGACTGTGCTTACAGTCACCTCCTTCCCCAAGGCTCAGCGTCAGGCTCCAACACTATTAAGCTCTCTGAGACCCTGTCCCACGTGAAGGGCTCCATGTAAATGCAGGTTATTGTTGTTGAGGTAGCTGATCACTATTTCAGTGCATCTATCCAGGGAGCTAGTGTGCACTTCATTCCAGACATAGGGAAGTTTCCATGTATTTGCGGCAAACATATGTGGAAATGCAACTGATTTGGATACTCTCATAGCATGGTGATGTGTTCCTGCATGTGTCAGACATCCAGCTGACCAAAAAAAAATTGTGCTTATTCCTGCTAAGTATATCATTCTCAGGTGAGGGCAGGAACGCCCCCAGCTCTAATGCCAAGTTAAACAACAACAAGTTACATTTGCACATCGTCTTTCACGTCAGGAGGACTGCCCAAAGCGCTGGGCAGTCAGGGATCCGCACTTGACAGATCAGAGGTTTTTTTTAAACAAGAAATGCCTAGAGCTTCGAGTTAAGCTAGCAGATGAAGACTAGCCAATTTGTACCAGAGGACCGTGACAACAGCAAACTTGTCCTACAACATGCCATTGTGCAAAGATGAGGGAGAATATTGGAATCTGTATTTAACGACAGAGGAAGTCGAAAGACCTTTGGAAGTCACACAGCACCTTTTGGTGTTTCCTACCACATCAAAATGTTACTTCACATACACACCTATCTTTATGTAAGACCAGCACTGAGTAATTTGTATGAACGTACATTATTTATGGAACAGCTGACTACGAGTCCCAAAAAAAGATTGTCAGTAATTAAAGAGCTAAACTGGCGTTTTGTTCTGAAGCATCCGAAATTCGAAGCCCTAGGCATTTCTTGTTTAAAAAAAAAACCCTCTGATCTGGCAGTGTTGACTGAAAGGGATTTGATTCCTATTCCCTTTCCAGCAGTGTGTTTTTCTGTATGTATGTCGCTGTCACCCAGGCTCAGTGTAGACATCTGAGTTCCCTTCATTCCCAGCCGAGTTGCCAGACAGCAAACAAGCCAGAACCAGCATCCCAGGACTGTCAGCAGATCTTCCAGCTGAGTGAATAAACTACAAAATAATATCACATAATGCTCCACCAGTGGCAGGTGTTGTATGAATAAAAACTCCTGGACTGCTTTAGTCGGAGGTTCTTTCCCACTGATGCTGAATCACCTGATCAGGTGTCGTACTTAGTTCGATCCCCCAGAGCCTGAGGGTAAATAGCTGAGCAGATGGATCCATCCTTGGGCTTCTGAGCACCAGGGGAAAGAAGGGCTGTAGTTTTTTTGTTAAATAATTCATATCATTTACTTTGTTAAATCCAATTAGGAATCATGACATTATTGGGAACCCAGTGGATTTCATGTTACACCAATATTAGAGCCTATTATACTGTAATATTATTACAAAAAAGTAGTCAGTGGTGTCAACCCATTGTGCATTCCGATGTGTTGTCATGGAAACTTGGAAAATCGATTAACGAAGCTGGACATCATGATTACAGCCAAACATTGGGGTCTATTATGCGTCATGTGTAACCAGCTATTTTAGGCGCTGTGTGCAGTTACAGCTGTCCTTAATTATGTCATTAACAACCCACAAAAATAATTTGTTAATTATGTCGTTAACATCCAATTGTTCCATTGGTTGTTAATTACATATTAAAGGGCTCCTGTAATTTCCTCTGTACACACGGTTTACACGTGGCTCATAATAGCAGACATTTACAGAATGGGCATTATGTGGTCTCGGCTTGGCTCAGTTGATAGCACTCTTTTCTCTGCGCCAGAAGGTTATGGATCCCTTGTCAGGTCTTGAGCTCATAGTCTAGGCTGACTCACCGACGTAATGCAATGGTGCTGCACTTCGGTTGAAATGTCAAACCAAAATCCCCTCTGCCTCTGCCCTTAAAGTTCCCATGGCACTGTTCAAGCTTCACTTGAATGTTGTTATGGGAATTTGCAGTCCACACATTGGCTACAAAACCAGTCACTAGTTTTCAAAGTATAGCACTGAAATATTTTGAGATGTTTTAGTTAGAGTCGAAAATTTGTTTGGATCAGTCTGGTGTACTGCACATCATCACAGTTAAGAGTATTCAACAACAACTTGCATTTATATAGTGCCCTTCACGCCAGGCGGGGTCTCGGAGCGCTTATTCTAACCAAACAGAGTTCCACATGGCAATTCCCATGTCTGTAATGGAATCTTTCTCCCCGCAGGGACACACTTCCAGAGAGCATCAGGTGCAGGTTGACACAAGTCAAGGTTTGGGGACCCCAGGGTGTGAGTTGGGGTGACTGCTGGAGTTTAACCAGCTAAAACTGCATAGTAGAAGAAATAGAATTTCTTACGATACCTTCAGCATGACCCCGATACCTAGCTGAAGGAATTACTGAAATATTTATTGCGTTTCAGCAGAAGGATCCAGTTCTTCATTAATTTTATAAAGCGTGATTTACTTGAAATGTTTGCTTAATTTTCCAACAAGATTAATAGAGACAATTTTAATTTCAGCTTCCCTTCTTTGTGTATATAGAATTTAGCATTGGGTCGTCAACTGAAAAGGAGATACAGGACTAGGGAGATTAAATACATGGAATGGCCAGTACTTTGAGACTAGATGAAGGCGCCATAGATACGAAGAGGAATTGTGAAATGTTGACATTTAATAATAATAATCCTTGCATTTGATACAGCGCCTTATCATTTTGTTTAGACATTTCACAGTGCTTCACAGAATATATTGTAAAGTGGAATGATTGTGTATTTTGTGGACGAAACATGGCAGCCAATTGCGTACAGCAGTGTCCTCAGAAGCTTTGTGATGAGGAAAACTGAGGTGAATTGCTTTCCTTCTTTGGCAAGTTGTTGCATTTATCAACCTGAATAATAACAGTGAGTCTATCCAAACCTCTCCAAACCTCTCCAATACTACACAATGCCAACTACATACTAACAGCACCATTGATAAGTCTGCTCTGCCGATCGAATTCCAAAATTCTCTTTCCTTCCCCAATACTCTTCTAATATTGCCTAAAATGGAAATTTGGCCCATGTTTGCTGCATCCAATAAATACTGGAGATGTGACGCATAGATGGATTAACTACTGCACCTGCATTTCAGTGTGCTTCATAGAGTTTACACGATTTTAGCTAACATATAGTAATTTGCTGACAAGGATCACAAAGAAACTAAACTTGCTACATTCCTGACCAGGCAGTTGTGAAGTAATCAAACCAAGGGAGGAAATAGGATTGGACTGGATGACTAAGTAAAGAAGTGAAGGGTCGATATCTGTTTAAGGGCAGGATTGAAGGTTATAAGGATGAACAAAGATAAAGCTGATAAAAAATACATTAGAGTCCAGGGTTCCAGTTCTCTCGGGAATGTGGGGAGTGGAACTGGTTGCTTGAATCATTTTAGATTGTGATATTAAATCGTTAGGATTTTGAGCATAGTATCCTTTTACATTTGAAGATGGGTTTAAGATTTACCTACATAGTGGTTTTACTTCCCACAGGAGTTTAGGTGAGCCCCAAATCAAGACTGATAATCATTCTAGTGCAGTACTGGAAAAGTGTTGCATTCTTGAAGGTGCCATATTTTGAACACATTATACCAAGCCCTACCCTCCCCATCCACTCTACGTTCAGCTGTATACTAAAGATTCTATATCACTAGAAGAAGAGTAAAGTGTTCTTCCAGTAGTCAACATCCCCTCATAAATTTTGTTTAAAAAAACTTAAGGAGCCATGTCTACCCTCTGCTTTGCAAATTTAGGCTTGCTACACATCCCCTGCCCCCTCAGGAATTGAGCCAACCATCAGCAGTCGAGCCTTCAGTCACTATGCCTCCAACATCTAGAACTTCCTCCGTCTACCCCTCCAACTCTCGATCTGTCAAAATCACCTAAAAACCTATCTTTTACTGTGTGTACAATCATCTCCTCCTTCTCTCCCAAACCCCTTCAAGCGCCATCTCCGTAAGGCACTCCAAGACTTAACTATGTGAAGGGTGCCATAAAGCTGCCAGGTGTAATTTGTGGGAGACTGCTGGTGCAGATAAACTACCACACTTACCTATCTAATTAAACTCCCTACACTTCCAAATAATACATTGAGAGAAATGCAATAAGATGCAACAAAATGCATTCCCCAGTGCTGTATATCATTTCTAACTCAGATACCACATGACAGTCTCCCAGTCTTCTTGTGGTGTTGCTTTGTGACTGGCTGCACAGAATAGTTGAGAGTAGCCAAAGTTGCCACCTGTAAGTTTCCCTCCTCCAATGTGAGAAAAGCCCTCGCCTCCACTTGACAAGTAGCTTACCTTGTAAAGGACCTTGGGTCTTGGTTCCAATATCCTCCATCCCATGACTCAATAATAATAATAATCCTTGGACTTGATATAGTGCTTTTTCTTCAAGACATCTGAAAGCACTTCACAGAATATACTGTAAAGTGAATTGATTGTATATTTTGTGGGTGAAACACCGCAGCCAATTGGACACAGCAATGTCCCACAAACAGTCGTGAATTGAGTGACCAATTTTTTTTTAATTAAATTTTTTTGAAAGGATTATTGCCCCCAGAAAAGCGATCCGCCAATCGACTAACAACCGGGTTGATACTTACTGCGAGGTAAACAGAGGTGTATGGAATAAGGAAACTTGCCTAAGGTTTCATCCTGCCTGGGACTCAAACCCGAGTCACCTTGCTTGCGAGGCGAGTGCTCTAACCACTAACACTCCACACGCCAAGGTCCCCATTTGCTGAACCACTAAAAACCTTTTATTGGATTTTTAAGTAAGACCGGATCTGATGATTCTAAATCAGACTCCTGGGTCGCCAAAATATAAAGTAGGAATTTGTCAAAAACGTGCCTTGCATTGTCTGCTTTTGGTTAAGAGCCCAAGAACTTACTGAAGCATTTCACAGCTTGTGATGTAGTGTGGAAACAGCTCCCCCTCAGGCACGCAAGGTATCTTGTCACAGCTCCTAACAGTGCAGACAGTGCGCCAAATGGAGCAGAGAAAGAAAACGTATTGAATTAAATAAAACAAAAAGGGCTGCAGGACTCGACAGCTACTCCCAACAAGTAACCATTATATCAAACTGAGTGAACAAAAGAAGGAACAAAACAGACTCACTTGTCCGTTCTCCTGGGTTAATGAAACTATAAAAGGGAAAAAACAATGAAATGGATAGGTTGTGAAATATGAGCTGAAGGAATACTTTAGTTATTACACTGTTGTGCATTTTATTACAGTGTGAAACTAGAGTTTTTTTTAAAAAAAGATTGCTAGCATATTAAAACGTCTGGGTTGAGAGCAGAATTTGTCAGTTTTTTTCCACATTAGGGAATTAATAATCCTTCCATTCTATATAGTTCTTTTCGCTTCAGAAGAACGTCTCAAAACAACAAAAATTACATTGCAAATATTTTACAGGATTTACTGTAAGGTGCACTAATTATTTTTTAGGCAAAGTAAGCAGACAGTTTGCACACAGCAATGTCCCACGAACATGAAGTGAATTTTATCTGGGGGGTTGTTGGCCAGGATCTTGAGACATTCTCTTCTCTTTTATCGAATATCAGAGATAATCTTGAGTTTAACCATTCTTATGTGAATGAAATTAGCCATGTTTATGGGCTGCACTGTGTTTCCTTGAGTGTGAGCAGGCGCTTGATACACTTTAGATTGAATATTTCAGTCTTCCAATGATCTGAACTTCAAGTACAGAAACATGAACCATCGAAGAGAAAACACCCTCAACATTTAGACTGGAATGCAGCCCACAGTTATCCATGCTATATCTGAGGCCACTATTTTACTGGGTTTTTGTAATATTACACACCATGTGCAATTACATTTGCAGTTCTTGGATGAAAAATGCAATTATAACATGATTGACTTAACTTGCAGTCACACCAGTTGATGATTATTGACAGATCATGGAGATGAAACACTCAGTATAATGGTTGGGTCTAAAGAGCGCCCGAAGATTTCAGATGCCTCCTGTGTAGTGTGTCGGAGCAGATTGCCAGATGCTATTGTCATTGCTAAGAAAGGCCTTTCAGTGCTGCTGCACAAGACACTATCTTACAATCATTTATTTTTCATCCAGTTGTCTTTTAGGCCGTTTTTCCATCATTACAAAGTGAACGTAAGAAATTGAATTATAATCTTTATTTTGTTCGTGCAATGTTTTCTACATATATAATAATAATAATTGTATTTTATGTAGCGCTATATCACGTCTTCGAGACGTCTCAAATCGCTTCATTGAATACACTGTAAAGTGAATTCACAATTCTACCAATGATGCTCACTTAACACAATCGTAGTTAACATAGTTTGGATAATTGGTCTGCTGTGGGGGGTGGGGTGGGAGCTAAATGTGTTTATTGTTTTGTTCATTAAATGGGAAAAAAAACTATCCAGTATTCGGACTCAAGTACTACCTGAAGTACGCTTGAAGAAGATGAACGCTGTTTAATTAGATCTCTCTCTTCTCAATGCAGGAGTATAGTTCAGTCAGAAGACAAGCTCATCATAAGTGCTTCTTGGGCAAAGGACGAAGATATCAGCCGACTGCTGACATCCCTTCCCAACTGGACAAGCATGGCCCAGCCGCGACAGCTCAGGCCTAAACGAGAAGATGAGGAAGATCTCACCAGGTAGACCGTCAATTAAGACTTTCGCACTCAACTCAGACTCCCGAATGTGGGATTGTTTGATGTCCCAAAAGGAGGAGAGAGGAGCTTAATGGCTTCGAGACAGTCCAGCTGTCATCTGGCAGAGAAAGATGAAAGTTCTTTCCCTTACTCTAAAAGTGGCAATTGTCCAAAAAAAAAGTATTCGAAAATTGCAGTGGGTTCAGAGTATTTCTGCTGTTTTCTTCAGTACAAAGTGCAATTGCCATTTTAACCCTTCCTGTGGCACGGTTGAAGTGTATCATCCACACGTGATGGGCTACAGCTCCAGAGATGAGAAAAATAGATGTGCTGTAGTCCTTTGTAAACTGATGCGTGAAACACATCAAAAATTGACCTGGTTATATTTATGATGGGGCCAGGTTACTCTTTCTAGTTCCGTTGGCTGAAAAGGCAGGCATTGGATCCGTTTTTCAACCAGTTGTTCCCAAAGTCCTCCCACAATAGACAGTGGGACCCAAATCACAGGAGAAAAGATAAAATTAAATAGTTTTAAATTAACTTCAATTCAGAAAAATGTAATGGGTAAATCACACGGCACACAGCGATTATGTACATTTGATCAAATCCTTCTAGTGTATCAACACAACCGTTTTCCCATGGTTGGATATTTCTTAAATGATTTAGCTGTCGATATGCCATGGAAACAGGCCATTCAGCCCAACTAGTTCTTACCAAAATTTGCACTTGCCTTTCACATGTTCAACAGGTTGTCTGGCCAAAGACACTTTCACATGACGCATATCGGGGAGCCCATAATAAGGCAGTAATTTAATCGTTTGGCTCATGTGATATCATAAAGCAGAATGAAGCTTGAATAGTTCCAGATGTTGTTTGGCCCCAAGATAACAGAACAGCTTATACTACTCATTCCCTACCATCTGGAATCATCACCAAGTGACTTCTGTGTAGTCAGGAGTGATCAGCAACCTTTTTGATCACACAGCAGAGATGAATGGCCAAGGGTTGGGTTTCATTTCGTTGATCCTGGATGCCAATCAGAAGAGATATTCGATAACGGAAATGAACCCAGCAGCAATCCAGCAGGCTTTCAGATCAAAACTAGCGGCAATCCATTGAGCTGGGGGAGAAGTTTGTAGGTGATTAACAGGAAATAATTCTGTCAGTGTATTTAAAACTACCATAAAAGTAGTCACATAATTAACCACAGGGAATGCGTTTAATTATGTGACCGCTACATGTCGGACCTGGTACAATAAAGTCCTGGTCGTGATCAGCATCAGATTTGAGGCGAGCATCTGAATTGTTTCCTTATCACGTGTTGCTGAACGACCAGTCAAGGCCCAACATTTCTCATTGCCCAGCTGTTAACGCTGTGTATGTGCAACGAGGAACAAATAGGTGGTCAGGGAGCTGATCACAAAAAATGGGCCATAAGTGGCATCAGTCATCCAGCAGAATTAAGTGGGTAAACATAGGTGGCATCCTTTTGGCAAGCTTATAGTTTTGCTGATCTTCCCCCACCCACCCCAGCAAAAGCTTCCTGGAAAAGAAATATAGAAAGTACATGATCTACAAGAAAAACTTGCATTTACATAGCGCCCTTCACATGGGGTAGCGTCCCGGAGATCTATAATAAGTAGTTTACAGAATTTGACATGTTCTCCCTCCTCCCCCCACCACAGAAAGTGATGACAATTACAAATGTCCCCAAGAGCATGTCGTATTTTACAAGGTCACAGGGTCAGGAGTAGTTTGATCATCACAAAACGCACACACACGACAGCACAGTGACTTACATTTCTCCTTCTCTCACTCGGGCCATCCTTCCATTTATCAACCTGTCACAGCCTGAAATAGAAATCTCTTTGAACTGTTCAGAAAGGCACAGAGTAAAAGTGATTAATCGTACTTGCTGACATGATGTGGCTCTATTTTATTCGGGGACAGTGAGAATATTGGGGGGGGTGGGGTTGCGAGCTAAAGGTTAAATGGCTCTGGCTAGCCCAGGCCAAGTGTTAGATCAACTCCCCATTGTTAGTAAGTTGTCAGCAATTTTTGTTTTAATATGATTGAGGGCTGCAGGGCAGTTGCTAATATGCTAATTGATGTGCACTGCTCCACTCTGCTTGCAGTCTATCTGTGCCAGTTATTTTCCTCCACTTTTAGATCACTAAAGCAACTGATACACTCACCATACCAAAGGTCACTCGTCATAACAATAAGCATCTTGCAGTAGGACAACAGCTGACCAAATTCATTAGCTGAGTCTCTGCGGAGCCAGAGCAAACAGCGTCACTGTTAATCCCGAAAGTTGCAGTAATATGGATTTATGACAGAAAAAAGGTTATTCCTCCACCTTTGACCTATTAAAAAGCTGTTTGCACCTTATATTTGCTCCAGTTCCCCTTATTTGCTGACTTTACAGCTTATCAATCTTCAGTTGGGAATTTGCCAAAGCAATCCTCTCGCTCAACAGAATTGCAAATTGCAAAAATTGCAATTGAAAAATACAGTCGATGTTTTCAAATAGTTTATCTTTTCTGTTGGACTTTAGTTCACTGGCATGAAGATTCATATTCATGACTCGCTTATGGCTAATTGAAGCTAATTCTCTCAACACCACAGCACAAGAGGCAGTAAATGAACTTGAAAGCCACCTGTCTGGGGCAAGGCGGCAACTCATTTGAACGCTGGCATCAGTTGAGATGAAGCTTTTCAGCTTCAACGAAAAGGCCTGATTGTGCCAAATCGATCATCACATTGAGTTGATGGACTTTGTAATGTCCTACAGATGTTCCCCTTTTTTTAACCTCTTCTTCCAGCAAACCCGACAAATGTTCTAATATCTCTGTTCCTTTTCTGCCTCGGGTGGAATATTTTTTTCTAGTACTCATTTCAGAATGCAAGGAAGAGCGTAGGCACTCAAAAGCTACTGATGAATTTGGTTTAAGGAACTCAGACACCAGATCAGAGTATGCCTCGTCACACAGCAGAATGCTTGTAGATGTATGTTCCACCTCTTTAACATCCTGCTTCCTCATTTGGCTACCTCCGCACATCGACGGGATTGGAAGAACAGATATGTTCCAGAATCAAGGAGAAACGCAAGATTTATTGGCTCTTTTAAAATGTTTGATACTGATACTCTCATACCCCAACACTTTATTTTGTCCTCAGTGATACTCAAATGATAAGAATATTCCCTCATCTTCGGTGGCGGGGAGGGTTACTTCAGAGTGGCTTTTCTGTAACTTCTGTGTTTGTTTTATTGAATTGCCAGCTAGTTCAATTGATTTTAGCAACATGGGCGCTCTATAATCCAGTTTTTTTTTTGGAATCATTTAAGAACATAACATAAGAATTTGCTCGGCAAAAGAAGACCAAGGTTCACCTCCCACCATCCTGATGGTGGCATGAACATGCCATGTCCCAACCTATATAATGTATCCCGAGATATTATTTTCTCACAGAAATTTATCGAATTTGTTCTTGAAACAAATTGTAAAATGTTTTCAATATTGATTATATTATGTTATGTTCAGATCTTATTTCCTTGTGCAAATGAGTCATTTATTTTAAAATGTATGTTATACGCAGAGCTGCCAATGCTAAGGAGTCGGAGGTCCTGACAGGAAATTTAGGTGACAAACTGATACCACAGAACGAGATCCTTCGAGACGTCAGTGACCTGAAAGCCTTGGCAAACCTGCACGAGAGCCTGGAATGGTTAGCAGGCCGGTTAAAGAGCTTCTTTTCCAGTCTACCTACAGCGCAGTGTAAGTTTCTCTCCCTCTTATGAAATCCTCATTGATTTAGATCAGCATTGATATGTCCCATTTGTAGTACAGAAGTAAACCAAATTAAGATTAACTTCATACTAACGTAAATGGCTCTGCTTCGATTCGAGGCTCCTTCACACTCGTGCAGAGATAATAATTCATGTCAGTGAAGCTTTAGTCTTTATTTGTATTGCTTACACCTTTTTGTCACTTTGAAATGTAAGTGATAAAATGCGGGCGCTAACTCTAGAATGACTGGATACAAAATCTCTGCTGCTGTGAGTTCTAAACTCTCATTATCAATTCAACCGCTTCTTTTTGCTTGGGGTACAGTTCTCCCTGTTTTACCCCTCCTACCCCTACACATGTACCAGTACTGTAACAATACTAATAATAATCCTTATATTTGATATTACATCTTCCGTGCCAGGAGGATACGTCAAAAGTACTTCACAGGGTTTTCTGTAAAGTATAGGGTTCTGAGATGCTACCTTGTGTGAAGGGAGCTATATAAATGCAAGGTGTTGTAGTGACTATGTTAGAGATGAATACGACAGGCAATTTTGCACACAGCAATGTCAAAAGCCAAAGAAATTTCTCATTCCACGCTGTGTAGATGGATACCATGCACATAATTTTGTATGTCTTACCAACGTGAAAGGCCCTATATGAAGCTGGTTTGTTGTTGTTATTGTTTTACTCCCTGGGGTGCTTGTCTAAATTTACTGCTCTGCTATTAACTCTCTGTGGCTGATAGCTCGGGCTGCTTTTTGGCTGAAGTATGCCCACACACTTTGCCACTTTCACAGTAGCTGCAGGTGATACTGTCAGCCACAGAACAGATCAACTTCAAGGCAGCCACTGAGGGAGGACAGGGCGTGGGTAAATGACCGAATAAGACCAGGCTCTTTTTTGGCCAGCACATTGTACATTAGTGGAAAGGACTTGCATCAGCTGTTGGAAATAGGATGAACTAAACTTTGGTGCACAATGTGTCAGCACAGGAGTATTATGCACCACGTGTTATCCATGTGTGTAGAGATAATTACAGGTGTCCTCAATTCTTAATGAAATTAATTGATAATTATATAATAAACCCATTTCGCTGGATGTTAATCACACACTCAAATTGCATTTATACCTGCCGCATGATATCCGTGGGTTTACACATGGTATACTCATGGCCCAGACTACACCCCATCAGTTTAAGTCCTTTAAAAAGAAACTGCAGTGATATCAGGTTCAGAGAATTGAATATTAGAGTTAAAAAGTCATTGATAATCAGATTCTTTGCCGTACACTAGATCTAGTCCTTTTGAACATGGTTCAGTGCCATCGAGAGTGAGATCCTCGAGTCTCTGTTCAATCACCTGTGTGGGGGGGTGAGTCAGAGAGAAATTTTAGACTTAATTAGAACTGGATGTTTGCTTATCTCTAGTGCTTAAATGATTCTAGCAGTGCAAACCATGCAAATCATGTATAATGTGCTGGAATGGGGTGCGTTTCCTCGATCCGCGTTTTAAATCAATAAAGCGTTCTTGCTGGCAAAGTCTGCCAACATTGCGATGACTGGCAAGTCATCTGGAGAAATTTCTTTCATGGAAGCTTGGCTGGAAATGTCTTCACTTCAATAAATATAAGGAACAGAAGACATCGACATTTTCTTGGCATATTTACCACCACTCTCTTAAAACCGATTAAAAACTCAATAGCCCATTACTGTGTGCTTGCTATAATTAACATTAATTTAAAACAGAAAAGCTAATAGGAGTGCTTTATCACCAATAACCGTGACTGCACTGTTCATTATTACTGTTTGCCAAGCTGATGGAAGTCTTAGCTGTCGTCTTATCTTGAGTTGCTTGAAATTGGATTTCATTTTATTAGGTTATTCAGAAAAGAAAAATGATTTTTTTTTAAGGCTTCGCAAGTCATTTTCTTCTTCCCCTAACGTAAATTACAATAAATTAGAACCTGCAGTAATAACCCTTTTAGTGCAAAGCAGTGCTATTTTAGTTAATGTTCTTGATCATAACAATTTTTGTGAGTCAGAATTGTTATTTTGCAATGCCATCGTGCAGTGTCCCAGGTAGGAACATGGGAACATGAGTAGGCCATTCAGCCCCTCGAGCCTGTTCCACCATTCTATGAGACCATGGCTGGCCTGTACCTCAACTCCATTTACTCGCCTTTGCCCCATATCCCTTGATACCCTGAACTAACAAACATCTATCCACCTCAGTCTTGAAAATTTGAATGGATCCAGTATCCACATCCTTTGGGGGGAGAGAGTTCCAGATTTCCACTAATCTTTTTGAGAAAAAAGCTTCCTGATTTTGCTCCTAAATGGCCTGGCTCTAATTTTAAGATGATGCCCCCCCCCCCCCCCCTCCCCTGTTCTGGATTCCCCCACCAGAGGAAATAGTTTCTCTGTGGCTATCCTGTCGAATCCCTTTACCATTTTAAACATCTCAATCAGATCAGCCCTCAACCTTCTAAAATCAGGAAAATACAGACAAGGTTTATGCAACCTGCCCTCGTAATTTAACCGTTTAAGCCCTGGTATCATTCTGGTGAATCTATGCTGCACCCTCTCCAGAACCAATTCCTGAGGTGTGGTGCCCAAAACTCCAGATGGGGTCTGATCAAAGTACGTTGGCTAGTGAGGAAGGTTAGAGTTATAGAAAAGACATGTTTTAAAAGAAAATACGTGAAATCTGGATAATTCACTACTCCAAGGGAAACGAGCTCAGCGATGAGTTATCTAGAATGGAACGGTAGACATAGGTGTACTCCCCAGCCACAAGGGGGTGCTGTGACTGGTGTGGGCGCTCAGCGGAGGTTGGGGTCACATGCTCAGATGCATCGCAGAGGCCTCTGGTCTATACGAGGACCGCCCCTGTCACAGGATAGGCCGGGCGGCCATGGCGAGGTTCCTGTTTAAAACTGGTTTAGAAGATTATTTGTCCAGATCCTGTTTGAAACTGTTTTTGAAAGCTGGACGAGAACAGTCAGCAATACAAGAGTTAAAGGTCTTTGTTTCTTTGGTGGATTTCTGATCTGACTTTGATGGGACAACAAATTACCCACATCAATGAGCTTCTGGCTTCTGTCGGATCACTGATTTCTGTACAGAGAGAGCCTTTACCATCTGAGTAACACAAATCATCCCATATTGATACCACATTTCCTTTCGACGTGAACTTTGGCTATCAAATAAGTCTCTCTGGGCCAGCTATACTTTGCTGTGAGCTATTGCAATTCTGATGCTGGATGTTATAAAGAAGTTCTATAAAGTAGAACGAGAAAAAGCTTTCTTTGCAATTTACCGCCTCCTGAAGGTATTTAACTCATTTTTTATTTTTCACTGAATTAAGGTTCCCTGACCATCTGGTATCTCGCCTTAGATTCATGTGTGAGACTTGATTGTGTCAGCAGGCTTTTTGACCACAAAGGGAAACCGAATCCTGTCCTCAGCCAATATCCCCACAGGCATCACCTCCCCCACCCAGTAGAACTCACTTCATAGCAATCCTCTGAAGCGCTTTGAGATATTAATAATAATAATAATCCCTGCATTTGATATAGCGCCTTATCACGTCTTCGAGACGTCTTAAAGCACTTCGCAGAATATATTTTAAAGGGAATTGACTGTGTATTTTGTGGGTGAAACCCGGCAGCCAATTGTGCACAGTAGTGTCCCACAAACAGTCGTGGATTGAGCGACCAAATTTTTTATTGTTATTTTTGAATGGTTGTTACCCTCAGAAAAGCGAACTGCCAGTCGACTAACAACTGGGTTACTACTTACTGCTGGGTAAACAGAGGCGTGTGGAGTAAGGAAACGTGCCTAACGTCTCACCCCGCCCAGGAATCAAACCCAGTTCTCTCGTTGGCGAGGCGAGTGCTCTAACCACTGAGCTACAGGACTCCACATGTTTCATCTATTTGATAAGGCACTATATCAAAAGCAAGGTTTATTACATTCTTAAATGGGAGTTCAAATGAGGAGAAGGTAGGTGATTAAAAGATGCTCTCATAATTGGAACCATTTGGTAATGTAACAACAAAACAGATGTAATTAATGTGCAGTGTTCCAACATTATGGGGTCTAATTTGCAAGTTGGGTTAACAACCCATGCACAGACATTGCAGGTTTGGGTTAACTGTGCACGCACATACAGGTGGCTTCAATTATGTAATTAACAAGCAAAGTAACATTACAGAATCACTTGGATTCCTCGTCGCTAGTGGTTTACATAACTCACAGCTCCCGCGATTCTCTGTACATCGGCCTTTGCACGTAGTTAACCCATCCTGCAAACATTTTACCCCAGTAGGTGACATCCAACAAAAAAAAATGCATCAATATGCCATTGCTGAACAGAATTTAGATGGGTGAGCAGGCAAACTTTTCAGGTGAAACTTGTACTATTATAATTCATTTGCCAATTAGATTGAATTTATGTTCTGTAGCAGGAGTGGGATGTTCCGTTTTTGCTGTTCATGTGTAAGAATTCATTAAATGGTCACAGTACGCATACCCGAGACTAAATTAATTCACGCAAATAAATTCTAATGGTATTCAGCGGGCATTTTATCACTGACGACAGTCACTTTACTGTTCATTATCATTATTTACTGAGCTGATGGGAGGAACTGAGCTGTCATCTTATCTTTGATGTTTTCAAATTGGTTTTCATTTTATTTATATCTGCAGAGCTTGTAGAGGTAGGACAGGTGTTCTTACAGAAACTGCAGTGGGAACATGTCCTCACAGTATTCTGCGTAGTCAAAGCACAGCATGCAAACAATGTTTAATTACTTCTACAAACCTGATGATATCACCATTTCCCTTGCACTCACTCAGAGGTTGAAAACAAATGGGAATTTGATGATTATAAATTATTTCCAAACTTCAACCCAACAACTCCGTAACTGTAACTCCAGCGCCTTGGGACGTCCTCACAATATGAAAGGCGCTATACAAATGTAATTTTGTATTGTATTGAAATATGCTGCTGTATTGCATTGAGATGACCTCCCAGTGGGAAACGTGCCGTATAAATGTAAATTGTTCTTGCTGTAGTTAGCTCAGTGATTTCTTTGTAAAATCTAATTACTTTGCAGATATTTAACCGGCATTTCTCAGTAAGGTTTATATAAATTGAGAGCTAGATGGGCAGAAAAGCTAGATGCACCAAATTCTTTCTCGGGGGAAAGTTTGTTAGGATACCAGGATACATTTTGTGATTTGCAATCAATCCTCAACAGGGCAGGCAGAAGAGCCTTCGGTTTTAATCGCACATCAATATTTATGTATGAGTGTCTGCTGGGTTTTGTTGGTCTCACTTCTGGTCAGAAGGTTGTGGGTTCAAGCCAATGTTGCCTTGAGCTCACAATTCTATCAGTAAAAGTAAAATATCAGTAAAAGTAAAGCACATTTAGACATGATCAGGCACAATGAAGATGTGAGTTCTTCTTTATATCCAATATTGCTGCATCACGTAAATGCTTTGAGATGTCTAAGTGTGCTTGACCTGGAATCTGAGATACAATGGAACGAATTATCAGTGGACTGCAACAGCATAATGGAGGTAATACTTTGATGGCAAGGCAATGGCCAACATTTGATATACCACCCAGGCAAGGATATATAAATGCAAGTTGAATTTATTTTTGGAAAGATGTGTTAGATTTGTGTCTTCCACCATTTTCTGGAGAGAAAAGAATAACCCTAGAGTATGTTTAACTTAGTAACTAACCTTGCTTTTAAGATTAGTAATATCACTTTGAAAATTTTCTGCAGTTCACTCTATACCAAGTGAATTAGCGACATCTGCTGGAGGAAAGGTTCAGCAACAGCTTTTCCTTAACTTCCTTTGAAAAAAGTCTTGAGTGATCTGTCAAGCTGAATACTATCTTAAAAATACATAAAGATGTATAAAACATATTTATCCACTCTGGTTCTTTGATGTCCTTGTTCAGTATTTTTCCCTCTATCTTACTTCTGCTGATCTTAAACAAAAATATACCTTTTGAAGCTCCTTGCTGATTAAATCGTTGCTAGAACCATTGAATCCAACAACGGGAAGAGACAGAATTAATGCACACAGAGTTGAACTAATAGGTTAGAGGATGGTTGATAATAATACTAATAATTCTTGCATTTGATATAAGTACCATTCACACCGAGAAGATGTCTCAAAACAGAATATTTACCATGATGTGAGGTGACTGTATTTTGTAGTGAATATGGAATGTGGGTTCAGGTGAATGTGGAATTCTCTGTCATAACCCATAGATGAAGCAGAGTCTATAAATTCTTTCAAATGTGAACCAGGCGACTTGATGGATTGACCGGCTCCTTTCTGTGTGTAAAATACTACTATAATAAAGTTGATTCAACTTCCTTTTTTTATCAGCTTTGCCAGCCTCAAAGATACACGACTATAGTAAGGCGCAACTTCAATTAAAAATATTCCACATCGAAAATTAAGAACTCTTCCTAACTGTTCCAAAGGAGCCATTTCTACTTCTGCGCATTTTTAACGGAGTTGCCAAAAGCTTTTCAATTAGTGCATCATTTGTTGTTGTCGGAGGAAAGCAAACTCGTGGTTTCCTATTGGACAGCATTCAATGAATGCAAAAGGTCAGAGTGAGTAACATGTCCATGGCAGACTCTGAATCCTCTGTGATCCTATCAAATGATCCGTGTGTATTTCAATACAGATATTGTGATAGCAAGATCACAAGGACGAGGAGCATTTAAGTGTATTATTCCATAAATGGGTTTGTATAGGGGAAAAAGAAGTGCAGGAGTATGGTTAGTTTTTTTTTCTTTCATACCATGAATTTTCATTTAAAGCTACATTGATTTATAAGAACCAATCTTCCAGAGGCTCAACCTTGCAGAGTCACCTTGATTGTTTGTTGACTTCTATCTCAGCAGTTTATGCAAAATGACATTGGGGGAAGAACATTGTATTCACAAAAACCGCAGAGCAAAACCAAGTGATGTTTGTTTGTTTTTGTGATCTCCCACCTGCAGTGATAGCCGAGAAGTTAATAATATAATAATAAACCTTGCATTTGACTTAGCGTCACTTTAAAGGCACAAAATCAAGTGTAATGATTATTGTTATTCAGGTTCCTAAATTGGACATCTGTTCCAAACAACCAGTTCATCTTTGTGATTGAGGGGAGATACATTTGTTGTCTCACCATCAGTGATATAATAATAATCCTTGCATCTGATATCGCGCCTTATCACATCTTCGAGACGTCCCAAAGCGCTTCACAGAATATACTGTAAAGTGAATTGACTGTATATTTTGTGGACGAAACACCCATATGCTAACAATCTCAATGGGAAACTGGAGTTACCACAGACCAACTGTGTAAGTGTGTTGAATATACATGCACAATTGAAAATGAAATGCTCCCAGTTAATGGCATTGTTGTTTTGGTTCTCTCCAATCTTCAGGTTTCTTGACACAATTCTAAGTGCAACAACAACAACGACTTGCATTTATATAGCGCCTTTCATGCAGGGTAGCATCCCGGAGCGCTTGACAGTGGCGGAGTCTGACCCCGAGCCAAGGGGAGAGGGAGGGAGGGGAGGCGACCGTAAGCACGATCAAAAACCAAGGTCGTTAGATGGGATTTGAAGGTGGGGAGGGAGGGGGCAAGGTGGAAGTACAGAGGTAACGCTGGACGTTTTTAGCACAGCGGAACTTTTTTTTTAACTTGGTTTCTTTGTGATTACTTTCCGTGTTCCAATTTTCTCAAAGCTCTCTCTCCAGGTCAGGATGTTCATGTAAACATGGACATTCCTCCAGTGTCCGAACAAATTATGCAGACTCTCAATGATCTTGCAAGGTCCTTCCAAGATATGGCCGACCGCTGCCTTCTGGCCCTGCATCTGGAGGTCAGGTATGCTATCTCCACACATGTGTTGTTTGAGGTTTCATTTTGTTTCCTCACTGACCGCCTGCAAATTGGACTCATTCGTAGTTTGTCACTAAGTAAATATGGATTTTTCTTATGTCTAATTACTGCACCAAATTGATGAAACTGCATCAGTTACTCAGTGAGGAACCGAGTCATACAAGCGGGAGAAGGTCCCAGTTCTGGGCTGAAGTCACCCGATCTTAGCTGGAGTAGCAACAGTAGAATAGCAGCCTTGTCTTTGGAAGAGAATACCAGCCACTTATTCCCACTTCCTGATGTTGGGCGATTCGTAGCAGCAACATGCTGAGTTCAACAGTAGGACTTGTACATGAACAACCGCTACGTTGCCAAGTATTGATCAACAACCAGCGGAATCGTACCCAGAGTCAGTTCCGTCAGGAGATGAGTTTGAGTGAAAAAAATTGGTAAATGAGAAAATTACAACAAAAGGTCCTCTGCTGGTGAGACAGTTGGTCGTTTTAATATAAATCATCATTGATATTTCCAGGAGCTTTACTAACGGATTTGTTTGCCCCAACTTCTAATTTCACGTTCCTCCTTTTCTTTTCAATACCATCATTTTAATTTCTGTGTCTCTCGATCGTAAGGGGAAAGCTGGCCTTCTTCACTTTTCAGTAATAACATACTGAATACAGTGTCCAGTAACAGTTAGCCTAACCGACACTTGTCAGGCCTCCCATTCCAACTCAGACCTACGTATCGCATGCAGTGTGTCGTTGAGTCTGCCTATTCCAAATTCACATCAATAAAGCTAAGAATTCTGTAAAACTAGGCGACAAATGGAGACAAAATAATCCCCGACAGTTAGTGAAGAATTTGGTGGAATGTTCATTTCTACCCTAAATTACAGATTAATTGGTTCTTTTGTTTCATTTATTTTTTAACCTATTGCCCTTATATCAAGACATGGGTGTGGCCACCACAAGGGCAAACAGAAAAGAATAGAGGAGTGGACTAAGTGCACCATCAGCCTCCAGTGGTCTTATTAAAAAAAATCTATGTAATCATAGTTCTGCAGTAAGAGACTTGACTCACTGATCACTTATCAAAAGAGGTGCTAGACACTTGACACTGTTTCAGAGATTGTTAGGATGAAGTTTCATTTTGTCATAGATTCACTGAGTGCTATCTGATGTTATTCAGAAGACACACCGATATAGCAAATGTTTTGTGTGAAATAAGCTTCCTTCTTGTTATACTTACCCTTGCCCTCTGGGTATGGAAGACAGCCAGTGTCAGGAATCCAGGTTTCTTTTATTTAGCAAATCAGACATTGGTGATTGACATGGCATCATAAATGAGACCACATCAATTTGTCTCATTTTTGCAAGGCAGGTGAGGGAGAAAGGCTGCCAAAACAGTCGACTTGTCCATCAACAGCCAAAGCCTGAAAACAGTACCCGTATGAATAAATGTCTGTAACGCTGGAAGAGTTAAAACATTATGTTTCGTCTCAATGATGTTATTTTACAAATGGAACCATTGTATTTCCAGCTCCTTGGGACATCCTCCTGACGTGAAAGGGGCTGTATAAATGCAATTTGTTTGATGTATGTGTGTGGGTGTGGACAAAGAATGTGATTTGGAATTCAGCAGATGTGCGAATTTATTCAAATCGGCCTTTGACTATTCTGGTCGTCCTCAATATTACCACCGTGGTGCAGATAAGATGTCTATTCAATAATAACCAGCCCCAGAGGTGATCATTACCAACTTATGATTTCCGATTAACTGATTACAAATAAGTGTTAATTAAGCCTGAGACACGCTTCTCATTAGCCCAACACTGAGTGCTGATAATAGAGACTTCAATGAAGGTTTTGAAAGCCATGATATCAGTGCTCATGGGATTTCTCAACAACTCAACATCAAAGATGAGCCACAGCTGATAAACGTTTCTTCAAGGCGCTCGGCAAATTGGCGAGTTGTTCTGCAGAGGTTTCACCGTTCCTCCTTGTCTCCTCAGAGTTCACTGCTTTCACTACCTGATCCCCCTCGCAAAGCAAAGCAACTATGCCATCGTTGCTAACGTGGAGAGCATGGACTATGACCCACTCGTGGTGCGATTGAACAAAGACATCAGCGCCATCGAGGAGGTGATGAGCGGCAGCCTGCAGCAACACAAGTTCCAGTACATTTTTGAAGGTAAATGAGTTTGAATCAGTATAAGCAAATCTAGTGACAAACGAAGATGCCTTGGTGTTAATTGACTTCCAGCAGCCGACGCACTCAAAAAATAAATTAATGCCATCACTGTAGGAGTCAGAAGAGATTACTGTCACTGGCTTACAAACTACGCCTCCATTATTGAACTACAGTCATTTACTGTTATGCTGATTGACCAACTTAATTATCAACTAATTTTATGCAAAGCCTTACAATGGGTTTCATATTGAATGTCACATCTGAGCTTTCTGTGTCATCCATCTTTCCCTTCCAACAAGGCATCCTTTCAAGCGAAAGTTAAGAACTTAGCACAAAGTGAAAAGGAAACAAGGGTTAAAAGAACCATTTAAAGGGGGAGCACTGCTGCAGTCAATAAAGAAATCTAGGAGAAGGAACATGACCAATTGTGCAAGGCCTCAGCAAGATCGAAGAGTAGAGAAAGAGAGAAAACTGGATAAGTTGAGAATTAGTGATTAGGTTCTAAAAAGTCTGAATATTGCAGGAAGAAAGAAAGATGAGGAATTCCATAGGCTTGAGTTACAGGAAAAGAATGAGTTAGGTGAGTAGGTGGTGCATTGAATGTTGATTTCAACATAGTGAAGATACAGAGGACTTTGAGGTTAAGAGGAATACGAGTAAAATTCACAAGAGCAATGACTTGATAAAATACATATAAACATCTGCTGCCAAGTCGCTACTTGCCTTGTTGAGACATCTAACTTGTAAAACTGTTTTCACCCGGGAGAACATGTTTGATCCAGGCAAGTATCCATTCGACATTTAACTTTCCAATTGCATGCTTTAGCATGAATTAAAGAAGTCTAAATAGGATAGACTGCTAATAGGTAAACACTTGATGCATTGTTACTAGCATGTTTATCCGATCATAATTACAGAATTTAGGAACAAAGTATTATTGAACTGAAAACTGATCGAGAGTCTGAATGGGCTCTTACTCTCTGGTTCCCAAGGTTTAATGATTTTTGGAAGGAGAGGAGGATATTCACTACTTGTCTTTACTGTTGTAAACCCTGCCCAAGATAATGTATTGGCCAGCCTGTACCCCATGCCCGTGCTGTTTTTGAGCTTATGGAAAAATCGCTACTCATTTTGTCTTTCAATGATTTAAGAATCTCTGGAATCCCCCAGTTACTTTGCAGTAGATACACTGCATCATTTATTTACTCCAGGTGCAATGCTGAAATGGATGGAGAAATGTTTAGGACAAAAGAGACAGGGTCCTGGTTAGAAATGTAGGAAAATAAGCTGTGAGCCTTAGGACATAAAGGTGTAGTTTCTTCATTTTGCATTAAGCACTGTGATCTTCTGTTAACAGCACATGTTCTGTGAAAGCAATTAAAACCAACCTCTTGACAGAGGGAGGGAGAGAGGTTCAAGGGATTCAAGCTGGGTACTGAAGCAAGGAAGAGATTAAATGGACTGTTTCAGACCTATAATGTGAACCTAGAAGATTCAGAATGAGCAGAATGAACCAATGCCCTTTTTTCATATTGTTCCTCGGGTGGAAACAAGTATAACGTTTTGTTTAAGAGAAAGTAAACAAATGATTTCCATGTTTGTTTTTCATTCTTTAAACATAGGCCTGGGCCATTTGATTTCCTGCATTTTGATCAACGGAGCCCAGTATTTCAAGCGGATCAGTGAATCGGGGATCAAAAAGATGTGTCGGAACATCTTCGTTCTTCAGCAGAACCTCACCAACATCACCATGTCTCGAGAGGCAGACCTGGACTTTGCAAGGTTAGTACCAGACGGTTTTATAATAATATAACAATCCTTGCCTTTGATATAGTGCCTTATCAAGTCATCAGAATCTGTCAGAGCACTTCACAGGATGTACTATAAAGTGGATTGACTGTCTATTTCGTGGGCGCACAGCAATGTCCCACAAACAGCCATTCGGGGCATCTGTTGGCCAGAACACCGGGAGAAATTCCCCTGTCTTTTCGAACAGGGCCATGGGATCTTTAACATCCACCTGAGCAGGCAGACCGAACCTCAGTTTTAACATCTCGTTCATAGGATACAACATTCCCCAGCACTGCATTGCATAGTCATCTTAGACTATGTGATTCCAAGTTCCAATCTGGGATTGGTACCATCTGACTCAGAGGCGAGAGCAGGATGACACCGTTTAGGTGAACCTTATATCATGTCCCATTCCCAAACCCAAGAGGCAGCCTCGCAAAGCTGCTTCCAACTGATGCTAGTCTGTATCAGATCTATATCAATGCAGTGATTTATTATAGAGTTGTTCAAAAACTAGCTATAGGTACACATACTGGCCACATCCCTCTGGAATTCTGATTGAGTTTTGCTCCAGTTTTTTTTAACAGGACGTCACAGCAGCAGCAAACACAAAGGTGTGCACATATCAGGATATGTATCGCGGCACTGATTTGCTGCCTGCCAAAGCCATCACAGGCATGGTAAAAGCTTGGTGTGTGCACACTTTATCATTGATTATCACTTAGTTGCACTGCAGCGCTTCAGGTACTTGTAGAGTCTTGTCGTGTATTGGTTAGAGCACTCGCCTCACAAGCGAGAGGACCCGGGTTCGATTCCCAGGCGGGCCAAAACCTTAGGCAAGTTTCCTTACTCCACACACATTTGTTTACCTGGCAGCAAGTAGGAACCCAGTTGCTAGTTGATTGGCAGATCTCTTTCTGAGGGTAATAATCACTTTAAAAAAATAGTAATAATAATTTGGTCACTCAATCCACGGTTGCTTATTGGACGCTGCCGCGTTTTGCCCACAAAATATACAGTCAATTCACTTTGCCGTATATTCCGTGTAGCACTTTGAGACGCCTCAACAAGGTGATCAGGCGCTGTGTCAAATGCAAGGATTATTATTGTTCATTTATTACTCTCACAAAAACAACCTGATTTGCTGCCAAGGTGCTAAACATCCTGACACATTGGTGGGTAGGTGGACGAATGGTGTACACCTGTCAAAGACTATTGCTGTGAGCAGGAAGAAATGAGATGTTTCAGAATAGATTCAATGTGGGTAATAATATCACATCTATCAAGAAATAGCGGAATGCTAGTTGATGGTTATCGGTGTAAACTCTCGACTTTGGTTCAATGGTTGGGTTCGAAGTCCATTTAGTGCCACAGTTTTAGATTCCTGCTTCTCATCCCAATTCATTTCCCGACCCCAGGGCCTTTATTGACTGCTCCATCACGAGTTACCAATTGAGTTAAGCCAGGATCCCACAAAGCAATACAGAGAAAGCCCTCTCCGCAATTGAAAGTAGAAATGGGAGTTCCCAATTCATCAGGTCTAACCATTGTGCCAAAGTCTTGGGCTAGTTCACACCCAAAACTAGTCAGTAATTAACTTGAAATGACACTGTTTCTTAGCAACCGTGTCATGAAACATTTCATTTTCTACACTTGTTTTGCAATGAAGTCTTGAATATCCGAGGTATTGATTTGTTTGCAGACAGATCGCTTCTGATGTTTGCCGTTTTATTTACAATCATTTTCGATGCATAAACCAGTTACTATTTTAGCCAGGTGACAAATTATTGTGGCTCGATCAATGCAACTTAACCATTTTCATTGACTTTTTAAACAAATATGTATTTTTAATTTCCACGATATATCTTCAAAATCAACGTAAAGTTTTTTTTCCCCCCTCCATCCCTTCCATTTGTAGTATAACCGCTTAGATAACAGCTTGAGTATCTGCTGACTAAGGTGGGGTCTTCAGCCTCTCTGCGCCCACCCTTTGGAACTCCATCTCACATTCCCTTCGCCTCACTCCCTCCCTCACCTCCTTCAAGGCACTTCTCAAGACCCTCCTCTTCGACCGCAACTTTCGGCCACCCTCCTACCCTCCCAAACCACCACCCCCCACCCCACCCCCAGCTCGAGTCCAAATCTCTGACTGTCCAGCGCCTTGTGACGTCCTCCCAACGTGAAAGATGCTGTACAAATGTAAATTTGTATTGTATTCTGGCAAATTGAAATTGCGGAAGGGATTTTTTAATCCACATCTCTTGTGAACTTCGCCAGATAGATGATTCTGATTTACCTTTTATGCCTACGGGAATGACCCAAGATCTTCTCATTGACCACTCGTGCTGCATTTTGGGCACTATCCCAAGTATATCACTTTTTGTGGCATCGATGCAGCAATACAGTACCCCGCCTCTGCACAGATTGCTATTGAGCTCACGTCCCCCAGAAACAAAACCGTAAGTCAGACACCCAGCAAAGGAAACGGTATCGAAATGAATTGACAAAGTTATGACAGGGTGGCGTGTTGGAGGAAGAACAGCACCAAATAACTGACAGAGGTCTTTGTGTTGTGATGAGAAATGCATATTCATTGGATTTGTAATTAGTTGTCATTAGAGGTATTTGCATTCCCTGATGGCCCTTTGGGACGCTACCAGTGATTTAACTGTACCCTGTCTGCCTCCAGCAAACACCTTGGGATATAAACCTGTCATCATCTGAAGAACTAAAAGGAGCGTAGAAAGGTTGAGAAAGTATTCGGTGAGCTGTGAGTGCACTGTCATTATTTGCGCATAGCAGCAAGTGCAAGGGAAAGCTTTTCAAACCCAGCAGGGCGCCAATCATCACCACACATTCACGCTGACATGGCAGCTCTCTGGACTTTCGTGTGACTGCTACTTTCATGGGTGTGAGCATTGAAAAGAATGCTTTGCTTTCGTGCTGTTAGTTAGGATGGATGATACGTCCACAGTTTGGATATTCAGGGCACCTCTGAACTGGTTCCAGACTAACACTAACAAAATTCCAATTCAAGTTTAGGGTAACCTCCTTCCACCCACCCTCTAAAAAGAACAGATTGCATTCAGTACAAACAGTGAATTTATCTTCAATTTATATGTTTTTCTTGCTTGCAAGCAGAAAAGCTGAATTTCTGAGCATTCCCAACACGGTTTGATGTAGCAGTGCTTCACAGAACAGGGTCTATTGGTTAGAGCACTCGCCTGGCAAGCGAAAGGACCTGGGTTCGATTCCCAGGCAGGGAAAAGGTTTCCTTACTCCACACGTCTCGGTTTACGTTGCCACAGGTAGGAACCCGGGTGTTAATCGATTGGCGGATCGTTTTTCTGGGAAAAGAAAATAATGATTTGGTCAATCAATCCACGACTGTTTGTGGGACACTGCTGTGCGCAATTCGCTGCCACAATATAGTCAATTCACTTCAACAGTGTATTCTGTGAAGCGCTTTGAAACAGCTCAAAGATGTGATAAAATACATCAAATTCGAGGATAATTATTATTATTCAGGTATGTTTTTAGTTGTGACCTATGAAATGGCAACAATAACAGGAAGAATAAGGGAGAAAAAAGCAACTTATCTATTGATGATGGATCTCGTCTCGCTACTTGGCTGATACAGGATTGCTTGAACAAATCGCATTTTCTGATTGAATTAATTTACACGCGTGTTTGATCTCTACTGATTTACTGGCTGTGTGTATATATATATATATATCAGCTATGCAGGATAGGCACATTAAATCTCTTTTTTTTCTTTGCTAAACCGAGACATTAAAAAAAGACTATTCTTCAAATGGCAATTTTAATTATTTATCACAGTAGGTTATTTGGCAAAAAATGTGCTGTCCTTGACTTAACTGCATAATGTAGATGTTTCAATGTGAAATTAGCATTTTGTACAATGCTTCAAACCAGCACTGTGATATTTTATTCATCTGAACCCAACATATTTGTAAAACGACTCAGTAAATTAGCTTTCATTTATTTACACCGGCAAGAATTTGCATTTCATTTCATTGCCTGGACCCTGAATTTGAAGACTATTGTGCAACCACTAGCACATGTAAATAAGTTGTACTTGATTCTGCTGATGTTGTGGAATATCGCTAAATCAATGTCGTCATGCATTACGGTAATTAATGGATCTGAATATTTCATGCAGCCCTCAGGAATTATCCTTTGCACAGTTTAAAACAAATTAACCTGCACCTTCCGGTCATTATCACATTGCTCGTAATGGTGCAGAGAAAGATAACATTCATCTCAACAACAACCACGATAGGTATCAAACCTCTCAAGCTTATATTTACAGCACTGTGTAGCTTTTGTGTCTTGACCACCTGATGTAAATTCAGGATCCTGGGGACCAAGTGACAAACAACAAATTACCACAAATTACATTTGTATCGCGCCTCTCACGTCGGGAAGCCAGCCCAAGGCGAAGAGGGTTAGTAACTGGACTTTTACCTATGGGACCTCGTCACGCCTGACGACCTTCCTCTTCGACCGTCCTTACAGTCACCTCCCCACGCTCCGCCACCACCCCCCTCTCCCCCCAGCTCGGCGTAATGTTCCACCACTGTCAAGAGCTCTGGGATGCTACCCTGCTTGAGTGGGTGGGGGGGAGAGAGATATAAATGCGAGGTGTTGTTTTATTGTCAATCTCAGATAATTAATTTTCATCAACTTTAAAGTTTACTCTGTGAAAGGCACTCTATAAATGTGATTTTGTTGTTGTTGTCGAGAGTACCAGCTGTTGCTGCATTAAAGTTCTTGTGACTGACGTAGAAATCCGCATTGCCCTTGGTCATGCACGTTTTGCATAAACGACTTTCAACTCAACACTGAGTCTGTTAATTTTTCATTCTTCAAGGTTATTCATAAATATTTATGGTGGGTCATTTTGATTTGTACAAGCTGAAGGAAAAGAAATCTGTTAAAAAATTGATGGATGATTCCTGTGATTCTTATCACATAATGAAATATGAAAGAACAAATATAATTGGCCTTTCTACTCTCAGGAATCTCCATTTAGACTTTATGTTCTGTTGTAATTATCTTTACAACCTTATCTTCTATCAGATGGGCACTCCAGGCTATCGAGGACTTTATGGATAGACCAAATTTCTCATCATTAAACAAACCAGCACTGTTTATCAGTTATGTAATGTAACAATCATTGAGAATGTATGCATATTTAATATTACTAACTGCACTCGTTGATACCTAGACTGTGAAATTGATGACTGAAATTTCTGACTGATGCTGGGATATAGTTCCCTTAGTGACACAGCACCTAAGATCATTCGTATAAGTGGGAGACTGGTCAGCAAGTGTCAGCAGGCAAACAGGAAATCACAGTCAAATTAGATCCTGTCCTTAAGATGACATGCATACTTTACATCAGGGGACACTGGATAGTAATGAGGCTAATAATCCTGACTAATAATATTGTTAATGTTTTTGTCTCTTCAGAGGTCAACTAAAATAATAATGGTAGCCCTTGCATTTGATATAGCCCCTTATCACATTGTTGAGACGTCTCAAAGCGCTTCACAGAATATATTGTAAAGTGAATTGATTTACGTATATTTGTGGGCCAAATGAATTCTGCATTATTTGTACCATGATTGAAAATAAAATCACAATCTTTGGTTTAAAAATATTCCAAAGGTCAATACAAGGCGAGGTAAAAGTTCAGGTACAATACAAAGATAGATGCAGAATAATGTTCTCTGCCCAACGTTATGTTTTAATCACCAATCTCAGAAGATTACCTCCTCCCTCCTGCACCCATGTTAACATTTCCACGTCCAACACCGCTCATTCTCCTGGTCTCTGAGTGAGTCTAGAAATTTAGTTCCAACATTTGTGAGCACTTTTGCATTCCAGACTGCCGCTCATGAGGAAGTGGGTTGTGAGTACCCCAATCTTATTTCACGTAGGAAACATGTAGCTTGTAGCATCCTAAAGGCTAGGGAAATAAGTCGCATCCCATTTGCCTGAGATGGGCGAGATTCTACCCTGATTTTGGAGGTGAAACAGCATTGTTACGTGTATGTCCTTGTGTCCCAATGAGCTGGTTTGGCTCTGCAGTGTGTTCTTTCTTTTCATCTATTTTTCTATCCCGAAGACTATTTGCACATGAGCGAGCAGGAGATGGACATATGCGACAATGTAATGACATCTGGTGGTATAAATGAAATTGTTGTACAGTATCACTGTATCACAGTATCTCTTTTCCATTGCGTTTCCATTGATTTTGTTGCTGCAGAAGACCCATTGTGTATTAAGAAAATAATCCATGAAATTGTGCTTTTTGTTTCTTTTTAAGATAAGGAAGAAGTATGATTTGTTTAAAGAGGAGCAATGCCGCTTTAGTACTGTTTTGACACTCCATCTTAGCAAGTGCAAGTACCGGGTTTTCTGTCCGTGCTTTTAAATGCTGGTTCCAGTTTTCAATCAGTCACTTCACTGAAAGCTTCAGATCAGTGTTTCTCACCGAGGAGATTAGCATTAGGAGCAAGAGCAAGATAGCAGGACACAATCACAGGTTTATAGCAGTAAGTTATTACAGTAATGTTATCGCTGCTCTCAGTTCCAATTGATGCCAGTTTTAGTAGATAAAGTGGCCTTTGCAGGTTGTAAGTGGATCTATCCTCTGGGGTGAGCAGAATACATGTACTTGAAGAGCTCTACCAGGCTTAAAAATGAGCCAGTTAGGTCATTTGTGTTGCTATTGGAAACAGCCTGAGCTACTTCCAATAACAAGATGTCTTGTTGCACTATTGCTGCAGGCAGCACAGTGATCAATACTTACTTACGATGCATAGGCTGTTTCTGAACCCAGACTTTATTATAACATTTTATGTATGAGTTTAATTACAGCAGCCGTTATGATTACCTTGTATTTGCTCTAAGGGACATGACTTGAACACCAGCATGACTGAAATAACAATGTAAAATAGTTGATCAATTTGTTCATCGGATTTGTACGGCAGTTGCTGGAAATGGGTTTGAGTCTTAACTCAGTGGTTAGAGCACTCGCCTCGCAAGCGAGAGACCTGGGTCTATTCCTGACAGGGCGAAATGTTGGGCAAGTTTCTTTACTCCACACGCCTCTATTTACTTAGCAGTAAGTAGTTGTTAGTTGATTGGCGCATCGCTTTTCCGACGGTAATAATCCCTTCAAAAAAAAGATAATAATAATTTGGTCACTCAATCCACGACTGTTTGTGGGACACTGCTGTGTGCAATTGGCTGCCACGATTCGCCCACAGATATACAGTCATATTCACTATAGAGTATATTCTGTGAAGCTCTTTGAGACGTCTCGAAGATTTAATAAGGCCCTATATCAAATGCAAGGATTATTATTATACTATGTGCCATGCGTTGACCGTATATATGCCTTTCATCCACAGGCAGTACTATGAGATGCTGTACAACACTCCAGATGAATTGCTGAACCTAGTAGTGGATCAAGGGGTGAAATACACGGAACTGGAGTACATCAACGCTCTGAGTCTCCTTCACCGCAGCCAGACAGGCGTAGGAGATCAAACCACTCAAAACATGCGTGTGCAGAGACTCAAAGAGATCATCTGCGAACAGGCAGCCATCAAACAGGCCACCAAGGACAAGAAAATCACCACTGTGTAAAGACCCAGCGAATGTACCACAGACAGGGACTTGCCAAAGAGCAGCTCCACCCAACATAGAGTTATAGAGATGGGGCTCAAAGGCCATCATCAATGTAGTTGTCTTAGCGCAGGTAGATTAATTAGTGTTAGGAAGTATGCTTAGTTTTGTGGGGATTAACATGACACTGATGTACAGAACTTCTTTCCCTTTACAGCAGTAGCTCGGGTGGAGTTGTCCTCTCACAAGTCTGTTTGCCTTTATTAATGTCCAATTAAACTTGAACTCTATTAGTTCTATTAGTTCTCAATGTAATTAAGCTGTCCCTTTCTCTTTTGACATTTGTGCCGTTGTCTAAAACAACCACTGAACCTCCTCCCTCAGTTGAGATCAGCAGATACTCCGGGTCACAGCCAGCGCCCCTCTACAAATGGCCAATGGGAGGTTGGGCTGATTGGCAGCACTAGTTGTTCCTATCATTCAGTAACTGGAGCAACCAAACCCATGCGGCCCAAGACGGCAGACAACTAACTTCTAATCAATGAAGATTGGGATTGGAACACAATGTTGTTCGACGTGCAGTTAACATTTCAGTTCAACACCTCGTAAGTATTCACTTCCAAATCGGGCTGCGTGCCAATGACTGCTGGGCGCAATTGGCTACCGCATTTCTCGCCCACAAATATACGGTGAATTTACTTTCCAGTATATTCTGTGAAGCGCTTTGAGACGTCTCAAAAGACGTGAAAAATCGCTGTATCAAATGCAAGGATTATTATTATTATATAGATGCTTAAATTGCTGCTCTATTCATGTTTGGCCACCAGATGTCAATACGGCATCTAATCAAAGTTTTAACCCATTTACAAAGCGTGCTGGATCCATCTTATGGGCAAGTGTCAACACTTGGGTCCAAGAATGAGATCCCATTGTAACATTTTCTCCACTTTAGCTTCTTGCACCCAATATCAAACTCCCCAAAACTCAAGATGAGAATCCAAACAGACTCTGAATTTCACATCTGGATGTGTAGAAATGAAGGGGAATACATTGTGTTAATCCATTTATTTTGTAGTAGTCTTTTCAACTTTCATAGGCTACTTTTTAAAATGAAACAAACAGCACCAGCCGACAGTGAGCTCGGTCTATTTTACTCAGGCTTTTGTCTGTCTCTGTTCACTCAACTCCTCACAGGCTTTCTTTCTCTGTAATACCATTAAACATCTTATCCTCACTTCCCTGCGAAAGACCTTCGTTCGTGTCCAGCTGCACACCAGATAGTGTCCCACCTGTTTTCCGTAACAAATCGAAAGCAGACTCGTGCATTTTACTCCCAATTGTGACACCCTGTGGTTTCACATCAAAACACAGTTGTCAGAAGTATGGTATCACTTTACTGCACATTATATGGAATCAAGATTTTATTTTTCGCTTAAAAAAAAATCTCTTACAGACCACCAAAATCAGTCCCAGACATTTGGATTGCCTACACAGAACAAAATGTTTGAGTGAATGTTTGCTTATGATACGCTGTTACTCAGACACTAAGGGTAGCTAGTCTAGGAAGTGGAAAGATTTCCACTTAAGTAAGTGGTGCCATTTTGAGATAGGAGCTGAGGCTTATTGCAGGACAGTATAAAAGATCTACTTTATAGCTGACTTAGTATGAGAAGCACACTAATGTGGAAATGTTTTGTTTTCAACACCACCTTGCTTGATGAGATTAACCTTCAATACAAATATTTTTTAAAAGTGTGTTTTGTACAGCTGTATGCAGATAGATGTAAATTATGAAGCCTGTGATCACAGGAGATGGCTGAAAACTTCAGCTGTTGTCCAAACGCTTATCATGCCAGCAACACTCCCGAGACCTGAAAAACGCAAGGTAAATTAAATCAAATGAGAATGCATGAAAAGCATTCGAGTATTCTAAGCTCAACAATCAAATTGTTCTATGTAACAGCATATGAGCTGTGTGAACAGGACTGGGTGATGCAGTAATTTAGAAAGCTTTCCCTTCATCTCCTCTCGAGTTCAACTGGACTCTGCAGATATGTTTACAAGCCAGTGAAAGCCTTTTATTTACCATGAAGTGTGATTTCAGTTTTGTTTAAGTAGCTTAAGTGGAAAAATAACAGAATGGCTGGCTGTTCCCTTTCTTGATCATTATATCTGCTCATTATTAAAGCTTATCTAAAAATAATTGCAAAACCCTGTGCAGAACTGTTTGATGTGGATCATTAGACGTGAACCAATATTTACAACGGAGCAACCACCTTTGTTGACTCAATACAGCCATGTAGGTGGGCACACACGCTTAGTGAGACTGGAGACTTATAAATAGGTTAGAAGACTACAGAATCCGCACTGATATGAAAAAGAAATCAGATTAATGCCCCCACTCTGCTGTACTGCAATTAGATTAGCTAGTTTTGTCCCAATTAGTATAAAGTATTTATGTAAAAATCAGCAGATTATTTAAAGTTCATGTTCCATTTAATTGGGTTTATGGTTTTGTGGGCATTTTTTTAATGTGTGTTGGGTTGATGAGAGTGGAATCTGGTGAATTATAATATAAACCACATTGGAGGGAGAATTTCACGCAAATGCAAAGATTTGGAACAGAAATATTGTATATTCAGATGTGTGGGTCAGAATGAATCATTATTAACATAAAGACTCTAGACTTGTTTTTCTTTTAGATCATTGTAATAGTTATGTGAAATGTACTGGAAATGAATTTGTTTATAAAATGATCAAAATAAATAAGGATTTTGCAGGAATTTGTTGAGATGAAGCTTTATAGCTCCCTGTCATTAAAGGGCAATGAATGAGACACGGTCTCTAAATATTACATAAGGGTGTTATAACATGGCTGTGCTCTGATTCATATCCTTTGTTAAAATCTGCAAAGGGGCTGGATAGTGAATCTGGGTTCAAATCCAATTTACACTAGTGAAATAATCTCTTTTCTGCTCGTGCCGTGATTGAAATGAGCTTAAGGCAGCCTCAATCCAGTTCTACTGTTAAAAAAAACTACCCCAAACTCGCATCTAATTTGCAGTGCCACGCAGTTAGTGACTGTGAAAACTGAATGTCACACTGGTGCTGTAGAGAAAAGTGGTGATCTTCTGAGGTTGGGTTTAAGCCATATTGGTCAAAATTGCTCGCGCCAATTTTATTGCTTGCCAAAGTCTTGGCCAACCTTTTAGCCCTCAAAGCGTGAATAGATTTTGACTACCATGACGTGTTATCCCAGCTGTTTCAGTGACATGATCCACGACATAATATTATAGTTTGTATTAAAACCTTTCTGGTGGTGTTGCTTTCACCTCTTTTTGTCATGATATTAAGGATGGAAATGGTCACAGCATTTTCCAGAGCTGAGTGAATCTTATACCTCCCCATTTAATTTATACGTGCTGGAACATGTCAAGACTGTAGTTGGGTATAAGTTAGGTGCACATTGTCCCAGCATAAAGAACCTGTCAAATATGTTTGTCAATCAGAGCGGCACTTGTGATAAAACTCTGGATTAGGGCCAACTCAATTGCCCAGATTCATCGTATCAATTCTATAACTTGTCATTCAAACGCATAAAAGATGAATGTGTGTGCTTTGTGATTTATATCCTCTGCTTCTCCATATCACTGTCCAAACTGCATAATAATAAACCAAGCTCAAGATTTACTGTATAAACCAAGGACTACTCTGATGTATAGTGTGAGTGTAACATGTACTGCAATAAAGCTGAAAAAAAATCACAGGTGAAGAATCATGCACTTTACTTTGACTGCGCTTTCTGTCATCTTTCCCCTCCCCTTCCCTATCCCCTCGGCTCGCGACCCCAGCTCAGGTGCCCAGCCAAGCGTGGTTAAGTGCTTTGGAACATCCTTCCGATGTGAAAGGCGCTTTATAAATGTAAATTTGTATTGTACCTCACTGTTCAGCCGAGCTTGTGTAGACTCTCCCCAGCCCCAGCTCTCCTAGAGATGATTGACAGAAGTCATTGAGAAATCTGTAACCCAAAAATGCCAGTACTGGCATAATAATTACACTTAGAACCAGATTGGCCCTCTGCTCCCATTAGTCTGGCTAGCCCGGGATCAAGTGTACTTCAACCTTCAAGTGTACTCTGGTGGCCACGCTCAAAACATCTACGCCCCAAAACTCTGGAACACTCTCCCTCTATCCGTCCGCCTTGCCCCTTCCGTCCCCATCTTCAGATCGCACCTGAAGACCTTCCTCTTCGACCGTGCCTATGGTCACCTCCCCCCTCCCCCTCGGCTCAGTGTCGTGGGGACGCTATATAAATTCAAGTTGCTGTTGTACTTTTAAATAGACAAAGAACTTGGTCAATTCCAGTCTGTGTTGATCATGACTGCTGTTTGTGCTGCTCACAAGGACTGTACCCCGGGCACCAGTCAGTATTCTGCATTGTTTCAGACATTTTCTCTCCGTTTCAGCGTAGGTGAAATGTTTTAGGTTGCAGATTGTTGTCAATCAGCTCCGCTGGCAAGAGTCAAGTGTGACGAGCTGTGACACTGCCAGCGTCTTCCTTCCTTTGCGGCATTTCATCAAGCAACCAGCCTGAGAATGAGAAAACTCACCCGAGTGAGGTAAGCTGTCTCAAGCGACAAGCAATCCGCAGACTCCAATTTTCAGGCGTGTGGTTTGTAGTTAACTGCTGGGCTGTATCATCCAGTATGTGGCCTCAACATCCACTTTACTGGTGGCCAGAGTAGATCCATCCCAATAAGTTTACCCCAGGGATTACTGGGAGATGGGTCTGGTTGAAAGTAGTTATAATGATGTAAACAGCCTTAGCACATATGACTTAATCATCATTGGCCATTTATATTGATCTGTGCAAGCCACGGGACGATCGTTTCAAACCCTGAATGTGCACTCTCAGATGGTTTTAGGAATTACTTAACGTCGTAAGAGTTTCAGGCAAGAACCCATCATTGCTCCATCTCTCCCATTCATCCAACTCCAATTTTTTTTCTTGGGGTGAAATATTCAGTGTGTCATTTGGGATACATTACCTTCTTAACCACATTGAGATGGGTCATCCTTCCGATGTGAAAGGCGCTAAACAAATGTAATTTGTTGTTGTTGGTGAGATCTCTGGGAGAAGTAACAAGGATGATTCTGGATTTAGGGCTGTAAGACAAAGCCAAGATTAAACATCCAGGGTAGTTGGGCTTGAAGGGATATCTATCAGAATAGAGCATGGGAGGTATGTAACACAAAGGGTGCAAATCAAACAGGTGTACGGGGGATATAACAAAGGACTTGGACTTACATATACAACCAACAAAACCTTCCTGATTCCTATCTATCCCTTTATATAAAACACTCATAGACCTCTTCAATATGTTGCCATATTGTAATTTGCATAAGTCCCTTACTCATCCTCCTATTTATGCGATTTATACAGTACGACCCCAACCCAGACCTCCAATTTATGGCCTGTAAATGTGTTTGCATCTGATAATGCGCCTCTCCAATTCATTTGCTTTACGTAACTGTATCATTCCGGATTTCTCTGCATGTTTACATATTTATTAAAGTGATTTATGCAGAGTGAATCAGTTGACAGCAAACAATATCAGCTCAGATCATTCCATGTCGCTCTTGACAGTTTGAATTTGTTCAGCGGGTGAGCCAGCCAGTTTGCGGTTTGACAAATCCGAATTTTGTAATTTGACATTAAAAATTTAGGGCAATCAATCAAAACTGAAATCCCATGTCAAAACAGGGGACGGAAGTAATGCAGAACTCTACTTACAAGTATACACGGAGCTCGAGAAAGTCAGCATCTCATTATATAGTTTTTAAAGGATGATAGAAGGATCATCCATCTTTAGGACACGTGAAGTTCACTGCACATCTTTGTGCCTGACGAGATTAAAGGGATCTTCAAATCTCTGCTGACACCAGCAATAAATATTCAGGCCCTTTCGTCAATCTTGTAGTTGGCCTGTTGTGGTTGATTGTATGAGATATTCAAACGATGGTGTTAATTACTTTCAACTAATATTGATATTATAAATAGGGGAGACAGGCTGAGGAGTTGCAGCATCTCATCTATAGCAGAATGCTGACCCGATACTCATGAGCAATAAAATTATGAGTGAGTTGTGCTCAGGGTAATAATGATCAGATCCTTTTGCCTCTCATCGCTTATTCTGTTTATACCGCATGGTACAGTCCCGCAGCATGTTGATTAGAGCGCTCGTCCTCGCAAGCAAGAGGACCTGGGTTCAATTCCCAGGCAGGGTGTTACTTTAGGCAAGTTTCCTTACTCCCCACGCCACTAGCAGTAAGTAGGAACCCAGTTGTTAGTCGATTAGCAATAATAATCCCTAAAAAAACAAATTGGTAACTTAATCCGCGACTGTTTTTGGACACTGCTGCCACACTTTGAGATGTCTCAACAACGTGATCAGTTGCTATCTCAAATGCAAGGATTATTATGGTAAATAAGAAATCATCTCGGCCCAGCAACACGTCTATCGCTCCCTGTCACACCTATTTGTTGGTTTGCTTTTGTCCTGAACTTTGTTCTTGACTCCTTGTTGCATTGGACACTCTGTGTATCATTCTCCCTGTGAAACTTCTTACCTCCATCAGACCCTCCCTTTCTCATACAATCTACAGCTTTTTGAAACATGTTGCTTGGTGTTTTCTAATCACTTCTTCTCAACTCAGCCTCTTGCCAACTCCCCGCTCTGTACTATATGAGCCTTTCAACGGGATATCTTAATAAAAACGAAACCAAAATAGTGGAGTCGGATGCAAATTGAAGATGTTTCAATGGGAAACAAATTGATGTGTGATGGCCCATTCGTGCTATTAACATCACATTGAACCTTTTTTCTTTTCCTGCAATCTTGTGGCATCATGTGCGGTTCTGATTAAAATATTCACTCTGTTAATAGCCTCTGCGCCCACGATCCTATCTAACTGGGCTCAATGAAAAGTGGAAACCCTGGCTGTTGTTTCCCCCCTCTCTAACTCAGGGGTACTGAAGTCAATTGGTGCCCATTAACAGACCAGACTTGTTTGGGAGCTTTATGGTCCTTATGGCTGAGTACATTACAAATGGATTTCAGACAATTCCTTCAGCGACATTAATAATGAATGGGATTCAGTCACAAGTTGCCTCTCTATCGACATTTCAATGCAGTACATTGACTAGTGAATTCAGTCCACTAAAATTACAAACTCTCTTCCACCTGATGTTAAGTACACCATATGTGCAATATTGAATCCATAGACCAAGAATGGTCCACGTTCAAAGCTAGACGCTGATCTCACCTGACCTCAGTGTTCCCTGGGCTAAGGAGAAGATGATCAACAGTGTTTTTTATTCCACGTTGCTGTCCATTACGCCCGTGCTGGTAAATGAACCTGCAAGGGTATGGAAGGTGCCAGTGAGTGTGGGACTGCACTCCCACCCAGTCTAAGAAGCAGTTTTCAGGTGGGTGAGGGAGGTCGCGGGTTGAGGGGTGGGTGGAAGAGGTTGTGGATGGGGGTACGGATTTGGGAGCGTAGGGTAGTGATTTTGGAAATTTGGGGGATGGAGAACAGAGAGTGGGGAGTGGGAAGAAAGAAAGAATGAAATAATACAAAGAAACGTGATAATAATAATAACCCTTGCATTTGATATAGTGCCTTATCATGTTGTCGAGACGTCTCAAAGCACTTCACAGAACATACTCTAAAGTGAATTCACTGTATACTTGGTGGGCGAAATACAGCAACCAATTGCGCACAGCAGTGTCCCACAAACACTCATGGATTGAATGACCGCATTTTTTTCTTAGAAGGGTTAATACCCTGGAAAAGCGATCCACCAATCGACTGACAACCTACTTACCACTCGGTAAAGAGAGGTGTGTGGAGTAAGGAAACTTGGCTAAGGTTTCGCCCTGCCCTGGAATCGATCCCAGGTCCTCTTGCTTACGATACCACTCTAATACCGGATGTAGAGTGTTATATCATCATTGGACATAGCACAGTGTGGTAGTACTGACCGAATCCATTTTTATTATTCAAACTGTTACCATTTACATAATGTATTCAGCTTCTCGTTCTGGAACTGCCTCGCCACGTCTGTGTTCCTCGAGTCCCCGCAATTACCTCAGACTCGCAGACACCACTGCACAATGATTTGACATTAACACGTTTATATATTCCAGCTTTTGCAACTTGTTGAAGAGGATGAAACTCAAGATTGTAAAGAAACAGCATTTGAGTTCTTATTGGGGAAAGCCATTAACAGGCTGCCCTAGCTGTACATTGCACACTGTGACCTGCCGAATGCATAATTGAAGTTGGATGCGTATGTGTTGCTGATTCCCATTAAGGCTGCAATGTTAAAACATTCTGTATATTTTAAAATATTTACCACCTCACTGAGCTGGAAATGCAAACTAGGTGTGTATGACTAATGACTACTCTAAAGTTGAAATAAGATCTTTTTTTTTTACTGAAGATGTAACTGCTCCCCTGTGCAATCCTGTATATCAGCTGTGTATTCATGAACACATTAGAGATAATGCTGTAGAACCACTTAAAGGCCACTCAAACAAGATACCAGCTGCACTGTATTTAGCAATTTGGCTCTCGCCAACATGTGCCTAACTCTCTGGAATTAGTTAACTCTGAAATTAGTTAAGCAGGGCGCAACCCTCCAGGGAGATGTGCGCATTCCATTGTAAACACAGGGACCTTTCCGTGTATCCAAATGCAGAACTCTGGTTTGGATCCTCTTAAACAGGGTGTCCACAGAGTCCTCTTACCCCATTATAAATTAGTGATATGCGAGCACGGAGGCGTTGAGACCAGCTGTCAGTGATGCATTTTGCCCTCGTCGCTCCATCCATGATACGGGAAGACGTCGCATCGAACATAACGACGGATCATTATCTGCCGTGAAAATGATGGCGCGCACACAAACACATACACACACACACACACACACATCCTCTGGATGTCTACAACGATAAAATTACATTTGTGTAGCGCCTTTCACGTTGAAGGGACGTCCCAAGGCGCTGGACAGTCGGTGGTTCGGACCCGAGCTGCGGGGTGGGATTGGGGAGGGTGAAGGGCAGGGGGGTAAGGAGGGTGATTGAAGGCACGGTCGAAGAGAAGGGTCTTGAAGGAGGCAAGCGAGGAGACTGCGGGATGGCGTTCCAGAGGGTAGCGGCAGAGTGGCTGAAGGCCTGCCTGCCGATGGTGGGGCGAGTGAGGCGGGGGACATGAAGCAGGCCGGGCCCGCTGAACGGAGAGTGCGGACATGTTGATTGGGGGTTCAGAGGTCCCCAAGGTCGGGGGGAGCAAGGCCATGAAGGGCTTTGAAGGTGAGGACCAGGATCTTGAACCGTCCCCTCTGTGTGATGGGAAGCCGGTGGAGTCGGGTGAGGATGGGGGTGATAGGGTCAAAATACAGTTAAAGAAACTCATACTGAATACCCACGAAGTACTTCTAAATGCAATTATCATCATATGTATGACCAGACAGCGATAGCAAGGGCAAGCTCTGCGGTTTTAGCAAGGTAAACGTCCAGCAGTTATCCCAGTGCACGCTAAGGGGGTCCTCCCAAGCCTTGGCTCGCGCCAACCTGCACCTCATGCTTTCCGGAATTAGGTAAGCGGGAATTAGGTAGTCCGGCTCCCAGGGAGGGAGGGAGGGAGGGGGAGAGAGAGAGAGAGAGAGAGTGGGCATTCCATTTCAACACTCCTGTCTCTGGGATTTCCACGTGTAGGCAAGGAATTCTCAACTTGGTTTGGATACTCTTGAGTGGGGTCACGCTTAAGACACCCGGATGTGTCTGTCAGCCGGCTGACCACCCCCCCCCCTCCCTCCACCCCACCCCTCTCCCCCGTCCGCCCCCCCCCATCCCCCGCCCGGCCCCCCCCCCCCCACCCCCCCGCCCGTCAAAAAATCAAGCACTTGGGGGTGGGCAAATAATAATAATAATAATAATAACTCCTGCATTCGACACGGCGCCTCGTCACGTCTTCGAGGCGGCTGAAAGCGCTTTGCGGAATAGGCGGCAAAAGCGTAGTGACTGTGTGTGGGGGGTAACAAGACTTTGTGAACACCAATGTCCAACCAAGGACACAGCCACAATGTAGCCCACGTGGGTCTCTCCCCTTGTGTCCTGCCGCCCCCCCCCCCTCCCCCACGTGATCGAGTGGACGCACGCGCGGTGCAGCTGTAGTTCGGTAGCGGCAGAGAGGCTGCGGGGTGGAGTGGGAGAGAACTACGACTCCCGAGATGCACCGCGCGCGGCGGCGGTCGCCCGGGCCGCGGGTTGGGGGGGGGGGAGGAGGAAGGAAAGACGTCCGGGGGGTGAGCGGAAGTGACCGTTTCCAAGAGCAACGGTTGCTATGCACAAGATGGCGTCGCATCACAGGAGGCGGCGAAGCGTTTGAGGCGAAGCCCCGGAGAGAGAGAGAGAGGGAGAGAGAGAGAGGGTTCAGATAGATAGATAGATAGATAAAAAAAAAGGAGTTGAACCACGACCGTGTTTTTGTTTAAAAAATTAAAACAAAATAACTCCCGTCGTCGTCGTCGTGGTAGTGGTGGTGGTGTTTTTTTTCGTGGGGGGGCGTGGGGGAGGGGAGAGGGAAACATGGGGGACTTGATACCCATCTCGCCCGTGTACACCCCGTTGCCCTCTCGGCCGGTGATGGACGAGAAGACGGTGGTGGAGATCCTGCGGGAGATCCTGGCCGAGGTGGTGCGGGGCACGGCCCAGGAGTCGGTGGAGGACATGACCATGCTGATGGCCGAGGACATCCTGAACCTGCTGGTGGACGAGTACTCCAAGGAGGTGGAGAAGCAGTTCATGGAGGAGCTCAAGGACTTGAACCTGAGCAGCAGCGAGTCCTCCAGCTCCGATTTCGAGGTCTTCCAGGACCAGGTGGTCCAAGTGAGTTTTATATAATAATAATAATAATAATAATCCTCGCATTTGATAGAGCGCTTTTCACGTCGGGAGGACGTCCCAAAGCGCTTCACAGAACACACTGTAAAGTGAATTGACTGTATATTTGTGGGCGAACGCGGCGGCCAATTGCGCACAGCAATGTCCCACAAACAGTCGTGGATTGATAATGACCAATTTATTATTGCTTTTGGTTTTGGAGGGATTATTATTAGGCTCTGTGTGGAGTAAGGAAACTTGCCCAAGGTTTCGCCCTCTGCCTGGGATTGAACTCAGGTCTCTCGCTCGCAAAGCGAGTGCTCTAACCACTGAGCTACAGGACTCCTTATACAAAAGAAGGAAGGAAGAGAAAGGAGGGGGGGGTGGGGGGAAAGAAAGAGAGTGAGAGAGAGAGAGACACACACACACACAATGATAATTAATCCTGGCGTTTGAGACAGCGCTTTGTCGACAATAACTCATGAGCCGCCGGTGTAAATTCCGCGAGTGGTAATAGTTTGGAGGGTAAAGATGGATCCGGGCTGCGCCATCGCACTGCGGCCATGTCCCGCGGCGGTCCCTCGCCCGCTGTTGTTATCCGGGAGAAGGCTGGCGTCACAAGCGAGAGAGGACTTGGGTTCAATGAGTTGTTTAGTTGAAAAGGAAGGTTTTCAGGCGGGGACTTGAAAAAGGGGGAGAGAGGGGACAAGGCGGAGGGATTGTTCTACACTGGGGGTCGAACCGGGTGTCTAGATTGAGCACTGGTTCGGTGTGTCTGAGGGAGAGCCCAGGGGGGTTGAGGAGTTCAGATCCACTGGATCTTCGAGACGTCTCAAAGCGCTTCACTAGAATACACTGTCAGGTGAATCGACTGTATGTTTTGAGGGTGAAACGCAGCAGCCAATTGCACACAATAATAATTTGGCCTCTCAATTCACAAACAATCGTAGATTGAGTGACCAAATTTTTTTTTTTTTTAAGTGATTATTACCCCCAGAAAAGCGATCTGCCAATCGACTAACAACCGAGTTCCTACTTACTGCTAGGGAAATGGAGGCGTGTGGAGTAAAGAAACTTGCCCAATGTTTCGCCCTGCCCAGTAATCGAACCCAGGTTCTCTCGCTTGCGAGGCGATTGCTCTAACCACTAAGCTGCCGGACTCCAATTTAGATGGAGAGAATTTTTTGTGTCAGCTGAGTGTATTCCCATCCCCAACTCAACGATCCTCTTGCCTTGTATTCTCTCCCTAAACGTATGAAGATAATGAAGCGCACCTCAAGAATAGCTGCCCATTCTCCCTCTTCAACCCTTTTTTTTTTGGTCAGCCGGGTGCCTGACACATGCGGAAACCCATCACCTTGCTTAAGGGTACTCAAACCGAGCTGAGAATTCCATGCATGCCACCTACACATGGAAATCCCAGAGATAGACTGTTGGAATGGAATGCGCTCTCTCCCTGGAGGAACGCATTCTGACCTAATTCCAGAAAATATTAGGCCCAGGTTGGGAAGAGGCCAGGCTTGGGTACCCCAGAGTGTACGTTGGGATAACTGCTGGAGTCTAACCAGCTAAAACCATATAGCCTGCCATTGATTTCACTGTTTGGCAAGCTTTCCCGTTGCTTGACCAGCTAGGACCAACCTACCCGTTCGGCTTTGGCTTGCCAACCTTTGTAGGGTTTACAGGAGGTGAGTGGGATGACTCCCTAGCCCCGGTGACTGGTCAGGCTGTCCTGGAATACCGTGGACCTGCCTGGTTCAGGAACCGGACCAACGAGACCATCACAGAGGGCTGGCTTGGTTCCGAAATTCCTTTGCCAAGCACGTCACCTTGGAGCAGCAAGCTAATCTGGATTGCTTTTGCAATAGTGACTTGTCGAAGTTTCAACTGTGAACTTTCATTTTGTAATTTATTTTTGAACCTATTGAGATTCCAATTCAAAAATGTTTTTGTGAAGAGAAGAGATCTGGAGTTATTGAAATGGATCTTGTTTTACAGCAAATATTTGATGGTAGATTGACAAAAGAACTAATAAATGAGGGATTGTCAAATTTGAGCCACTCAGCTTCTGGCCAGGAACAGGTCTACCTCAATCTCTCCCTGCCTGTAAGTACATATTCATTTTCCTGGGGATAATTGAATTGTATATGATGTGGTGGAAATATTTAACTGAATATGAAGCATGGTTAGTAAGCAGAATGGTTAACTATAATTAAAGTCATCTCTCTTTATGGATCTGTTTACATATTTGCTTTGAAGTGTTGAATCTCTCAATCGCCCATGTGACAAGTAGGTATTTGCATCAATAGCTGGTTTACAGCTGATCAGCTGTTTTTTTCTCTAAAACACATGGAAACCATGCTGACTAGTATCCCCGCTAAACATAGCCCATGAAATTTCTGTTTGTCTGGAATAGAGTGTCCACTCTCTCCCTGGAGGGAAACTCTCTGCTTGCTCAATCGTAGAAAGCATTAGTCACAAGACGGGGGGGTACCTCAGAAACCGCTTTGCGGTCGGTACTGCAGGAGTTTAACCAGCTGAACCTCTAGCTTGCCATTGCAAATACTGATTGAAAAGCCTCCTGCTGCTTGTTCAGCCAAGACTACCCTACCTATTAGAACTTTGGCTTGCCAGGTTAGCAGATGAGTAAAAGGAAGCACTGCCAGAAAATTATGGAATTTCATTTTGATTTAGGTAGGTAAATACAATACAAAATTACATTTGTATAGCTCCTATCACTCCAAGAGGCTGTCCCCCATGAAAGGTGTTTCTAAATGCAAGTTGTTGTTTTTATAGACAGGTAAATGGGACTGAAAGCAATGCTCCTTGAAAGAGTCAGCTGGGCCAAATGGCCTTCTTCTTTGTGAATTTCTATGATTCTATGGACAGCAGGAAGCAGGCATATTCGAGCAGCATATTTTTGGTCTGCCATGCTGCTTCCTACCCTGTCATAAAACGACCAGGTAGCCTAAACCAGGTTATTCCATATATAGAAGATTGTACCCTATTTCTGACTGTAGTTGGAGCATCTCATAAATAGCTACACATCATTTTAATGTCCAGGCTATCTTTGCAAATAAGCCCTCTTTTCTGTTTTGCAGGATCTTGAGTTAATCGATGTATCTATTCTTTCGGAGTACAATTTCATTCAGAACATTGACATTTCTAACAACAAAATTACGGGTATGTGGATGTATATAAAAAAAATTCTACGGTAGCCACAATGTTCACAATAATAATAATAATCATAATACATGCATGGAAGCACAACATAATAAAGAGGTTGGGGAGGGGTGGGCAAGACCGAATACATTTTGATGACTTCTCACACTTTGGCTGCCAGCTGTGGCAGATGGTGAGCAGTATTTACCCACAAATAGGGATGGAAACTTGAAGGGAAAGATATCACAGAGCTGGGTTCTCTCACGAAAAAATTGTAAACACACCAAGTTCTGACTTGGACAGATATCACTGTTTTATTTCCTCCAATGGCTTTTCCTTTCACATGGTTACCCACAGCGTACCTCAGTCCCCTCTTTTTCCTCATCTGCACATTCCCCATTAATGATATCATTCTCAAACATGAATTTAGTTTCCCGGGTTTCCACATGTATGTGGGTCACACCCAAATGTACCACTGCCTGGCAGACATCCTGGATGAACCTCAACTTTCTTCAAATAAACATGAGCAAGGTGGACACCATCCATCCACCTTGGCTCCCATTACTGCCTCCTTGCTTCTAGCTCTGATGTCCTCAATCTTCTCTCTCTCAAATTCACTGAACCAGAGCGCAACCTTGGTGTTTGGGTCAAACCTCAACTCTCTTCCTTCAATCACATCCAGTCCCTGAACATCACCGCTGTCCTATGTCTTCCCTCCATCACCTGCCTCCATCCCCAGTACCACCATGTCAGAAAGCTTGCCATTCACTTGCAGGATAGGTGGCCTTGGAAGACTACAAAATGGAGGCAATTGGAGCAATTGAGAAGGTAACATGCTCAGAATTCTTAAATTCATCAAAATTGTCATGTACCTCGGACAATATAAGGAGAGATACACCCACCCTCTGTCTGGTCAACACACTCACATTATCCATCCTTCTTCCTATCATGTCTGTCAAGTTAAATCTATGTGTAAGAGGCTATATAAGTGCAAGTTGTTGGATACATGTACACCAAATGGTGTGTCTCAATCATCCCTTCCTCTTGTATTGCCTCAAATTGCTGGTCAGCAACAGCCTAGGACTATATTCTGTTTTCTTCAGATTGAATATTAAGCTTTTGCCTGTTATACGCACAGATGTTTTGTGTAGAATTCCCCCTGTGGTACATCATGAAGTTCCACTTCACTGATCTTATGAATGGGGAAGCGTTGGCTGTGAGAAGTTTTCTCCGTTAATATTATTACAAATAAACTTCTACATAGGTCATGGAAAATCACTCCAGCACTTGTGGTCAGGTGGTTTTCAGGATTTTTTACATTACCTCAAAAATTCAATCAGTTCTATGCTATTAAACCAATGGTAATTACAGAACTGTACAACAGTTATATCTATGCTGTAAATCACCTCGATAATAATTCTGTGTCATGTACTTATATGCAGAGCAGTCAAATTTGAGTTCTTTCACTCAACTAACTAATGGGTTCATGGATACTTTTCTGATGCATTACCGATCCGCAATGCTAATGTCCTTCTTTATTATAGCAAATGTTATATCACTCTTAAATCTGAATTTAATTGAAAGAGAAATATTTTATTTGGAATAGAGTGAAAAAGACACATCAACAAATCAACCATTATAAACAAATGTAATAAAATATGTTTTGCTTGGGTTTCTAATGAAGTGCTACTATAAACATTTGAAATGAAAAGTTACACTGAGGACAATTACCATTCAAGCTAGTATTCCATTAATTTAAAAACAATTGATCCCAATCTGTTATACGAAGCAATAGAACACTTCCCTCAAGGAGACAGGAAAGCACCAGTAGCAGAATCTCGGGGAAAGCTCTCCTTTTGGGCACAAGGAATGAAAAGTAAAGAAAGAAATGTTGGAAAAATACAATGATAAATCAAGCTGCCTGCATTGTACTGTAGAGACCTAAACTCAATCAGATCCAAGTAATTAATATTGCCTCCTACTCACAACATAATCAGCAACTTATTAGAACATGGAATTCTTTGTCACAACTAGCTGTTGCGGTTGAGATAATAACATTTGGAAGGGAACCGGATAAACATTTGAAGAGGAAAAATATAAAAAAAAGCATGAGGAAAGGGGGAGTAGAGTAGCTAACAACAGTGAATGAGCTGGCACCAATTTAGATTTGATGACCTGATGGTCTTCTATGCTATAATTTCCACGATTCGTTTCTCTAAGACAGTATAGTGAGGAAAGCCTGAAGTAACCTACGTTGCTATCTCGCGGACCAGTTTCCCTCCTGCTTGCTGTGCTCCTGTTCCCACTGATTTTCGATTGATTTTCAAAGAAAATTTGCGTTTTGTCCACAAAACACAAGAGCCAATCCACTTTAGATTGTATCCTGTGAAGCCTTGAGACGTCTCAACAGCGTAATAAGGCATAATAATCCTTTAAAGCAAGGATTATTATTTGTTTATATTCCATTGAATATTGGAATGTGACAAAACGTTCTCCTTTCCATGACCTATGAATGGAGAGCAAGTTACCAAGGAAATAACTGGGTACATTGAAATTGTAATCGTTGTGGCAATTGGTAATAAAAACGCGGCTTTGCAAGCCCTGCTTGCAGGTCACCTCCAACTTTTGAGGACCTCTTGAAACTTCCAATGCGGTGATAACTATATTGCTTATGTTGCTTGAACTAATTGTATTATGAAGTAGTTCAAGCAATAAACAAATTAGTCGAATCTTAATAAAATGTGTTTGAAGAAATTTCTACTGTAGCTCACAGTGAACTGTGTCAATCAACCTCTTTGTTTTTCAAGTTGTGAGTCAACATTGATTTTTGGTTTATAGATATGTCCTGGGTCAACCATATGCCACACCTGTTGCAGCTGAATGCCTCCGAAAATGAACTGACTTCTTTCTTTCAATTCAAGCCACCCAAACATCTTAAGGTAAGCAATTGAGCAAATCTGAAAAGGTGACAGGCTGCACTGAGGATAGGACTTGATGAAATAAAGGAGACACAAAATGTCTCTTAGTTTTTAACCTTAATAATAATAATAATCTTTGCATTGTCTTAACATTTTAATTTCATCTTAATTTGTAAGCCATTTTTTTCCACAATTCTTAAAAGAGAATTTATCTTCCAAAATTCTGCTTGAAACTAGATTTTAAAGCAATGGACTTAAAGAGTAAGAGCATGAAAAATTTCAGACCTTGCCTATCTTTACAAATATTTCAAAAATCTTTTACAGTGTGAAAATGCTATGTGTTTTACGTAGTTACAGATAGGAAGTAGTTTTTTAAGAGTGAATCATTTTCTAATTATGAATAATTTTATTGTACAATAAGAATTAAATTATTGGATAAATCAGTTTGTTTGATTCCAAATCAATCATTTCTTCCGTTGGAAAGTGGAGATTTTCCACAGCATCTTGTGATAGGAAATAGGTAATGCCTGTCTAAGGCTGATTCATTGTGTTAATTACAACTTACTGTTTGTGAAGTTTGCAAAGACTTTGCTAATTTAGTTTGCGTTTTCCTTCAAGCGTGTGAGTCTGGCAGAAGAATACAATTGTTTTTATTTTGCTCCTGCGACACACCTTCTCACACCAGCTGCTTAATTGCTAACAACACCCATGATTTCCTGATTGTATTTTTTCTATTGTTAATCCATTCAGAGTTTGTTTAGACTCCTTTAGTGCTGTTTACTGTTACTTACTGTACACTTTCCTTTTAGCTGTGTCCTTTAGTCCAGCCATTTCCTAGTCTCCTATACTGTTTCACCCTCTTTTGTCTCCTCAATTTCCCAGTTCAGATCCAAACCAAATTGTTTGCTACACTTGGTCGATTTGTTATTTCCTTGGGGTCTGTTGTGGTTTTCTCTTCACTCTAGCTGCTGTGAAACATCTCACCAGTGATTTTGACTCTGACTTTGAGTCTCTCTCTCCCCTGTTGCTAACCAGTTGTTCTTGGTTTGAGCCCTTTCTGGAATGTAATTTAAAATGTTTAAATCATCTTAAATACTGTGAGTTTAAAAATGTCCTTTTTGAATTTTTTTTATGTTTGGCTGCTGTTTATGTGCAATGGGATAGTCTTTCAGCTCTTTAAATGTTTGTGTACCATAACTAACAAAGTTTTTGTTGACAATAACAACACTATTACATTTGTATAGCCATCAATCCTTTTTTTTTGCTGATATATCTCTTTCTTGAGGGTGAACTTTATTCAACTCATTATTTTCCTTTACATTGTGACACAAGAGGTATAAAATGTCATTTCCCAGCCTGCAGTTCAAACCTGAATGTGGTCACAAGGAATGGATGGATGTGAGATACCAGTCAGCAAACATAAGCCTACATCTTTCATAAGATTGGATTTAGAGAGCAATTCAATATAATATTTTTTTTTTTATACAGTGTATAGGCAAATCCTGTAAAGTGCAGTACTATATGTTTTAAGGAGAATGTACAATTTAAAGTCAAAAGAGAAAAATAAATCAGTGATTGATGGTTGTCGCAGGAAAATATTTTTTGTTTTTAGTTTCCATTACAGCGAAAATCACTTGGGAGGATGTGTATGTGTGTGCTTATATTTTCTTGGCTCAAACCATCCCTGAGGTCCATATAGTCTATTGCTGAGGTCGCATATTGGCTGCCCTCAAACATGCACAAATAATGGCAGCATCTGGACCATTCGGTTAGATGTCAGGACTAGTCAACCACCACCATCACTCATCCCGAATCAGTAACCCAGAAAAATATTTTTGACCCCATTGTTTTGCACTCAGCCATTATAGCATTTCAGTCCAGTGGCATCGTACAGATCAATTATGCAAACAATGGCTATATGTGGTTTGGCTAACATTCCAGACTGCAAGTGCAAAGCTTATAATCATGATCTGAATTTGAGGTGGCAGCCTCTTGCATCTTTAAAGAAAAATATTTCCACAGTAGAATAGGGAAGGCACAATAGAAATTAATTGTTAAGTGCCATTGAAGTGGTAGGATACAGGTTGCTACTTTTGATTCCCATCCTTGTGAAAAGATGCCCAACCAGAGGGCTCGGTGTTATAACCTATCTGTTAACATTTTTTATTGGAAATGTCCTTTCGTGTCCAGCACTCAGGGTTTCAAATCTGTTCCTATCAAAAGCAATTGTTTATATTCGATCAATTATATGAAATATACAAATATTTTAATTTTTAAAAACATTTTAATGCACTGAATGAGGCTACAGCTGTCCAACTAAAACTGACTGAAAATAGGCAGAATGACAGTTTTATCCAAGCCAAATTCACTCACTTTTTCACATTTCCATTGCAGGAAGTGGATTTTTCCTACAACAACATATCTGAAATGGAGGATCTATCAGCCTATCAGTTTCTTTCTAAACTGATTTTGGACAGTATCCTTTACCTGTTTCAAATTATGGAAGTCACAGTCCATTATAACTGTGTTTTACTGCATTAAGAACCTAACAACTTGCTCGGCGAAAGAAGACCAAGGTCCATCCATCCAGTTCGCCTTCCACCATCGTGACATGCCCCAAACTATATAGTTAGTCAGACAGACAGGAAATGGCTTTTAAAATTGCCTTCAATTATAATTAGTTTTCCAGTTCCAGATCTGAGTTCTAATGGTGCAAGTGAACAATTCGCGGCTTCCTGGATATAAATGCAATAGATAGTATCTCATGAAGGCCTCCTGCTGAACACGAGTGACCTCAAATTCAGACTATATAACCGGATTTAGTGAATATGGACTGGCAGAGTAGAATGTAGTATTACTTGGGGGTCTTGAGGCTATAATTATAGACCTGAATTGACAGATTGTATAATAATGCCATTCATTTTAGTTCTGATTCAATCTGATACTTCCTTCGAGGACTGTATTTAATAACAAACAAAATAGTTTGTTCTCACTAATTTGACTATTCTCCCTATGTAATCTTATACTAACTATCTTACATTTATGCCCTTTAGTTTTGGACTTGCAAGTGGAAAATATCTATGAAAATCCACTCCATTAAATCCTTTCCAAATCTTAAGCGAAGCGAACCTATCTATCAGGTCCCCTCTCAATCATCCAGAGAGAAAAGTTGCAACCACGTTGCAGCTGTCAGTCTTTCTTGATAGTTGTATCCACTCATCCCTGGTAACGTGGATTCGAATGTGGGATTAATACGGTTTGAATATACAGCAACAACATTTGCACCGTTCATATTGAGATAGTGTCTAAAAGCACTTCACAGGCTGAGATCTTGAGCCTAAGGAAGGTGGGGGAGGGGGGAGGGTAAGGTGTCCAAAAGCACAGTTAAAAAGACAGGTACTTCTGTTAATTCCTTTTCGTCTCTATTAATTGACCATTCCATTTATCTATCTAATAAGGAGAGAATCATCCTTTAACGATATTGCAAATTTCCTGACACTAAAGTCATATCCTGTTAAATGCACAATTCGTTTGTCAAGAAATATTGCATCTTGAATTTCTATAGACTGCTTGTATAACAAAGTAGCAAATTGTACCTCAAACACAATTTATCTTTCATGCCACAACGGAATTAAAGTGACAAATGATGTACATAAAATATGCTTTACAAGAAGTTGTTAGCCAGCACACTATGATTGACATGTATTTATTAGGTTGAAAATATTCAGCGCGTTGCTGAGCAATGAAGATAGAGATAATTGGGCAGATTTTGTGCTTAGATCAGGATTATAGATTTTAAGTGGATCACAGATTTTATATATTGGGAATGAGTGGGAAGTAGTTTAGCATATTGGATCAGAATTATCCATGAATTAGGTAGACATTTTTACCCTGAGTCAGCTGAATAATGGTCATGCTTTAAACCTTGGAAACGGCTGGCACTTTGTCATCTTGCTTCCACTTTACACCATTTATTACAGCTGCAGATGACGGAATGTCACAGTGATTGTAATTCTGGAGTACTTAACTCACAACCAGGACACCAACGTTTTCCTGGCTTCCCCTTACGGGTTGAGTCCACCACGATTTCTTCCAAAACTTTCCGTGACCGCATCACCCCCCCATCCTCGCCCGGCTCCACTGGCTCCCCATCCCCCAGAGGATAGAATTCAAAATCCTCGTCCTCACTTACAAGGCCCTCCATGGCCTTGCTCCCTCTTACATCTCTGACCTGTTTGACCCCCTATCAACCTGTCCGCTCCCTCCGTTCAGCAGGCTCCGGCCTGCTCCAGGTCTCCCGCTCGACCCATCACCAGCCGGACTTTTAGCCTCTCTGCCCCCACTCTTTGGAACTCCATCCCACAATTCCTTTGCCTCGCTCCCTCTCTTGCCTCCTTCAAGGCACGACTCAAGACCTTCCTTTTTTACAGTGCCTTCAGCCTCCCTCCTACCCGCTCTCCCCTCCTTCATCCCAATCCTGCCCCCAAACTCGTGTCCTGACCCCTGACTATTCAGTGTCTTGAGACGTCCTCCTGACGTGAAAAATGCTTCACAAATGTAATCTTGTTGTTTTGTGGAAATTTATATTTTAAGGCAATGGCCTTGAGGCTAAAACTGTAACACTATCTGACTCCAAATTGCAGAAATGCAAATCACCAAATCGCATTCCCTATAGGAGGCAATACTTTCCCTCAATTATAATGTTGAGTAATCGAATAAAAGTATTTGCATTAGCAGGACTGATAACTAATTGGATCAATAACTATTGTGGTGTCCTGTAGCATAGTGGTTAGCGCATTCGCCTTGCAAATGAAAGGATTATTATTTTTGCTATAGTTATTGGACCAGATATTTGAAGCATATTTTCCTTATATCTGATCCGGTTCACAGATAATCAAATCTCTGAAATCAAAGGCTTGGAGAACTGCAATGGCCTCATATACCTAAGCCTGGCACATAACGACATTTATGAAATTACTGGCCTGGAAAATCTGCCAATTACATTTCTTTCTCTGGTAGGTTAATAAAGTTTTGATTTGTTCTTCTTTTGCTGTGCCCCAAAACTCTGGAGCACGCTTCCTCTATCCCTCCAGCTTGCCCCCTTCCTTCCCCACCTTCAGATCGCACCTGAAGACCTTCCTCTTCGATTCTGCCTACGGTCACCTTCCCAGCCTCGGCGTCGTGCTCCGCCACTGTCAAGCGCTGTGGGACGCTACCCTGCATTAGGGGTGCCATATAAATGCAAGTTGTTGTCTTTGTCATGTGTTTCACAACTCCCCTGCCACAGATGCAAGTCTTGGACATTGCTAGTGGCTCATAACGTTTCTGATGCTCCAAAGAAAGTTTTTAGTGGGAATCACGTATTGACGTACTTTATTTTATCAGACATGTTACAAAGGAATCCCCTTGCTCTGCGTCATTCAATGATTTCATCCACGCTCATTCAATAGATATACAGGAGACTCCACAGCAAGAAGATTGGCAAATGAATATACATCTAACATCAAGGCCGGTCTCAAGACCTTTCTCGTTGACCGTGCCTTCAGCTCCCCTCTCGACTCTCTACCCCCTCCTCGCTCCTTCCCTCCCCTCACCCTGACCATTTCCCCCCTGCTCGGGTCCTGACCCAACTGTACAGCGCCTTGGGACGTCCTCCCGACGTGAAAGGCGCTCTATAAATGGAATCTTGTTGTTGTTGTAATTGATTTTTTTACTACTTTTTTTTTACTACTGTCTCTGTTCCTGAGAGAGGCCTGCTTACAGACCTCTACCAAATGAGTTACGGCTCAGGTTAAAATATCCTCTTTGCATCCAAGGTGATGTCGCAGCCTTCACTCACTCTGTAACGGCTGGCTTGGTGCAATGCAGGCTGATAGCTGAGTGAAATGAGGGCAGAAAAATTGTGTTTGGTTGCATCACTGTAAATTGATTTTGTAAAAAAAAAACGTATGTACGCGTGAATTGGCTTCTGATTTTTCCGCCCTGGGTGAAAATGACTGACCTCTGTTTGATACCTTTCTCTGACAAAACAAATTGTGGGACCTGGCTTTTTGGGAACCTGAGAGACAAATCTGTATTGCTGCCGGTTTGTAGGCACGATGCGTTGAAGCATCAGCACGCCGTGATGCCATTCCTTAACTCTTAATGCAGTCGATTTAACAATTCCCCTGAATTTAATTTCTTGTTATTCCCCCAAAAGGTTTCACAAAAAGAAACCTTGCTGAGTACAGCAACAACAACAACAAGATTCCATTTCTATAGCTCATTTCGCATCGGAAGGACGTCCCAAGGTGCTGGACAGTGTACAGCATTTCAGACCCGAGCTGGGGTCAGGGAGGGAGAAGGGCGAGGAGGGGAAGGGGGCAGTGACCGATGGCATGGTCAAAGAGGAGGGTTTTGAGGCGGGACTTGAAGGAGGCTAAGGGGCGAGGCGGAGTGATTGAGGGCACTGAGAAATACAGAGATTCTTGACCGAAATCAACAACAACAACAACAAAATGGCCCTCATCTCCTGATTGCATTATTACAGTCCCCTTCATGCAGGGCAGTGTCTCGGAACTTCTAAATTTGGTCATTATCAGGAGATAACGGTCATTTTTAGAAATGACCTCAAGTGCCTGACATCCCCTTCTCATATAGTTCTAATCTCTTTACAGCGGGATAACCATCTCACAGACATACGTGAGCTGATGAAACTGGAATCCCTGCAGCAGATTGATTTGTCAAAAAATGAAATAAAATGCATGGGGGGCCTGGAGGACCATGACTTATTGCAAGTGATCAATCTGGAGGACAATCAGGTAACAAAGTGTGTGCAGACTAGCAATGTGCCACTCTTTGGTGATATGAAAATTTAGTGGGATTGCACTGATGTTATTTGCTCCATTTCTCAGCCAGTGTCCTCCTCTATAACCTGTCTTTCCAGGGCACTGCTGGTGACAGCACAGCCAGCCTGGCTCATTGGTAGGACCTGGAAGGGCAGACCAGTCACTGGGGACAGGGTGTCATCCCACACAGCTCCAGTTAACCCTGCAAGCCAAAGCCCTAATGGGTAGGGTAGTCCTAACTGGAAAAGCAGTGGGAAAGCTTGCCAGAAAGCAATATCAATGGCAAGCTATGCGGTTTTAGCTATACCCCATCGCACACTCTGGGACCCTAAGCTTGGTTCTTGCTAACCTGAGCCTAATATTTTCCGGAATTAGGTAAGCAGGATGCGCCCTCCAGGGAGAGAATGCGCATTCCATTGCAACAGCCTATTTCTGGGATCCATGTGGGATGCATGGAAATCTCAGCTTGGTTTGTGGCATGGTGATGGATTTCCGCATGAGTCAGACACCTGGCTGATCAAATTTTGTTTTAAAAAGTACCTGTGATGCAAGATTGTAGGACAGATTATTGCTGTAAGGACTAACTTCTTATCATTTTAGTCTTCCCCTTTCCCATCCTCCAACATCTAAAAATATAAGGTTCCCTTCAGCTGATATGAAAGGGCACAGAATTCAGATGAATTTGCAATTGGTGAATAAATGTTGACTAGTTACTGTGGGCACACACTGCACATAAAGTCTTTAGAGGCCACTGAAACCCTCATACACGCATTCTTAACATCGAGGCTTGACCATGCAAACTCCTTGCTTGTCGGCTTCCCCAACTCCTCCCTCCATAGACTGCAGATCATCCAGAACTCTGCAGCCCGTGTCCTCTCCCACACCAGGCTCTATGACCCTATCACCCCCATCCTCTTCTGACTCCACTGGCTTCCCATCACACAGAGGATGCAGTTCAAAGCCCTCCATTGCCTCGCTCCCCCTACCTCTGCGACCTTCTAATCCCCTACCATCCTGCCCGCTCCCGCCGCTCATCGGGCTCCGGCCTGCTTCACGTCCCCCACTTCGTCCGCCCCGCCAATGGCGGGCAGGACTTCTGCCACTCTGCCCCCTCCCTTTGGAACTCCATCCCGCAGTCCCTCCACCTCGCCCCTCCCTTGCATCCTTCAAGACCCATTCAGAGACCCTCCTCTTCGACCGTGCTTTCGAACACCCTGCTTCCCCCCCTGCCCAACACTCTCCCTGATCCTGACCTCCAGCTCGAGTCCAAAACACTGACTGCCTAGCGCCTTGGGACGTCCTCCGAACATGATAGGCGCTATACAATTGTAATTTTTTTTTGTAAAGCATTGCTCTTTATATTGTCACTGTATTGTTTTCTATTAACTACAGATCAGCGAATTGAATGAACTGCATCACATAGAAAAACTCCCATATCTGGAATTCCTGAACCTGCTTAACAACCCAATTCAGGTATGGGCCAGGCATAAGAAATTTACCAAAAATAGTTTGCTTTTGGTAAATGTATCAGAAGGATACCACTTAGCCACATGCAGAGTATTGTCATGTGTTCTAATGTCCGATGCGGAAGTGAAGTCAGAGTGTACAGTGCCCTTTGTGGAGGAGAACATCTATCTCAAAGCACTTGACGAAAATAAATACAATAAGCATCAAAATAAAGATTTAAAGATTTTTAACAAAAGGTACGGTTGAAGAGTCATAGGGGTGTTTTCAAGAATGAAAAAGAGGTAAATAAGGTCATGTAGTTTTGGGAAAGATTTCCAGAGGATAGAGAATGATGGCTGATATTCTGGTCACTTAGGATAGTATAGGAATGGAGAGCATTTCCTTTTTTCCTTCTATTTGTTCACATATTATCTTTATTCTTCTTTTGTGTATCTCACCTCTTGAGTCAGTAGGTTGTGCGTTGAAATCTCGTGTTGGGAGACGTTGAGCTCATGCTCTTAAGTTGACATTCCTGTGCGGTATTGGGAAGCGCCGCATTGTCTTTCAGATAAGGCGATAAACTGAAGGAACTGAATGCAAAGATTCTTATTATTCTGGCAGTTGCATAAAATATCTAAGGCCAATATAATAACTAGTTTAAAGCATGTCTGTGGGCCTCTCAGAGCTAAGCCAATTCTTTCTCATATTTTTCCTTGTTTAGGACAATCCAGATTATTGGCTAACTGCCCTTTTCAAGGCACCAAAACTCACTGAACTGGATCACAAAAAAGTGAAGATCACTGATAAGGTAAACTGAATACGTTTAATTACTATGACTGCTTTGCATTTTAATGATGGGTTCTTTCTTATGTGGTAATAGATATCAATCTGGCCCATTTGGTAGCACTATTGCCCTTGGATCAGAAGTTTGTGGGTTCAAGTCTTGGGTCGGAGATTTTGAAATCATTGTCGAGGATGGTAATCTAGTGCAGTTCGGGGAAGTGATGAACTGGGTTGGTGGAGATGCTGTCTTTGGATTCGGATGGGATGTTAAAAAGAAAGGGGAGTTTCTGCTGGTGTTCTGGCTAACAATTCTCCAGTTAAATAGGTTTATTCACCTTCTGGCTTTTTATGGGATAATGTTGTGTCCAAATAGCTTGCCATATTTGCCAACCGTTACATAGTCACTACATTTAATAGTAATTACTGTAAAACATTTTGACGTGATATAGCACTGATTCAGATGCAAGGATTATTAATAGCATTCTTTCAATCTGCTGTTCTCATTTCCCAGACAGAATCCATTATTCTTATCTGATCACAGCTTCGGCTACAGGTTGAAACTGTCTTACTGTGCTTCTGGTGCTTTCACCACAGGGCTAAAAGAGTAGCAGAGAGTTCTCCATTACTGTTGATATGATTGATGGACTCTCCATCATATATTTAATCATCTCTTAAGGGCATCATTAATTGGGTCCGAATATCTTTAGCCCATGATTTGGAGATCATCAGAATTTTAGGATAAAGCATGTGTTTCTTTATGCAATTTATGTGTGTGTGTATATAGACAGAACATTGAATGCCACGAGTGGCTTACATGACTAGTTGAGATTCTTCATTATTCCAGTGTGGAGTGCTGGGTGTATAATTTTCCTTTCAAATTTTGGCTTATTGTCTCAAGTTGTCATTAACTTTTGACTGAGTTTCAGTAAAACTGTCTAGTTCAGTGATATTCTGAGCAAGATAGTTTTACTGGGAAGACTTCAGGCAATGTGTTAAAAGAAGGTAGGGGTTAGGGTATGATAACTTTCTGCAGCTAAACATGGACAAGATGGAAGCTATCTCCGTTGTCTCCCATCAACCTCTTCTCTCCTGAGGCTCTGGCCTCCTTAACCTGCCAGGCCTATTTTCAGACTCAGTGAACTTGTGCATCTGCTTCAATCCCCACATTGGTTCCCTGACCAGAACTGTTTTTCCTCCACCTCTGCCGCATTGCCTGCCTTGACCATATGTCAAGGAAAAAAACTTTTCGAGTTCCAATCAAACACAGCCACTGTTTGCAACCAGCATGGTGTTTATTAAACTCCAGGATCCGTCCAAGTTCCCGATGGGCAAGTAGGCACAATCAATCAATTCATTAACAGAACAATACTACCGTGTAATCCCTCCTCGTGGTCGTCTACTTCTGCCTTCTAGCTCTCAGTCTTCCATCCACGATAGGTACTGTCCTGGGCGCCGATCTTGGTCTGGCACGGTGTCTTAAGCTTGTGTCCATCCAAACATGGTGCGGACATTAGGTCACCTGGCCAAAATCATGCTGGGTTCACGTAAACATCTCATGGGGTGTACGTGCCTCACACACACAAACACACTGTCCTTGAGACAGTCCGTTATCTTGTGTACTTGCAGGGCAGTAGTACACATCTTGTCCTTGAGACACTCACGTGATCCTGGGTGTAAACTCATGAGTTTCAGTCCAGTTGCCCCCCCACACTTAACTTAAAAGTTAACCCGTTCGCAACATCTATTATGATTCTAACATTGTACAAAAAGTGTAAATTCTAACACATATCTCATACTCAACGCTGCTGAAATGCTCATCCACACTTTCATCACCTCCCGCTCCACCATTCACAAAGTCCAGTTGATTCCAAATTCCGCCAGCCTTTTCCTTTTTCTTACCAAACTCTGCACTCCAAAGGGCCAGCTCTTGACAGACTCTAATGGCTCTCTGTCACAGAACAGATCTCACACTTACCTACAAATCACTTCATGTCCTAGAACCTCCTTAACTCTCCACCCTGCTCATACCGCCCCCTTCACTCAGCCAGCTTGGGCCTTCTGCGCATCTTCGATTTTCGAAGAGAAAGATCGGTACTTCCAACATTGTATTGGAGTGTCAGACTACATGAGTTCCAAGTACCGACATGGCACTTAAACCCACAACCTTCTGTCCGAAGCGTGCTACCAAATGAGCAAGGCTGACATAAGAACTAACGTTTCTCATAGTTTTAGCCCTTAAACCATTGCTTTCAAATTGAATATCAATAATAATAATCCTTGCATTTGATATACAGTACTATACAAAATTACATTTGATAAGCGCCTTATCATGTTGTTGAGACATCGCAAAGCGCTTTGCATAATATAGTGTAAAGTGAATTGACTGTATATTGTGTGGTTGAAATGTTTGTGCAGAATTTTGGGAATTCCTTAAATTATAAATTTTTGAAAAAGTCCAATTATTTTTCTCCCCAAGGCCACATGCCTCCCTGTAGCTGGTCTGGCCTCTCTTGGCTAGGGTCTGGGTCCAAGCACTGCTTGCCATCCAGAGAACCCGCCAAAGTGGCCATGTGTGAGCCAAGACAGTGAGTGTCAGTAGCTCACTCAACTGAAGAAACAGCAAGCCTGACCTATCCCCACTCAGCTAATACATACACACAACCAATACAGGTTCCAGGAGGAGGAATCCTGGCTGTGTTTTCCCCTCCCTAACCCTGGGAACACCAGGGTTAATTTAGCCATATGCAATCCTGGCTGAGGCCAACAGACTCAGCACGGACTAGCATGTGAACCAATGAGTTTGTGGTCTGAAAGCTGCAGCTCTATCCAGTTCACCTTTAAATTTTGGAGGTCAATTTCATCCATATTCTGACTGAAATTTTAAAATGTTACCCAAACTTAATTTTTAAGACTGGTAAATAGTACCAAAGAACAGGTGTCAGTGGCAGCAATATGGCCTAGAAGTCAGAAAGATGTGGGTTCAAGCCCCACGTTGGGACTTGGAACTCATATTGTGTAGGTTGACACTCCAATGCAATATTGGATGTGCCGTCCTTCAGATGAGACATTGAACCTAATTTCTGTCTGCCTGTTCTGGTGGACTTTAACAATCCCATGGCACCATTTGAAAAGAAGGGAGTTTCTCCCAGTGTCTTGGCCAGCAATCCCCCAAATAAAATTGGTCATTCACTTCACGGCTGTTTGTGGGACATTCATTGCAAATTGGCTGTCGAGTGCACCTACAGAATACACAGTCATTGTACTTGTATCCTGTGAAGTGCTTTGAAACTTCCTCCTGATGTGAACGGTGCTATGTCAAATGCAATGATCATTATTAACTATAGAAATCTAGAGCAAAGAAGAAGGCCTTTTGACCCATTATGCTAGTTGTTTGAAAGAGGAAAGTATTGCTGACACTTTTGATGACATTGCGAGAAGGATTTACAAAATATATATTCACATAAACTTTCCTTTCCTTTAGGTTGCTGCAGTCAACAAATATAACCCACCCCCGGAAGTGGTAGCGGCAAGAGATCACATGACCCATGTGATGAATTATTTTCTGCAACCCCAGAGGATTTCTGACAGGTATTTAGACTGAAGGATGTACTGGAACTATAAGCGTCTATCTTACTTATCGATAATAATAATAATTATAATTATTGCATTTGATATAGCACCTCATCACGTCTTCGAGACGTCTCAAAGCGTTTCATAGGATATACTGTAAAGTGCAACGATTGTGTATTTTGTGGGTGAAACGCAGCAGCCAATTGCACACAGCAGTTTCCCACAAACAGTAAGGAAACTTGCTCAACGTTTCGCCCTACCCGGGAATCAAACACAGGTCCTTTTGCTTGCGAGGTGAATGTTCTAACCACTAAGCTACAGGACTCCAACTTAAGGCAGATATAATAACTGTACAAGGGGTCTGATTCTAACCTTTATGCCACTACAGTACTTATACTAATAATAATAAATAAATAAACTTAATGAAAGATCTTCAGAAATTTCAGGAATGCTTGCTATTTCCTCTTCATATAACAACCCAAATTACTTATTTTCCAAATTTATTATTACTGAATATTGCGAAACAGAATTCGATTATTGTTGAGGCAATATTCCATGCTTTTGAGTGGTTATCACAACATTAAAGGACTGGTAAGATCACTTGGATATTGATATTAGATTTGTTTTATACTGTTTTCTCTGAATGTGTATTTATAAAAATACTTTTGGGTAGTCATACATCACCATTAAGTGGAATTTGGATTGGCATCTGTTTAAATTTGCATCAAGTATACAGAAAATAAATGTAATAACAATATAATTGTTATTACCATCTAGGTTCTCTTGGGGTCCTGGATAACATTCCCCCAAATAAAATTGGCTACTCACTTCCTGACTTTTTGAAGGATATACACAGACACTACACTTGCCAGTCTATCCTGTGAAACGCTTTGAGACGTCCTCCCCACGTGAAATATGTTGTATCAAATACGAGGATTATTATTATTAAAAATTTATTCCAAGTTTTCACTTTAAACTTTCTTCACCCAGTGCAATATAGAACATTCCGACATCAGGAATTGTAATTAAAATCTACTTACCTGCCACAATGGTGTCTTAGCCCCATTCTCAGAAGAACGTCTCAGAGTGAACATGGCTTTATGTGGGATTGTGCAATAAAATAAACATAAACACACTGCATTTGACATTAATTACTGTGAAGTGCTTTGAGGCATTGTAACATGTGCTAAGGCAGCATAAAAATGCTAATTATTTTTCTTGACAATCTGCTACTTGTTTGTGTTTCCACAGCACCTTGCTTAGCCTTGACATGCCATATCCAGTGTTGGTTCTGACAGGGCCTCAGGCCAGTGGGAAAAGAGAACTTGCTCATATGCTTTGCCAAGAGTTTTCCAATTTCTTTGGATACTGGTAAGTCTAAACTGGCGCTTCAGTTTGCAGGTCGGGAAGTCCAGCTTTAGATGGGGCGTCCTTAGTGAAAGGCACTCTACCAAATGTAAGGATTATTATTATAGGATTACTAATGAAATATTAATGCCTGACTCTACCCCCAACTCCCTTCGCTCAGCTGGCTCCGGCCTTCTACACTTCTTTCGTCCACTCTGTTGCACCAACAACGGCCGTGCTTTCAGCCACTCTACCGAGAAACTCTGGAACTCAGCCTCATTTCCTCCACCTTGCCTCCTCTTTGCCTGTCTTCAAACCACATCTTTGACTATGCCTGCAGTCGCCTCACCTCTCTCACCAGCTCAGTATCAGGCACCGGCACTGCTAGGCGCTCTGAGACACCGTACCTCAGGAAGGGCAGTATACAAATGCAAGTTGTTGTTGTATTTTGTGTGACGGGACTGCTTTCACCACTTTCAAATCCACAATGTAGCCAATCCATATTAGTAATAAGTCATTTTCTTTTACGGTCAAATTCTTTTTTCCAACTCTGATTTATGCACATTTATTGATTCTCTTGTTTTTATTCCAAATTACAAACATGCACAGAGCTAATGACATAACCTGTTGCATATTTCCATCAAAGGAATCAGCTCCATAAGACTGATAATGGGGCCCAGCTCTAATCAGAGCTTTCAGAAATTCAAGCCAGTCCTAATGAGGACTTTAAAGTCACTGAACACAGTAGCACTTTAACCATATCCACCTGATTATAATATGCTCCAAAGCAGATTTGACCCATTTTTCATCCTCCCACCCCCACCCCCTTGGTCCCCACCCCTCTTGAATCCAACCCTCAGCAAGGGTGCAAAAAACTACTGTCCAGAGCCATGGGATGTCCTCCCGACTTGAAATATAAATTGCATATAAATGTAATTTGTTGTTGTTGGCGATACGGATAAGACACACAAATATTTTTGGATGTTGAATGGATAAGAATAAGAATAATAATCATGGAGTAAGGAAACTTGCCCAAGGTTTCGCCCTGCCTTGTGTAGTGCACATCCACAGATACGAAGAGACACCAAGGGATCATGTTGTAAGGAGGCACATGGTCAAGATGCCTGCCTTGAGGTTACTTCCTGCCCAGGAAATGAAATTAAGAACAACCATCTTTACTGTGCTCCTACCTTACAATCCGGTTTACAACTTTAGAACTACAGCAAAATTAAAATTAAAGCTGGAGTAGCTGAAGGTCTGTTGCTGCCTAAACCTGTTGCAATATGTTATTTGTATCCGTGCACTTGTTTGAAAGTTGCAATCTGCGATTTTCATTTTTTTTAGCTACAACAACTAATTACATTTGTAAAGTGCCTTTCACGTCGGGAGGACGTCCCAGTCCACTGAACTCAGGCCACTTGACTTTCCCAGCTGCCAGAGGAAAACACTACCCAGCTTCACACAACATTTATATTCATACATTCGGCAATGCTACCTCGAAAGGCTTTGAGGAGATCGCTTCTTCACTACATAAGATTCCCCCTTGCCCTTTCAAAAGAAAATGTATGAAGAGGTGCTATGTAACAGAAAGTAATGAATCACTACTTATTATTGCCTCAACAGCTGCAAAACCATTTACTTTACAGCTTTGAGGATGCCGATTGCCTTCCGTCAACCCACTAGAAAGGAATCGTTCAAAGCTTTTCTGCTCCCTCATTATTTTCCAATGGCAGGGTGTGGGATAACATTCTAGGAGCCAATTGTTCTTCAAGGGAAAGGGGAGGAAAACTGTCAAAAGCTGAAAAAAAAATTGGCGTTTTCATGTACTGTAGCACATTCAAGTACCAAATCACAAAGTGAAAGAATGATGCTCGTCAGTAACATGATCATCATGAACTGCAAGCCAAAGCCCTAAGGGGTAGAGTGACAAGCAGCGGAAAGCTTGCTAGATAGGGCTCTCAATGGCAAACTATGTGGCTTTAGCTGGTTGAATGTCGGCAGTACTCTGGAGTCCCCTCGCCTTGCCTCTCGCCAACCTGTGACTAATAGTCTCTGGAATTAGATAAGCATTAGAATTAGATAAGTATTCCTTCAGGAAGAGAGTTTACATTCCATTTCCAGACACAGGTAATTTCCATGTGTGTGCGGCATACATATGTGGAACTCTTAAGTTCACAAGCTTAAGAGCATCTGAAATCTGGTTTAGATGCTCTTAAGCATGTGATGGGTTTTTGAATATGTCAGAAACCTGGCTGCCAACGAAATAACACCTTTTCTGTATTTCATCCTGAAGTTAAAGTTTGTATGTAGTTTGTAGTAGTTACAATAGTGTATTCACATAGTGTATTTGAATACTAAAGATTAATGTGAAATTTGATGGCAGAACTAGAAGCACACAACCGTAAACTATTAATAGTGTGTTGGTAATGGTACCATGAAGTTTTTGTGTAGTCAGAGGGTAATCAATTTCTGGAGCAGATTGCCAGGAAAGGTGTTAGAGGCTAGGTCTCTGGGCTTGTTTAAAAAGCAGCTTGATGTTGTGATGGAGGGACAGGACAGTGGGTTTTCAGGAAGGATGAGATTGGATGGGCCAAAGGGCCTGCTTTGTTCAATCCAAACTTGTGAATGGGATCATTGAAATGTTGCTTTCAAAGGGTGGTTCAAAGGCTTCTGTTTCAACCAAACCAAAGCATTGTGGTGAAATTAATGGGGAAGGTAGTCACAGTCACATCCAAGTGAGTTGATAATTAAAGATTGTTTTGGATTGTAATATTGATGTAAAATTGGTTTCCCAAATTCCTGCTATAATTTGGGATACTAAAGCTAAGATGGTGTGAATTCTGAATATGAGATGGTAGTTTCACTTCACGTGCAATAAATGTGAATATTATATATTATGTAATTCACCTACAAAATACACAGTGATCCGCTTTGTAGTATATCGTATGAAGTGCTTTGAGATGTCCTACTGACATGAAAGATGTTCTATCAAATGTAAGGATTATTATATTTATCATTTTATGATAACTAATATATTCTGTGAAGCGCTTTGAGGTGTCTCAACGATGTGATACGGTGATATGTAAAATGCAAGCATTATTATTATTGTTGTTAATATATTTAACATGTGAGAAGCTCTTGGAACAGGCAGAGGGGTTAATCTAAGCACTGGCAGAGTTTATGTTCTAAAACCACTGCTGTGTTTAAAAAAGAAGTCAAAGATTAGCTTTGTGCTCCACATACTTTTTACCAGTTGAACTTATAAAATTAGCAGCAGCTTTAATGATCAAAGCGAGCTCACAAATACTACCTCACCTCCCTGGAGCTATTAAAATTAGTGTCTCAATAAAACAGATCTGAAAGACTCAGATTCCATGGGAACATTGCAGAGTCTTAAAGGGAATGTCTGTATACATATGAAACACCCATAGATTGTATTAGGAAGACAAGACTGAGGGAGTAGGAGACTTTCACAAGCTTAAAGTCCTGAGTTAGTGTATGGGACCTAGCTATGATTTGATTTTGGGGGATTCTGTCCAGGAGTGCAAGAGAGGCACGTGAAAATAATACATTTCCCATTGTTATTCCAATCTTCAATGATTTTGAGCTTAATAGAGAATGATGAGTTTTTATGGATAAAATAGGTTTTGCACAGTGGAGGAAATTTAGCTTCTTGGAAACTGTTGTAACGGAAGAGGTATATGGATAATAATAATAAAAATAATCACAAAGATTCCTTGTGAGGACTAGACTCTTAATAAAGAAGGATTAAGAGTGAAGTTGGTAACTGAGTTGGTAACTTCTGGATAGAATTACAAAAGAGACGAAGCAAATAAATTCTTAATTGAATGAAGCATGGTTTGCATTGCTCCAGCTCGGCCACTGTTAAGCACTTTGAGACGCTACCCTGCATCAAGGGCGCTATATAAGTGCAAGTTGTTGTTGTTGCTCCATCAAAGGGGATGAAGGTTTAGGATTCACCTACTGAAATTTGCATTGAAATTTCAATGCCCAGTGGGCAGGCAATCTGAAGCAAGTTAATGAATCATCAACCAGTGAGTAGAAAGGAAGAAAGGGCCCTGGATGATGATTGCGGGGGTGATCATAGAAGAACCTGCATTTTTGTTACGCCTATCATTTTGAAATGTCTCAAAACTCCCTCCCCTCGTTCAAGGCACATCTCAAGATGTACCTCTTTGACTGCACTTTCAGTCTTTCCCTTTCTCCAGCTCAGGTGCCCATCCAGCATGGTTAAGCACTTTTGAGAAGTCCTGCTGACATGAAAGGCACTATATAACTCTTCAAATAAGCATTGCTGTTCTAGTTTCTGATATCACATAAATGAACCAATTGATTGCATTTGTGCCTTGCCATTTATTTATTCATTATCCTATTTTTAGTTGACTTTTCAGATACCATTACCATTTACCATTATAATACAGTTTTGTTGGCCTCCTTATTCACAACTGGTAAATGCAGACCTTTGAAATAAATCTGGTCATATGCAACGTGGATCAATTACATTGACAGGACTGAACTGTTGATTTAGCGTAGGACATATCCCTTTAGTTCATTGATATGAGTTAGGCATACAGTACATCCATTCATTGAGTGTGGTTGCTTAAGGGCAGCAAGTACACTATTCATTGAATATATTAGCTAAGGTTTCGCAAATTCCCTTCAATCTATTGCTGGTTGACAAATTCTCAATTAAATCACGTATGTCTGCACTCTTTATTCATTCTTCTCTTCTGGTCTCTTCCTTTTTAATTGGACTGGTATTTCATAGAGATGCCCGCGTTGTGAACTCATTCAGAGCCTTATACAGAAGCTTTAGATTTTGCTGGATGTTTACTGAGTTCAACTCTGAATCATACCATTCGTATCTGCCACCTTCCAGGAGTTTGTTTGATGCATAGTCCCCAATTATAAAATGTCATAATCCTTTACCTAAAATGATGATGTGCAGAAATTAAAGTCTGAATAAAAGTAATGATTTGTTTTGTCCTTCCAAGGTTGCAAGGGTTATTGAAAAACATGACGTTTACCAAAGTTTTTTTGAGATGATTTCTTCACAAATAAAATGTCAGTTCTCATGTTGCTATATTATGGTTTTTCCACTTTTTGTTAAAAACAGACACTTAAAGTGTAAATATGTTAATAAGGATTTTTTGTGAAGAAAATGACTTTGATGCTAAAGTTTTGAAAGCCTCATGTGCATATAATGTTTTCTCATTTCTGTGCACACCAGGTGTATTTTTTATATACATGTTGTAAATGTAAACCATATTTTGTGAAACCACATCTTGCTTCCAGCTTACATGAGAGGCAGTGGGTGTTGTGCATCGTTGGCGACACAGCATCTGTGAACATCTGAAACAAATAGCTTATTTCATGTTGGTTTAACCAAAGGACCAATTTATATGAGGTCATCTGTTTCCGTTTGATTGCACAGGGAATGGAGGAGAATTTTTTTTTACGCAGCAAGTTTTTATGATCTGGAATGCACTGCCTGAAAAGGTGGTGGAAGCAGATTCAACAATAACTTTCAAAAGAGAATTGGATATTAACATGAAATGGAAAAATTTGCAAGGTTAAGGGGAGAGCGGGACAAATTGGATAGCTCTTTCAAAGAACCAGCACAGGCAAGATGGGCCAAATGGTCTTCTTCTGTGGTGTAACCTTCTATGATTCTACAGTTGGGGGGTGGAGAATGGGCAAGTGCTACTCTTTGATCCTTAGGACCTGCATTCAAATCTAGCTCATGTTAATGAAACGGAAAATTCCGCTTTCTCTCTTTGGAAGGAATGAGGGCCTTATGTTCACTGAAGATGGCCATCTTAACCCAGTTTGATTAAGGTAAAATAAGAGAAAGCTGTCCACAGTTCAGCACTAAGTAGCATCAAATCAAGTTGGCAAGATCACTTTTGAGTGCTGACCGGAAGACTGGGTGGAAATGTCACACTGGTCCAGAGGAGTGTTCTTCTTACAGTACAATTAAGATCTAATAGTGGGTTAGAGGAGGGGGAATTTTACTTTGCATTTGACCAGTTATACTTGATTTGAAGCACTTGAAAGAGAAAAAATTGTCTGTTTCTTCCCCGCCACCACAGTACATCCTTCCTGATCAACATTTTGCTGACAAAATACGCAGTCAATCCACTTTACCATATATTCTGTGAAGCAAGGATTATTATTAAGAAAATAATCCAACTGAATTTTACTCTTCACCTTTTTTTTGTGATGTTTATTTTTACCTCTGCTTTTCAGTTCCATCTGCTTTCATGTAGTTTCAGAGGTTGGGCTGAGACATATCAACCTCAACAACAACAACAAAATTACATTTGTATAGCGCGTTTCACGGATGACCCAAGGTGGTGGACAGTCAGACTTTCGGACCCGAGGCTGGGGATCGGGACAAGGTCCTTCATGAGGAAAACAATTTATAAAGTGATATACTTTATGTTTTTTCAGTGCGTGTCACACCACTCGAAAACCTTACCTTGGCGAAAAGGAAGGATGTGACTATTATTTTGTATCCAAAGAGATATTTGAAGCCATGATTGATGAGGTAAGAATTCTCTTGTATCTACCGATTATACACTACTTTAGACTCGCACAAGTGATACACAATGAATTCAAGATTTTTTTTCCTATAAACACCTGAAAATACCTTTGGGAGCATTTTGGCAGAATTTGCACAAAAGCAATGCTGGGATGCATTATGCTGTGCCTGTGGGATTTCATTAAAGCACGGCTGCTTTTGCAGAAAAAATCCTTCTAAAGCACTGTAGGACATAGGAATATTATCTTTCTCGTTTTCACAGGTAAGTGTGAGGGTTTGCAGTTGTTTTGAAATAGCTGGCCCTTCTCTCGACGTGTGTGCTGGGGCGTGAGATTGACTGTGGAAGGTGGTGACTCCTGCTGGGGCAAGGTTCTTTGAGCACGAACATTTCTCTGGTACGTCGCCAAAAGTAGCTGTTTGTCATCTCAGCCCAGACAGTGAATGCCACTGGATAGCAATCAGAATGACTGTCTTACCACCGTTTCAAAACTTTAGATCTTGTCTACCCTCAGTATATTTTTTTACCGAAGTAAACAAGTTCAGGTCTTTCCTCATTTCTTTTGTCTTATAGTTGAGTGCCGTCAGGATGTAACCTCCCTTTTGATTAACTTTCCTGACAATTGATGGGATGGATTTTCAGCCCGTCCGTTGCTTGTCAAAGGGTTTTAGGGGAAATTAGTTTGGTAAGCCTCAATCTAGTTCCAATTGCTGCTCTTTGAGCACTAACTAGTAATTGGATTTAGAGAGGCACAAACATGACTTGTGTGGAAATTGTAAAAAAAAAGACACACACTTGTAGTAGTGGCTGATCTGAAGTCTTAACATAGTAAAATATTGTCTGTTATATCTGACCAACTGTGCTTGATGCTGACGTGCTTAAAAAGGGAAAGTATTCTATTTCCCACCATCTGATGGATACAAAAATCTACTATTGTATTTTTCGTGGCCACAATATTTTCACTAAATTAATTTTTACCACGAAATTACATGGAGCGTAGAAATTACATCAAGTTGGGGAAAAGATTAACAAAACGGAATCAAGGGCTTTTCTGTGGTACCAATTTATAACTTCATTAAAATGGATGATGCAAACTCAAATCATACCAGGCAGTTCATGCACAATAACCTCAGTATAATCCTAACACAATTCAAAAAATATAATCAGAATCAAGTTAAAACAAGCTCAATTGGAAGCAACCTTATTGAGCCACACACAATGTTAGTTCAATTTTTAATTGGAGATAAGGTAAAAACTTCTTCATTAGGACAATTGAATTCATAGCAGATACAGGCAATTCCAGTTTCGTTGAATGCATCAGTTATTAAATCTACATTACATTTTACATTGTTGAAAGCCTTAAGCATTCACAATGAATGCAGTGGTTTTACTCTGCTGGCTTTTGTGCCAAATTTTTGACATGTTCAGCCTGCTTTCCAACCAGACGTGTGGCTTGAACCTTGTCAACTCAACAGGCATTGCAAGCTGCTTTCAATTCTTTCTCAAATTGCTTGTTGATTTTGAGATCCAAATGCTGCAGGTGGTCAGTAAGAGATGTAGGGATACAAACCTTCTCTGTTGTTTTGTTTTAATTTATCCATCAGCTCTGGTATGATGATCTGCAAAAAATGACAAATTTACATGAATATATAGAACCGAGAATTTGCACTGTTGTGCAAACAAATGCAAGAGCAAAGAAAAACTATTTTATGATATTATTGTTTTTAAAAAGAATGGGTGAAAATACCTGAAAAGAAGATTTTGCCCTGAGCATGAAAATAAACAACCACTAACATTCTGCACGATTTCTCGACTTGGTTTTCCTATATTAAAATAAAGAAATAATTTTATTATCAATACTCTTTAAAAATTAATTACTTGCAAGATATTGTGATTAATGTGTCTTTGTGCTTTTTTACCTTTTACTGTTGATGTTATGAATATTGAGTGTTTAAACAGTGAATAACAAAGGCATTATGAGAAGAGAATCGACTTGGAGGCGTTATTGAGGCTGATAATGCAAATGAACTCCATCAGCATGTAAATAATTAAAATTATACCATCACAGAAACGTCATTAGTTACTGATGTTAATTCAACTGCCTCACATGACGAGGCTCAGGAATTTCACCAAACCAGTTCCCCTGAATTTAAATTAAAAATATTCCTCCTAAATATGAAACAAAGGGATCTTAATTCTTTGTAATTGCATAATTTTGAAAGTAGGGTCCTGACAGCAAGACTCTGTTTAACTAAGCCACCCTCTACCCCTACCCTCCCTGTCCTCCTCTGCTCCCGATCCCAACCCCCTGCTCGGGACTAAATCACTGACTGTCCTGCGCCTTGGGACGTCCTCCCGACATGAAAGGTCGCTACACAAATATAATTTGTTGTTGTTGCTGATGGATACTTCTATTTTTTATTGATGCTGCATCAAGTGATAGGATCGCCTGGAAAAGTTTCAGGGATTAATCGGTATGTCCGTAAATAGGAATGGACTTTAAACAATAATGGAGAAGTGAGGTTTTAAAAGGAGGCAAAAGAAACCTCCCCCAAAACTCCTGTGCCGCAATGTTACTGAGAGACTCCAAAGAAACCACAGGGGTCAATTTGTATTTAAGTTGAATATTTCTTTACGCATTCTTAGAAGTTCAAGTGGAGACTCCATCCAGTAACTAAAAGTGGATCATGCACAACGCTTCATCTCAAGCAAGGGACCCTTCCCTTCGCATGCGACTGCCAGGATGGTGGAAGACGAACTGGATGGACCTTGGTTTTCTTTTGTCTACCAATTCTTAGGTTATGTTCTTCCAGAATACCAGTACAGTACTGAGGCACCATGCTAACTACCTTCCTTTCCCCCCCATCCAACACACACACACCACACAATTTTGACTTGGCTCTTTGAACAACTTCTCTCAGCTACGTTCCCTTCAGCCAATTTTGAAACCTGTCTGTGTCTTGCCCTTTGATACCCAGAGAAGTGAAGAACTCTTTTATGTGGCTTTTTGAAAGACTAGATGAGATATGTCATCTGCTTTCCCACAGTCAATTTGGGATGGCACCCATATGAGTGTGGTCAGACAAGATCTGCCTCTTCTGAATCTGTGCTAGCTGTCATTTATTAGATTATTTTACATTGGTAATATTCCATTTTCATTCTGGTGATTGACTCCACCATTTTTCCAATTATTGAGGGCAGGCTAATGGGTCAATCGTTCGTTTATGCGCCGTAATAAACCATTGAAAAATGTATCTGCCTTTATTGAAACTAACAAAGGAAATCAACCTTTTCTGCAGGGGAAGTTTATTGAGACAATAAAGTACAATGGACATTACTATGGGCTGAGCAGAGATGCACTGGAAGCTGTAGCCAGAGAAGGGCTTGGCTGCTGCATTCAAATGGAATTGGAGGTAGTAATAATAATACTTGTATTTCATATAGCACATTATCACGTCTTCGAGACATCTCAAAGCACTTCACAGAATATACTGTAAAATGGATTGACTGTATATTTTGTAGGCGAAACGTGGCAGCCAATTGTGCACAGCAGTGTCCCACAAACAGTCATGGATTGAGCGACCAATTTATTCATTTATTCTTTTAAAAGGGATTATTGCCTCTGGAAAAGCGATCCACCAATCGACTAACAACCGGGTTCTTACTTACTGCTAGGTAAACAGAGGAGTGTGGAGTAAGGAAACTTGCTCAACGTTTTGTAGGTTTCGAAGTAATGTCCTGTAGCGTAGTGGTTAGTGTGCTCGCTTTGAAATCAAGAGGATCTGGGTTCGATTCCCGGGCGGAGTGAAAGCAATATTTTTGTGCTTCCCTTCCAGAAAGATAACATAACATTTACGGGTTATGGTGGGAGCGGGTGGGCGAGATGGAATGGAGGGAGGGACTCAGCTGCAATGTGTGCTGGTTAAGAATTGGGAGACAGTGAGATCGGAAGATTCAGCCTATTTCTTTTCTGCCTTTCTGTAGGGTGTTCGTAGCTTGAAGAAGACTTACTTGGAGCCTCGGTACATTCTCCTGATTCCATTGGATAAGGAGGAGTACAAGAGAAGGCTGTGGCTGAGAGGGATGACCCATAAATCAGAAATTGACGTTGCCATTTCCAGAGTTGACACCTACATTAAAATGAATCAAGATCATCCCGGATACTTTGACTCAGTAATTAACACCAGTAAGGGCATTCACACCAAAGGAAGTTTTGCTACCTAAGACAACAAGTTGCATATATATAGCGCTCCTCATGCAGAGACTTGCAATTGTATGTAGCAGTGACTTCAAATCAGCTTCTAAAAGCCCCATTGAGTACGTTGCCTCACCCCCTTAACATAATAATAATACTTGCATTTGATAAAGCACCTTATCACGTCATTGAGATATCTCAAAGCATATATTGTAAATAATGATAATTCTTGTAAACTGTGAAACGGATTGACCATGTATTTTGTGGCCAAAACACAGCAGCAGCATAGCAGTGTCCCACAAACAGTCATGGAGTGATCAGTTCCTTTCTTTTTAAACTTAGGTTGCTGCTTCTTTAGATCATTATTGTATTCTCTTCTAAATATGTGTACTGAATATATTAAAGACAAAGTATGAGAAATGCCTAAAACAGAGAACATTATGATAATAATCTTTGCATTTGATATAGTGTCTTATCACGTCTTCGAGACGTCTCAAAGCGCTTCACAGAATATACTATACAGTGAATTGACTGTATGTTTAACAGTCTGATTGGGAGCCGACCGAAAGAGACGATTAACTTCTCTTTGATTTTATTTTGGTGCTCAACAGGTTAATGCAATTGTGTTTTCACGTTACTGCTTTCTTGCATTGTCTTTGTGTACAGATGATCTTATGGATGCATATGCACACCTGAACCAGCTGCTCAGGGAGTACTTGAATCTTACTGATCAAACGAGCAGTGACAGCGACAGAATCACAGCAGGGGACAAAAGGCAAACTAGTGGTGAGTGCGTGAGGAATGTCAGATTGGAGTTAACTCGCTCTTATTTGGAGTGATGAAATACTGACCTTGTGCTTCTGCAGTTTAGGTTTTGAACCCCTGCAGGATTAATCTTTGCACTAGAGTAAATTGAAAGTTTGTTCTAATGATATAAAGCAGTACAGTCAACCACTATTATAGTGCTGTTGGTAACAATGCTGAATATACACATGATTGTGAATATCTTGGTAAGACCGAAAAACCTATCCTTGTATCGTGCTTTTCTGCCCCCACCCTTTGGAACTCCATCCGACAATCCCTTTGCCTCTTCCCCCCACCACCCTTTGCCTCCTTCAAGACCCGTCTCAAGGCCTTCCTCCTTGACCGCACCTTTAGTCACTCTTCTACCCCAATATTCCCTGTCCTCCTCCCCTCCTGATCCCAACCCCCAGCTCAGGTGCCAATCCTTGACTGTCTTGTGACTTGGGATCTCCTCCCGATGTGAAAGGCGCTATATAAGTGTAACTTGTTGTTGTTGCTCCTACCGTTCATGTGTTATTAAATAACTAAAAGCCTTCATTACAATGCATATCTCGTACTTCTTCCCATCACACATTGCAGATGTCACAGTCTCCTGAGAGAAGAGACAGTTCTGTAAAATTTCTCCCTCATAAAGGTTCCAAAATTTCAGAACATCCACCAAAACTTACATCTCCATTATTCAACTCTGACTGGTTGCTTTCTCCAGTTCGCATTCTCTTAATCGCAGGAATTCCAAATTCCATGAAGTATTTGATTTTATTAATCATTTGTGCATTTGATATAGCACCTTATCACATCATTGAGACATCTCAAAGCATTTCATAGGACACGCTATAAAGGAGTGTGACTGTATTATGTGGGTGAATATTCTCAGTGGCTCCCATATTCTAACCAGATTTTTGCTGTATACAATGCAACCTTATTCTAACATCCACTTTGTATAGTGAAGCCCGACTTATAGTGCTTATAGCTATGAACCTATGCTAACCAGTAGCCGGATTTATTGGCTTCTGTGATTAAAAAAAGTGGCTGACTTCTGGGTTGTCAGGTTGCAAATGAAGCTGCTTACTGTGTGTTGCAAATATTGAAGATTTTTCCAACATTTTGCAGACTCTTCAATCTTAAGACATTGGTCTTCAGGGTAAGACTGTGAGAAATGTTGAGCTTCTGGAATGTTGTGTTCAATCTTGCAGGCGAACACTAATTTTTGATTCTTGTATTTGAATGAGAATGCAGAATCTTAAAAAATAGCTGAATTGGTTTAATAAAAAATCCAGAAATGAAATGCACTGCTGCGGATTGCCATATGTGCCATAAGTGAATTGAGGATATATGTTACTAAACATGTGGCTTCCTTCTGATGCTGGATTTAAGGCATCATTATAGAATTATGTAAAAGTCCTGTAGCGTATTCGGTAGAGCACTTGCCTCACAAATGAGAGGGAATGAGAGGACCGGGTTCGATTTACAGGCAAGGTGAAACCTTAAGCAAGTTTCCTTACTCTACATGTCTCCATTTACGTAGCAGTAAGTAGGAACCTGGTTGTTAGTCGATTGGTGGATCATTTTCCCTCCCCCACAAAAATAATAGTTTGGTCACTAAATCCACGACTGTCTGTGGGACACTGCTGTGCGCAATTGGCCCACAAAATCCGCCCACAAAATATACAATCAGTTCACTTTACAATTTATTCTGGGAAGCGCTTTGAGAAGTTTCAATGACGTGATAAGGCACTATATCAAATGCAAGGATTATTATTATTTATTATAATTGTGGGTTTGCTCATTAAAGTAGAAAATTTTGCTTTTTTTGTAGGAAGTCTGAAAGTAACACCCGATGAGAAAGAAGTTTCCACAGACAACCAACTAAACCAGAGTAAAACAGGATCATCCTCTGTCGATTTCAGTGACTCCGCTACCAGAAACTACTCCTCCAGAGTACAGGCTAGACTTTCATCAGAAAAGACATCAATGGTAAGAAGCAACAACAACAACTTGCATTTATTTAGCGACCTCCACGCTACAGTATCCACACACAAATCGTCTGCATGTCCCTTTTTCCCCCATGGACATCCGAAGTGGAAGTGCTGAGATAGTTGCTCCAAAAATTGGTTTTGCCATTGGGTGATGTTGCACCCATGCAAGCCTGCTAAGCACCTGAATTTCATAACAACAACAACTTGCATTTATCATTCCCCTCACACAGGTGGGAGGGGGGAGGTGACGATCCAAGAGGAAGGTTTTCAGGTGCGATCTGATGGGGAGGAGGGGGCAAGGCGGAGGGATGGAGGAAGAGTGTTCCAGAGTTTCGGGGCGTAGTGGCTGAAAGCGCGGGTAATGATGGTGGGACGGAGGGCGCCAGGGACAAATAGAAGGCTGCAGCCAGTCGAGCGGAGGCAGCGGGTTAAAAAAAAAATTGGTTGTGCCATGGGTGAAGTTGCACCCGTGTGTGAGACTGCTAAGCCCCTGAATTGCAGACAGTTAACAAACGGTTTGATGCTGTAACAGAATGACAGGTGGACGGGTATTTTAGAACAGGATGAATCCAAATCGCTCTTGTAAATATATTGTATCAGACTGATTGTGTTTCAAAAGAAAGATATTTTGTGTTGATAAATTAGGAATTCTGGTGCGTAGCTATCTCTGCACTTCTGCATAAATAGTAAATGATATAACTTGCTATAACTTTTGGAGGAAGAATTATTGGGATTACAGATGAAGAATTCGAAAGGGACAATATAATTGTGTTATTTATGAACCATGATTTATTTAGTTGCCCATTTCAGATGCTGGTACTCTTCTCAGAGTTGTAGTGACCTGACTAACATGGCTTTACTTTATCTGTCTTTTTATTAGGAACAAGATTCTATTGAGCGACGTGAACAGATGGCACGAGAAGCTGTGCAAGGGAGAATCCCACTCGCCTCCATCTGTCTATTCCACAGGTAAACCACTTTACATTTTGGGGACGGAATTCACATCAGTATTTTGACCAGAACTGCACTTTCCCGTTTTGATATTGATCCAACCACAGTAATGGTGGGGATGGGCTGTACTCTGCTTTTGTACCAGAGTTGCTCAATGGTTTGTATTTTAGATAAGCTGTGCAGCGCATGGTGCATATATAATGCTAAGATGATTCTTTTTACAATTTTTTGGAGTGTCAGCCGGGTGTCACCCATCCCTGTGCTTAAGAGTTTCCTAACCAAGCTGAGAATTCCCTGTATCCCATCTACACATGGAGATTCCAGAGATAGATTGTTCAATGGAATGCGCACTCTCTCTCTCTCCCTGGAGGAACGTATTAGGCCCAGATTGGCGAGAGCCAAGGCTTGGAGACCCCAGAGTGTGCGTTGGGGTAACTGCTGGAGTCTAACCAGCTAAAACCGCAATAGCTTGCCATTGATATCGCTGTCTGGCAAGGTTTTCCGCCTCTTGTCCAGCTAGGACTACCCTACCTGTTAGGGCTTTGGCTTGCAGGGTTAACAGGAGCTAAGTGGAATGATTCCCTGCCTCCAGAGATTTTTTTTTTACAATTTTGGGGATTAACCATTAATTTCAATGCCATTTACACATTCATTGTCTCAATCTTTAACACAATAAATCAACCTCTGGCTGCTGAAGAGAAGCAAGCTGTGAGCAGCATTATGGAGGCACAGTTTACAATCCTGGAAATCCTGGAAAGTCCTGATAGAATGAAACAATGAGTGGCAAAGGTTTCTGTCTTTAACAGGAGGTTCAGAATATTTCATTTATCACTTGGATCTCTAACCTTTTCATACAGTTATTTAAACAGGTGGGTTCTGAAGTCCTTATGTGAACTCCAAGACATCAAAGAGAGTAAATGGCGGTCTAATGAGCTGAAGGATGAGATCTGTCATTCATCAAAGCTCCTGCTGTTTCACTTTTTTCTGGCATAATTTCAGAGAAGCGCATTTACCTGAATTGCTCACAATGGAAGAACTAGGCAACTTTGGATCTAAGGTTCCCAAAGCCTTTCAACTGTGTTGGTAGATTAATCCATACAGAATTGATTGCTATCAACATCTCCATTATTGTAGCATGCAACTAACAGGATAGTGGAAGGTGGACTAGACGGACTTTGGTCTTCTTTCATCTAGCAATTCCTATGTTCCCACCCTCTGGAACTCCATCCCACAGTCCCTCCGTCTCACCCCATCCCGTGCCTCCTTCAAGACTCTCCTCTTAGACCGTGCCTTCAGTCACCCTTCTACCCCTACCCTCCCTGCCCTCCACCCCTCCTGATCCCAACCACCAACTCCGGTGCAGATCCCTGACTGTCCAACCCCTTGGGACGTCCTCCTGACATGAAAGGCGCTATACACATGTAATTTGTTGTTATTCCTATGATAGTGCAGTATTACAGATTGAAAACCTGAATCTTCTTTCTGCAGAATTCCAGTCATCTCCTCATATGTAGGCGCACCTGATGAACAGTTATCAGATGTGTTGTTTTTCACATCTATGATGCCCAACGCAAGCAACAGCACACAATCCCAGATCAGCAAGGCTCCTGAAGACAGGAGGTATGTGTTCAATTTGGGGCATCCTATCTTAGGAAGTAAGATCTTAGGGTATCCTGCGATCATCCACTAGATTAATAGCTTAGAAATTTAGTCAGGCTGAGAGTTTGGATAAACTAGGGTTACGTCCCTCAGAGTGTAGGAGGAAGTCACTTCATTGATTCATCAAAAATAATGAAAGTAAAATAATAGACACTCTTCCCTCAGGGGGAAGGATATTTTACAAGGCGTTATAGGCTAAAACTCAGAACTGAGATGGTTATAATAATAATAATCCTTGCATTTGATATAGTGCCTTATCACACAGTTGAGATGTCTCACAGAGCTTCACAGAATATATTGTAAAGTGAATCAACTGTGTATTTTGTGGGCAAAAATGCAGCAGCCAATTGAGTCTCATCTCCAACAATGCAGCGTACCCCCAGAGCCGTATTGGAATGTCAGCCTGGATCATATAAGATCAAGATCTTGAAGTGGGGCTTTGAGCTTGTATATCATGATTGATGATCATGTTGGAATACACTTATTGTCCAGATGGTGTTCATGTCTATATGTCCTCTCTTTAAAGGGAGCAATAAAGCTGGGGCTGTTTATTTGAATTTAAAGTGCTCCTTCTAAAGGGGGTGTGAGTTGGGACTCAGCAGCAAGAATTTGCCTTTATATAGTATCCCTCACACAGAGTAGAGTCCCAGAGGGCTTGAGAGTGGCAGACCACGAAGCCAAGGCAGGAGGAGATGGGGGGTGACCATAGGCAAGGTCGAAGAGGAAGGTCTTCAGGCACGACCTGAAGGAGGGGAAGGAGAGAGTGAGGCGGAGGGATAGAGGAAAGGGGTTCCAGAGGTTTGGGGCGTAATGGCTGAAAACGCGGCAACCAATAGTGGTATGGAGGGCACAAGGGACATGCTGGAGGCCCGAGCCAGTCGAGCGGAGGCAGCAGGTAGTGGGTTGTGGGATATTCAGGTCGGAGAGGTGGGGAGCTGCCAGGGCATGAAGGGATTTGAAACCGAGTGCGAGGATCTTGAAATCGATCTGTTCTGCGAAAGGGAGCCAGTGGAGCCTGGCTAGAACTGGTGCGATGGGGACTTACCAAGAATGAATCCTCCTTGGGGTGATCTGCTGAGAAATATGATCAATTCGTTTTACAGTGTGTTCTGTGAAGCGCTTTGGGACGTCCTCCCGACGTGAAAAGCGCTATATCAAATGCAAGGATTATTATTATTATTATCATCGGATGGAAATATTGTTGTTTTTGTTTTGCAAATCAAGATGCGGTCTCATAAAAACCTGCTGTGTCACGTCTGTCCACACTTGGTTTGTCCGCAGCTGCTGTAATTAAGACGGTTTTCCCATGTCTGGATGCTGAGCTCTCTACAGCCATTGAACACAGCCAGTGTCTGATCAGCTGTTTGTTGAGTTGCCAATTGTGCACTGAAAACAAAGTACATTGTTCACATACTTCAAGCCAAATTTGCTGCACTGAACTGCTTTATCATTAAGCATCATGATCGGTCATCATGTTGGCATTACTTATTGCAACTTAATAACTCCATTCCCTGACAGTTTCTCAGTCATTATTCAGAGCTGACTTCGCCAAACCACAGTGAAGTGACAGATGTAATAATAATCCTTGCATTTGATGTAGCGTTTTATCACATCGGTGAGACGTCTCAAAGCGCTTCACAGAATATACCGTAAAGTGAATTGAGTGCATATTTTGTGGGCGAAACACAATAGTGTTCCACAAACAGTCGTGGATTGATTGACCAATTTGTTTTTTGGAAGGGATTATTACCTCCAGAAAGCGATCCGCCCATCAACTAATAACCAGATTCCTATTTACTTGGGTTGAGTGATCAAATTATTATTTTATTATTTTTTTGAAGGGGTTATTATGATCCGGCAATCAGCTAAAAAAACAGGCTCCTACTTACTGCTGGGTGAACAGAGGCATGTGGAGTAAGGAAACTTGCCTAAGTTTTCACCCTGCCCGGGACATATGAACCATAGCTTTCACTTTACTATCCATCTTTAACCCCTCTTCGAGTTTCTGACACCACCTTTTCACTATCTCTGCCGTCCTCCTTGCACATGTTGGTTGAATATTGTAAAAGGTCTGCTTTCGGCGGGGGGGTATTTCATGCTTCGGGGAAAAATGATGAATTACACTATAAAAATCTGCCCTTGAAAAATGCCGTTCCAGAGATGTTAAAAGGCTTCACAAGCCAGGATGAAGAGATTTATAGCTATTTGTTGGCATATTTCCAAACCGGCCACAGATCTATTCATACCATGTCAAACATCAACTCCACAGATCTCTGCTTTTCGGTTTATCAGTTCCAATCATTGAAGATTGCAGTATGTGGAAGTAAAAAGGATGCTCTGATCATATTTCGTAGCTTGTAACTGTTGATGACAAATGACACAGGTTCTCAGGTGGTGCGGCCTTTGAAAACTATCGAATTTTAGAGTTTCCCAAACTACAGGATGTTCCAAACACTTCTCTGGACTGAGCTGCGTTCTGCGGTTTGTAAAGCATTCAAGGTTTTGGCCTCTCAGTCTGTCCTGTGTTCTGTAGATTCATATTCTTGATGTCTACTGGAACTGACTGATACAGTTAGATTAATAGTGAATATGACTTAACACAGTAGAACTTGGGTGCAAACCCTGAACTGGCCAGTGCTTTGTCAAATGTTCCTGACGCGAAAGGCACTGTATACATGGAAAGTTATTGTTGTTTGTTCATAGGAATATTGACTATATAGATCCACTTCATTTTTCCATGAATTCTATACAAATACTCTTGAGTTACTGTTTAGGATCTGACATGTAGAGATCCTTAAAGTTTTCCACGTGGAATCACTAAATCTGTCACTCCCTCTGGTCAATTTTGGAGCAGTTGGTGTGACGTACGTTTGAAATCACCATACTTTACAACCTATTGTCCGATAAGAAAAGATAAACGGCCTTGCTGTACGGGAAGGTTAGTCTCATGTCCTAGTCACTGTGCTCGTGATAGAATGCCAGAACAGGTCTATCCTTCACTGTGTTAATTCCAGCTGACACAGCTCCCCAGAAACCATTATGCATTTTAGCCTCAGATACACCATATTGCACATGACATTCACATCAAAAATAGCCCCGTTATTCTTACTTGATAATCTTTTCCAGTTGATTGTGACCTCGGCTTCTTACAGTTCAGCATCATGCATTGTAGATGTGCATATGCTCAGTGGTACCACGTTGTTCGTGCTACTCTGACTTTCAGGTAACCTTTAGCCATTCTGTTCTCTCTGGAATTCCATCCTGAAATTCCTCTGACTCACTAGTTCCTGCCCCTCTTTCAAGGTACGTCTCAAAACGTATCTCTTTGCGCTTTCAGTTATTTTCCCTTTCCCACCCCCCCACCCCACCTTTGCTCCCACCCCATCTAGCACTGAGATGTGCTTTCATCTGGCATCCCCATGTGAAAGATGCTGTATCAATAAATGTAAATTGTATTGCATAGAAAATATATAATATTAATTCTTAAGTTGGGTACAGCACCTTTCACTTCAGGAAGATGTCTCATAGGATATACAGTAAAGTGAAGTGGACTGTGTGTTTTGTAAGCGAACCTGACAGACAATTTTGTACACAGCATTGTCCCACAAAGCCATGAAGTGAATGACCAATTTTTGTTGGTCGGACACCAGGTGGAAACTCCCTGTTTTTTTCACCCACGGGACCTTTAACATCCATGGGAGAACTTTTAAGTTAAATGCAAGAATGAGGAGGGAGATGGGTGGGCTGTTGAGAATTGCATGATGGTGATTTGCTAAAAGATAAATAAAGATAAGAAAAATAACTTATTACTGCCCTTGCACTGCACGTTTGTGGTGAATCATACCAGTTTTGACTGTGATTTTAATCTATTGCTTTGGGCTGGATACAATTCTAATTAAATGCCCATTTATTATCTTACTGTTTGGCACTCGCTCACTCAAAATTGTGCCAAGAGGGAATTAGATCCTTTTTGTCAAAGAAATTGTTTCACGGCTACGAGAGATAGGATTATTTAGCTTTGTTGTCCTGTGTATTCACATGGTTAATAATAATCCTTATAATCTTTGCATTTGATACAGCGCCTTATCACGTTGTTGAAACGTCTCAAAGCGCTTCACAGGATATACTGTACAGTAGATTGACTGTATAGTTTGTGGGTGAAACGTAGCAGCCGTTTGCGCACAACAGTGTTCCACAAGCAGTCGATTCTTATAATTGATTACAAATTATGAATAATTAATAATTGTTTCCTATGTCTAACTACTAATCCAACATTGCTTTCTCCAGCAATATTGAGGAGTCCAAAACCACCTCAAGTGTGACAACATTTTCATCTGCTGAAATATTTTCGGAACACGGCGATTCTCTGTCTGTAAATGGCAGCCTTAATCTGGACGTACTGAACCTATTGGAGTCAAAGCGAACAAGCGAACCGGCTACATGTGAGCACAGTGAATGGGGTCCACATGGCAACTGCGTTATAATAATATTTGATACAGCGCCTTATCACGTCATCGAGACGTATCAAAACACTTCACAGGATATACTGTAAAGTGAATTGACTGTATATTTTGTGGGCGAAACCTGGTAGCTAATTGCCCACAGCAAGGTCCCACAAACAGTCTTGGATTGAGTGAACAAATTATTTAGTTATAACTAAATCATTGTTATAACGGGGGCCACACTATGTAATATTTGTATTGCTTAAATAACTGTTTATGAGTCAATGGATTGCTGATTTACGGGATACTGACTAAGATAAGGTAGGATTTTGTTTCACTGTAGATATTCAATTTTTCATGATTGGGAGTGCAGAGATCGAAAGCTTTGCACCTGTTGCTCTGAGTCTCCCGATCACAGGGAAAGGGAGTTTGATCCTCTGAAGAGCAATTTTGAATGTGCAGGAGCTTACCTGACAATAGCTTGGCTGCTCTCTCAGTTTGAGAAGATTCAGTATCCCTACTGACAAATTTCCAGGAAGGAGGGGAGAAAATAATATTTTGGGATACCGTATATAAGTAATTTGAGACACTACAAGTATAGTGCGGCTTGGAAGAACTAGGATTTGGATCTAAGGTTCCCAAAGCTTTCCACTGTGTTAACACACCAATCCACACAGAATTAATTGCTCTCAACATCTCCATTATTGTAGCAAGTGACTACCAGGATGGTAGAAGGACTAGGTGTCTATTTTAGTCTAGCAATGCCTATGTTCCTAAATTGTAATACCCCAAGATAATAGATTTTTAAAAAAAATACTTTGCAACCGTAACTTAGTTAAGATATTTATTCCCGAAATGTACAGTTGTCAGTTTCCATTCTCTTTCACCTCTAGGACCCAATCACTGAACAAATTCTTAATATTACTTACAAAAAGCCTTTGCACACAGATGGTGATTCGATTTTAACAATTGTATTTTGATTAAAATGCAGATGGTTTCGGTGATGACATGACAGACAACGCATCCGATCAAGATTTACAGGACAGCGAGCAACGTGAAGCCAGGTTATCTCTAAGTGGACCTGTAGCTGCTCCTACCTTTCGAATCGGGGATAATATTAAGCCTGTTCTACCTCCCATTCCGTCAGGATGGAAGAGGGAAATCCCAGAGGAGCCTGCTTATCACCAAAATGAAAATTTAACTCCTTCCTAAAACTCTTCGTTGATATCATTAAACATTTGTTTACTGTGAATTTGTCATTTTATTTAGTATCATTCTGCCCTCCCACAAATTGTTTTCATTGTCTTTCATGCCCATTGGGCAGAACTTTTGCTTTGAGAGAAGGCAAGTGGACCTCTACTCTGAAACTTTATGTGTCTTTACTACACTACACGTTGGTCACTAGAGGAGGCTAGTTCATCCCAAACACACAGTTTTCTCCAGGCCTCAGTTACCAGCTTGATATTTACTTATGTAATAATAATCTTTCCATGTGATATACTGCCTTATTACAACGTCGAGATTTCTCAAAGTGTTTCACAGGAATTATTGCGAAGTGTAGTGATTGTGTATGTGTAGGTGAATTTGCACACAGCAATAACCCCATGAACAGCATTGAGGTGAATAACCAATTTTTCTTTGGGAAGATTGTTGGCCAGTGCACAGGGCCTTGAGATCTTTAATGTCCCCCTAAACAGACAACAATCTATAATGGGATCCTACCTATTCCTTGTATATGTTAATGACCTGGACTCACAGAACCAATGTAAGGCAGTTATATTTGCAGATGATACCAATTGGGGGACTGGAATCAGAGGAGGCCGCAAAGTTCCTGCAAAATTCTTAAATACGGTAGAACTCACTTTGTGACCCCTCAGTAAACTAACAACTCATAACCGAGGACACTTTCTGTTTTCCATTTGAAAGAGATGGTGACCAAATCTCAATATGGCTAATGAGAGTACCTTTGGGAAAGGCAATATGGGGCTGTCTTTAAATATGAGTTTGCACTGCACCATCTGTCCACCATTAACATTCGTGCTATTGTCCAGTGCCTTGGGATGTCCTCCCGATGTGAAAGGCGCTATACAAATGTAATTTGCATTGTATTGCAATTTTTTTCTGCTGAAAATTTAATGCTGGTTTTACACTTGGGGCTCAAAGGTATGAGGAGGGGTGGTTGGGTGGGAGGAAGGGAAATGGACAGGTACATAGCCTTAAATGTCAAACGTCAAAACAAAATGTTGGCCAAGCACCTTATTAACTTTTTGTTAAAATCAATGAAAAAGATCCTTTGGTTTATTCTCAACGTGAGCCAGATCAACAGAATGGATTTTTTTCAACACAGTAACATCATCTAACACTTCAACAGGTAACAGCAATTGATCAGATGGAGCACAATGTTCCTCTTGCTTTGCACCAAAATGTGTTTTAATCTAAACCTTCAGCATGCATTTTTTGCAATACTCCCACCAGCCATTGAAAGGCTGTCTTTAAATGGGTTTGAGGTTTAGGACAGAGTAGAAATGCAATTGGATTAAATGCAATTTAATGGAAGGGGTGGGGGAAGGGAGACCTTTCTCTCCATGACGTGTGTAATCATTTCATCCTCTTGGCCAACATATAATCCTGGTTTACGTGTGTGCACACTGAAGAGATACTACATTAGGATTACTTTCATTGCAACACACAGCAAATGTCAAATCGCATTATGTACCAGACACATTACTGGCAGAGAATATAACACAGCTAAAGGTTAAGAGTGTGTGAATTTGTATTTATTGCCATATAAAAAGGAAGATATGCCAACATACCACAATAAACTTGAAATACAAACACCTGTAGATTTTATGGCAGTATTAAAACAGCGGCATACTCTTTGACATTTCTTACTTTAAGGAGAGAAGGTAGTGTTTAATAATAATATTCCTTGCATTTGGTATAGTGCCTAAGCATATCGTTGCGATGTCTCAATGCCCTTCATAGCACATATAAAATGGATTGACTGGGTATTTTGTGGGGAAACACGGCAGCCAATTGAGCACAGCAGTGTCCCACAGACAGTCGTGGATTGAGCGACCAATTTTTTTTGGATGGATTATTACCCTTGGTAATCGACTAGTTGCAGGTAAACAGGTGTGTGGAGTAAGAAAACTTGCCTAAGGTTTCGCCCTGTCTGGGAATCGAATCAGGGTCCTCTCGCTTGCGAGGCGGGTACACCAACCACTACGCTACAGGTCTCCACGGGAGAAAGTGACAAGAGAGCGAAGGAAGCGAGGAGAGGAGAGAGTCCGGCAAAGGAGAGAGAGAGAGGTCTCAGATCATCATGTTTCAACTGCATTCTGAAAAATAGGAGAGGTGTACACGATCTGAACAGGTTTGCAATTGGACTTGTGGATGACGCTCACAATGCCTGGCTGCTGGAAGTGCACCTTGGATGACAGAGCTGTTAAAGCAGGGCAGCTGCAAAACATATTCTCCGTGTCAGCTGCAGGCGAGAGTGTCTCTGTACCACCTGGATCTGACAGACAGTGTGAATTACTGCGGGATGAAGGGCCCGAGAACGTTCCACACATATGGCGCCTTCAGGCCCCCGCCGCCAGCAGCTGCTCCATCAATTACAAGGAATAATCACAATTTAGGGAAAAATTCCAAATGTCTGTTGAATTGTAAGTTCAAGATCCTGGTCCTCACCTTCAAAGCCCTCCATGGCCTTGCTCACCCCCTCCCTTGCCTCCTCCAAGCCCTGACTCAAGAACCTCCTCTTCGACCGTGCTTTCAATCACCTTCCTCCCCCCCCCACCACCCCGCCCTCCACCCTCCCTGATCCCGACCCACAGCTCAGGTCCGAATCAGATTGTCCAGTGCCGTGGGACGTCCTCCCAACGTGAAAGGCACTGTACAAATGTAATATTGTTGTTGTAGTTGTGTTTTTTTTAAATCCCGCTCCGATTTTCTCTCCTGGAGGAGTCCACTCACTCCCTCTGGCGCTCAATACATAAATCCCTCAAGTGGATTTGTTATATTCTCTGGTGTTTCTACAACTCTCTGCTCTATCGTGACAGAAGCGCAGTGATTAAGGTGGGGAAAGGAATGAGAGAAATTAGTTAATAATTCATCAGCCTGCCTCCATCAATTGGTTTTGGGAGAACGCATCACCGAGCAGTGGAACTGGGTGTTATATGGTCTCAACAATGTAGAACACTCTTATTTCAGCTTATCAGTTACAAATCCAAAACAGTCCAACCAAAAACCCTTGACTCAGTTCTCCCTGCTTGCTGCTTTTCTACCTCCTAATTCCCTTCCATTGGTCCTCGTCAATTGGTCCTTCTTGTCTTAATGAGTATCCAACACTGGGTTCCCACTGAGTTATTGATAACCTTGCAAGTCAATATCATAACAGGGGGGTTGATTCAAGGCAGCAGAAAGATCATCAGCATCTCTTATTCAACACGTTCGGAGGAGTGGGAGTGGGAAGACTTAAGAGAAAGCAGTGAAGCACACCACAAACATTCAGCCATAATGATCAGCTTATAGATTATATCCAACAGAAAAACTGCAAAAGACAACTTTTTTAAATTGAGGTACAAACTTTTTATTGAGGTAAGAAATGACACTATACTGGAGTACAATCCTCAGCTATAAAGTAGGAATCCAAGGTATACACATTGAAAACTATACTACTACATATAAACAGGTACAGAACAGGAGACCAAAGTAAAGTTGAACGCTGTCTCCGTCATTTACAGGTGGAAGTGTATGGAATATTCACTGAATTCTGAATGCTCGTGAAGAGGTGTTTGCACACAGATGTGTTGCATTAATTGCAAGTTACTAATGCATTGCAAAATTCATGATCTTAAGTCCCAAGTTGCAAAGCCCCTGTTAAAAAGCCGAGCAAATAGTCCTGTCAGTCAATTTGCATTGTCAAGTTCTTCCCACCTTGTCAGACAGAGTTTGGGAACGGAGGTTTGGTTCTGAATATCGTCCAGATTTTTCTTGCCGTGATTCTCTTCCAAGTCATTCGAACATCTCAAAGCGCTTCACAGAATTGACTGTGTGGTGATTGTGTTTGTAGGCAAACGCAGGAGCCAATTTGTGCTGCCGGCTGGAATGCCACTCGATTGCTCATTTTGTGCCAATAGCTCAGGTTCTTTTGTGATTTACAATCCACTTGAAACCCTTCTGATCCGCTCCTACCTAGTCACACTGTTTCAAGTATCATCTTATATGGGAGTGTGTCCATACACAGCGTCTGCTCTTGTTATTCTGTACAAAGTAATAATGACCTTGCATTTGATATACCTTAGAGTCAGCAGGATTACCCTGTAAAGTGTAGTGATTGCAGCACCTGCACTTGTGTACTTCACACTTCACAATAATAATCCTAGCATTTGACATCTGTTGAGACATCTTAAAGTGCTTCACAGGATATAGTGTAAAGTGAATTGACTCTATATTTTGTGGGTGAAACGCAGCAGCCAATTGCGTACAGCAGCGTCCCACAAACAGTCGTGGATTGAGCGACCAAATTTGTGGGGATTTTTTGGAAGGAATACTACAACCCGGAAAATGATCTGCCAATTAGCTGACCACTAGATTCCTACTTACTGCTTGGTAAACAGGTGTGTGGAGAAAGGAATCTCGACCGAGGTTTAGCCCCTGCCTGGGTATCAATATCAGGTCCTCTCACTTGCAAGGCGAGTGCTCTAACCACAACACTACGGGACTCCACTTACTTGGAGGTATTGATATAAGACAGTAAGTCGGCGATGTCTTATGTACATTGCAATTCAAAAGGAAGCATTTCAACTGACTGGATAGATTAAACACTGGAAGACACAGGAGGTTTTATTTAATATTAAACCGACAGGTTCTTCTGCCTTCTTGTGCAAGGTGTTTTATGCAGTCTTATTGTTGTAATGGACTAGCATTGCTTCTATAAAAAGATATTCAATACATTGGAAATTAAAAAAACTTGTGGCCCCCTCCTAACTATAATCCTCTCGGCAACATTTATAAAACACTGTCGTTGCTCTCCAGCAACGATCATGCCAGCATGTCTACCTAATTACATCGAGCCCTCCTCTCTCTCCCTTTCACCAATGTCACCTTGTTTGTTTCATTGCAAAGCACACACCCACTCACCCTCAGAGTTGGGGGTTGAATCCCAGGTCTGGCTGATATAATAATAATAATCCTTGCATTTGTTATAGTACCTTATCACATCTTCGAGACGTCTTAAAGCGCTTCACAGAATATACTGTCATGGATTAGTTTAAATATATTATACTATATTGATATCTGGGATTTGAGCATCCACCTCGCTGTGAACAATTATTCCCAGATTTCACAAGCAGGGCTCCATCTTATTCAATCGCATTGAGGCAACGTTGAGGTGGCGATCATTAAAGTGATCATTGACCTCGACTCGGCGGATACCTTTAAAAGAGTCATCTACAAGCGTATGGGGAAAGAGCAGGAAAATGAGACTGAAATGATTGCTCATGAGGGAACCGGCAGACACGATGGACCGAATGGCCTTCTTCTGTGCCCTCAATCTCTATGGTTCTAAATAAGGTGAGAAACAGTGATGGGGCAAAAACGGGACGAGAAAAGAACCTTCACAAGGGAGCCCCAGAAAGTGAGACAGGGTTGAAAAACATCCAGCAGATAATAATAATAATAACAATCCTTGCATTTGATATAGCGCCTTATTACGTCTTCGAGACACCTCAAAGCGCTTCACAGAATATACTGTAAAGTGAATTGACTGTGTATTTTGTGGGCGAAACTACAAGATTCCCTGGTTCCAGTAGACAATGAGGAGTCTAGATTACCGTGCCCAATGTAACATGTAAGCAGAATACGTGTAAATCAGGCAGGTGTAATTACAGGGGTTTGGTTTTCCAGCAAATCTCAGCTCTTAAAAATGTTACAAACGCAATAAACACAAACGACACAATAATGTATACGTTCAGCATCAACCACACAGCCTGCGCTGAGCCGCTGTTGACAAAGAAAAGGTGAAAGAAATCATTTGAAACAAAGCCGCTCCATTTGAATTGCAAGCGATAGGTTTGTACTTTAACTCAGTGAGCAGTCTGGACACAGTAGCTCAGGGTGACCCTTTATCCTGTCTGCATTTAACTGCAGTGCAAGAGGAGAAAAATCTCATGTGTTTTCCCCCCCGTTTATGCCCTGGCAGACAGTGACTGCCTTCACCCCATCAACCCAAACTGGAATTCAACCACAGCCGGGAGGTAACAGGTCGAGCAGTATTTCTTAACGGGAGTTTCAGTCAGCCAACTCTGCTCTGGGAGTATGTGGTATCGGAGCACAGTCGCAAGGGATCGTCTGCGGAGGAGTTTGATTGCCATGGAGTGCACTCGGAAGCCCAAGCCTGCCTGAAGCTCCCGCACTTAAATTAAAATTCTTGCATTTGATATAGCGCCTTTTACGTCGGGAGGATGCCTCAAAGCACTTTGTAACAGTCACTGTAAATAATAATAATAATCCTTGCAGTTATCATGTCGGTGAGAAGTCTCAAAGTGACTGTGTACTTTGTGAGTGAAATGCGGCAGCCGGTTACACACAGCGATGACCCACAAACAGTCATGGATTGAATGACCCGATTTTTTTTTGCTTAAGGTGCGGTGATTGTATTTTTGTAAGCAAACGTGGCGGTCAATTTGTTCACATTAATGTCCCATTGAGTAACCAAATTTATCTGGGGGACGGTTGACCAGGACAAAGGGAGAAAATCCCTTCTGTTTTCGAATAGCACCACGGGATCTTTAATGTCTACCTGAACAGGTAGACGGGAACCTAGTTTTAATGTCTCATCTGAAGAAAGGCATCTCTGGCAATGCAGAGCATTCACCCAGCAATCTAATAACAATACTGTGTTTGATGTGGCGCCTTATCCCGTCTTCGAGACGTCTCAAAGCACTTCACAGAATATACTGTAAAGTGAATTGAATGTATATTTTGTGGAAAACACCCGGCAGTCAATTGCACAAATAGTCATGGATTGAGTTTATTATTACTAAATTATTATTATTATTTTAAGGGATTATTACCCCCAGAAAACCAATTAATAATCTCTTATACTTGCTGAAACGCCACCGGATGGAAGGTTACTCCTCTGGCCCTTTTCAAAACCAGTCTCTGAATCCTAGTTCTGTCTCAAACAGATAATGACTCAAACAGACCGATTTCAGTGAATCTTCACAGAGCAGTGGGAAGGAAAAATTATTTTTAGATACCCGTTATAGCCGTTGCAAAAAAAAAATCAAATTTTCAAGGGCAAAGGAGAGAGATTTGCCTGGACAGTCACTTTGACATTTCTGAAAGGGGAAGAGTTATCACTGACCAGCAAACTCCATCCGAGCCTCTGTTCACTCCTGTCAGACTTGGTCCAGCAAAATGACAGCAAACCTATTTGTCCTTTACTTTCTTGTGTCCTCCAAGCAGAGTCCTGAAATGTCCCCAAACCTCGGTGTACATCAGGGTGCCGACGAACACCACCGCTGTCCCTAACCAGTGCCAGAGGGTGAAGGGGTTCTCGAAGTAAATGATGGAGAAGATGAGGCTGACGAACTTGCGCAGGGTCACCACCAGCGTGACGGTCAGGGACGTGCACTCGGTCGTCAGAATGAAAACACCGCGGATACAGACATATCTGAGGAGGCTCCGTTAAGGAATGAATACGTACTTCCATATCAACCTGTCCGCTCCCACCGATCAGCGGGCTCTGGCCTGCTCCACTTCCCCCACCCTGCCTGCTCCACCAGCGGTGGTCTGGCCCTCAGTCTTTCTGCCACCAGTCCCTTCGCCTCACCCCCCTCTGTTGCCTCCTTTAAGACCCGTCTCAAGACTCTTCTTTAACCTCGCCTTATACAATTAAGAGGGGACGAACAGCGCGGGCCTGTGGAGTTTACAGAAATTAGACCGAGTCGGACTGAGTTGTACCAGTCACTAACCCGTGTGCTCTGCTGATGTTGGGGTTAACCCTGCGTTTGGTGTACAATCATTGGCAAGTGTGCAGTATAAATGTGGGTTTAGCCACACGGATAGCAAGATCTCAGCTTCAATCCCAATCAGAGCACTATAATTGTTCTCAGTGCCCAAGGTTATAGAGGTTTGGGAGAGGGGAGGAAAGAGGGGGGGAAAGTAGCCAGAGAGATGGTAGAGATGGAGCAGAGACAAAGAGTTTCGTGATTGGAAAATATCAATTTCTCCCGACCGCAAAATCGCCGACGTTGCACATTGAAAGGATACTGAGTCAGAACATTCAGCACCAGGTAGAGCCACATGATTGGTACCGTCATTCCCAGCAACGGCAGCTCCACTGGCTCTGCACAGACAAAATATCCCATCGGAAAACAAGCCACGAGGTCCAAGTGAATGGATTGAGATACAGTAAACCTCACACAAGTCGTATCAGTTGGGACCATACATTTAATATGATTTTATGCAAAGTATGAGTTGTCAAACTTGGATAGAGTATAAAATCTTGAACGGGACCTGGGCAGATGTACGACTTAGGCCATTATACGATTTATACAGATCAGACTTGTGTGAGTTTTACTGTACAAGAACATATATTCCTGTTCGTTAACTCAAACGCTACCCAAACCCTCAGACTCTAACCAGGAACTCACTCCCCAAAACATCCATATACAATAGGAACTCGGCACGATGCCATTTGTTTACTTACCTAAAACAGGGTACAGAAAGGTTGCCGGCTCACTGTAAAACACAGGCTGCCTTTCCGCCTGCTAAAAACTGGCCGACTTCCAAGGATCAGAGTGTCATCGACATCTTGCCCATCATGACCCAGACGTCGGACAGTTTTCATTTTTAAGCAGACAAAAAGCCAGGCAGCCATCTGCGCACACCTGCAGTGAACGGGATCGAACAATGATCTCGTCCAGTTATAGCGCTGGTTGGCATTTTATCCAACTACAGTGTGGTATCCACTCTACATCTCTACACTCATGTTATATGTAAACTGCACACACGAAAAATTGTATTGACTATCAGCTGTATATATATATATTAAATGTGTTTACTCAAGGAATAAGTGTTAGGGTTCAACTATTTCTTCACGTTTTGAAATGACCCAATATCAAAGATAATGTATAAATCTTTTTACCTTAAAAGAACAGGGCTCACCTGACTGACTGAAGAGGACTCCGTGTCTGTGAATATCAGAGGCAAAGAGGAGAAACCCCGGCAACGGTAGGAAGTGCTGGGGAGAGAGAGAGAGTTACAAACCATTTTAACACAGGGCATTGCCCAACACTGACCAGCACAGTTACTGCACTGAGGCACTGTAATTCCAGACGCGAATTGGACGCAGAATAATACTTTCTGGAATTAGATAAGCAGGATGTGTCCCTCCCAGGGAGAGAGTGCGCATTCCAGTTCAACAATCTATCTCTGGGATTTCCATGTGTTGGTTTGGAATGCACGGAAATCTCAGTTTGGTTTGGATACTCTTAAGCACGGTGATGGGTTTCCGCATGTGTCAGACACCCGGCTGACCAAAACAAAAATATGCGCCATCCACGTGACCTGAAGGAACCCTTCCTGCTCTCGTCACTTGACAGAGAGGAAATGGGGGTGGAGTATAAAAGGGTTAACTCACATTGTAAAACATGGCCTCCTTGGAGTGTTTGCCGTGCTCCTTATAGATGCTCTCCTGAAAGACTCCCATTCTCGCCGACATGAAAAGTGCAACGGTCAGCATACTAATACCTACAATGAGGGGGTGGGGGGAGTGGGAGAAGGTGAAAGGAAAAAGGAAAAGAAAAAAGGGGGTTTAGTAAGTGTCCCTCCACTTTTTCCCACCTGCAATGGGAAACATTTGGAATGACCATATTAATAATAATAATATTCCTTGCAGTTGATACAGCACCTTATCACGTCTTGGAGACGTTTCAAAGCATTTCACAGAATATTCACAGAGTATAATGCGGCAGCCAATTGCGCACAGCAGTGTCCCACAAACAGTCGTGGATTTAGTAACCAAGTTATTATTTTTGTGGGGGAGAGAAAGCGATCCACCAATCGACTAACAACCGGATTTAGTGACCAGATTATTTTTTTTAAAATTTCGATAAAGATGTAGTATCACCTGATGAAGGAATTTGCTTCTTGAATTATATCAGGGAATATTTGTCAACGAAGGGGGAATTGAAGAAAGAGAGAGAGAGAGAGAGAGAGAGAGGAAGCCTCCATCAATGATTAAAGATGGCTATTTATTGAACTTTGATTCAAAGGAGGAAGCATTCAGCAGTTTGCCTGGTTCCAGTGTCCCTATCTGGTCACAAGAGTAAGACATTTACCCACGTGAAATCAGCTGAGAATAGCCTGAGTACTAGCGAACAGGCTGTGGTTCAATATAACACGGAAGACTTTTCAGACGGGACCTTGAAAGGCAGCACCTATAACAATGCAGAATTCCCTCAGCGCTGCACAGGAAATGTCAGCCAAAGTGACGTGCTATCATAACTTCACAAAACTGCACAAAGGAAGGGGCACAACATAACGTCTGTGAACGAAAGCAGCCAATAGCAGAAATATTGTCTTGGCAGACCAACATGATCATTATTCCCAAAACCTTCTTGAAACCCTCTCTTACAGAAGCACTCAGACACCCCCCGCCCTCACACACATACAGTACACACCTCCACATCTTTGTGTGCGTTGAATATTTGGTCAAATATATGACCATGGGTGAACCCGATAAATTTGTTGGTACTTCCATCCACCATTAACTGACTTAAGACTTTCGTCATATTGTTACACTGTGAAAGAGAAGCCCTCCCCTCACCCTGGGATCGACCCCAGGTAACGCAGCCCGAAAAACAGTGTTCTGTCCAAAGGTACCATCCACACCCCAAGCAAACTACCCCAGACAGCCACAAGTTATCCTGAGGCACACAGTACAGTCGCCCTTGACTTGCACAGTAAAACTGATGAAGTCCATAGAAATGAGTTTCCTTACCTATCAGCCAGTGTATGAGGCTATGATCACCCGTTTCAATCGATGACTGAAACAAACAATTGATAGATCCGCAGAATGTTAGAAAAATAATCACATTTAAAACAGCGCATTTCACAGGAGATATTCTCAAAACGCTTCACAGGATTTACTGTAAAGTGCAGTAACTTATAGGTCACTGAGGCCGGTTTTGAAGCCGGGGGGGGACACGGGGAAGCAAGACAGAGGTCATTTGATTGCTAATTCCTTTCATCATTCTAAATACCTCAATCAAATCGCCCTAAATTAGTCTCCTCTGCTCAAAGGAATAGACCCAAGTCCACCCACCCTCTCATTATGCTAAGTCTCATCTTTTCAGGTATTTTCTAGTGAACCGTAGCTGGACACACTAAAGACTAGTAAGATTGTGTGTCCAAATATGAACATGGTAATTCAGATGAGGACTGTCCAACAACAAGTTTACATTTGTAAAGCGCTTTTCACGTCAGGAGAACGTCCCAAGGTGCTGGACAGTGTACAGCATATCAGACCTGAGTTGGGGTCAGGGGGGAGAAGGGAAGGGATGGGAAGGGGGGTGACCGACGGCATGGTCAAAGAGGAGGGTTTTGAGGTGGGACTTGAAGGAGGCTAAGGAGGGGGCGAGGCAGAGTGATTGGGGGATAGAATTCCAGAGGTTGGGGGCAGAGTGGCTGAAAGCTCTCCAGCCAATGGTGGTGCGGGTGGGTCGGGGGACGTGGACCAGGCTAGAGCCGGCTGAGCGGAGGGAACGGGTGGGTTTGTAGGGGCTAAGGAGGTCCAGAGGTAGGGTGGGGTGAGGCCATTGAGGGTTTTGTAGGTGAGGACCAGGATCTTGAACCGGACCCTCTGAAGGATAGGAAACCAGTGGAGTTGGGTGACAATGGGAGAGATGGGGTCGCGGAGTTTCGTGCAGGAGAGGACACGGGCTGCAGAGTTCTGGATTATCTGCAGCCTGTGGCGGGAGGAGTTGGGAAGGCTGACAAGCAGGGCGTTTGCATAGTCGAGCCTGGATGTGATATTTAGGACTCTAATGGGACTTGAAAGGTTGAATAACCCATTTCTGTGCTTCTAATCTATAGCGTTCTGTAAAACAAATACCAAAAATAGATAACTCTAAATGCGAAAGAAAAAAAATGCTTACCACTTGTTTGGCAGACATTAAGGTACAAATAAAAATCCCCACAGAGATCAAGGCTATTGAGATGTATTTTTCCAATGAATATCTATCAAGTAAACAGGGGATAGAAATAAGAAATACTCAATAAAATATCGATTCCACATTTACAAAGCTGTTGAATGTACAACTCACATAATATAGTTTTTATATTAATCACATAATACAATACATATATTATTCATGCGGGGCAGTGTCTCAGAGCGCTTTAATAATCCTTGCATTTGATATAGCGCTTGATCAAATGTGGTTAAGACGTCTCAAAGCACTTCACAGAATGTACTGTAAAGTGGATTGACTGTAGTTTGTGGGCGAATCGCAGCAGCCAATTGCGCACAGCAGTGTCCCACCAACAGTCGTGGAATGAATGACAAAATTAGGTGGTGACTGGAACAGAACAAGGCCATAAACATAATGTACACCAGACAAAATAACTAACCTCTTCTTCAATATCATAATCCCAAGGATCATACTGGCTATCAACGAGCCCTGTAAGGCAAAAAAGACGTCAAGTGAGTTGTGTGTTTTTTTGCTTCATTGACCTCAGAGACAAGGAGACAGCAGCATTTTGGAAAATTCTCAAATTCAGGCCCAATTTAGAAGCTATTTTCCTGTGGCTCTTAACAAGGATCTGTGGAAAAAAAGGCATCCAAATCAAAGCTGATTTGAACATTTTTCCCAAATTCTGCGATATCTAAATGTTTAAGACAATGGTCTTAGGTTAAGACCAATAATGAAGGCCTCGAATATGTTGGCCAAATGAAAATCTATTAAGTTTTTAAATTTCCTCCACCTCACACCATCTGCTCAAGGCAGTGATTGTGATATAATCACAATATATATAATATAATAAGTGTTTCTGGGCACTGACTGTCCTTCCTGATACCTCACCTAAGTGGCCACTATTCATACTCGAGTCTAATTACTGAATGTCAACAGATTGAATGCCCAGAACACAACAAAAAACAAATGAACGAAAGGTCACTTGACTAGTGAAGCCCTCTCCCTGCCCACATCACAATGCATGCATCCCTTCAACACTTCATCCCAATGCTAACAGTAATACTTCATCCCAATGCTAACAGTAGGAAAGAACTCAACAAGGTTGGTGGCTGCCGCATTACGCTCTTTGATCCCCTAAAACAATCAAGAAAAACCTCAGGAATTCCCATAGCGTCATGATTCAATACTTCAGTACTTCTTTGCCCCCTCTGATCTCATCCCTCTGGAACACCCACCCTACTGTGCTCTCATCACTGGATCAAGCTTGCTCAAATAAGTTTGTACGTTGAAAGATGAAATTCACTTAAGTGAGTGGCTGCTACTTACAGATCTGAAGATCATATGCAGCGGCATAGGGACGTTGAAGTTGAGGGAGTAATTGTTGATCACGCTTACAACAAAAAACATGGTCACCATAATTGTGTAATTCCTGGTGAGGAAGATAGGAGAGATTAGAATGAAACTAATGTGTGTCCTCCGCCTTGCTCCTTCCTTCTCCCATCTTCAGGTCGCGTCTGAAGATCTTCCTCTTCGACCGTGCCTCCCCGACCCCAGCGCGGCGTCGTGCTCTGCCATTGTCAAGTGCTCTGGGACGCTACTCTGCGTGAGAGGTGTAATATAAATGCAAGTTGTTGTGCCTGTAAGGACAGAGAACAGAGAGGACGACAGCTACCGGCAAGTTGGGCCAGATGGCCCGTTTCCGTGCCGTAGAATCTATATAAACCGCAATTAGAAAACAATTCAGTAAAGCATTCCCAATCGGCATCCAGCCCCAGCAGTGATCTCCCATAACACTGGATATAGCAGAGTAGTCAGCCAGGCTTAGTTGACTAGCACTCTCATCAACGACAAATACATTTGAACGGCGCCTTTCATGCCCGGAGGACGTTCCAAAGTGCTGGACAGTCAGGGATTTGGACCCGAGCTGGTGGTTGGGATCAGGATGGATGGAAACTATGGAAGGTAGGGGTAGGAGGGCGGCCGAAGGCGCAGTCCAAGAGGAGGGTCTTGAGACGTGCCTTGAAGGAGGCAAGGAAGGGAGCGAGGCGAAGGGACCGTGATGGAGTTTCACAGGGTTGGGGCAGAGAGGCAGGGGTGGGGCGGGCCAGGCCGGGTGGGGGACGTGGAGCAGGTTGCAGCCCGCTGAGTGGAGGGAGCGGACAGGTTGAAATGGGGTCGTCAGAAAGTTGTGAGTTCAAACCCAACATTGGGACTTTGAGCTTCTTCTCCTCTCCCCCACCCACCCACTCCCCATATTTCCTCTGACAGCTACTTGTTGAAGATGCACCCTGCCCCTTCAACCCCCACCCCAACACTCCCCCTCCCCTTCAACCCCCACCCGTGCCAAAGTACCTGAACGGAATGAATCGGGGCTTCCTGAAGAAATTAGCTTCGAAAATCAAGCCTTCCAGAGCTATAAATAGGAATTGTGCGAAAGTCACTATATTCCCGCATCCTGGAAAACGCCTGCAAGGTGGGAAAAAAAAGGGATTTCAATGAATGCATCAATCACATTAAAATCGTAACGGTCAATTCTCCTGACAATTTTAAGCTCTGGTTGAAAGAATTCCTCATCAAAAGTCTTAAATATCCTTTGCAGACAAGATGAGAGGGTCCTAACTTTGGGAGGAGAGGCTTCTGAGCATCAGCTTTCAAGCAGAAAGTAAGATTTAATTAACGAGCAATCCTAAGGGGAACCACACTGGGTGACACTGAAGATCATGACGCTGTTTAAGCTGAAGCACACTTCCCATTGATAAGCACCTCCTTCCACATTAAACACTATCTACTTAGGAAATAGAATCACAGAATCCTACAGCACCAGAAAGAGGCCATTCGGCCCATTGTGCCTGTGCCGGCTCTTTGACAGAGCCATCCAATTAGTCCCACTCCCCCACTCTTTCCCCGTAACTTTGCAATTTTTTTTCTTTTCGAGTGATGATCCAATTCCCTTTTGAAAGCTATGATTGAATCTGCACCACCACCCTTTCAGGCAGTGCGTTCGAGATCGTAACAATTTGCTGCGTAGAAACAAAATTAATAATAATAATTGGACTTTAACTAAAGTCCTCTCCATTTGCCTGTTGGTGGTTCAGATTGAACCTTTCAATGGCACGCTTTTTAATAATAATAATAATCCTCGCATTTGATATAGCGCTTTTCACGTCGGGAGGACGTCCCAAAGCGCTTCACAGAACACACTGTAAAGTGAATTGACGGTATATTTGTGGGCGAACGCGGCGGCCAATTGCGCACAGCAATGTCCCACAAACAGTCGGAGATTGAAAATGACCAATTTATTATTGTTTTTGGTTTTGGAGGGATTATTATTAGGCTCTGTGTGGAGTAAGGAAACTTGCCCAAGGTTTCGCCCTCTGCCTGGAATTGAACTCAGGTCTCTCACTTGCAAAGCGAGTGCTCTAACCACTGAGCTACAGGACTCCACAGGACTTTTAAAGAGCGCTCCTACAATATTGCTCCTACGTCCAAATGTACAATAAAACAGAATAATTTGGTTATGTCAAACAAACGTTACTACACTTCAAAAAGTGTTAGTTTCTTTGATTCATTTTGACATCACAATTTTATCAATTATTATCATTACAACTGTTGAGATTCTTATTGATTGAATAGAATTTTGTATTCAACCCCAACATCATGCAGAGAACAAACAGGAGAAGTGTTATTGAACGTGATGGTATATTGGACTTAATGGCCTGAAGTTAAAGGGCTGTTTTATTGAAAATCTCTCTCTAAGGCTACTTCAGCAACCTTACATGGGTCACCTCCAAACTAATTTCCCAAAAGACATTGTAAGCAGTCAGTTTGAACAGTGTCTCATGACGCAAATTGAGTTTAAGGATATTAGCATGGAAATTCAAATATAGAATTTGCATTCTCCGCTGCTGGGAAAATCTGAACTTGGGAGCTTTATACCTCCTGACGTTGAAACTTGTATCTATTCCTGCACCTATCTAGGGATGTACAAATGCAATCAGTAGCCCCCAATGTGATCAAAGGCAAAAATTTGAGAGGAAAAATTATTGGCGCGGGTTCGGTAAACTGACTTCACTCCTTCCTCTCCCGCCACTCCCTTCTCGATCCCATCCAATCGGGCTTCCGTGCCACCCACAGCACAGAAACAGCCCTGGTCAGTGACAAATGACATTCTGTCCATCTGCCACCAGTGCTCCCTCTGCCTCCTCGTCCCTTCTTGACCTCTCTGCTGCTTTCAACAATGTCAACCACTCTATCCTCATCCACCTCACCTCAACCTCCACGGCGCTGACCTTGATTGGTTCAGATCGTACCTCTCACACCGCCTGCACTTCATCTCCTCAAATGGCTTCTCCTCCAGCCCCCGGACCATCTCGTGTGGCGTTCGTCAGGGCTCTGTCCTTGGTCCCCTCCTCTTCAATATCTATATGCTCCCTCTTGGTGGCATCATCCGCAGACATGGGGTCAACTTCCACACGTATGTGGATGACACCCAACTCTACTTCTCTGCCTCCACCCTTGACTCTAGGACCACTGCTGTGCTGACAGAATGTCTAGTCACACATCAAGTCCTGGATGAGAGCTAACTTTCTTCAGTTGAATGTCAACAAGACCGAGGCTCTCCTGATTGGCCCCTGACAGCGCCTCCTCACCTCAGGTACTGACAGCATCACCATCCATAGTTGCCCACTCCATCCTGCAGTCCCTCCACCTCGCCCCCTCCCTTGCAACCTTCAAGACACACCTCAAGACCCTCCTCTTCTATCGTGCTTTTGATCTCCCTGCTTCACCCTTCCCCCACCCCGACCCTCACCTCGGGTCTGAAACTCTGTCTGTCCAGCAACTTGGGACGTCCTCCCGATGTGAAAGACGCTATTCAAATGTAATTTTGTTGTTGTTGGAAGCCATCCCCTGATGTAAGCAGATGATTTCGAAATCTACTTCACTGGTACTTTTGATTCCAGATCCACTCACTGATCCACTGTCTGCTTGCTTGTCAGATATCAACAACAACTTGCATTTATATAGCGCCCTTCACACTGGACATTGCCCCTTCCCTTGCCTCCTTCAAGACCCATCTCAAGACCTTTGACCAAGCCTTCAGTCATCCTCCTACCCCCTTCCCTCTTTATTTCAAACCCTTCACTGACCAGCGCCTTGGGACGTCCTCCCAACGTTAAAGGGCACTATATAAATCCAATTCGTTGTTGTTGTTGTTTGTTGATGAGAGCAGTCAGTGCCAAGGACTGGTGATATCCCAATGCTGCTCAAGAGAAGTCCGGTAGCGTACTGGTTAGAGCGCACGCCTCAAAGCAAGAGGACCCGGGTTTGATTCCCGGGTGGGGGGAAAACCTTAGGCAAGTTTCCTTACTTTCCTTCCTTCCTTCGGCAAGTTTTGAAATCAAGATCCTCATCCTCACCTACAAGGCCGTTCACGGCCTCGCTCCCTCCTACCTCTCCGACCTACTATCCCCCTACTTTCCTGCCCGTACCCTCCGTTCCTCTGGCTCCGGTCTGCTCCACATCCCCCGCCCCAACCGCCCTACCATCGGTGGCCTTCAGCCTCTCAGCCCCGAGGCTCTGGAACTCTATCCCCCAGTGCCTTCGCCGCCTCCTCCCTTTCCTCCTTCAAGGCCGGTCTCAAGACCTTTCTCTTTGACCGAGCCTTCAGCTCCCCTCTCGACTCTCTACCCCCTCCTCGCTCCCTCCCTCCCTCCCCTCCCCTCACCCTGACCATTTCCCCCCAATGCTCAGGTCCCGACCCAACTGTCCGGCGCCTTGGGACGTCCTCCCGACGTGAGAGGCGCTCTGTAAAGGGAATCTTGTTGCTGTTGTTGTTACTCCACACGCGGTAAGTAAGTAAGTAAGTAAGTAAGTAGGAACCCGGTTGTTAGTTGATTGGCGGATTGCTTTCCGGGAGTTAAGAAAATAAATAATAATGGGGTGCCCTCGACCCGCGGCTGGTCGCGGGGGGCGCCGCTGCGCGCGGTCGGCTGCCGCGCTTCGCCGCGAAACGTAGTCGATTGGCTTTGCAGGAGATTCCCCGAAGAGCCTCGAGACGCTCCCAAGGACGAGGTGATGAGGCGCCGCATCGGGCGCGAGGATTATTCTTATAACGGCGGCAGTAGCCCTCGCGCTCGAATGCAGCGCCGCGTCGCATCTTCGAGACGCCTCGAATCGTTATATATTAAGGGGGCGACGGGAGGGGGAACAGGCTGGAGGGGCTGGATGGCCTCGTCCTGTGCCCTGTGGTGCCTGGTGGCCACCGAGAGCCACGAGGACACGACCCTCTCCCCCTCCCACACCCCCACCACACACCCCCTGACAGGGCCCCAAAACGGTCCCTCTCACCTGACCAACAGCTCCAGGAACACCACGTTACTGGTGCAGCCCGTGAACACCAGGCCCACAGCGAAGCCTGGGTGCATCCTGACTGGGATCTGCTTCCCTCCTCCGCACCGAGACACGTCCCTCGGCTCCGACTCGAGCTCCAGGTTCCCAAGGCCCCGTCCGCTTTCTCCCGGGGCTCTGCGCATGCGCCGCGCATGCGTCGACGCCGTCGCCGCGCTAGGCACGCCGGGAGATGTGGTTCTCTTCTCCTCTTCCGGCGGCATCGCCGCCGCCACCACCACCCCCACACCCCGCTGCACGCCGGGAGTTGTAGTCTTGGTCCCCCTCCCCTCCCGGGAAGCAATCAATTGACTACAACTCCCAGCCACTCCCCGGCTGACAGGGATGGCTGTGGCCATCATAGCAACATATAAATATAATAAACATCATAACAGTAATAAATAATAGTAAATATCACAATACATATAATGACAGTCACCAAAATAATAATGAATAATAAATATAATGATAAAATTGATAATAAGTATAGTAATACTGAACATAATAATAATAAATAATAACAAACATAATAAAAATAATGGATACAATAATAAACATAATACTACATATAATAATAATAAGCATAATAATAATAAATAATAATAAATACAATAATAACAAACATAATAATAAATAATAAATAAATAATAAACAATTAATAAATACAACAATAATAATCATAATAATTATAAATAATAACAAATAATAATAAGCATAATAATAAATAATAATAAACATAATAATGGACAATAATAGACATAATAATAAACGTAACAATAATAATCATACTAATTATAAATAATAATAATAATAAGAAGAAGCGTAATAATAAATAATAAACATAATTATAATAAATAATAATTATTAATAATACAAAATAATAATACCAATCAATAATGATAATGATAATAATAATAGATAATAATATTAATAATAAAAATGACATTCACAAAATACTTTTAAAATAATAAAAATAACAAAAACAACAACAATAATAAATAATAATAAAATAATAATACAAATAATAAAAACAATAATAAAAATAATAATAACCCTAATAAACAACAATAATAAAATAATAATAATTCTAAAAACAGAAGTCGCTGGAACATAGAGTTCTGATGAAAGGTCATCGACCTGAAACATTAATTCACTTTCCTCTCTCTCCATAGATGCTGCCTGACCTACTGCGTGTTCCCAGCGACTTCTGTTTTTATTCAGATTTCCAGTATCTGCAGTATTTTGCCTTTTATAATAATAATCCTTGCATTTGATATAGCGCCTGATCACATCTTCAAGACAGTCTCAAAGCGCTTCACAGAATGACTGTAAAGTGAATTGACTGTATATTTTGTGGGTGAACCACAGCAGCCAATTGCGCACAGTAGTGGATTGAGTGAACAAATTTTTATTTTACTTGGAGGGATTAGTACCCCCGGAAAAGCAATCCGCCAACTGGGTTCCTACTTACTGCGAGGTAAACAGAGGCATGTGGAGTAAGGTTTGCTTAAAGTTTCGCCCAACCCGGAAATCAAACCCAGGTCCTCTCGCTTGCAAGACGAATGGTGTAACTACTGAGCTACAGGACTACACAACTACTGTTGTGGTAATAGTATCAGTTGAGCCAACTTTTGAAGGTGAATAAAATGTTTTTTTGAAGCAGAGGGGAAATATCCTTCATAATCTATCCTGTTAAGTGCTTCAAGACCTCTCAACGACGTGATAAGGGTCAAGGATTATTATTATTATAAAACCATCAATCATAGTTGCTTTCTATTGTTCAAGGGATTGAAACCGATGAAGATATGTTTAAAAAAAATCATTGGTGAACTTTAAACATAATTTTCAAATCTTTCTTATAACTGGGTTGCATGTTTATAGGAAATCTATGTATTGGGCATCTATTTTTAGGGATAGACGCCCTGGAAGCATGCATTCAAGTTACAAAAAAGGTACGCTAAAAATGGCCTAGCGTGTAAAATGTTGGTCTGATGAAGCACTTTTTTTATATTTAAGTGTGTCCGATATTACAAATACCTCGCATTTGACATAGTACCCTATTGCTATATGATCTAGCAATGATATAGAAAGTTCCAGGTGCTATCTGATTATTTCCAGGATGGGCTCTCAACCATTACTGATCACTAATTCAGCTGATATGCTGGACAGAGCAACATCCAGTAAAAGCGGTGTGATTTCACTTATTTCACTTTTCCGCATTGCAATAATCAGCACATGACATTGCTCGGGTCTAAAATGCAGGTCGGTCATAATCATAGCCCATGGGCTAACCTGTGCTCAAATGCATACACATGCCCTTATAATGAAATAATTGACCAATAAAAAGGTGACAGAATTACCTGCAATTCACTTCATCATTAAGGGCACGTACTATCAATTTGAACTTGGTTTGCCCATGGGCTAATAACCCAACTTGCATTCTAAAGCCGCAGTGTTAGCATAGAACCACCGAGCAGCACAGAAGAAGGCCATTTCGCTCAATGTGTCTGTGTTGGCTCTTTCAAGAGCAATCCTTTCAGTCCCATTTAGTAGTTCTTCGGCCATACTTTGCCCCTGTAGTTTACTCCTTTTTTTTAATCTAGATCCCTTAAGGCGCTATATCAAATGCAAGGATTATTATTATTGTTATCATTATTGAAACTCAACATGGATTATGCCACAACCACTGCTCTCAGCAGAGCATTCCATCATTCTCCTCACCTCCCTATTTACTCTAATACAACACAAATTGGCCCGTTCCAGCAGGCTTCAAACAAAACATACCTAATCATTCAAGAGAATGATTACTGCACTACAGCAACTACACAGAGCCCCAGAACTGTTTTCCCCTGTCGCCATGTGTCAAGGGCTGGACACTGAAAGGGAACTGAATGATGGAGCCACGACATTTTGCATTGCCTCCTGGCTGCAGGAGAAAGGGGAGACTGAATTTGAAACCTGGAGCTCGATCGTACTCTGAAGTTTCTTCCGTGACACCGTGCCAATCAGAATTCTCCAGCGAGTATTTTGCTGTGTGTGAATTGGTTGCCAAAAAAATAGATAAGTTACTAGACTTTACAGTAAATCCTTTGAGATTTGAGATGTCCTCCTAATGTGAAAGGCGCTATCTCAACTACTATTAATAATAATAATCATTGTTGCATTTGACGCAGCACCTCATCATGTCTTTGCGATGTCTCAAAGTGCTTCACAGAATATACTGTAAAGTGTATTTTGTGGGTGAAACCCGGCAGCCAATTCTGCACAGCAGTGTTCCACAAACAGCCGTGGCTTGAGTGACCAAAGTATTGTTTTTTTTTAAAGTATTACTGTTTATTATTAGTCTGTGAATGTGTTTAATGCTCAAACACTATCATCTTGAATTCAGATGAGGGCTTGGCTATTTCCAAAGCTGGAATATAGTGTACGCTTTGAAGATACTTTTCGGTTATGTTTTCAGATAATTTGTCATACAAATTGCTCAACTTGAGCTACAGTGGTCTGTTTGAAATTAATCCGTGGAAGCTCTTGTCTTAAACCGCAAATATGGGTTTGATTTATTCTTAAAGCCTTGCTTGGAGCAATCTCGTAACCCAAGTTAATGATCACACCATTGCAATCAGGCAGGCTATGGCTATGGAGATACTGAACATTGACCTTTTAAGAGATATGTGCACATACAACATCAACAACGACAAATTATATTTGCATAGTGCCTTTCACATCAGGAAGACGTCTCAAGGTGCACTACTCAATGCTGACTCAAGGATCTCGTAAGGACTGCTCATGTGTCCTTCCAGCTGAAACAGAAAGAAGAAGAATTATCAAATAATTGACAAATTATCTGAAAGCGTTACTGAAAATCTGATAAGTATCTTCGAAGCATACACTACGCTCCAGCTTTGGAAATAGCCAAGCCTCATCTGAATTCAAGATATTGGTGTTCGAGCCTTAAACACATTCACAGACTAATAATAAACAATAATCCTTTAATAAATAATGATAATAATTTAGTCACTCAATCCACGGCTCTTTGTGGGACACTGCTGTGCGCAATTAGCTGCCGCCTTTCACCTATCAGATATACAGTCAATTAATTTTACGGTATATCCTGTGAAGCGCTTTGGGACGTCTCAATGAGGTGATGTACCAAGTGCAAGGATTATTATTAATATTATTATTCATTTTGGTGAACTGAACTTTGCTCGCTCCCCATATTCTTATATAGCTGATGATGTTCATGCCTCCTCTGTCCAAATATTCTGCCATCACTGTCTACAATTAGTATTTGATGAAATGCAAATTTGATATAACAGCAAGTTGAAAGACTATTACGCTGAGAAGATTTGCCCTAGTGCCTGAGGTCTTCTGTGTTCATGGTCTTTTGAAGGAATGAACACCAAAAGGTCAAAGCTCTTTAGCTGATGATTGTCTTTCCCTTCAGGTGAATTTTTTTTCATCAGATATTTTTTGCATTTTAATTTTTTTAAAACAAATAAAAATAAATACCCTTTGGACTAGTTTCTCCTCGCTGAAAGGCAACTAGAGAAATGTTACTCATCGTGGTAAAGTCTGTAGTCCATGCGTGTATTTGGCTTTGCACCAGTCACTTTACCCTGTGTTATACGAATGTAATTTGTTGTTGTTGTTGTTGTGGTGCTGTGTTGCGTTTTGTTACGTTGTGTTTTGTTGAGTTGTGTTGCATTGCATTCTATTAATACAGTCAATCCACTTTACAATATATATTCTGTGAAGCACTTTGAGACGTCACAACGACATGATAGTAATAATAATCCTTGCAGTTGATACATCACCTTATCACATCGTCAATGCAATGAATGCTAACGTAATACTTTCATTTTAGTCACTCCCAGATCTGCGGTATATAAATGCAAGTGGTCGTTGTTTCCTAAGGTTTCACCGTGTCCGGGTCCCTCTCTCTTGCACCTATTGTATTGAACCTATTACATAGCATTTCAGAGCTGAATTTGGCAAATTCTTAAACACGGCTTTAATTTTGAAGCTGTTTTTCTGTACTTTCTTTTGAAGAATTCAAAACAAAGTGTCTCAAAGCATTGACAAATATAACGGCTGATATTTGGCAATCGCTAAATCTACAACCGATAACAACCTAAAGCACAACGGAGTCAGGTAAGTTTTTTTTTGTGGGAGTTTTATTATGAAAATAAATCATTTGTCCCCCGAGGCAGAGCAGCTCAGAAGCGAGTCAAAAAATTATCGCCATAAATACCTTCCGTTTGTTTAGGGATTATACCCAGGTGCGCCGAGGAATTTGCTGTTCACTGGGAAATGACCTTTCCTGATCCTTTTGGAATCTATAAAACTAGTATCAGGGGATACATTCTGCATTTTACAATACAGCTACCACCTCCACGTATATGACGTGCCATGTGCAAATAAAATGTATTAATAGCCCTGCGAATTGAGGCGAGAAAGGGGTGGTGTTTCATCACAATGTGGTGTTGAAGGTCATTCAAAGTGGACAATGATCGTGGCGTGATCCCTTAGGTAAGAAGCTTATCTTCAGACCGCGATATTGAATCTTAGAGTCAGAAGAGGTACATAATGAAATGGCGTTGTGCTGTGCTTTGAGATCTATAGAGATTGCGGTTTTAGCTGAGGCTGGGCAATCAGATACAGCACAGGTATGTAACGCTCACTTAAAGAAAGAGGAAAGCACAGCTGCTTCCAGTCAGACTGATCTGTGGTGCATTTTTATGTACAATATTCGGTGCTAATGCAGACATGATCAGTGGAGTCGAGACCCAGTCAGTTCAAATATTATTGCAGTGATGGGTTGCATTAACAGGAGGACATGGTGTGAAACCAATTTTGTAGCTGTATAAGGCATCCTTGAAACTCCATCTGGAATGAGGTCTGCAGACATGGGTCACCCCATCACAAGAGGGTAATATTCCCTTTGAGAAACTGTAATGCCGAACAAGCAGGATGATTCCAGGTTTGAGGAACTCAACAGGGGCCGGATGCCTGGAGTTCTTGCACATCGCCAATCCCATTGCACTGAATTGAAAAAAAAAAGCCTTTGTTTCTTTCCTATTAATAATAATCCTTGCATTTGATAGAGCGTCTTATCAGGTCGATAAGACGTCTCAAAGCGTTTCGCAGAATATACTGTAAACTGAATTGACTATATTTTGTGGACAAAATGCAGCAGCCAATCGCGCACCGTGGTGGATTGAATGACCAAATTATTATTATTTTTTTTTGGAGGGATTATTACCCTCGGAAAGGAATCTGCCAATCGACTAACAATTGGGTTCCTACTTACTCAAATAAACAGACGCGTGTAGAGTAAGCAAACTTGCCTTCGGTTTCGCTCTGCCCTCTTTGCTTGCGAGGCGAATGCTCTAACCACTACACTACAGGACTTCACTAATACAAAAATATATAACTGGACATACATTTGTGTTGTGCCATATTTATAATAACGATTAAGATCACGAGAGATATTCAGATGCAGAGGCCATTTGGCACATTTGATATTATTCTTTAGGACCACTTACCATTCCAGCTTCAGTTGTCTTTTTTTAAAAAATCAAGCTTTTTGGCTTCCGTCTTCCTGATAATCTTTACCAGTTGCTATTTGCCATCTGAGTGGAGAAATACTTCCTGGGTAACATCTCAGAGCACCTTATCACGTCATTGGGATGCCTCAAAGCGCTTCACAGGATATACTGTAAAGTGAATTGACTGTGTACTTTGTGGGCAAAACACGGCAGCCAATTGCACTCAACAGGGTCCCACAAACCGCCGTGGATTGAGTGACCAAATTATTCATTTTTATGGCTATTTGTCTAAAAATACGCAGTACAGTGAATCCTGTGAAGAACTTTGAGATGTCCTCCCAACATAAAAGGTATTATAATATTATTATTATTTGCAGGGTGAAACTGTGCAGTTTCTCTTGGTTAGAGCTACATTTATCATTACCTCGCTATGATCCTCGCAGCTTTTTCTTTGGAGCAAAGTCAGCATTCAGACAGCATCGAGAACCATTGCGCCCTTCGTTTTCTTGGCAGTAAACTCTCATTCCAGCTCCCAGCGTTTTCTGAATAGCTTTAAGTACAGCAACAAAATATTTTTTCACCCCGAAACGGCAGGTGGTGGCAGCTAGTTCTGTGCAGATCGACACATCATTGCCCTGCCAGCATCCCATTAACACAAAGTGCAAATCTGTCTCCATCTGTGCACTGACATTCAGTGTTACAAGTTGGATGATTGATTTGACAGGTCGTTGGAATTTGAGATTATGCTTAGATTGGGAATGTATTTGCAGCAACTAAAAGTATTTAAGAAAGAAAACCTTTGCTATATCTGGACCTTTTGCCCATTTAATCCTTCATGGTACCTTCAGGTAAGTTTCCTTAGTCCACACCCCTCATGTTTACCTAGTTATAAGTAGGAACCCTGATGTTAGTCGATTTGTGGACCGTTTTCTGGGGGGTGGTAATAATCCCTCAAAGAAAAAATTGGTCACTAAATCGTCGACTGTTTGTGGGACACTGCTGTGTGCAATTGGCTGCCACGTTTCGCAAACAAAATGCACAGCCAGTTCACTTTACAATATATCCATTAAAGAGCTTTGAGACATCTGGACGACAGGATACGTCGCTATATCAAATGCAACGATTTATTCATATTTATCATTATGTTAAATTGATAATGTATCTAACCATCTGGGATCCAGGTAAAAATGTAATTTGTGAAGGAATGTGTCAGCTCCTGTTCATTTATAAAACTCAGAGCTCCAGCGGGGAATGGGAAGTGAGGAGGAAGGGGAAGTCAGGTAATAAAATCAATAATAATCCTTACATTTGACGCAGCGCCTTTCACATCAGAGAGACGTCTCACAGAGCTTGGTTGGTATATCCTGTAAGGTGTAGTGATCATGTATTATTTGGGCAATAGCGACATACAATTTGTGCACAGCAATGTCCCATTTAGAATCACAGAGTGAGTGACCAATTTTATTTGATGGGTTGTTGGCCAGGAGACCGGGAGAGAGAAACTTCCTTCTCTTTTCGAATAATGCCATGGAATCTTTAATGTCCACCTGAATATGATCCTTAACCACATGGGGGTATAACCACCTGTTGATGTTCTCAAGGTACCTAAAGATACGAAATCCCTCCTGCAATGTGTGTTCACGTCCCAGATTGATTCCCCCGGTCCTGTATCTTTCAGAAAGTGCGAGTGGATTGGAACCTAATCTGAATCAGTCAGTCAGTCAGCTATATGCCTGTCTGTCATTGCCTATGTAACAACATCCTCCGCGGACATCTGTTATACTATTTTTAATGTAATTCAGAAAGTGTTGAGGACTATTTCTGTAAATGCGGTATGATTGTCATGCAGGTCTGGCGTGTTCAGTTATCTCATCAATTGGAGTAAAAAGAAAACCTCTATTCACACAAAGTGCAGCGATTTATATATCCCAACCTATTTTGGGGGCAGATCTTGTCTTATATTAACAAAAAAATCCAAAGAACAACAGTAGCAATTCTTGTTCCAAGCAAGATCAATGTTTAAATGAATTTGCCTACAGATACGCAGTCACAATTTCAAAACTGATGTACTTTTGAGACATTTTTTATTTTATTATAATAATAATAATCCTATTTGATGTAGCGCCTTATCGCATCGTTGCGACGTCTCAAAGAGCTTCACAGAATATACCGTGAAGTGGATTGACTTTATTAAATTGATTTAAATTGAGATGGTTTGATGACCATCTCTCCCCTCTTTCAAGTCTCGCTCGAAAACCTTCCTCTTTGACCGTGCTTATGACCACCTCCCCCCTCCCCCTGGCTCAGAATCAGGCTCTGCTACTGTTAAGTACTCTGAAACACTACCCTGCGTGGAGGACCAAAGACCTTCTCCCTGGACTCAGTCTCTGTCATGTTCCATGTTATACAGCGCCCCCTTCACATAGGGTAGCGTCCCGGAACGCTTGATGGTGGCGGAGCACGATGCCAAGTCTGGTGGGGGGAGGTGATTGTAGGCACGGTCGAAGAGGAAGGTCTTCAGGTGCGATCTGCAGATGATGAAGGAAAGGGGAAAGGCAGAGGGATAGAGAAAGAGCCTTCCAGAGTTCAGTCTGGTTCGGATGCTTTTAAGCATGGTGATGGATTTCCTGTGGGTCAAGACACCCAGCTGACCAAAAAAAAAATTATTCTCAGTACCTGTTACCCTGTGGAAAAAAAAACGAAAGCTTATCCCCTGACAGTAACTCTTTGGTTCTGTCTCAGCCACACTTCACTCATCTTATTTTTTTTTGTTTTGATAAATTGACAGGAATAATTTCTTATTTGAAGTACCGTCGTACACCTGGCCAGGTGGATTCCCTGGAATGTTAATTGCGCTCAATCTACCAACCTCTCGTAACAAGGGACAGAGGCAGCAGAGTGGTGCTGTGGTCGGGGTGGGGGGGGGGGAGAGAGGGGAGGTGGGGGGAGATACATTTTTTCCCAACGGCGTAGCCTCGTACAACCACTCATTCATTCAGGCATGGAAATAAGTACATTTCTGACCAGATCAGCTTCACGTCTTTCTTTTTCCTTTCCACTTGACCTGTACATCAATTTTAAATGGTCCTTCAGGACCAATGAGTTTCAGGCCCACTTTCATCTTACCTTATCCCTTCACTGAAGTGCCTACACAGCTGCCACAATACAGTAAAAAAAGTTTTATTAAGGAGAGTGATATTTTTTTGGGGGGGGGGGGCGGGGGTTTATGCCGATGGATAAAAGGCGCGGTGCTCTGAAATGATTTGCAGGAACTCTATAAAGCGAAGGGTTTGGAATATGCCAAGGTATGTTTTATTTCAACTCCGATTGGGGATTAATGTTGCAAGCTGTGGCGGCAGGGTTTCAAGCAGGAGATGATGTTGTAAATTGGTTCCATCTCATTTTATGGACTGGAGGGCCAAGATGTACAGTTCTTGAATACTCTGGTTTGGAGAGGAAACTACAAGGCAGCTTCTCAGTGCCTTTCATCATCCTATACTCACACACACACAAACACAGACACTCACTCACTTATTTTCAAAGATAATTTCAAAGGCAATTGCTTGCCTCACGAGCAAGGGGACTGGGTTCAATTCCCGGCACGGCAAATCGTTTTTGACTGTGGGACACTGCCGTGTGCAACTGGCTGCTGTGTTTCGCCCACAAAAATATACAATCAATTCACTTTACAGTATATTCTGGGAAGCGATTTGAAACGTCTCGAAGATGTGATAAGGCGCTACATCAATTGCAAGGATTATTATTTAAAACCTCATTCCCCAGATAAGGTTGGTTATTCAAATCATGGCTGTTTGTGGGACATTGCTGTACACCCACACGTGGCTGCCACATTAATCTACACATGCATAGTCTACACATCACAGTAAAATCCTATGAAGTGATTTGAGATGTCCTCTCAACATGAAAGATGGAGCTTAGAGTTTGTGAGAGCCTGATAGTACTGTGCTTTTTAGCTAACATTAACAAACCTCAGGTATTCAAGCATTTACAATTTAAAGTTCATTCGGTTTTAGTTCGACCACAACCTAAGTAGTAATAATAATAATAATCCTTGCATTTGTTGTAGCACATTATCACTTCATTGAGATTCAAAGTGCTTTGCAGAATATACTGTAAAGTGGATTGACTATATTTTGTGGGCGATTATAAAGCCAAAGTAATTGGATCGGGATTGGTGGCATAATGCCACAGAGTTTACATCAATTCAATATGATTTTTACTTTGAATTGCCAGATTCTACTAAACAGACCAGGTAAGACTACAGAAGTTTAAGGTCTGTTGTATATTATTAATGTGTCTTAACATCGACCACTCAACGTCCATACATGCGAGAGCATACGTTGGCTCCATTTATGAAATATGTGACATTCCTTACATGCCATTGCTGAAGCTGGTGGAAGAGGATTGTCAGATTTTGCTGTAGGGAACATGCAAGCCCATCTGATTCTGATCAAACGGAAGACTTCCTTTCCAAAACATGTTGGACTCAGCAGAATGTTTCTATAATTTAGAAAAGAAATCCAGATGAATTCTATGCTAATGCACCAGGTTAGGTATCGCAGGTCAAGGTTTCATCTTCATCGACCGAGACCGACCTCAAGGAGATAGGATCCCATCTTTGTGAAACTCAATGATGCCTTTCAAAAGAGAATTGGATTTATACTTGAAAAGAAAAAAATTGCAAGGCTATGGGGAAAGAGCGGGGCAGTGGGACTAATTGGGTAGCTCTTTCAAAAAGCCAGCACAGGCACAATGGGCTGAATGGCCTCCTTCTGTGCTGTATGATTCTATGATCCTATGATCTCCCATTTCCCATGTGAACCAACCGTTTTTGATCTTCCTGAAGAAGTCTGATAGTTTTGTGTGAAATCGAGAGAAGTTTTCTGCTTGCGTTGCCAAGGTTGGGAGAAAAATAGCAGCTTGCATTTATATGGTGATCTTCACTTAGGATAATATCTCAGAGCACTTTGCAATGGTGGTGGTTGGGAATGGGATTGAGTGACCATAGGCAGGTTTTAATGATAATAATAAGGACAAATCTAATAATAATAATAATAATACTTGATATAGCGCCTTATCACGTCTTTGAGACGTCTCAAAGTTCTTCACAGAATATACTGTAACGTGAATTGACTGTATGTTTTGTGGATGAAACGGGTTTAGCCAATTGCGCACAGGAATGTCCCACAAACAGACATGGATTGAGTGACCAAATTATTCATTTATTTTTTAATTCATGTTTTATTTTGAAAGCGATCTGCCAATCGACTAACAACTGGGTTCCTGCTTACTGCTAGGTAAACAGAGGCATCATTTAATAATAATAATATCCTTGAATTTGGTCTAGCGCCATTCATGTCGGGAAGACACAACAAAGTGCTTCACAGGATTTACTGTTTCGTAGAGCGACTGTGTATTTCTGGGCCAGTGCGGCAGCCCGATTGCACACAGCAATGTCCCCCAAACAGCCGTGAAATGAAAGACCAATTTTAACTTGGACAAACTCCCTTCTCTTTTCACGTATTATCATAGGATATTTAACGTCCACCTGAACAGGCAGGCGGGACCTTGGTGTAACCCCTCAGCCAATGGACAAATTTGAAGACAGTTACAGAGGAAAAGAGGTAGAGGGAGGGAGTTCATTCATATTTAGTGATTTATATTGAGCAACTTGGATGTTGAATTCTGTGTCGATTCTGAGTGATGGAAGTTTATAGTATAATAACCTTACATTTGACATAGCACCTCATTACGTCGTCAAGACATCTCAAGGCACTTCACAGGATTTTACAACAAAGTCTAGTGACAGTGTATTTGTGGGCAAATGCTCAGCTGTGATTCAATAGAGGCAGAAGGTAACCTCAGTTGAACACAAACTTCCAATGAGAATTGGAACGCATGGGAAATCAAAGTGTCACATTGGTTGCAGCAGACGTGCTATGTAGTGTTTGGTTGTGAGGCCGATCACCGGGACACAGCAAAGTAAAAGCATCCGTACAATAGGTATGGTTTGTGCTTCACTTAATTTGGCATCGCTTGTTGCTGACACGGTTTACGGCTGGATTAGAAAAGCATTCGGAAGCGACAAGCCACAGCTCAGCTCATCAGCAGAACTCAACCAGTAAAGAGTTTGGAGAAACATACAATTATAATTATCACCACTGGTAACAATCATTTTTGTGGGACAATCCATTCCTGGAGGTGTCCTGGTTGATAGCTGTCCAGAGCGAACCTCCCACTCCCCACACCCCCTCTTTTGTTCAAATCGTTTCGCCCAAGTCTCAACAACGGTTAAGCCAGCCTCCAAACAGACCCCTGCATTACTGGCCTGTTTTGGGGAATAACAATTTAACTCAGCTTTTAAAAGCAGAACTAAACTATTAGACTCTCTACCCATCCAACATCCCAAAACATTCCTTCCAGAATGCCTCTTACCTTCTTGAGGTGCATAAAATTTTGAATGGACTTGAAAAAGTAAACTCCAAACCAAAGTTTCGGGTACCACAAGACAGTAGAAGAGGACGCAGGTTTAGAGTTGTAAAGGGCAATTCCAAGACAGACCCCAGGAAGTATTTGTGGACCCAAAGGGTACAGATTAACCAGGAAGGGTGGTGGAGTGCAGGACATTGGATTCGTTTGAAAACGTTGCAATGCAGTGATGAGAGGGAGCGTATTCTGGAGGGATGAGCTCAAATGTGCTGAGGAACCTTCTTCATTCACCCCAATCTCATGATTTTATCATACGTTGAAATCTTTCAAAAGCCCTTCACACAATGAATTTCTTTGAAGTACAATCTATAATTTAGTTTTTTCTACAACATTTTGTGGGACACTGCTGTAGGCGTTTCGCCTACAAAATGCACAGTGAATCCACTTTATAGGATATTCTGTGAAGGGCTTTGAGGCGTCTCAATGACCTGATGATAATAATAATAATAATCCTTGCATTTGGTATAGCATACTGACCCGGACCAAACTCCGTACCACCATCTCATCAGTTCTGGCCCAGGCTCCACTGGCTCCCCATCACCAAACGGATCGACTTCAAGATCCTCACACTTGTGTTCAAATCCCTTCACTCTCTGGCACCTCCCTACCTCTCCGACCTCCTCACTCCCCAATTCACCACCTGGCATCTCTGCTCAACTGGCACCAGCCTCCTGCTCGTCCCTCGCACCCTCCGCCCCACCATCAGTGGTTGCGCTTTTAGCCACTACGTCCCCAATCTCTGGAGCACTCTCCCTCAATTCCTCCGCCTTGCAGCACTCTCTCCCCTTTTTCAAGTCCCACTTGAAGACCTTCCTCTTTGAGGAGGGCGCTATATAAGTGCAAGTTGTTGTTGATGTGGTGCCTTATCATTTCTTTGAGACGTCTCAAAGCACCTAACATAATAGACTGTCAAGTGAATTAACTGTATATTTTTGTGGGTTGAGAGGGTCCTACTCAATGTGATAAGGCTCAATATCAAAGGTGAGTATTATTATTATATGTTTATAAGTAGGGAAATGCAGGAGTTAATTTTTTTCGAGGCTCCATTCTCTACAGTGGACAGGTGAGTGACGGGTGACTCATAATGAAGCCTTGTGCAAACTTAGCTATTTTGTTTACCTACACATAAACAGTCACTGTACTTCAATGTCACTCATTGTATGAAGGGCAATGAGAAGCCTCAACATGTTTTGCAGATATTATTTGTCACGCAGACCAGGGTCAGACAGAAACGAACATGCAAAGACAGACATGGTTTCCAAATTCAGCTGTTATGAGTATGTAACAGTATGGGGTCCTCAGGATCTCTAATATGTACAGACAGCATTACCTACGTCTTCACAGACCTCCAGATTTGCAGGGACTAACACGATCAGTATCCTGCACCCCCTCATGCTCCCCACTCGCTTCTGACCCTGCTCAGGTAAGCCGTACTTAGCCTCTAAGTCACGTGGTCAATGGTATTCTCTGAGCCGTCTCATCCGGGTGTCTCAATAGGCTATAGGCTTCCTTTGCATCTCAAAATTTCCTATAGGCCATGCTCTCATAGCATCATAGAATTACACAGCACAGAAGGAGGCCATTCGGCCCATTGTGTCTGTGCCGGCTCTTTGAAAAGAGCTGTCCAAATCAATCCCACTCCCCCGCTCTCTCCCCGTAGCCCTGCAAACTTGTCCACCCCAAATAATTATTTACTTCTCTCTTAAAAGTTGTTATCGAATCGGCTTCCACCACCCTTTCAAAAACAACAACAACAACAAGATTCCATTTATAAAGCGCCTTTCACGTCAGGAGGACGTCCCAAGGCGCTGCACAGTTGGGTCATGACCCGAGCAGGGGGGAAATGGTCAGGGGAGGGGAGGGAGCGAGGAGGGGGGAAATGGTCAGGGTGAGGGGAGGGATGGGAGGGAGCGAGAAGGGGGAAGAGAGTCGAGAGGGGAGCTGAAGGCTCAGTCAAAGAGAAAGGTTTTGAGACCGGCCTTGAAGGAGGAGAGGGAGGAAGCGGCGAAGGCACTGGGGGATAGAGTTCCAGAGCCTCGGGGCTGAGAGGCTGAAGGCCCGACCACCAATGGTAGCGCGATTGGGGCGGGGGACGTGGAGCAGACCGGAGCCGGAGGAACGGAGGGTACGGACAGGTAGGTAGGGGGATAGTAGGTTGGAGAGGTAGGAGGGAGCAAGGCCGTGAATGGCCTTGTAGGTGAGGATGAGGATCTTGAAATCAATCCTCTGGGGGATGGGGAGCCAGTGGAGGCGAGCGAGGGTGGGAGTGATGTGGTCCCGAAGCCTGGTGCGGGACAGTACACGAGCTGCAGAGTTCTGAATGACCTGCAGTGTGGAGGGAGGTGGCGGGAAGGCCGGCGAGGAGAGAGTTCCCATAGTCCAGCCTTGAGGTGACAAAGGCGTGAACCAGAGTTTCAGCAGCGTGAGGGGTGAGGTAATGGCGGGCAATGCATTCCAGATCCGAACAACTCTCTGTGTGAAAATATTTCTCCTCACCTTCCCTCTGTTTCTTTTAACAACTATTTTAAGTCCTTGGGTTACCAATCCACCCACCAGTGGAAATAGTTTCTCCTTGTTCACCCTATCGAATCCCCTCATAACTTTGAAAACTTCTATTAAGTCTCCTCTTAACCTTCTCTGCTCCAAGGAGAATAATTCTAGCATGTATATTTAATAAATGGCATATAAAATATATATAGCTAGCGTATGCAATATATATATAAATATATATCTAATGCTCTATATATCATAATTATACTCATCCAGTTGAGAGGGTCCTATTCAATGTTATCTGATCTGCAGACAGATCTGAGCTGAAGGGTTCTTATTCAGGGTAATATTATAATAATAATCCTTGCATTTGATATAGCCCCTTTTCACGCCATTGAGACATCCCAAAAGCACTTCAAAGGATATACAGTGCTGTAAAGTGGATTGACTGTGTATTTTGTGGGTGAAGCACAGTGACAGTGTGGGTGTTTAGAGTCAAGTTGTTGTCGATGTTTACATTATTGTTGACTCCATACCACAGCTACAATCACCAAACCTTCCACCACATGACATTTTCTAGCATTATAACATAGTGCATATTCCTTTGCTTCATGTAACTCTTGAAGAAGCGAGTTTGTCCTATTCTGCTGACCACTTTTCTGCCACGTCCAATTTTACCAAAATGCCTTTAATTGATTGTTTGTCTCAGGGCTGTGTGTGGGACGATGGAAGCCCAGATTAGCTGCCGTGTGGTTACATAACAACAGGTAACCACACCACAAAAGTGATTCGATTCAAGCTTTATGTCTGTTAAAACGGATTAATGCTCAACGGCATTTGACCAGAACCAATTGAATGTTGAAGAGGTGATAGAGCAGAGGAAAGCTCATCACTGTAACTCTTCTATATTGCTGCCATCGATTAAGATGGACAACATACAAGTCATTATCTGTAGCTATCGTGATCTATGTCATGAGTAGATACTGAAATGCTGGTGTTTACCATGGGACGGTTGAGCGTTGTGAGAGGCAATGCTGTCATCCCTGGTAATTTATTGTCAATTATGGAACAATTGCCTAGGATTTATTTGCTTTTAGAAAATGACCTTTAAATTTCAGCAAAATATGACTATGGTATAATAATAAATAATAATAATCCTTGCATCTGATACAGCGCCTTTTCACGTCGCTTCACAGGATATACTGTAAAGTGAATTGACTGTGTATTTTGTGGGCGAAAAGGGGCAGGCAATTGCACAAAGCGGTATCCCATAAACAGCCGTGGATTGAGTGACCAATTTCTTAAAGGATTATTACCCCTAGAAAGCGATCCGCCAATTGACTAACAATCGGGTTACTACTTACTGTTAGTTAAACAGAGGTGTGTGGAGTAAGGAAACTGGCTTAAGGTTTCGTCCCTGCCTGGGAATCAAACCCGAGTCCTCTCGCTTGCGAGGCGAGCGTGCTAACCACTACGCTACAGGACTCCACATCAAGGATTATCAATGCTCATGTGCTCGCACGCTCTGTGGATGCTGCTTGAATGATGTAACCACGGGGATTCCTTCCCCACGGGGCAAGATCTCCCATCAAAAAAGAAAGCCTCTTTCAAACAGGGCAGAAGAGAGGAGGGTGGGGGGGGGGGGTGCGGGGAGGCAAGAGCGCAGAATGGGAGAGCCGCTTGCGAGAGAGAGAGACCGAGCATTCCTCTTGTACGCGAGATATTATGCCTGAGAGGTAAATTCGCATTCCAGCTTGTCGAGCAAGGAAATGGATCCAAGGAGAGAGCATACATCACTGAGAATAACACTCCATAAATACAAGCAGACTGAGCGGTGAGCTCCTCCCTCACAAACAGCCTCTTCGTTCACAGGCTGGTGCCCTTCAGCCTCTCTCACTATTACTCACTCCCCGCTCAAACTTCCTTAAACCGACAGACACAACAGCAAACTTGGGGAAGACATCGAGTCGATTCTTTCCCCGGGACGTTTTCGTGAAATTTTCTCCGCAAGGGTCTGAGGCTGCCTCTGAGGAATTTTCATATCTTGGGGAGGCGGGTGGGTGAGGAGGGGGTGGGGGGGGAAAGGGAAAAAAAACAAAAACAAAGTTTAAACTTTCTCTGCGTGGCTCTGCTTCGCTTCATTCAAGCTGTTCCGGAGCACAAGCGAATTTTGTTCTAGGTTAGCATGATTAGGATTTTGCACTTTTATTAGGTAAGTGAGTCGCTTTGTTTTGTTTCATTCATTCATTCATTCATTCATTCATTCATTCATTCATTCATTCATTCATTCGTTCGTTTGTTCGTACGTACGTACGTTCGTTTGTTTGCGGCAAAAATCTGTGTTCCTACAATCGCGAAAAAATTGCGAGTCGGCAGATATTGTGTGGTTTGGTTTATTGGGTGATCTGTCGCTTCCACCCACTGCCCCTTTCCTTCCCACCAACCCCACCCCCACCCCCCCAACTCCCCACTTATTCCCAATCCCTTTCACTAACAAAGCTCACGAGTTGTTTATTGATTGTGGCTGTTTGTTTGGGGGAAAAAAAATATTTTGAGTGACGCTTAAGTCATATTAAATGGGTGGTCCCAACTGATACGACTTGTCTATAATAAGTTTTACTGTAAACGCAAGTTGTTGTTGTTGTTGTTGTTGTTGTTCCCCTAACCCCCTCCCTCTTGAAGGCTCTGGTTCATTCCATGGCTCCAGCCCTGTATCTCACCTCTGTGACCATTCGTCTTGAATGAGTCGGTCCTCACTCAACACACTGCAAGGAGGCAGAGCTTTAAAATCGGAACTTAGAACCAAAGTCAGGAAACGTTTCTTCACACAAGGGGATGCAATTTTGCACAGCAGTGTCCCACAAACAGTCATGGATTGAGTGACCAAATTGTTTTTTTTTTGGGGGGGCAGGGATTATTACCCCCGGAAAGTGATTTGGGAGGGGTTCTTACCCCTGGAAGCCAAATGACTTAACAACCAGGTTCCTACTTACTGCTCGGTAAAACAGAGGCTTGTGGAATAAGGAAACTTGCCTAAGCTTTCGCCCTGCCCGGGAATCGAACCCAGGTTCTCTCGCTGGCGAATCGAGTGCTCTAACCAATACCCTACAGGACTCCACGAGGAGACATGGCACATCACTATGTAAAAGGATACGATGCATTTGAACACTTCTTCTCTTGTGCTGCAAGTTCGTGGATCTTGCTTTAGATTCATGACTGCAGTGCGGTAGAGTGACTCGTGACTGGCTCTTGTATGAACACGCGATTTCTGATCCACCTCAGGGCAGATGGATTACCTGTCGACGCTCTATTTCTTTTTGCTCATCAAATAAAAGTTCTGTAGACTAAAAGAATTTACGATTACGGAATTGCAATTTTAACACGCATTGTTTTTCTCAAACAAGAAAATTTACCCAGGGATGTATTTGGCAACGGAGTGTGGGAATCAATCCTCTGTTGGCTTCTCAGTAGTCCGGTTCCTGAGCCAGGCTGGTCTGCAGTACTCCTAAATGCAATTAATTCCTTTATTCACCCACAAAACCATACAGTCGATTCACTTTACAGTATATTCTGTGAAGCGCTTTGAGACGTCCCGAAGACGTGACAAGGTGATATATGAAATGTAAGGTTTATTATTATTATTATTATTATTTATTAATGTGTTTAAGAATACTTCAGAATTCGACAAATCGTTGAATCCAGTTTTAACTCACCTGAAAGACAGTACTTCCGACAAATGTAGCCCTCCCCCAATACTGCACCAGAATATCAGCAGAGGCTATGATCAAAAGTAATGTCATGAACGTTGAACTCAAGATCTTTTGCCCCCGAGGAGAAAATAGGCCAAGCAAGTGAACGGTGTGTGGTAGCCTCCAATATACAGTCAAACGTTAATGTTCAAGATATTCAGGATCAGCAGGATCTTGAGAGCGTTTGGATAAATTAATTTCATTGCACATCATTCCAGTAGGTTGATTGGGTTTCAAACATAATTGTCGAATAGTTTCGAGTGGGCAGACTGTGTGGTGGATGGTTGTTCGGTTAAATCCCTTCACTCACTGGCATTTCTCTACCTCTCCGACCTCCTCACTCCCCAAGCTCACCACCTGGTCAGCACCTCCGCCGACTGACACCAGCCTCCTGCTTGTCCCTCGCACCCTCCGCTCCACCGTCGGAGGTTGCGCATTCAGCCACTACGCCCCGAAACTCTGGAACATTGAACCCTCACTGTTAAGCGCTCTGAGATGCTACCCTTTGTGGAGAACGCTTCTTAAGTGCAACTTGTCGTTGCTAGTGGGCTCTTTAGAGATCCTGGGACATACATACATTTATACAGCGTCCTTCATGTGGGATGATGTCTCAGTGGTGAAGTTGGACACCAAAACAAGGGACAAAGGGGAGCGAGGGATCCCTGGAAGTCTGAGATATTATCCCACATGAAGAGCACTATATAAATGCCGGTTGTTGCTGTACTCCAGGGTAACAGTTAAATGCTGTGCCTCTTGCTATAGAAAGGTATATGTTTCCTGTGCAAATGAAGTACAATATGTGAACAATGTTTGCATCCAGAGAGTGTGCTGTGTACAAACTTCTCAAAGTATCTTTTCTCATGCGCTTTGAGCAGTTTTATGGGGTGGGAAAGATTAAAAAGGTTGATTTTCATTGTTTCTATTTGCTAAATTACCTAAAAATGTGCATTTGTCAGAAATTTAACAAATATTAACACCGAACATCATCTTTACACTTTAGTCTTGCCTGCCCAGTCCACCCCACCGTTACCCATTCTGCCCCGTTCCCTGGAACTCAACCTGGAGACCCTCCAACTCAATAAAACATGGCTCAAAATGTACCTCTTCGCTTTTGGTCATCCTGTGGAGTCCTGTAGCTTAATTGTTAGAGCACTCACCTCGCAAGTACGATTGAACCATGTTGGTGAAATTTTGGGCAAGTTTCCTTACACCACACACCTCGTTTACGTCGCGGTAAGTAGGAATCCGGTTGTTAAGTGATTGGCTGTTTGCTTTTCCGGGGGTAATTATCCCTTCGAAAAATAATAACAATAATATGTTCACTCAATCCACGACCATTTGTGGGACACTGCTGTCCGCAATTGGCCGCCACATTTCACCCACAAATATACAGTCAATTCACTTTACAGTACAGTTTGTGAAGCGCTTTGAGATGCCTCGAAGAGATGACGAGGCACTATATCAAATGCAAATGCAAGTATTATTATCCTTCCCCCTCCCCTCCCACCCTCTGATCAATTGACCAGCACATTGAGAGATCCTCCCGATGTGAAAGACGTAAATTGTATTGTTTACAGTTAAAATCCTGTAATGGGTTTTGATTTTATTATTATTAATTCTACATGAATGTTTTGGACTCCTGTGTAATTGATACTCTAAATGTTTTTGAATGAGCTGAGTGAAAGTGCCCTTTGGCTTGTAGAGTTAACAGGAGCTGAGTGGGAGGATTCCCTGCCCCAAGTGACTGATCTGCTCTTGCAAGTCCTGCCGATGAGCCAGACCGGTGGAATTTCTGCAGGTGTCCTGGCCAACAATCCCTCAGGTAAAAGAGGTTAGATGACTGTTTGTGGGACTTTGCTGTCTGCAAGTTGGCTGCTGCATTTGCCCATAAGTACACAGTCACTACCCTTAACAATTTTCACACCGCAACGACTCACAAACAACTTCGTTTGAACCATCAGGGTCGGGATTATCCGGACCCTTCGTAAAAGATGTCCTTTGACAACGCAAAGAGACCTTTCTCACCTCCTTTCACTATTTTCTTTTGCAAAAATAAGGCCAAGCAAATCAGTGCAAAGATTCATATCAATAACTCACCCAATGCTCATTGAATGTAACACAGTGCACAACTGCCAGATCATAAATCCTCAGTGCTCTAACCAGCTGCTGAAATGCATCACCTTTAAGTCTAACCACTTGCTCCTGTGCTGTTTTCTAAAGGAGGTGTTAGCTCAAAATGATCCACTGGTATTTCCACTCATCTGTTCTCCATTTATACTGCACGTTGCTTTGTATAAAATACCAGCCGCTCAAGGTGTTTTCACTTTTCCTTATCCAGACGGGCAACAGACATTTTTAATCAAAAGGACTCATAAAGTTGAGTTCTTTGTGAAAGGTTTCTGGCTGACCTCTATCCATTTCTATTCTCCTCACCTCGCAATAATGTTCCACTTAGGTGAAGCTTTTATCTTTTTATTTCTTCCTCCCAATTTGTTACCCCCAACCCCAAACCTCCTCAGAGAGCCTCTCATTGCCATTATTATCACAGACAATATCCCAGAGGAGACGATGAATAGGTTTGTGATCCCAAATCTCTGTCGGTGCTGCTCTCTGACCTGGCCATGACTTTGAATTGAGTCCTATGGCGTGATGGTTAGTGCGCTCGCCTCGCAAGCGAGAGGACCCGGGTTTAATTCCCCAGGCAGGGCAAAACCTTAGGCAAGTTTCCTTACTCCACACACCTGTTTACCTAACAGTAAGTAGGAAGCTGCTACTAGTCGATTGACAGATTACTTTCCAAGGGTAATAATCCCTCAAAAAAAGTGTGGTCACTCAATCCTCAACTGTTTGTGCAACGCTGCTGTGCGCAATTGGCTACTGCGTTTCGCCCACAAAATACACAGTCAATCCGCTTTACAATATATTCTGTGAAGTGTTTTGAGACGTCTCAATGACGTGATAAGGCGCTATACCAAATACAAGGATTATTATTATTATTATTGTTGAATTAGGAAACTTCAAAACAAGGATTTGGAAAAGTTCATTCAACCCTCAAGCTTATCCTCGAATTTTATCTGACAAATTTAATCCTCCCAGGAAACATTCTACAGTCCACGTCCTATGGTTCTGTTATATTTCCAAAAGCATCTGAACTTTGCCCCAAACCATATTTCATTCAAAAGTCCAGAATACCTATCTAACCTGGCATCCTTCGTGACGCATCCTTAACCAGGACATTTCCATGGCCCAACAACTCAGGAACTCCCGATGTGAAAAGCGCTATATCAAATGCAAGGATTATTATTATTATTATTTATTATCGTCATGTTTTATTCGGGTTCCAATGACCTAATTCTAGCCTCAATCCAGATTCTCAACATAGGTTCACCCAGCACAGGTTAAAAGTGTTAATTGACACAGCGTGAGCTTTCTTAGCTGGACATCTATCTCACATGGAGAAAATCAAGGAAAAATCTGAATCGCATTCCTCTTTGGCATTAATAATTCTCGCATTTGATACAGCGCCTTATCATGTCTTCGAGATGTCTCAAACCACTTCACAGAATGTACTGTAAAGTGAATAGACTGTATATTTTGTGGGCGAAACATGACAGCCGATTGTGCTTTGTGTCCCACAAACAATCATGGATTGAGTGACCAAATTATACCGCATCCAAACAGAGGGGGGAAAAATAGGGATGAAGAATACAAGCATTTTTTTTCTTTTTTCAAACCCCTGGTGATTTAATATTTCAGAAGGTCTGGGGCCTCATTGCTTCTCCATTAAGACTTTATGGGATGACGTTTGTTAATGAATTCTTTCTTGGAAACTCTATTTGATTTATATTGAACGATTCCTTGCCCTATATAAGAATGTCCTTTATTTATTACCAGATTTGCAGCTGGAGATACTTTGATAAGATTTGCTACTTACTGCAAAGCTACTGTCTGAGATGTTCAGATGTACTGAACATAAGAATTTGCTAGCTGAAAGAAGACCAAGGTTCATCCAGTTCACCTTCTACTATCCTGGCAGTTGCTTGTCATGTCTCAAACTGTACACTGTATCCAGAGATATTATTTCCTAACAGAAAACTATCTAATTTGTTCTGGAAAGAATCGGGGCTTGTGTATGTATATGCATTCCATTTTTTACAGAAGAGCTTTGCTGCGTTTCCTGAAAATTCTTTGAAACTCTTAAACAAAAGACAAATTGCGTTTAGACTCTAGCGATATCTGGAATCTTCTGGACAAAAATGTCTGACCCGATAGAGTAGCAGGAAGCCGGTTTTATCTATGTTCCACTGACACCTTAGGTTAAACACGCTTCTTCTGGACCATTAACACCACACTGGAGAAAAGAGGAGAGAGAGCATCAAGTCAGAGTGTTTACTGGACTACTGCTTTGTGTCTCCTAATAGTCAACTGAAATTGGCACAATGTGGAGTCCTGTGGTGTATTGGTTAGAGCACTCGCCTCGCAAGCGAGAGGACCCAGGTTTGATTCCTGTGCAGAAACCTTACTCCACACGCTTCTGTTTACGTATCACTAAGTAGGAACCTTAGTTGTTAGTTGATTTGCAGATCGCTTTCTAGGGGTAATAATCCCTTCAAAAGAAATAATACTAATTAGGTCACTCAATCCACGACTGTTTGTGAGGACACTCCTGTGTGCAATTGGCTGCTGTGTTCCGCCCCAAAAATATGGAGTCAATTCATTTTACAATATATTCTGTGAAGCGCTTAGAGTCGACTCGATGATGTGATAAGCAGCTATATCAAATGCAAGGATTATTATTATTATTATTATTCATTGGCATTGACATGGGAGTACCCAGCTTCCCCACTGGAAATGTGTGGCCAGTGACGTTGTCACTGTGAATTGATGTCTTATAAATCTCATCTAATACTTCGGAGGATAAAACAAACCTCCTAGTTTATATAATGCTTGGCCATATGAAGGTTGGATCTTGGCTCTGCTTTGAGTGAACTGATTGTAACCAAGATAGCAGAAGCAATATTACCACACAATACAATTACCATTGACCCTAATGCCTCTGGGCATGCAAAAGTAGAATGTTAGAGGAGAGAAATGGGTCATTTGCCCTTCAAGTCTATGCTGCTGTTTCTCTCCACAGGAACCATTTAATCTAATTCCGTTGCTTGTTCCCTACACAGCACCAAATTACATTTATATGGTGCCTTTCACGTTGGAAGGACATCCCAATGTGCTGGGCAGTTAATGGGTTTGCACCAGAGTTGGGGTTCCATTCAACAGGGTTAGAGAGTAGGTGGGGCGGAGGTGGGAGTGTGGCTGAAGGCACAGTCGAAGAAGAAGGTCTTGAGACAGGCCTTGAAAAAGACGAGGGAGTTGGTATTACACCCTTTAATATTCCTGCGCTCCGAGATTTTTTTTTAGAATTTGCTTTAACCTCTAGACGTCTTGTGGCGAGCAAACAGAGGAGAATGATTTCCTTTTAAAGAATAAAAAAAAACTTCGATTGATATAATACTTATCCCTGCAGCGCACAGCTTGCAGTGTTGCAATTGATATTGCAATCATTCTACCTTAAAGCAGTTGGGTTCCCGCTTTTAAATCTTCAAAAAGTTAAAACAGTGGTAGACGTAAGGGACTAGAAGTCAGATGTGGTCTGTGATTCTAGCTGATTGATATTCACAATCATGTTGTCAGATGTTGTTTCAGGATCTTTTAATCTTCCTTGTATTCTGTGACAATGCATGTTAAAGTTGCAAGTGTCCATGTGCATCACTGATTACTTTCTCTCAATACTTCACTGCATTCCTAATTATCGATCCGTTTCATATAGAGTCTTATCATGTCTTCCAGCCGTCTCAAAGCGCTTCACAGAATATACTGTACAGTGAATCGACTCTATGTTTTGTGGGCGAAATACCAATTGGATCTGCAGAAGCTCTGCCCTAAAACATTCTGATTGTTCTGAATATATTCCAAGTTTTAAAAATTCTAAAGGGACTGGATAATGTAAAAGTCCTGAGATCCTCGCAAAGACTTCACTGTGGAGTCCTGTAGTATATTGGTTAGAGCACTCGCCTCGCAGGGCGAAACCTTAGGCAAACCTTACTCCACATGCCTCTGTTTACCTAGCAGTAAATAGGAGCCCGGTTATCAGTCACTTTCTGTGGTAATAATCCTTCAATAAAAACACACACATGAGTATTGGTGGGACGCTGTTGTCCTCAATTGGCTGCTGCGTTTCGCCCACAAAATATACAGTCAATTCACTCTACAGTATATTCTGTGATGCGTTTTGAGACGTAAGGATTGTTATTATTATTAAGCGTAGAGATCGTGCAAAGAGCTCACGGCAAAGAACGATTCAGTTTTGAGGAAGAGAATTTCCAGAGCCTTTCCCTCTCTGTAAGGAAAAAGCAGAAAGTGACATTCGTAGAGCAACTGCTGACCTCCAATAAAAACTGCCAAAACTCCCACTAACGTTAACGGAGTAAAGGACTGTCACAGTTCCAAATTCCAGTTAGGACAGCCTGCTCAGACTTGTTGATCTGCTGAACTAGTTTGAACGCAATTGTCTGGAATTTGGAGTGGATTCGGGATACAGAATGAATGAGTTGAAGACTTCAGTGAATTTCATTTCAGTTGACTCGCACATTTTATCTTTTCATACTGATTTGGTTCTTTATTCTTTGTGGTAAACGAGGTATTTTACACTGCAGCAGATTCGCTAATGCTTGAGTCGTATCCAATCTGTTATGAAACATGGCGGATCAGTTTCTGGGACCGATAATTCCTTCAAAAAAATTAAATAAATATAGTAAAATAATAATAATTTGGTCTCTCTGTCACAACTGTTTGTAGGACACAACTGTGAGTAATTGGCTGCTGGGTTTCGTCCACAAAATATACAGTCAATTCACTTTAGAGCATATTCTGTAACGCGCTTTGAGATGTGTCAATGAGGTAATACGGTTCTATATCAAATGTAAAGATTATTATTATTATGATTATTATTATCAAACATTGATTTTTCCATTTGCGGCTGAAGATTTTTCCATTTGGGGACATGGGCCACAAAGTTCTGGATTGAGTGTGACTGGAAGTGTTTGAGGCATAGGATCGTCTCAGTTTGATGTCAGTGTCGTGGAATTACGAAAAAATATGTGTGGAGCACATGGACAATTAACATGGGTGGGCAGAAATTTCACATAGGTCAGGATCTTCTCTATTCCTGTATATTACAGTGTCCATAATTTGGTAACTCACTGAATTTTGTCTTAACTTTAAAGTTGTTTCTCTGTAGTTTCTTTTACAAGAAACTTACAGATACCAGCTTCAAACATAAGGCGGTAATTAAGAATTTGCCAAATTCTGGGAGCCCTAAATTGCTTCTTGAACAGATTAATTGTAGACCCAGGTGAAATTTCTCCCCCGAGGCAAGGCATCAGTTTTGTGTTGATTATTCATCTACGACAAGGTGCTAATTTGGAACATGTTCCTGGGAAGGATAGTTGAGGCCAGGACACTGGACCCATCGCAAAAACTTCTCATCACGATGTTGTGATAGGATAAATAATAATAATAATAATCCTTGTATTTGATATAGTGACTTATCATGTCTTCGAGACGTCTCAAGGCGCTTCACAAAATATACTGTAAAGTGGATTGACTGTATATTTTGTGGGCGAAACGCGGCAGCCAATTGCGCTCAGCAGCGTCCCACAAACAGTCGTGGATTGACTGTAGGGTTACTAGCTCTGGGGAGATTAGGTCAGTTGGGCCAAAGGGCTTTCTTCATCCAAACCAATCTTGTGAATGTGTTAGGCCACCAAAAGCCGTAAACTACGGGTGCATTTGGTCAATGATGTGCGTCACTCAGAGCCTTGCCAATGGTGAGATATCATGAGAGGAGGATCAAGGCAGATCATGGGCTCGTTCGATTAAATTCTTTGTTCAAATGGAGAGGTGCACAGAACGCAACTCTGTTGTTCGAGTGTCCAGTATTCGGCAAATCATGGAATTCAGTCTTAACTTTACAGTCGTTTTTCTGCAGTTCTTTTAAAAGAAACTAGGACGCAAATCACCCTAAAGATAACCCGAGCCCCGCTGCTCTACGAAACTCTTGTCTAAATGTAACAAAGGTACCCGTCTCTGAACGTGTGCTTGTTCATTGGCTTCAGGTAAAAAAGCATCACAAGCAGCTGACGAGGTTTGAAGATTTACACTCGAGACAAGAAGCGAGAGGAAATGAGGCCATTCAGTCTGTGGAGCTTTACAGCGCTGGCCTTGCTGACGCACTGCAGAACCCACGAACAGCCAGAAGGTACGTAGACTGCGGCTCACCTCCTCGGTCTCCTTCCATTCACCGCTGTCATTACCTTTCACAAGGGTTGTCTCCCCTTTGCAAAGTGTGTGTGTGTGTGTATTTTTTAAGAGCTTCACTTGTAATGTGGACAAAATAACGAACCTTTTTTTTGTGCAGCCGGTGGTGAGGGTGTGGAATTCATTCTATCAGAGGGCAGTGGAGGCAGAGTCAGATTTGAAAAATTTAACAGGAAAATAGATAAATACTTTGTGGACTGTGGGAATCAAGGGATATGGGGAGAGGGCGGGGAGGTGGGATTAAGTTGGGGATCAGCCATGATCTTGAAAAAGTTCCCGTACCTATGAATCCCCGGATCTCTTTGCTCCTCTTAGGTTCCTACCATTTAGACCAGGGTGGAGCAACTGGCGGCCCGCGGGCCACATCTGGTCCTCCCTCCATTTCATCTGGCCCACCCGCTCCCTCCACAACTCGTAAATGTTATGTTATGTTTCTGGAAGAGAAACGCAGAAATATTGCTCACGCGGCCCGCAGATGTTTCTCAAATAAGGCATCCAGCCCTCAGCAGCCGAAAGGTCCTCCACCTCCACCCTGATCTAGACCTGAGACGGTTTCTATGTTTTCCTACCAAAGTGAATTACTTTGCATTTTCCTACATTGAACTTCATTTGCCGTCTGTCTGCCCATTCTGCTAGCGTGTTTATATCTTCCTGCGTTCATCTACAAATTGGACTTGTGACCGGTTCAAGCAAGCAATTGGTTCATTAAAGTTCTTGAACAAAGTCAAATAGGCTTTGTTGTATGTAATGTCTCAGCTGCTCCCAGCTGAGCATAAATCATCATTGGACCTCTTTAATCGCAGATGGCTGGACATTTGACATTGTGAAAATTCCTAGAAGCAGTGGTGAAACACATGTTTTATGCATGTTTTACTGCTCAGAGCAATTTCATCACTCCTTTCCCTTCTCGTTTCTTTAGGACCAGATGGAAGAAACATCTGTGTCTTGTTTCTTCTCAAGGTTCCATGCTTAATTTATTACTGAGGGGCTTATCAGTGGATCTTTCCTGAGTGCAGGGTTATCTAGGTGTAAGTTCAGCTCTGACAGACCTGATTTGCAATGTCCTGTAGCATATTGGTTAGAGCACTTGCCTGCGAGAGAACTTGGGTTTGATTCCCAGGCTGGGCGAAACCTTAGGCAAGTTTCCTTACTCCACACGCCTCTGATTACCTCGTAGTAAGTAGTAAATAACCCAGTTGTTAGTCGATTGGCGGATTGCTTTCCAGAAGTAATAATTCCTCCCCCCAAAAGTAATAATAATTTGGTCATTCAATCCATGACTGTTTGTGGGACGCTGCTGTGTGCAATTGGCTGCTGCATTTGGCCCACAAAATATACAGTCAATTCACTTTACAGTATATTCTGTGAAGCGCTTTGAGACGTCTCAATGACGTAATAAGTGCTATATCAGAGGCAAGGATTATTATTCTTATTAACTTAACATGGCTCAATCTTGATATAATAGGTCCCAAACTAAATATGTATTATATCCCACTTGTATGGGAAACGCAGAACAAAATGATTCACAGGCTATATCTGATTCACTCTCTAAATAAGTGGTTTCATCAACTTTTATTGAAAATGAAAAGAGAAGGACATTTCTCCCGGTGTTCTGGCCAACGGTTCCCCACGTGGAATTGGTCATTCTCTTGATGGTTGTCTGTGGGACATCGCTGCGCTAAACTCCCTTGCCTCGTTCAAGGCACGTCTCAAGACCCTCCACTTTGACTGCATGTTCAGTCACCCCGCTTCCCCTCCCTGCCCTCCACAACTCCTGATCCCAACCCCCAGCTGTATTCTAAATCCCTGACCGTCCAGGGCCTTGGGACGTCCTTGACATGAAAGGTGCTTTATAAATGTAATTTGTTGGCGTTGTTGTTGTTGAATAGCCTAAACACTATCTGTCTAGTCTCACATTTGACAAATAGCCTTCAGTGAGGTAACGCTTTAGCTACACACGCCTGTCTCAGTGGCACCGGGTAAATGATGGGAGAAAACCGGAGAAGAAAGAAAAATAACTGAAAAAAAACAAGACCCGGGTCACACAAACAGATGACTGCAGATCAATATGGGGGATTGGAAAAGTAATCTTCCGGCCACCTTTGGTTGATGAACCTATCCTTTGATCCTTCCATACTGGGTTTGTGTGTGCTTTTGTGTGTAGATAATGTCAATTTGCAAAAATCAATTTCTCATTTTAAAACTGACTTTAAACACTTACATGGATTGAAGAGACTGAAAGGACAACTGTGGTTGGAAAATTAGTACTTGAGTCTATTCTGCAAGGTTTTTTTTTTGGTCAGATGGGTGTCTGACACAAATGGAACCCAGTTGTTAGTTGATTCGCGGATCGCTTTCCGGGGATAATAAACCCCTTAAAAAAAACATTTCGACCCTCAATCCGTGGCTGTTTGTGGGACACTGCTGTGTACAATTGGCTACCGTGTTTGGCCCACAAAATATACAATCAATCCACTTTACAACATATTCTGTGAAGGGCTTTGAGAAGTCTCAATGACGTGATAAGGCGCTATATCAAATGCAAGGATTATTATATTATGGTGGAAATCCATCGCCATGTTCAGGTATATCCAAACTGCTGAGAATTTCACAGACATTTTGCACAGAACTTTCCCTTTGGACAGAATGGATTGAGCGCTCACTCCACCGAGAGCCGGACTCTGCTCATTCAATTCTGGAAAGTATCAGGTGCAGGTTAGCATGAGTCACAGATTGGGGACCCCAGAGTGGCTTTGGGATACTGCTGGAGTTTAACCACAGCTCGTCATTGCAAACACTATCTAGCAAGCTTCCCGCTGCTTGTTGAGCAAGGACCACCCTACTTGTTGGGGCTTTGACTTGCCTGGTTAACAGGAGCTGAGGTTGAAAAATCCCTGCCCTCAGTGATTGGTCTTGTCTAAGCCCTGGCTGGTCTGTCATCAATAACGCTATTTTAGCAAAACTGACGTTTGAACTCTCTGCCTCAATACCTCCGCCTTGCCTCCTGCTTCCCCTTGTTCAGATCACGCCCGAAGACCTTCCACTTCGATCGTGCTTGCGGTCACTTCCTCCTTCCCCCCAGCTCTGCTTCTGTTAAGCGCTTCGAGACCCTGCCCCACGTGAAGGGTGCTATATAAATGCAAGTTGTTGTTCTGGAAAAAACATTGGGGAGGACAAGTTTGTAGGGCTATGGGGAGGGAGCGGGGAAGTGGGATTGAATTGGATACCTCTTTTCAAAGAGCCGGCACAGACGCAATGGGCCGAATGGCCTCCTTCTGTGCTGTGCTGTAAGGTTCTATGATTCTTGTTGTTGTTGACACACTTTGCCTGGAAGAAAACTCAAAAAAAAATATCAAAGATATACAGAGCCAAGAAGAAAATGTGTTAGAAAACATTGTTCTTGACACTAGTGCTCGATCCCCTGGCAGCAGTAGATCAGAGAGGAAGAGACATGTTGACTTTGGGCAGTAGTGGCTGTGGTTGTTCAGTACAATAACATTGAAAGCTACAGCTACTCAACTTGACAAGCATTTGAGAAGAGATTGAGTTAGCTATTACTTTCTGGGATAGTTTAACTGAGCAGTAGTTATTAAATTTACTCGCTGGCCATTGAGAGAGACATACAGCATTGTTCCCTACCCACTGTTAGTCTTGTAAGAGGACAGAATGCAGTACTACGCATGTTAATATCGACTCTGTTGAATAATAATTCTTTGTATTTGATAAAGTCCCTTTCGGGTCATCGAAATGTCTCAAATCGCTTCGCAGGATTTACTGTAGAGTGTAGACTGTGTAAAGGAGTGACCATAAAAAATTCAGACCTGCAGTTGGATTGTTCAGGAATAAATCTCAACTCCACCCCCACCCCCCACCCGCACCCTCTGCTCCTGCGTAATGATAATGAATAATGGGCACAAGACATATGAGATGCTTCTATTTAAAGTCAAATCTCAGCTTCATTGTACAGGTGACCACCACAATGTCTTACACAGCTATTTGCTGCTACCTCACATCCCTCTCACTCAGCACTTCCTGTTGCCAAATTACCTTGTTATATATTACATAATAATAATAATTCTTGTATTTGATATAATGCTTTATTACATGTTGCGACATCTCAAAGCGCTCCACAGAATATTTTTCGCCCATAAAATACACAGTCAGTTCACTTTACAGTATATTCTGTGAAGCGCTTTGAGACGTCTCGAAGACGTGATTAGGTCCTATATCAAATGCAAGGATTATTATTATTATTTCTGGGTTTCTAAGGAAAGGAAACCTGTCTATGATTTCGCCCTCTCTGGGAATCGAACCTGGGTCCTCTCGCGCTATGGGATGTGGGTCAACCACAAAATGTGCAATGGGTTAACTACAAAACAAGAGAGGAAGTGGGTCAATTGCAAAACTCTGTTACCCTTGAAATGTTAGGAGATAAACCTGAGACCTGGAAATTGTAAATTAGGAGAGAGTGGGAGAGTCACGCTGTGGGAGTTTGTGCTTGGATAGAAATTAAAGATAGAATCAGGTCACTTCAGTGAAGATAATCTTGTTTGATATAATGAAATAATAAGCCTTGCATTTGAAATAGCATCTATCAAATCAAGAGGCCATCTCAAAGCGCTTCACAGGATTTACTCTGTAGTGTAGTGATTGTATTCTGTGGGCAAACACAGCAACCAATTTGCACACAGCGATGTCCGCCAGCCATGAAATGATTGACTAACAGAGTGACCAACAGAATGATAATTACTGTTTATATATGATGTAGTAGTGTGCATTATCTGTTGCAAAATTCCAGGTGCAATGTTGAGACGTTTCAACGACATGATAAGGTGCTATATCAAATGCAAGATTATTATTATTATTGTTATCATATTGACTAAACTTCCATAGTATGAACTCGAAATATCTCAAACGTCTTGGGAACGATTCCATTTTGCTTCCAGCCTGTTTGCAACGTAAATATGGAAAACACAATGAAAAATGAGTGATTCATTGGTTATGGGTATTTTTCAAACGCATGTGATTGTCTCTGCACGATACTTCGAGCACATACCTCAAAGTGAATAATAATAATGGATAATCCTTGCACTTGACATAGCGCCTTAGGAATCCTTGACTACTCACCAATTTTAGTTGTCCTTAGGGTAGGAAAAATCAAATGTTCTTGGGATCTGGGAGGGTTCCTCCCCCCATTATGACGGATAATTGAGAAGTTGTGGGACATTACTCTGCCCAAAATGGCTACTGCATTTTCTTACAAAACCCACAACCACTACAAATTCCATTTGTATAGCGCCTTTCACGTCGGGAGGCCAGCCAAGGTGCTGGACAGTCAAGGATTTGCACCCGATCAGGAGGGGTGGAGGGCAGGGAGGGTGGAGGGTAGAAGGTTGACCAAAGGCCCGGTCGAAGAGGAAGATCTTAAGACAGGCCTTGAAGGAGCCAAGGGAGGGGGTGAGGTGAGAGGACTGTGGGATGGAGTCCTGGAGGGTGGGCGCAGAGAGGCTCAAGGCCTGATCGGCGATGGTGGGTTGGGCAGGGTAGGGTACGTGGAGCCAGGGCCCACTGAGTGGAGGGAGCAGACAGGCCGGTTTGGAGTTAGCAGGTCACAGATGTAGAGAGGAGTAAGCCATGGAGGGCTTTGAAAGTGAGGACGAGGATTTTTAACTTTATCCTCTGGGGCACATGGAACCAGGCGAAGATTGGTGTGATAGGTTCACAAAGCTTGGTGCAACATAAAGCTACTGTGCTTGACAATAATCATCTGAAGAATGCCTTGAAACAGCACAAGTTGACAAGGTGCTACAGAAAAGGAAGCTCTTTATTTATACCGAGTCCTTGGGAAGGGGCTGCTTTGCAATATTTAGCAGTGGCCCTACTGCTTCCTACAAGAACGTGTTGGTTTGGGAATGAGATGGGGGGTAAAAGAAACACAGGAAAGAATGCATTTTAAAAATCTGAACCAACCCGTCCTCATTTATTTTTTCAACCAGTGAAGACAGGTTCAGAATCTACATTATAAAGCTTCCCTTCCTTGAATCAACCTTGCCATTCTCCTCTGAACCGTCTCCGAAGGGTCAGTGTCATTAGAAGTTTCTCTCGTGTCCCACTGGGCCAGTTTGCCCCCTTGCTGAAACCGTAGGACGTGAGTAAAATGTAACAAGCCTCAAGCGAGATGAGATTGCAAACAGTCGCTCCTCAACCCCTCCCTCCTCTGAGCCACATTGCAGGTCTGACTTTGATGCCCAAATGTTGTGTCTGCTGTTGAGGCGTGGTCACTGGCTAGCAACTCTTAGTGATCTACCCTCCTCTTACTGGCTAGCACATTAAGTCCTTATTTAAACATTAAACCTTAGGCAAGTTTCCTTACTTAATCCCCTAAAAAAAAATGTGCAATTGGCTGTCATGTTTTGCCCATAAAATACACTGTGGGTCCACTTTACAATATATTCTGTGAAGCGCTTTGAGACATCTCGACAATGTGAATGTGAGAAGGCGCTATATCAAATGTAAGAATTAGACTATTATTATATAAACTAAATTGGCAATTTGTCTTTAATCATGAGCCATTGTGTGGTTGCGTGGTATCGGGGCCAATGCCCACAAGTAATTGAGTGAGATGTTCCCAAAAGGTTATCATGTTGGTATTATAGAGCTGGCAGAGTGGGAAGAGTTTCATGCAACTTGTCTGGGCTCCATTCAAACTCAGGTCCCTGAAGTGTCCGGATGACATGCCAACCTGATAAACTCAGTGTGTTTAATCCAGAGTCAAATTTCACCCAGAGTCAGCAGCTGCGTAGAGAAGTCCAATTAACTTTGTGTGAATTACAGAGTTTTATTTAGAATGAATCGCGAAATGAACGCTTCGCAATAATTGTAATCTTTACATTTGATAATCGTGCCTTTCATGTCCGAAAAAGGTCTTCACAGGATACGTACTTTGTGTTTCCAAACAAATTTTTGAAAGTAGAGAGAGAGAGATGCAACACAGAAGTGATTTGGGAAAATAAGTTCCCAAATCAGGTCAGGTTCGAAGGGCCGAATGGCCTACTTCTGTTCCTACATGTTACGTTAAGTTAGTTCAAAATTGCGGGGGCAAAGTGGCTGAAAGAATGTGGAGTGAAGTGAGCAGCGCAGAGGAATACTTATGATAATACTGGCATTTGATATAGCCCCTCATCATATCTTTGAGATGTCTCAAAGCGTTTCATGGAAAACACTGTAAAATTAATTGACCGTATATTTCGTGGGAAGCATCCAATTGAAATAAAGTTGAGTTTCAATTGATTTATTTTTCACAGCCCGTTTAATTTCACGCAAGTAGCTTTCCCAGCGTGAATACAGGCCGCAAAAAAATCACTGGTTATCACGTGAAGGTGTCCAGCAAAAAAAAAAACACAGAGCCTGACTGTTGCCACCATTTCTGACACAGAATCTTTTAATAGTCCGACTTATTTCAGGAAGAGCGAAGGGGGAACGGGATCTGAGAGCTCCGTGATAAATGTCTTTGCGCCAGTGTTTCCCTTCTTGTAGTTAAGGAGTGTTCAGTTCAGTGGAAGTCCATTGCTTCCAGTCTGCCAACAGTTGAAAGTCACTTTGAAAGAGCTAGCCCTCAGCGTTGATGAAATTTATGATTTTGCAGGTCACCGGCTGCTCAGTGTTTGCGCTGAACAGGGAACGCTTTGTGCAGTCCCGTAGGGTACTGGTTAGAGCACCCGCCCGCCTCGAAAGCGAGAGGACCCAGGTTCGATTCCCGGTCAGGGCGAAACCTTAGGCAAGGGACACGGGGATGGATTGGCGATGTGGGATATCGTGAAATTTTCCAAGTGCCCTTTGATTGGCACCTCATACGTACCACCCCAGAGCCCGACACCCGAGTAAATGACAGCTCGAACCAGCCCAACCATCGCCCAGAGCCCACCCGCCCTGATGAGTGAGGGCTACGATCACTGCCCGGATCCCGCCTTCCCGTTTAAACCCCCGTCAAAGTTTTTAAACTCCCGGACCCCGGGGAATCGACACCCCCATTTTACAACAACAACGTGCATTTACATAGCGTCCCTGAGCGCTTAAACCTGAAAATCTCGAGCCCTTTCTCAAGCCAGCCCATCACTGGAAGAACAGCTAATGTTTCTGGAACCCCAGAGAGGGGGGGAGGGGAAAAATGGGATGGGGGGGGCTCTTAAATTAAAAGAAAAATAGTCCTTTGAATTTTAGATATTCCTCGCCTGTGTTATTCCCTGAAACACGTCTACTTCCAGCTCTTAACACTGTCGCTGGAACTCACCAGCGCGTTTCCTGGGTAACAGTAGACACTTGAGAATTTCCTTTGGGTTCTCTGAAAGGTAGATTAATAGAAGTAAGGGGAGGTGAGATAAACAGAAGACTCAAATATTTCTCGGCATTGCAGACACTCCACCAAGAAGTGACATTTCACACTGAGTGGGAAATCGAAAAGGACAAATGCATTAAAAGACCATTTATTGGCAGCGCTCCAGCAACAGATAATGGCTCTGCTTTGTCGTGAATAGAATAATAAATCCTGGATAATTCAAGGCAGCAATGTCTACTTTTTAAGCTGTTAATTAGGTTAACAGCTATGTGGAGAGTACATTAATCTATAGATCCAAGTCTTTTTACCTGATACTCTGTCTCTCGTACTCCAGATCTTCTCTCAACTTCTGACCGGCTTCCTCTTCATTCAATGTCAGTAATAATAATAATAATAATAATAATCTTTGCATTTGAAATAGCGCTTTATCACGCCATTGAGACGTCTCAAAGCGCTTCACAGAATATACTGTAAAGTGGAGTGACTGTATATTTTGTGGGCGAAACGCGACAGCCAATTGAGCACAGCAGCGTCCCACAAACAGTCGTGGATTGAATGACCAAACTTTTTTTGGGGGTGGTGGGATTATTACCCCCACCAATCGACTAACAACTGAGATCCTACGTACTGCTAAGTAAACAGAGACGTTGCCATGTTTCGTCCACAAAATACACAGTTAATTCACTTCACAGTATATTCTGTGAAGCGCTTTGAGACGTCTCAATGACGTGATGAGGCTCTATAATCAAATGCAAGGACTATTATTATAATTTATAAGTGTCCGTTTCCATTTCGTAAGCAGGAGCGATCACTGTAGCTGCCATTGGAATTCGATTTATTACGCAGCAAAGACAACTTCAGAGTAGTTTCCCTTTGAATTCTGTCTTGCTCCTCTGCGTTAAACTTTGAACTTGCTGAACAGGAGAAGACCAGAATCTAACATTTTAGGATCTAAGCTTTCCTGCCTCCTGACATGATGTACCTCTTTGACTGCTTTTGGTCATCTTCCCTTCCTCACCCTCTTCAGCTCCCAGCCCCTGCCTCAGGTACGCGCCCAGCAGTGCAAAGCACTTTGAGACATCGACCTGACGTGAAATGCACTATATAAATGTAAATTGTATTGTAGCTATCATAAGTTTATCCTAAAAATAACTATCTATTCATCACATCTTTTCTTAATGGAAAATGTCATTCCAAAGCCATTGCAAAAAGATTAGATTTTTAGCAATTAGCATATTATTAACACAATAAATGTGTCATCCGCCTCATTCCAATTTAAATACGGAAGAAAGAATACTTTTGTAGCACCTTATCATGCTGATGAAGTGTCCCAAAGTGCTTCGAAGGAATTGCCCTCAAGTGTAGTAACTGTTTATTTGGTTTATGTTTGATCACACAATCCACAACTGTTTGTGGGACGCTGCTGTGAGCAATTGGTTGCTGTGTTTCGCCCGTAAAATACAGTCAATCCACTTTACGATATATTTTGTGAAGCGCTTTGAGACATCTCAATGGTGTGATGTGGCCCTATATCAAATGCAAGGATTATTATTACGACTTTATGTGTACCAAGTTGACAGTCAGTTGCACCATCAAGATCCCATAAGCATATATTAGCAATGGTACTGGTGAAGTGTTGGTCAGGACCCTGGGAGAAACTTCCTTCTCTTACAAATAGTTTCATGGGATCGTTAGCTTCCGTCTGTTGAGATGAACGAGAGCTTGGCTTAACATTTCATCTGAAAGAGGGCACCTCTAACAATGCAGCACTCTTCCAGCACTGCTCTGGAGCTTCAGCTTAGACTAAGAGCCTAAGTCGTGGAACAAGACTTGGACCCACAACTTTCTGCCCACAGGCAAGAGTTTTGCCACCTGAGCCAAGTTAAGAAGTTATCAAGGAGTTTCATGGCTAATTGTGGAGTCCTGCAGCTCAGTGGTTAGAGCACTCACCTCACAAGCGAAAGACCTGGTTTCGATTCCCAGCAGAGCGAAACCTTGGGCAAGTTTACCTGCTCCAAATGCCTGAAAATAATCCCTCAAGAAAAAAAAACAATAACAAGTTGGTCACTTCAATCCACGACTGTTTTGTGGGACACTGCTGTGCACAATTGGCTGCCGCATTTCGCCCACAAAGTCAATTCACTTTACAGTAATATTCTGCGAAGTGCTTTCAGATGTCTAGAAGACATGAAAAGCACCATATTTAATGCGAGGATTATTATTATTATCATTTGGGAATTGTTGGAACCAACTTGAAGCTAAACATTACATGCCACAATAGTTCAGAAGTTCCTAGGGCTATATAAATGTAAGTTGTATTATATTGTAAGTCTTGACACAAGGTTTAAACCTAGAAGCTTCTGTCCCAAAGGCCAGAGTGCTACCAACTGAGTCAAGTTTGATTCCGTGGAAAAATAACTCCCCAAAATAAGAATTCATTTTAAGAATTATTCAAAATTCTGCACAGTCTTAAAAGTTAAGACAATGGTCTCAAGGCTAAACAGATGAGGTTTTCTGCCTTTGATAATACCAAGATAGACTTCAACAGTAGATTTCAAACGCAATGACTATGCTTCTGTGTGGATGGAAATCCATCTTCACCTTGTAGAATAAATCAGGAAATTACCATGTCCTTGATTGTATCTGTAGCTTTCTTCACCACTTGCTGCTTTGTAAGGTCAAAGCTTTTGGCAGCACTTTGGTTTTGGGAGGCTCACACAGTGGGTAGTAACATTTAGTTCTTAGCTCATTAAATCTGCACTGGATAGAAGCCAACATTCGTCTGTTGGGAGTATTTCTCCAGTGAACTAATGCTAACTAAACATCTTGATGAGGTATACAATACAATATCATTTACATTTATATAGCGTCTTTCACATCAGCAGGATAACTCAAAATGTTTGACACTGAGGGACCTGAGCTGGTGGGGGTGGGAGACAAACAGGGTGGGGAAGGGGAAGAGGACCAAAAGCCTGGTCAAAGGGGTACACCTTGAACAACAGGAGGAAGGGAGTGAATTGGAGGGTGGGGCCATAGGATAGAATGGCTATTTTCAGGAATAATATTATCAATAATAATAATCTTTGCATTTGATATAGGGCCTTATCATATCTTCGAGACATCTCAATTTACTTCAATCGACTCTGTATTTTGTGGGCGAGATTCGCGGCAGCCAATTGCGCACAGCAGTGTCCGGCAAACAGTTGTGAATAGAGTGAGCAAAGTATTATTTTTTTTGAAGGAATTATTACCCCCGGAAAAGCAATTCGCCAATCATCTAACAACTGGGTTCCTACTTCCAGGTGGTGAAACAGAGGCGTGTGGAGTAAGGAAACTTGCCCAAGGTTTCGCCCTGCCCGAGAATCGAACCCAGGTCCTTTCGCTTGCGAGGCGAGTGCTCTAACCACTGAACTACAGGAGTCCATTTCATTGCTCAGGACTTTGAGCTTCTAGTCTTAGGCTGACACTCCAGTATAGTGTTGGGTGGAGATCTGCTCTGTGGGTAGTGTTGCCACTCGGATGAGATGTTAAACCAAGGTCGGTCTGGCTGTTCAGGTGGATGTTAAAGATCCCATGGCACTATTCGAAAAGAGGAGGGAGTTTCTCCTGGTGTCCTGGCCAACATTCCCCCAGATAAAATTGAGTCATTCACTCCATGGTTGTTTGTGGGACATCTCTGTGCATGGAATTGGCTGCCGCCTTCGCACACAAAAGTCACCGCACGTTACAGTAAATTCCTGTGAAGCGCTTTGAGATATTTCAACCATGTGAAAGGGGGTTAGATCAAGGCATGGAGTATACTTTGCGCCATTGGCTGCCGAGTTTCACACACAAAGTACACAATCACTCCACTTAACAGTGTATTCTGTGAAGCACTTTGAGAGGTCTCGACGACGTGATAAGGTACAATATCAAGTGCAAGGATTATTATTGTTTTATTGATTACTATTGTTGATTTAACTGCATTATCTGCTCTGCCATTCTACTGAGCATAATGTGGAGGAACTTTATACCCAACGGTTGAGGTCCCAATCTGTTCCAGATTTCTTAAGCATTCTTGCAGAGAACTGAGCACACAATATCCATTGTCTTATGGCAAACACAGCACGATTGAAGACTTTGTAATGACAGTGGGGATCCTGCTATCCTGTAGTAGCTTGAACGCAAAACAGTTGAGACAGTAATGAACGTGCGATGATATATAATTTTTTCCATCCAGGATGGCAATCTACACCTGCATTTGATCACAGACTGTCAGGGACATCATGTGACATCAAAGGTTCTCTGGTCTGCTGCTTTTCGACTGGTGTTACAAAGATCACATGAAATATAGATTTCAATTTCAGCATTCATTCCAGAGGAGAATATCTCTAGCTTTGGGCAGACATCCATCAAACCCACTAAGGAATGAATTATCTTTGCTATCCTTGTCAGTGGTTCTTTAACACGCTCCAAGACGCTACCCTGTGTGAAGGGCCTTGGATAAATTCAAGTTGTTGTTCGATTCATATCCCTCTTGATGCCAACATTCGTTACCTAATAACATGGTGCACCAGCTATGACCACCTGCAGCTTAGCTTTGTTACTGACGTGTTATTGAGCTCTGTAATAACAGGGTTGCGAAGGACAATTTTACAACAGATACCTGGAAGCAATGCTTTACACAGAGGGTGGTCAACAGCTGGATTGGGTTGCCAGATAGGATGGTAGTAATCAGAGCGCTGAACTCATTTGGGGAAAAAAAGCTTGATGCTGTAATGGGAACTTGGTACAGTGGATATTCTGGAAGGATGAGGTCAAATAATACTAATGATAATCCTTGCATTTGGTATGGCTGCTTATCACATCGTTGAGTCATCTTAAAACACTTTGCAGTGTATACTGTAAAGTGAATTGACTGTATATTTTGTGGGAGAAACGCGGCGGCCAATTGCGCACAGCAGTGTCCCACAAACAGTCGTGGATTGAGTGACCAAGTTAATTATTATTTTTTAAATGGATAATTACCCCTGGAAAGCGATCCGCCAATCATCTAACAACTGGACTCCTACTTTCTGCTGGGTAAACAGAGGCGTGTGGAGTAAGGAAACTTGCCTAAGGTTTCGCCCTGCCCGGGAATCGAACCCGGGTCCTTTCGCTTGCGAGGCGAGTGCTCTAACCAATAACCACTATGGAGTCCCAAACGGGCCGAAAGGTCTTCTTCATTTGGATCTCACTCGTGATTTGCACCTTGAGATTCAAAATCGTGTGTAACTCCTTCTCACACTCAGCACTGAAAGAGGGCAAGGAGGAGTGTTGAACCTCACATTTGTAACAATATTGGAGATTATAGGAATGGACGGGAATGTATTCCATGCAGTGTCTCGAGTACAACGGTTGCTGCAGAGGGTTCCTAGAACTCTTGCCTCTGAGTCAGAAGGTTGTGGATCCAAGCCCTACTCACACAGTCTAAGCTGACACTGCGATGCAGCGCTGGGGGTGTGCTGCATTGTCAGAGGTGCCGTCCTTGGGATGAAACGTTCCACTCAGGTCCCTTCTGCCTGTTTGGGTGGATGTTAAAGATCTCATGGCGCTGCCTGGAACAAGTTTGTCCTGGTGGCTGTTTGTGGTTCATTGCTGTGCAACAAATGGGCTGTTGCATTTGGCTTTCCCGCAATCAATGCACTTCACAGCCAATCCCGTGAAGCCCTTTGAGACGTCCCCCTGACATCAAAGGCATTGCTGTCTTGAGGAGGCCATCGGTTAATCCAGGAGTTAGTATGTACATTGGGATCATGAGGGAAGCAAGCAATAGTTTAGAGGAGAACATATTCTGCCAGAAATTACTTGGTGTGTTTTTCACACTCTCTTGAGGGCTTGAGGTCAGTACTGTTAGTGGTCAGTAAATCTATCAAACACAGTAGGTTCCATAACTCTTGCTTTTGTCCTGTCTGACTGTGACATTGAACTGACAAATCCTCTTCATCCAAATCAACCTGCTTTCCAGCTTGGATCAATTATCTGCCATCTGTTGATTGCCAATTGTGAAGGGTAATTTGGGAATCTTCCATTAACTTCGATGACAGCTGCTATGAAACCGCTTTGTGTTTCTAGTTTCAAATTCCGTTTGTTTTTAACCCAAAGTGAACTTAAACAACGTTCAATTCCCGGGCAGGGCGAAACATTGGGCAAGTTTCTTTACTCCACACGCCTCTGTCTACCTAGCAGTAAGTAGGAACCCGGTTGTTAGTCGATTGGTAGATCGCTTTCCAGAAGTAATAATTCCTCCCCCCAAAAATAATAATAATTTGATCATTTAATCCCCGACTGTTTGTGGAACCCTGCTGTGTGCAATTGGTTTTTGCCGCTTTTCGCCCCACAAACTACACAGTCAATTCACTTAAAGTATAATCTTTGAAGCGCTTTGAGATGTCTACAAGATGTGATGAGGCAAGGATTAGGAGGTGCAAGGAATATATTTAGGTATTACTTGCACTTTGACATTCATAAGTGGTCGATGGCTGACAGTGTGGAGGTTGCATCCGAGGAGCTCACAAACAGGTTGCACTGCAGCATTGCTTGCAAAGCTTGCTAATACCATCTAGTGGATATTTCACAGCGTTGCAACGAGGAGCATTCATCGGCAACAGTATTCAGTCATATCATGCGTTTGATAAACCTCCTTTCAACGTCAGGGTGACGTCTCAAAGCACCTCACATGATTTACTGTGGAGTCCTGTAGCTCAGTGGTTAGAGCACTCGCTTTGCAAGTGAGGGACCTGAGTTCAATTCCAGGCAGAGGGCGAAACCTTGGGCAAGTTTCCTTACTCCACACAGAGCCTAATAATAATCCCTCCAAAACCAAAAACAGTAATAAAATTGGTCATTTTCAATCTACGACTGTTTGTGGGACATTGCTGTGCGCAATTGGCTGCCGCGTTTGCCCACAAATATACAGTCAATTCACTTTACAGTGTGTTCTGTGAAGCACTTTGGGATGTCCTCCTGACATGAAAAGCGCTATATCAAATGCAAGGATTATTATTATGAAGTTCAGTGACTGTGTACTCTGCAGGCAAGTGCATTAAGCAGCCCATTTGCGCACAGCAATATCCCACAAACAGGCAGCCTCACATTTATTTGGGGGGATTGTTGGCCGGGACGCTGGAAGAACTTTCCTTTTCTTTTCTTTCGAGTAGTAGCCATGGGATTTTTAACAACTGCCTAAACAGGCACAGACAGGACTTTGGTTTAATGGCTCATCGAAAGGACAACGCTGCAGTTGTGGAGGATACAATGCAATGCGTTCCCAGCATCGTACTGGGGTAGCAGGGTAGCATCTCAGAGCAGGCGTTCCAGGACACTACCTCGCTACCTGAAGGACGCTCTATAAATGCAAGTTGTTGTACTGGAGCGTCAGCCTAGATGATATGAATCCAAAGTCTCGACGTGGGTCTCGAAGTGGTGAGAGTGCTGCCAACTGCGCCAGTATGACACAGTGTGGGCAAAACATTTACCCATATTGCTAAGTGTGGGCACATTGATGATGTTCACTAATACACATTAATACACATCATTAATGCCCATACACTCAGCCCTTTGATCTGCATGTTTATTGCCGTACGTTTCTGCTAAGATTTTAAATAACACTGAAAACTCTGCCTTGTCGATAACCTGGATAACCTGGCTGCTCTGCGATGTGATTCACACACACACCACACACACAACCCAACACACACACAACATATCCAATTCCCTTTTGAAAGCTACTATGGAATCTGCTTCCACCAGCCTTTTCAGGCGGTGCATTCCAGATCATAACGAAACTCTGGGTAAAAAAAAATTCTCCTCATCTCCCCTCTGGTTCTTTTGGCAATTAACTTAAGTCTGTGTCCTCGGGTTACTGACCCACCTGCCAATGGAAACAGTTCATCCTTATTTACTCTATGAAAAACCCTCGTAATTGTGCACGACCTCTGATATGTTAATTCAGGTTGCAATTTCCAGCCCATGATTATTATTACGGAGAGCTGAGCTGAGGAGCAACGATACCACTGTGTATACCACAGCAAGGCTCAACACTGGAACAGAAAAGCACTATAAGTCAGAATTTGTTCTTAGGTGATAACAAGCTTGAATCTTGAAAGCAACATTGCTTAAGCATTTCCACTGAGGATTCTCCTAACCTATGTCTTCCTTCAACTGCTAGGCTGCAATGTGTCTAGAGTTGTCTGATCTAGGCTCTGTGTTTTGTTTTCAGTGTGTCTCATAGCAATAGCAGCTGATATTGTGTTTATGGTGGATGAATCGTGGAGCGTAGGAGAGGCCAACTTCAGAAGCATCAAAGAATTCATCAACAGCGTCATAACATCCTTCCGCAATGCTCCACTAGGCAAGGATGGATTCCGATTCGGAGTAGCACTTTACAGTGACCAACCGAGGTAATCCATTCACCTCGCGCTCCGAGACTCCGTCTGGCGTGAAGGACGCTATATGAATGCAAGCTATATAAATGCAAATACACACAGGATACAGTTCAAGGTCCTGGCCCTCCCTCCATGGCCTTGCTCCCCCCTACCTCGGCAACCTCCTAACCCCATGCAATCCTACCCGTTCCCTCCGCTCAGCGGGTTCTGACCTGCTTCATGTCCACCGCTTCATTTGTCCTCCCGACAAATGTAATTTTGTTGTTGTTGTTGTTGAGGTCCTGTCTGCCAGTTCAGGTGGATATTAAAGATCCCTCGGCGCTATTCGAAAAGAGAAGGGAGTTTCTTTCTCCTGGTGTCCCGGCCAACAATCCCCCCCTAAAATAAAATTGATCATTCACTTCATGGCTGTTTGTGGGGACGCTGCTGTGCGCAATCGGCTGCCGCGTTTCGCCCACAAAATACACAGTCAATCCACTTTACAGTCCGTCCTGTGAAGCGAGTCGAGACGTTTCAACGATGTGAAAAGGCGGTGCAATATATCCAATGCAAAGATTGTTATTATAATGCAAAATGGCTGCCTGTTTGGCGTAAAAAATACACAGTCACTACACTTAACCGTCAAACCCGTGACGCGCTTTGAGTCGCCCTCCAGACATGAAAGGCGCTGTAATCAAACGTAAGGAATATTGCTGCTATTATTATTACAATCTCCCTTGTGGATGAAAAAATGCCTCATGAATGACCTTAGTGTCTTGGTTGTTAGGATGACCATAGCTCTGACTGACTACAGCACACTTGAAGAGGTGCTGGTGGCTGTCAGAGACATTCCGTATAGAGGGGGAAACACTAAAACAGGAGCAGCACTCACCTTCCTGGCAGACTCCATCTTCAGCCCGTCAGTGACGAGAGACAACACGCCAAGGGTCAGTAGCAATAGTCATTAATATTTATGAATCGTTAACTTTTTCTCAAACGCTAGCTATTAACGTTATTGATGATAATAATTTGGTGACTCAGTCCTCGACTGGTTTGCGGGACGCTGCTGTGCGCAATTGGCTACCGCGTTTTACCCACACAAAAAATACACAGTCAATTCACTTGACAGTATATTCTGTGAAGCGCTTTGAGACGTCTCGAAGAAGTGATAAGGCGCTACATCAGGTGCAAGGATTATTATAACATTAGCAAGAAATGCTGTTTGTCCCACATAATGGAGAGGGCCTCGACATCCTGATGCTTTGCTGTTTCCACTAGTTTGGGAGTCCATAACCAGTGGATAATATTATAAGATAGCAACTAGGGGATCTAAAAGAGAATTTAGGAGGAGCTACTTCATGCAGAGGGTAGTGAGATTATGGAACTCGTTGCCTTCACAAGAGAAGAGTATGGGAGGGAGTAAAGGAATGGATGAAGACTCGTGTGAAGTATAAACACGGCACGGACTGGTTAGGCCGAGTGACCTGTTTCTGTGCTGTACGTTCTTTGTAAACTTTGTACTGCCCTCGGCTAGTCCTAGGATTCTTTTCCTCCATCAATAAATAATTTCATTTTAAAGTTAAAGTATGGTGACACTGGGTTTAATAATAATGCTTCCACTCAGCTTTCTGTTAACTCTGCAAACCAAAGCCCTAATTGGTTCCTCGCTGGACAAGCAACGGGAAAGCAGGGGTCTGGGGGGTCTGGGGTCCCTAAGCATTGGCTCTGCGTACTTGCGCCTAATACTCTCCAGAATTAGGTGAGCAGGATGTATCCCTCCAGGGAGAGAGTGCGGATTCCATTCCAATGACCTACCTCTGGGATTTCCATGTGTAGGTGGGATGCATGGAGTTCTCAGCTTGGTTTGGAAACTCTTAAGCGACGGTGATGGGTTTTCCGCATGTGTCAGACCCCCCAAAAAAGCATTTAAGAATAATGCATGTGTATGTCGACCGCTTGAACCTCCCGGTGATCATTTCCCTGCCTCATAATTCACAGATTGTGGTTTTAGTTACCGATGGGAAGTCTGCAGACTCGATCGAAGTGTCAGCCAGGAGACTGCGGGACATGGGAGTGACTGTCTTTACAGTGGGTACGTACCTGGACTTGAGCTGAAGTTAAAACATGCAGATTCTCACTGACGACGGAGGTCAGACTGAGTTACACTACAATTGTTACACTCAAACAACAACCTCCCATTAAAAACAGTCCTTCTTCAAAAAAAAAAGCTTCCAAATTGAGACGAATTGAAGAATTTTCCACAACACTGAAAATTGAAATTGGCTCGGGGCTAAGATCAGGTAGAATTTCTGGCCTTTGGCTGTACGGTGTTTTGTGTTTTGCCTGTGTTATTGAAAGATTTGTTACTACAATTGATATTTTCTGCAGGTCCACATGTTGCTAAGGTACATGGCATCATCTGCTGGCCACTGTCAATATTGCTCAGCCAATTCAGAGATCTGAAATTTTCCCTAATACCTGGTCTGTATTTTTCCACAGACCAGTATTTTTCTGTAAGACGATTCTCCTCTTAATGTTTTCTATCATGCAGAATTGTACCATATTCCCAAATTCGTTCTTAACTTGGAACCCGAATCAGCGCCTTGGGATGTCTCCTGACATGGGAGGCGCTAGATCTCTATGTCACGATATCGCTATGTCTCGGAGCGCTTAAAGTTCAGTAGATTCGATGTAGGGCATACAGCCGTTTTATTCCTGAGTATTGGCAAAGTTACAGATCTATTGTTTTTTCCGGGGGTAATAATCCCTTCCAAAAAAAAGAAGAAAAAAATAATCGTTTGGTCACTCAATCCAAGACTGCTTGTGGGACGCTGTTGTGCGCAATTGGTTGGCGCGGTTCACCCACAAAATGCACAGTCAATCCACTTCACAGTGTGTTCTGTGAAGCGCTTTGAGACGTCTCGAAGACGTGATGTGGCGCTGTATCAAATGCGAGGATTGTTATTATTGATTATTATTATGTAAATGCAATTTGTTGTTGGATGTTTTTAAGAACTGTGAAAACTAGCTTCCAAATTGAGAATAAATTTAGGACATTGCTGCAGTTATACATAGTCTTCAATTTTAAGACAAAATAGTCCCACAGGCTAAAGCTAAACATAATTTCCTCTGGAATTTGGCATTGGATTGGAACGTCCTCCTGCCGTGAAAGGCACTGTACGAATGTAATTTTGTTGTTGTTGCATTGCACAAGTGTACTATTTCTGATCATAAAAAAGCTATGTTTTAGCTGCATTGTTAGAAGTGCCATTCTTTGGATGATAAATCGAGGTGAGTGGTAAAGATCCCATGGTCCTATTCAAAAAGAGAAGGGAGTTTCTCCCAGAGAAAATCAGTCATTCAGTTCATGGCTGTTTGGTGGGACGCTGCTGTGTGCAAATTGGCTGCCGCATTTGTCCACAAACACACAGTCATTGCACTTTACAGTAATATCCTGTGAAGTGCTTTGAGCCGCCCTCTCAATGTGAAAAGCTCTCTATATATGCCAAATTCAAGGATTATTATCATCATTATGATCATTCCTCAATCGAATCCACTGCGGACACATATGTAAATATCCTCGTACTATTCTTGCAGCAAGTCAGTGCATAGACCTATCTTGTGGCCTGGCTGTTTGAAATAGTGTATTCGTTTTCAAAAGAAGATGGGAAATGTGCATGGGCTTCAGATGAATTTTCTCTCTTTTAATTTAAGGGATAAAAAACACGGATAAAAAGGAACTGATGAAAATCGTTTCCGATCCTTTCGAAGAGCATCTACTGTTTGTGGAGGATTTTCACCTGCTCAGCAATATTGTACCCAAACTCTCCAGAAGGATTTGTTTCACAGCATCAGAACCTCCCAGACCAGTGAAACAGCCACAAGGTAAGTAATCCGGGGACACAGAGCAGGACACCAGAGAGGTCTAGATGGTGACGTCGCCTTTCACCTCCTAAATCTAGGTTCAAATCAAGCTCATTTTGGTGGGATTGTGGATTCCTGTAGTGTAGTGCTTAACATGCTTGCCTCGCAAGCGAGAGGATCCGGGTTTGATTCCCAGGAGGGAATCAAACCAAAATCTTAGGCAGGTTTACTTACTCTACACTCCCTGTTTACCTGGTTGTTAGTCAATTGGCAGATCGCTTTCCTGGATAAATACTCTACGACTGTTTGTGGGGACGCTGCTGTGTGCAATTGGCTGCCGCGTTTCTTCCACAGAATACCCAGTCAATTCACTTCACAGTATATTCTGCAAAGTGCTTAGGGACGTCTCGATGATGTGATAAGGCGCTATATCAAATGCAAGGATTACTATTATGATGATTATTATTATTATAGTTCAGGGATCATCAAGTGCCAGACAGGGTGTGACCACTTCTCTCTGAAAACCCCCAATTCGCACATTGAGTTTACACATTTATCCAGTTCTTCAGAAAGCTATTAACCAAAGCAGAGAGCTCACACCGATTAAATATCACTTCTCAAAGGAGCTTGAGAAACGGAGGTAGTAACAGCTCCGAAAATAGAGAGAGGACAGCAGTTAGTACAGTAATGAACCCTCTTTATTCCTGCAGTTGATTAATGTATTCCTTTTTGTCCTGTTTCCCAGTGCCAGAGAAAATCATTGGCCCTAGAGACCTGGTGATTACTGAACACAGTTACAGCTCAATGAGACTTACCTGGACGCCTGCTACAGGGGACATCACCAGCTATAGGGTTGTCATCAACCCACATTCATCGGAAGGACAACTGACACCTGGGGAGCAGAGACAGGTGCGTGATGCTATTTCTGGCTGGCTGGCTGCCTGTTATTGTATCTCAAGAGTGGCTGTAAAGAATCTGAAGCTATCACCTCTTAACTGGTCGCAGAGGCATTGTTGCTTGTGAGGTAGAAAACACCGCTGGCAAAGATTCATAGAACTATTCAGCCCAGAACTCCTTTCAATCCATTGTGCCTGTTCCAGCTCTTGTAAGAACTAACTGTTAAGTACCACTCCCCTGTCTTTTCCCCAAATTCTTTCATGTTGAAAAATAGAAGTATAAGTATAACTGCTGTGCGTAATTGGCTGCCGCGTTTGGCCAACAAAATGCACACTTTACAAAATAAATTGGGTAACTTAATCCACAACTGTTTGTGGGACACTGCTGGGTGCAATTGGCTGCTGCGTTTCACCCACAAAACATCCAGACAATTCACTTTACAGTATATTTTGTGAAGTGTTTTGAGAAGTCTAGAAGACATGACAAGATGCTATATCAAAAGCAAAAATGATTACAATGACTATTATTACAATATATTCTGTGAAGCACTTTGAGACGTCTCAACGATGTGATAAGGCGCTATATGAAATGCAAGGATTACTATTATTATTATATTTTTCCTGTTCAGACATTTGACTAATTCTATTTTAAGACTAATTGTAAATCCCCCATGGATTTCTAATTCATTAGAGTCATTTCAATTGAAACAGCTAACTGAATAAAACAGACTGAATATGTTAAGATTTTCAGTGTGTGGTAAATCCCAGGATAGACCATGTCCTTTGAGGAACAATTTAGATATGACAGGACTTTTCAGCCTGGAAAAGAAATACAGTATCTCAAAGGGGACCTTATAGAGGTGTGTAAGATGCTGAATGGCATTGAACAATGCCTTCAGATTCACCAAGGCAGCAGGGCAAGAGGACACAGGCCTACAGGTAATTTCAGGACAGACAACAGGAATTATTTCTTTACTCCGAGGTTAATTAACGTCCGTAGGGGGTTTACTAAGAAGGATGGTTGAAGCCAGGAGCCTTGACTCGCTGAGAAGCACTGGATGCTGTCTTGGTATAACTGAAAGTATTATTCTAGGTTAATTTTCTGAATCCCATTTTATCTCATTTTCAACCCCTCCATTTCTCTGCCGTTAAACCTCTATGGTCAACTCTGCCTTCCACACTCCCCCTTCTCCCTTGTTCGGTGTCCAATTGCATCTTTGTGCAGTACTTCGAGATATCATCTTACATGTAGGACACCTTATAAATACCGGTTGTTGTGATTTAGTATCTTCTAACACCTCTATAAGTATGAGATAATCTGGAAGGATTAAATGAACTGAAGTATTTTGTTACATCTAAAGCTCTCTTGTCATTCAAGAGATGCAGGAAAGAGTTTTATAGTATAAACTCCTGAAGCTCCGTTTTAGGGATTTTAAATATAAAAATTGAATTATATAAAGAGAAATTGTTTCCTCTGTTGGGTAGGTCAGTAAACAGAGGACTACAGATTTAAGATAATTGGGAAAAGAACCAGAGAGGAGATCAGGATTTTTTTCTTACGCAGCAATTTGTTACGGACTGGAATGCATTGGGTGATGGAAGCAGATTCAATAATAACTTTCAAAAGGGAATTAGATATTTACTTGAAAAGGAGCAATTTGCAAGGCTATGGGGAAAGAGCGGGGCAGTGGGACTAGTTGGATAGCTCTTCCAAAGAGCCAGCACGGGCACGATGGGCTGAATGGCCTCCTTCTATGCTGTGAGATTCTATGATTCTATTCTATGAATTGAACACTGACAATTTTCTCCTCTGTTTTTGATGGCAGATTGTTATAGATGGTGAATCAAATACAGTACTTATGACAAATCTAAAGCCCACAACAGAGTATTCCTTCACAGTGGTTGCTGTTTACGCTGATAAGATTGGAGATTCCACAACTATCAGAGGAAAGACAAGTAAGAAAAGCAAAGAAAATGGCCCTTTGCACCCAGACTCTACCATTAGAGATTTGGGACCTCAGGTACAGTCTGTAATGGAGGAAGTGAGTAAATTGCACCACGTGAAATGATGATCAACACTGATGGTGCTAATTAACACATCATTGAAGACCAGTCAATGTGTTGATTATTGACTGGTTGCTTATGTGCAGAAGGGCACCATTAAGCAATGGTTACTTCTGGAAGCCAGATGAGTTGGACTTCTGGTTCATTAATCACAACATTGGACTGAGGATGAGTGGGATACTGGCCTTATTGTGATTTTTCTTTGTTTATGTTTTCACCAGCAATTTCTGCTCCGCTGCTCAGTTAAGGAATTGAATGTGTTTAGCAACACCGTAGTTTTGCGCATTATGAACTTATACAATGCCACTAACTTGGAGATCCCAGCTATCTGAGTCCAGTTCCCACCTGTTCACTCTGTGTGCGCTGGCTGGTTGGTTGGTGTGCTTGTGTGCTTTCTGGAACATGGGTGGGATTGCAGGGCCCAGTCACAGGAAGGACAGTCCAGGGGACGCAGGTCGATTAGCAAACATTCAGAGCTTGTGTGTGCCTCTGAGATGTTCCCCAAAACTACTAAAGACGTGGGATTTATGTCCCTGAGATCATCTGAATAATCCTGGCTGCACACTCCCTCCCTTGCCTCCTTCAAGGCCCATCTCAAGACCCTCCTCTTCGACAGCGCCTTTGGTCACCCTCCAATCCCTACCCTCCACCCTTCCTGATCCCAANCCCCCCAGCTCAGGTCCAAATCCTTGACTATCCAGCGCCTTGGGACGTCCTCCTGATGTGAAAGACGCTATGCAAATGTAATTTATTGTTGATGGTGGAGTGACATTGATCCAGACAGATTGATTTTGTACAGTATTAATAAAATGTTTTTACTTTTTGATATGTTGCAGCTGTCCTGCCTCATGTGACAAACTTCCGGGTGATAGAAGTCGGGTTGTTTAGTCTGAAGGTGGCGTGGACGCCTCCCCTGGGGCCCTTGGAGGGCTACAAGATCTACATACCAAGATGTAAGACATGGAGAGGGGGAAGAGGGGGGTGGGGGGGAGTTTGCCTGCAAAATATACAGTCACTACACTTGACATATATCCTATGAAGCTCTTTGAGACACTCTCGACATGAAAGGTGCTTTACCAAACGTAAGGACCTTGATCTTCTTTTGTCTGCCAATTCTTATGTTCTTATGTTTATTGTTAGACTAGTAGAATGTGTTTCTAATGGGATGCCCCATTACATTAAACGAATCAGAACTCCAATAAACTCCAAATGTAATAGACCCAAGGACTCAGGCTTAACTCAGGACTTTTTTTTTCTGCGCATGGTTAGAAAATTAGGAGACTGATAGTGTTACTTGTAGTCCTTTTTAATTGGCTCATTATTAAAGGAGATGCCGAGAAATGGCGAGACTCCTTCTTAGTGAGAAATCTAGGTTATCTCTAGCAGAAAGAATGCTCGGAGACGCAATAAGGGGGGCGGGGGTCATTAACATTTCTGTTGATGAATTTAGTGAAGCGATATTCAGTCCAGTTTCCAAGATAACATTGTTTCTTTGAAGCCAGGTGTATTGTGAGTGAAAAGAAAACCATGACAGCTCTGTGCACTGAGAAACTCTGTCTGTTGCTTTCAGCTAACAGACCCGGTCTGACCTATGAGCAGAACCTGAAAGGAGATGTCTCGTTCCACCTGATCGACAACCTACAGGAGGACAAGGAGTACACTGTCAGCATCTACGCCGTGTATCCTCAGGGACCCAGCGATCCAGTGTCCACCACCAAAACAACATGTAAATCATCTTTGAGTTCTATTTTTCTTTCCTGAGTCCTCTTTTTGGGCGGTTAATCGGTTAGGGATTTGGACTCAACTGGGTTGGAATCAGGAAGGGTAGAGGGCAGGGAGAGTAGGGGTAGGAGGGTGACCGAAGGCGCGGTCAAAGAGGACAGTCTTGAGACGGGCCTAAAGGTGGGAGCAGAGAGGCTGAAGGCTTTAACCATATAAAGCAAAGCAAATAGCCCACCCTGGATTTGGTTTGTTTTATTATTATGTTTTGTTTTCGATTCAAATCACTTTTCTTCAGGTTTTCTGACAGGGTTAGATCGCCAATGCATATGGTATACGTAAGCTGGAGCACAGGTTAAATGTGGAATGTTGTTTTTTTTCTCCCTAACGCACTTATCACATTCAATCTATTATGAAACATTGCACTTTTCACCTGTGGTCACCACCACAGTTTCGCCCACAAAATATACAGTCAATCCAATTTACAATATATACAGTGAAGCATTTTGAGACGTCTCAATGACGTGATAAGGTGCTATGTCAAATGCAAGGATTATTATTATTATAATTATTATTGTTAGTATTATTATTATAAAACCCTGCCAACACCAATGAAACATAAAAGTTATCTCGTCCCTTGGGGGTTTAATGATTAGCTCTGTCTGATCTTATCACTGTACCCTTCTATCTCATTCCTATTGATCCAGCTCACTCTTTTTTTTTGGAAGGAGATAATTGCCGCAGCATTAACTTATCTTTGTTTTGTCATTAAATCAATCCTTTCCAATCTGGAACCTCCCTCAAAGCCTTTTGGTTTCACGCTGGTGTCCTTTTGATTCCTCATCCAGCAGCCTGGTCACGAACCTTCAAAAACCTCTACCTTTGGGGGAGTTCGAAGCGGTTTAGACGGGGATTCAGGTCCTGTCAGAGTGAGTCCATGTCTCATTGCTGGAGTGAGCTGCCAAAAAGCCCTGTGTCTGTCTCGTTCCCCACTCCAGGGTGTTTGAGGCCTCTATTATTATTTCACTATGAATAAAACATTGTTCAAAATAAGTTAAAGACCAGATGTTGTTCTTGCATAACATACAACTCTTTAATAATGGATCTGCTCGCTGTATAATTCATTTTGCCGAGCAGGAAAGCGGAACATGGGATGGCTTGGAGTAACCGGGTTAAACAGGAACATTTTGCACCAAGTGCGGTTTTACATTTTTGTGAAGGAAGCCAGCGATGGTTTAAGGCTTAGGATTGTGTTTTAAAACTCTTCCGCAGTGAAACTCCTGCCGGTGGAGAAACTGACCCTGGAGAACGCAACCACTGGTATCATACAAGCAAAATGGCCTCCCGTCAAAGGTGCCACTGGGTACAGGCTCACATGGGAATCAACAGGTAAGGCTCCCTTTAACACAATCTGATAAGAGAAGACGATGGGAGGCTCAGGTAAGGTGGACAGGGAAAGATTATTTCCAGTGGTTAGACGGTCTAAACTAGAGGACATTGTCTTAAAATCATAATAGGAGGATCCAGAACAGAGATTAGGAGGAACGTTTTCGCACAGAGAATAGTGGGAGTGTGGAATTATCTGCTAGAGTCAATTATTAGAGCGACAACCATGTGCACATTCAACAAAGACTAGAAACATGGGTGAGGCAGAATAAAGTTGAGGGATATATGGGAGAAAAAGCCAGGATATCGGACTAGAGATAAGATCTTGAGATGGGCACTCGTGTGATGTATAAACACCAGCCAGACTGCAAGGTCTGAATAGGCTGTTTCTGAGCTGTACTTTTTATGAATCAATGAAACGCTAAATGCGTAAAAAAATATTGATCACTCAATCCATGACTGTTTGTGGGACACTGCAGTGCACAATTGGCTGCCACATTTTGCCCACAAAATAGGGTCAATCCACTTTACAATATATCCTGTGCATCGCTTATTTACAGATGGACAACTGCAGAATGTGAACCTGGGTGACCGTTACCAGTTTTATATGATCCAGGGTCTGACTTTGGACACCCAGTACACTGTTGCCATCAACGCAATCTTCGGGGACATCGAGGGTCCCATCATCTCCGCCCGGGCAAAGACATGTAAGGCTTCTGCTCTGACAAGTGCGTTCGCGCTTTCAGCCACTATGCCCCGAAAGTCTGACACGCTCTTCCTCTAACCCTCTGCCCTGCTGCCTTCCTTCCCCATCTTCAGATCGTGCCTGAAGATCTTCCTCTTCGACCGTGCCTACGGTCACCTTCCCTGGCTTGGCGTCTTGCTCGGCCACTGTCACAGGCTCTGGGACGCTACCCAGCGTGGGTGGGGGCACTACATAAATGCACGTTTTAGTTATTGTTCTGCTTGAGTGGACAGTCAATTCAGTATTAGTGAGGTTCACCAATGTCTCGCCACACTCACTCATGTCTTGGTCAGCACTAAGTCGCATTATTTCACCTTCAGCCTCTCTGCCCCCACCCTTTGGAACTCCATCCCAAGTTCCCTTCGCCTCGCTCCCTCCCTTGCCTCCTTCAAGACGCATCTCAAGACCCTCCTCTTTGACCATGCCTTTGGCTACTCTCCTAACCCTTCCTGCCCTACACCCTTCCTTATCCCAACCCCCTCCCCCCAGCTCGGGTCCAAATCTCTGACTGTCCAGCGCCTTGGGACGTCCTCCCGGTGTGAAAGGCCGTGATATACAAATGTCATTTCGTACGGTATTATTCCAACGCCCTCCTTTTTAGTGCATTATTTACGTTTAAAATAAAAAGACTATATTTTGTATTTGTATTGCAGTGGCCACCAGTTCTGTGCAAACCCTACGAGCTTCTGCTATCAGCACCAGCAGTGCCCTGATCACGTGGAATTCTGTCCCTGGTGCCACAGGGTACAGGCTGGCGTGGGGACCCACACCAGGTATGGGATACTTTGGCATAGCTCTGGACAAGAAAATAATTATGATTAAAGAATTAAAAATTGCAGCCATGACCTGACCTGCGCAAGGGAATATTTTCGGAGGCAGTCATGGTTTTCTCTCCTTGTAAGTTTCCCTTTCGAAACCATAAGTGTCCTGCGCCCAGAGGCACTGCCAATGCTGCTCTTAGCTCTTTGCTTTGCCGTACGTTGGTGGTTGAGATAATACGCTATCAAGCGCTTTGAGATGCTTCAGTGTCATAATATCTATACCAAATGGAAGGATGATTGTTATTCACATGTGGCCCAGAGAGTTAAAATATCATCCTTTCACCTCAATGCTTTCCAGTGACTTGGGACGTCCTCCCGACATGAAAGCGCTATACAAATGTAATTTGTTGTTGTTGCCGTTGCTTTGGGTTTCTCCTGCTTAATGTCAACGTCAAGTGCTCAAGGCTTGGGGCTTGACTCTTGTCTCACTGGTTGCCTCTCCCTCGTTCTAAGAATGCATTGCATTAAGGGACTGTGTTGTCTTTCCTTCTCCCTCGATCCCCACCCCACATCCCAGAGTTTGCTGGCAGATATCGCCCCCGGCAACTGGCTCTGAACAGCAGCTTCACCTCGCATCAACTGAACCACCTGGCCGACAACACAGAGTATGTCCTGTCTATTTACGTTCTCTTCGGGACCATGGTCGGGCCAGGGATCACCACCACCGTCAAGACATGTGAGTGGATCACAGCTTAAGTGTCTGAACAGGCAACCCTGAGATGAAATAACGCTCCTTCATTCATGTTCCTTCAATTGCCATGCGCAATTGGCTGCCGCGTTTCACCCACAAAATATACAGTAATCCACTTCATAGTATATTCTGTGAAGCGCTTTGAGACGTCTCGAAGACGTGATAAGGCGCTATATCAGATGCAAGGATGATGACGATGATTATTATTATTATTCCCCTTGGTTTAGAAACTCCATTCTTAGCAAGAGCAACTCGATTGTAATAATCTACACCAGGCAGACCTATCTATGTCAACTCTAAATTGACATATCTTTTGTTACATTGTTGGAATGTATGTTAGACAAGGGAGGGTTGAATTTATCACTCTCCCAACATCTAGTGATCTCTCCTTATCTTACTGGCATATAGAAATAGACAGTATGTGCATCAGTCACTGAAAGAGAAAGAGACATTCATGCTTGAGACCAAGGGAAATGTGCTTTTTGGAGGGTAGGTAACAAGGTTTTTAATAGTGGAGATATTGAATGAAACAATAATGCGGAGATTTTGTGCTTTGGTTTTTCATGGGGTCTTTGCTGAGCTTAATTCTGGGACACAGAGTGAGTGAGATGGACCATTGGATGTCCATGAGTTTTTGCGTGGACTGTTTTGTTACGCCCTTAACTTCCTCACACTTATTCACTAATGGATCTGACAGAGTAGACTAACAGATAGAAAAGCACCTTGAGACTTTCTATAAGTGAAAGACGCTACATTTCGCCTACAAAATGCATAGTCAATCCACTCACTTTACAGTGTATCCTGTGAAGAGCTTTGAGACGTCTCGATGACGTGCTAAGGTGCAGTATCAAATGCAAGGATTATTATTATTATTATTATTGCATAATATTACATAAATGCAGCTTGATGTAGAACGAGACTGCCACCTTGTTTGGTGAGTGTCGGACAGATTCCGATTTGTTCGCCCACAAATATACGGTCAATTCACTTTACAGTCTATTCTGTGGAGCGCTTTGAGACGTCGAGAAGACGTGAAAAGCACTATCTCAAATGCAAGGATTATTATTATTCGCAGGACGTCGAAGACAAAAGCCAAACTAGATGGTGGACCACGCCACAACAACAATAACAACAATCACTTGTGTATATAGCACTAAAGAAAGCCACCAAAAGACAGGCCAAACTAGATGGGTTGAATGGATGTTCCTCTCACCTATAGTGTGTTCCTCATGAAGATGGATGGATTGAAATGGAATGTGGTAATAACTATCGCTTCCGTTCGTTCACTTTGCAGCTCCACTTGGCTACGTATCGACGTTCAGGGTAACCACCTATTCCACTACCTCGATCACTGTTATCTGGAGCGCTACCGTTGGGGCAACAGAATACAAACTAACATGGAGTCAGAAATCAGGTAAAAAATCAGGTTTAAAAAAAAAGAGTAAAGAGTAAAGTGTCTGATAAATATTATGCCGTTCAGCATTGATCAAGTCAGGGCATTGCATTGCCTTTTGTCAGGGACCTGATGCTTGTTGCCATTGCTGGGGGCCAGGAGTGAAAAGCTACCATTTTTTGGGGGGGGTCAGCCGGTCAGTCTGACACGCGCGGAAATCCATCACTGAGTATCCAAACCAAACTGAGAATTCCATGCGTCCCACCTGCACGTGGCAATTGAAAAGCAAATAACAGCAATAACATCTCTAAGGGATAAAAGGAGAAACTGTGAGAACATGATAGATCCTAAAAGTGTGAAACGTTCACAGTGAGTAGATCAACATGTGAACCAGACAGTCGGGACTTCCGCTCATAGTTTAGGCAGGGCCTAATGGCCTGTACCTGGGAAGTGCTTGAGCATCATGCCATTCTACAAGTGAGATGTTTGTGCAGTCCTGCAGTTTAACGGTTAGAGCACTCGCCTCGCAAGCGAGAGGACCTGGGTTTGATTCCCGGGCAGGGCAAAACCTTAGGCAAGTTTCCTTACTCCACGTGCCCCTGTTTACCTAACAGTAAGGTAGGAACCCGGTTGTTAGTCGATTGGCGGATCGTTTCTGGGGCTAATAATCCCTTAAAAGAAAGTTTTAAAATAATAATTTGATCAATCAATCAACGCCTGTTTGCGGGGCGCTGCTGTGCGCAATTGGCTGCCATGTTTCACTCACAAAATATACAGCCAATTCATTTTACAGTATATTCTGTGAAGCGCTTTGAGACGTCTCGAAGACGTGATAAGGCGCTATATCAAGTGATTCATTATTATTATATTATTATTATTAAACTGAGATCCTGCCCGTTTGTTGGATGGACATTGGAGAGCCACAATAGTAGACCAAAAAGAGTTTGTCCCAGTATCTTCATTGGAGTGTCAGCCTAAATTATGGGGTCAAATGTGACATGTGGTTCGAACCAGAGGTTGATTTGTTACAGGCATGAATCAGTTTGCTGTGAACGTTCCTTTTAAGATGGAATCTGAACTTGTCCGATTGAACCGATTGAATTGTCTGCGGACTGTGATAAAAAGGAATCGAATACCTGCTGAAAGTGTAACAAATAAGACGTTTTTGCACATGCAGAGAGAGTCACGCAGACCAGCTCTGTAGGACTCGCGGTAGTGCTGATTTTCGCAGAGTCAATACACACAACCGGCTAATCAACAGATTTATTGTGTTCGGAGCACTCCTGGACCAGGACGGCTTACATCTATGCGCCTGCAGTATATTTGCTGAATCTTCGTGAATCTGTGTCGAGGCTCATGTGCTTCTTGTGTTTGTCGTTGCCAGGCAGAGGAAATACAAGGAATCAATACGTGGAACGCAACACGCTCTCCTTCCACATTGAAAGCCTGAGTCCTGGGACTCTGTACACAATTAGCATCCACGCTATGTTCGGTGATGCTGAAGGCCCCCCGGTGTCTCTTTCTCAGATGACAGGTAATTAATGAGACAGGCGGCCGTGGGAGGTGGCGGGGGGGGGGGGGGTTGGGTGTTGTTGGGAATCTGAAACACTGCTGAAAAGCACATCTTTCATTTACAGTCACAGCAGGAGAAAGGTTCACAGTGGTGCATAAGAGATGCTGGAGACGTAGCAGTCCAGACGCTGTTCGTTTTGAAGCGACGGTGGTCTCTGACAACAGATCTTATTAGTCACAGGAAGCTACCGCAGTTAAAGGAGTAACACCACCCTTGTAATGATATACAACAGGGAGATCCAACTGGTCCATCTGTCCATCCGTCCCCTCCATTTCATCTGGCACCGCCCGACCGCCCGCTCCCTCCATAACCCGTAACAGTTCTGTTATGTTTCTGGAAGGGAAAACACAAAGATGTTGCTGCTGTGGCCCACAGACATTTCTCCAAGTAGGGCATCCGGCCCCCGGCAGCCAAAAGGTCGTGCTGTCATCACTGACGTCTGATGTTGTCCCTGACATTGATGATGGCTTTTACCTGAGTTTAGATTTACTCTATTGTGTATTGACCATCCAGCAGTTTGGGACGTCCTCCCGATAGGAAAGGCACTTATACAAATGTAATTTCTCGTTGGGGCTTTTCAAAGCATCCGGAATTTGGCAAATTCTTAATTACAGCCTTAATTTTGAAGCTGCTTGGCTCAAAGTCCCGTTAAGAAAACGACTTCGGCGTTGTGAATGACTTTCGTGTTTCTCCGTCACTTGCAGCTTCCGTAGATTCGGCGTTTGTCCAGCCAGTGAGGGATCTGAAGGTCACAGACACTGGATCCAACAGCATAAAAATCAGGTGGAGAAAGACACCTGGCCTCTCGGGGTATAGGATATCCTGGGCTCCGTTACGTGGTACGAAATAGATTTTTCTTTCTCTGCTAAGTTTTGTCACTTTTAGCACGGTTTGGCTTGTATCCATTAGAACCGTGGAAATTTACAGCGCAGAAGAAGGCCATTCTGTGTCTGTGTTGGCTCCCTCATGAGCAATCCTATCAGTCCCATTTGGACCCTGCTGTGCGCAATTGGCTGCCGTGTTTCTCCCACAAAATGCACAGTCACTCCACTTAACAATATATTCTGTGAAGTGACTCTCAATGACGTTATAAGGTGTTATATCAAATGCAAGGATTATTATTATTATTTACCTGCCCTTACCCCAAACCCCTATAGATTACTCTTCTTAAGGTATTTGTTTAGTTCCCTCTTGAAGGCCATTATGGATCCTGCCTCAACTATTGCTCCATATGCATTCCATATCCCAAATACTCTGCGTGTGGAAAAAAAACATATCAAAGTCATAATCTTGAAGATCTCTCTCAGGTCACCTCTCAACCTCCTTTGTTCTAGTGGAAAAGTTTGAGCTGGATACTGCATTGATGGTGTAATTTTGTCCCAGGATGGACAAGTTGGGCCGAATGGCCTGTTTCCATGATGTAGTGTTCTGTGCAATTATAACAATAATAATCCTTGCATTTGATGAAGCACCTTTGACGTTAGGAGGACATCTCAAAGAGCTTCACAGGATTTTCACAGGAAGGGAATTTCTCTTGGAGTCCTGGCCAGCAATCCTCCAGAGAAGAAGATAAAAGAAGTGAGGAGGGGAGGAGAAAAGCTGTTGGGGGAAACAAGAAGACACCTTTGAGTTATGCTCACGTGTTGGCAATATTAACTCCTCAGGAGGTCCTGAGAAGACTAGACTTGTTCCAGGTGGTGCTACATCCTATGTGATCAGCGAGGTGGAGGAGAGTTCCACATACACCATTCGGGTCTCAACAGTCGCTGGAGGCAGGGAAGGAACTCCTGTAGTTACAACAGCCAGGACAGGTAAGGGCATCAGTCAATGTAGCTTCACGTGCTGGACACTTTCCAGCCCACAGGGAGTCTCACACTTTGCATTTCACATTTGTCTGCTGGATCTTACAATAATATTATTAATAATAATATTTGTATTTGATATAAAGCCATTGCACACTGGGAGGATGACTCAAAGTGCTTCACAAGGATCACTATAATACACCGTGTGTGTATTTTGTATTTTGTAAGCGATTGCGGGAGCCAATTTGCGTACAGCAATGTCCCCATTCTTCATTGATCCAAGAGGTAACATGTCAAGATATCGGCTGTATCACAGAACTTAGGGGCACGCAGGTCCTAATCAAGATATTTCAAATTGGATTAAATTCATAATTGATTAAACTCATGATCAAGACAATCATCATTTTTAATTCAAAAGATGGTTCTATTGATTTGGAATCCGGATGATAGCAATGCAAAAAACGAATGCACTTTACAAGCTCCACATTGCCACCAGCAGGAATTATACTAAACAGCAAAAAAACAAGTTGCTTGGAAAATTACGTGGATGTAAATTTATTTTTAGCAATAGAAGGAAATAAACAGTTGATCTTGGGAAGCAAGTGGACATTAAGGATCCCATGGCACTATTTGAAAAGCTTCTCTCGGTGTCCTGGCTAACAATAACCCCAAATAAAACTGATCATTAACTACGTGGCTGTTTGTGGGACGTTGCTGTGTGCAAATTGGCTGCCGTCACCGCATAAAATACCGTCACTACTGTATAGGAAATTCTGTGAAGCATTTTTTTTGTAAATGCATTGTATCAAATGTAAGGATTATGATTGTAAATAACCCTTTTGAGAAATCAATGGCAATTAAGAAGAAGACAGGATGTATAAAAGGACACTGGGAAGTGCGACCAAGTTGGTTTATAATAGTGGCTTATAAAGAAATAAAGAAGATTATTGACGCACCTGTGGTTTGGATTTGGTATCATTATTATTATTATTATAGTAGGTAGTGACAGAGATATTCTCATGGAGCCCTGTGGCATATTGGTTAGCGTGCTCGACTCCCGAGCGAGAAGCTCTGGGTTTGATTCCCGGGGAGGACGAAACCTTAAGCAAATTTCCTAACTGCACACGTCTCTGATTACTTAGCAGTAAATAGGAACCCAGTTGATAGTCGATTGGCGGATCGCTTTTCCGCCAATAATCCCCCACGCCCACCCCCCAAAAAAAATGTTCGCTCAAATCCACGGCTGTTTATGGGACATTGCTGTGTGCAATTGCTGTGGCGTTTCACCCACAAAATACACAGTCATTTCACTTTACAGTATATTCTGTGAAGCGCTTTGAGATGTCTCAATGACGTGATAAGGCGCTGTATCAAATGTAAGGTTTATTATTACCATCCTCATCCCAACATACTTACTTTGGTGTTTTTTCTCTTACAGGAAGATCGAGAAGGAGACCTTTGTTGTTGCCAGAACCAAAAATAGCTTTGCCGAGGGTCACTCCTGCATCCAAAGCTGCTGCTGACACAACTTTCCAATCAGCCGGTGCTACAGGCGTCACCAGCAATGACCATCCAGTCCCGGTAACCACAGCCACCCCAACAACAACCAAACGCACCATCACAACCATAATTCAAGCCCATGTTAGACAAACATCACCAGTAAAGGTACAACTGGAAGGACCCGGTAAGCGAATTCTGGTTAATAACTCAACTAAGACAACACCATATTAACCCCTCGACAGGCAGGTCCACACAGGTTCATCTATCCCTGGGCTAACCAGTAGGTTTTTTGGTCACCCAGTACTAGACTGTATCAAATCAGGATATTATAGTGATAGGGCTTCTTACGAATACGTTTATTACTGAAGTATTCATCCTAAAGTAGTGCAATAAACCCTGATGGGTTAACACATAATTGGTGTGATCAGGGATAATTAAAGAGTGTTGTATTAGCGAAAAATGTGTCCTTAATGCCAAGTTTGGGGTGAGCACCACCATTCTGTAGGGAGAATGGTTTCTCCTTGAGGTTCTTCAAGCCCCTGCTAGGCAAACAATCTGACTGTCATCTTGTTCTTAGTTAGGCTGAGATAGGAATATAGGAACAGGAGGAGGCCATTCAGCCCCTTGAGGCTGTTCCGCCATTCTATTAGATCATGGCTGATCTGTAACTCAACTCCCTATTTTTTTTTAATTGAACGATGGGATCACAGACACAGCAGTGTCCATCTCTAAATTCAGTTTCCTTTATCCACACAATAAGAGGGTTGCCATAGAATGAGTGCAAATAGGAGGGGGAGGGGGGCCTGTTAGGTGGGGGCTCGTGTGTACTATAAGCAGTCACAGACTAGTTGTACCACTATATATGTATCTCTGTGGTACTCCCTGGAGTAGTAAACCTATACGAATGAGTTGCATTAGCTATTAAGAGTGTTTTGAGTTTCATGAGTTTTGGACTGCAGGCGTGGAAACTAATATTATTTGAAACAAAAGGTGATGTTTGTTTGTGTTTTGTGTTAGTCTGTGCCAGGGCCAAAGGAGATATTGTGTTTCTCGTCGATGAATCTTGGAGCATTGGTCAAGACAATTTCAACAAGATCAGGAATTTTCTCTTCCGAATCGTCTCGTACTTCCCAAAGATCGGGCCAGCAGGAACCCAGGCAAGTAAATTAGGCCATTTTGCTGATTCATTGAGCATTCAATTTTTTTAATAATTTGGTTACTCAATCCACGACTGTTTGTGGGACGCTGCTGTGCGTAATTGGCTGCCATGTTTCACCCACAAAATACACAGTCAATTCACCTCACAATATATTCAGTGAAGGGTTTTGAGACGTCTCAATCACGTGATAAAGTACTACATCAAATGCAAGGATTATTATTATTAAATGCTTTGGGTTGTAGGAGAATGAAAAGCCTGGGGGAGATAAGATATTCATTCCACAATGCCGAGATCCTGGGAAAGCATGCATTACAGTAGGAGATTATGTATGAGATTTGACTTCAACACAGTGAGACTACACGGATGAGGAAGAATGAATAGAAGGCAAATTTAGAGCAAGAAGCGAGATATGTTCATAGGAGCAATGACCTCAGTATCAATAAAACAGAGGCGTTGGTGGTTAGAGGTAAAAGGTGAGGTAATCACCCATCAGATGTCAAAACCTCACAAGCAACACATAAATAAAGTTTATAAAGTTTGGAAATGTTGGCTAATTGTTCGTGCACATTGAAAATTAGTTTCACAGGAGGACACAAAACCGTTGGCTTTAAAACCCCTGAGTGGGACTATTAAGCCAGCTCAATGCACAATTAAACCTTCACCCACAAAACACACACTCGCTATAGTTTATCCTGTGAAGCGCTTTGAGACATTCTCCTGAGGTGAGACATCTCAACACTGTGATAAATCGCTTTATCAAATGCAAGGATTATTATTATTATTATAATAAGATTAGGTGCTAAAAGATTATAGGTTGTAATAATCCTTTTCCTTGATAATTAATCATTGTCTTTGATATTGGGGCTCATCACATCATTGGTACATCTTAAAGCACTTCATAGATATACTGTGAAATGATTTATTAATATTAATTTAATTGCTTTTCATTGTTGGTTCGTTGAGTTTGCACCAGGTGTATCACTAATCCATTGTATGTTATGGAGCCAGACACTTTCAGCATTTTGACCAAGAACCCAAGTTTTTAGCCTTGTAAGAACATAAGAACATAAGAATTAGGAGCAGGAGTAGGCCATTTGGCCCCTCAAGCCTGTGCCCCGCCATTCAATAAGATTGTGGCTGATCTTCTGACTTAAGTCTAATTAGCTGCCCTATCCCCATATCCCCTAATCCCTCTATTTTTAAAAAATCTATCAGTCTCATCCTTGAAAATGTTCAAGGATTGAGCATCTACAGCCTTCTGAATTTATGGAATTCACTACCCCCTGAGTGAAGAAATGTTTCCTCAACTCTGTTCTAAAAGGCTGACCCTTAATTCTAAGACTGTGACCCCTGGTTATAGATTCTCCTACCAGGGGAAACAGTCCCTCAGTGTCTACTTTATCAGCCCTTTAATAATCTTATATATTTCAAAAAGATCTCCCCTAATTCTTCTGTACTCTAGAGAATATAGCCCTAGTTTATTCCGCCTATCCTCATAGGTCAGTCCCCTCATCCCAGGAACTAACTTAGTGAATCTACGCCGCACCCCCTCTAGGGCAAGTATGTCCTTTTTTAAATATGGAGATCAAAACTGCACACAATACTCTAGGTGCGGTCTCACCAAGGCCCTATACAGTTGCAGCAAAACTTCCCTTGTACTCTAAACCTTTTGCAATGAACGCTAACATGCCGTTCGCCTTCTCAGTTGCTGCTGCACCTGCAAACTAACTTTTTGAGACTGGTGTACAAGAACACCCAAATCCCTCTGAACACTAACACTTTCTAATCTCTCCCCCTCTGGAAAATAATCTGTTTCTCTATTTTTTCTACCTCGGTGAATAACTTCACACTTCCCCACATTAAATTCCATCTGCCACCTACTCGCCCACTCCCCTCGCCTATCTGTACCCTGTTGCAATCTTTTTGCATCATCCTCAGAGCTTACTCTCCCACCTAGTTTAGTGTCATCCGCGAATTTAGATACGTTACATTCAATGTCCTCTGGATCATTGATGTAAATTGTAAATAGCACTGATCCTTATGGCACTCCACTTGTCACATCCTGCCAATTCGAGAATGACCCATTTATCCCTACACTCTGTTTTCAACCCGTTATCTACAATATTCAGTCCACGTCCCCTGTGTTTGGATCCACCACCTGTCCATCAGCATCATTCTCTGGTTCTCATTTTCATTTGAAAATCTCTTGCTGCTCGTCTCCAACTTTCATAAACAATTCTTCTGTTACTCACTTTTGAACCAGATTGCCGTGGCTCATTACAGTGATGGACCCAGAACAGAATTCCAGCTCAACCGATTTCAAGACAGAAATTCAATATTACGAGCCATCAGAGGTATCCGCTACGCGGGAGGCAACACAAGAACAGGTGAGATAGTAAGGAACCTTGTTAGGTTTCTGCTCTTTTCAGAGACCCGTAGCTCAGCGGTTAGAGCAATTGCCTCGCGAGCGAGAGAGCTGAGTTCGATTCCCGGCAGCGCGAAATGTTGAGCAAGTTTCTTTAATCCACGTGCCTGTTTACCAAGCAGTAGGTAGGAACCCGGTTGTTAGTCTATTGGCGGATCGATTTGTGGGTGAAACACGGCAGCCAATTGCGCACAGCAGTGTCCCACAAACAGTCGTAGATTGAGTTTTATGCTGAGATTAATTTGCATCTCCCTCCACCTCGCTCTCTTCCTTCCGACTTTAAAATCTCATCTGAAAACTTACCTCTTCAACTGTGCTTTCCATCATCTATTTCTCCCCCCAACCATCTTCAGCTTCCCCCCCCGCATTCCCCCCCACCCCTCCCCCTCCCCCCAGCTGTGTGAAGTCCTCCCAAAATGAACAGCACTATATCAATAAAATTATATTGGAAATTGTACAAACAGTGCAGATCACAGCACTGTTTGTACAATTGCTGCGCAAGGCACAGCAGGTGAACATCTCAGCTGTTTTGTTTACCTTTTCCTCCCCCCATTTCCCGTTTTCGCAGCCAGAGGGATCGGATATGTGTTGAAGGAGCTGTTCCAGACATCTGCCGGCATGCGGCAGCATATCCCTCGCATCCTGGTGGTGCTGACTGATGGACCCTCCCAAGATGATGTGACGCTGCCAGCGAGAGTGGCGTACGGTTTAGGTAAAGTTCTGCCTGAAAGTCCGGTGTGAGATGAAATAGATAATAATGGTACCCATGCAGCATGCTACTTATACAGCCACGACCACACACCCACCCACCCACACACACACTCACCCATCCTATTCAAGGCTTTGGTTTCCCGAGTTCAGCGCAAGTTTGCACCTCCAATTTGGCTGCTTTCCTTTGTAAGGGGAGGAGATTGCTTCAGGACGCTAAATGACAATTTAAGAAAGAGCCAATGCAATAGGAATAGGAAGTAGAAAAGGAACCTGGGGGGAACCCGGGTAGTTGTGGGTTCATGGGAGGGAGTCTTGTATTGTGAACTGAGAATACATACACCAGTGTTGTTATAGTATAATATTCCTCGCATTTGATACAGCGCTTTTTCACGTCTTCTAGACATCCCAAAGCGCTTCACAGAATAGACGGTCAAGTGAATTGACTGTATATTTGTGGGCAAAATGCGGCAGCCAATTGCGCCCAGTGGCGTCCCACACACAGTCGTGGATTGAAGTGACCAATTTTATTATTTTTTTTAAGGATTTTTTTAATGTATTATCATTATTATTTGTAGACTGAGAATCATTACAGTAAGGGTGTTCAGCATCAGGGAGACCATCCTTATCTGCCTCCTCAGATTACAGAATACTTTTAGCTATTGTATTCACTTCATTAAATTCCATCAGTTGAACGGCTGAATGAATGCACCAGAGCCCTGAAATTGCTCACTGTTTTAGCCTCAAGGCAATTATCTTAAAATTTAAGATTGCACAGACGTTTGAAGAAGTCTTCAATCCAGTTTTAATTTTGAACCCTTTTTCTTTCCCGGGGTTGTCAAAAGACCTGCAAAAAAAGAGGAATATAGGGACAGGAGTAGGCCATTCAGCCCCTCGAGCCTGTTCCGCCATTCTATCAGATCATGGCTGATCTGTACCTCAACTCCAATTACCTGACTTTGCCCCATATCCCTTGATACCCTGACTTAACAAATATCTATTCACCTCAGTCTTGACGATGTAAATGGATCCAGCATCCACAGCCTTTTGGGGGAGAGAGAGAGTTCCAGATTTCCACTAGTCTTTGCGTGAAAAGAAGAGAGATTGTTGGAATGGAATGGTCTTAAGGCAAAGCTCACGCAGTATTTCAAACCGAAGGATTTGAAACCTTCTGATCCCATGTCCAGGTTTTAGTCAACCAACAGAGCTGCACATCCTGATTGTGTGAAATCATGGGACTCTGAGAGACACTGATAAACAGATTGGAAAAGGTTTAGGAAACATTCAGTCAGCGAGCCTCCGATTTGGGGAAAGAATGGTATTACAACTCAATGACATGCTTCCATGTTTGTAAAGAAAGTGTAATTTAATCCTCTCAGCCTTTTGGGGCAAGATGTCACCAAAGGTAGATTTTCCAGCTAGATTTTTTTTGAGAGAAATAACACAGAAAGAAAATACGTTGGACAAGAGGGGAAGCTAAAGCAGGCAATACATAATCCTATAGATACAGGTAAGCTGCTCTGTGATAAAGAGAGTTGACATTTCATTTTATGTGAAGGATTACATTTCATTTTATGTGAAGGAGGTTTGGATAGTGTTTGCAGGTGTATTGTGACTGTTGCAATGGTAAAAAAATATATGAAATATATATACAGTTAATTCACTTTACAGTAAATATACTGTGAAGCACTTCAGAACGTCTTGGAAGACGTGATAAGGCGCTATATCAAATGCAAGGATTATTATTATTATTATTGTGCAGTGTCCCAAGCATTATTATTATTATTATTAATGTCATTGACTTTTAATGATGTTCATCATTAACAACGTATATAAACAGCATTTATATAGCGCCCCCTCACGCGTCTCAGAGCACTTAACAGTGGCGGAGAATGATACCAAGCCGGGGGGGGGGAGGTGAACAATATTTCTTTTAAATCATTAAAGGTCAGTGACATTAATAATAATAATAAATTATGATCATTGCATTTGATATAGAGCCTTATCACGTTGTTGAGGTGTCTCAAAGCGCTTCACATTATACACTGTAAAGCGTAGTGACTGTGTATTTTGTGGGCCAAATGCAGCAGCCAGTTCGCGCACAGCAGTGGCCCGCAAACAGCCTCGGAGTGAGTGACTATTTTTACTTGGGGGATTGTTGGCCAGGACACCAGGAGAGAGAAACTCCGTACTCTTTTCGAATAGAGCCACGGGTGTGTGTAATTATGCCGGCTGATCAGCGCTGTGGTCGTTTCATGTCTTTTAGGCATTAGGGTCATCCCTGTGGGTGTGGCAAGTGCTGACGTTGAAGAACTCAAGAGAATGGTCTTTCGTGGCAGTCAGGATGATGTGTTCTTCGCCGACACGTTTGACGACTTAAATTTGATCGAAAGAGAGCTCATAGAGAAAGTCTGCACGGAAGCCAGGGAGAAGGAGGTGAGAAATTTCCATCGTTCTGAATTCCAACTTACTTTGGCGAGTTCTGGAGAGCAGAGAGATACAGCGACTCTGAGGGTGTAACGTCAAACCATGACCGCAAAATACAATAAGTTTTTTTTTTTGGTGGGGTGGTGGGGGGTGGGGGGGCTGCATAATGGCACTGTATGTTGGAACTCTAATATGTTGTGCCACAAATAACAAGGAGGTTCATGTTTCTGGTGAACAATCTCTGCAAAGCCCTCATGGAGATGCTGGTACCTGATTCGTGGGTTCTGTAAAGCAGGGTAGCCCAACTGGCGGCCCGCGGGCCACATACGGCCCACCAGCCGATTTCATCCGCCCCCCACCCTCCATTTCATCCGGCTCAACCTCTCCATAAGGGAAGGAGAACACAAACATAGTGCTTATGCGGCCCGCAGATGTTTATCAAACAGGGCACGCGTCCCTCAGCAGCCAAAAGTTTGGACCACCTTAGCGTAAAGCGCTCTGGGACGCTACCCCGCGTGAGGGGCGCTAGATAAATGCAAGTTGTTGTTGTCGGAAACCATGGTGTAAGCTTGCGTACAGAGGGAATTAATTGCAGGTGACTGCTGGAAGAAAAGCCATTGATTTTTGCAAGGCCGTGCTGCGTCCCTTCAGCTTCTTGCAGTGTTTGATCGCTGACCTGTTCTCTAGCGCCCGAAACAAGATGGATCTGATGTCACGGCCCGTATCCCTGATCAGCAAACGGAATCTGTCATGTCCGAAGCTTCCAGCAGCGCACCTGAAAATGTCAGAAAACCAGAGGGTCCTTGTCCAGCCCAGTGTTCAAAGGTGAGCTGTCATTGAGAGAAAATCTAGAAGTTAGTTCATAAGAGTTCAAGGGCGTTACAATATTGTGGAGTCCTGTAGCGTATTGGTTAGAGCACTCGCCCTGTAAGCGAGAGGACCTGGGTTCAATTCCCGGGCAGGATGAAACCTTAGGCGAGTTTCTTCACTCCACACGCCTTTGTTTGCCCAGCAGTAAGTAGGCACCCGGTTGTTAGTCAATTGGCAGATCGCTTTCAGGGGAGTAATAATCCCTTGAAAAATAAATAAATAATAACTTGGTCACTCAAACCACGACTGTTTGCATTTTTAATCGAGACTATCAATCTCCCCCATAAATGCAGGAGTCATTAACAAGGTATATATATAATAATTACATAAAGTACACAGTCAATTCACTTTACAGTTTATTCCATGAAGCGTTTTGAGACATCTCGACTACGTGATAAGGCGCTATATCAAATGCAAGGATTATTATTATTAGATTTGTCCTTAAACTCTGGAAGCCAATATTCCTAAGAGACAGAGCTGACTGAGTATTGTGCTGTACAGTTACCCCCTTTACGTGAAAAAGCCACGTGGACGAAAAATAAATCGTGTTTTCTTTTCATATTTTCAGGGTCACAAAGGAGAGAAGGTAAATCTTACATTGGCATTTAATTAACTCTTTACTTTGTCATTTTAACTATCCTCTCATGTTTTCTATCTTTATCACACTTACATACATAGTCTTATGTAGAGTGAATTATTAGTATCAGCGCTCCAAGGCCCTGTCCTGTGTGAAGGGTGCTATATAAATGCAAGTTGTTGTGATTTTTATTTCTTGGGCATTTCCTGGGAATACTGAAGGAGGTACAGAGTTTCACAATCTTGAGATCCTGGGAAAGAATGGTTTGAGTAGGAGGCTGTAATCGGGTTGGATTTCATTAAGGGAAAGGGGAAGAGTGTGTAAATAGTATCTTTGGACCTTAGGAGGAACAAAGGTTAGGAATTCAGGGAGCAATGACCATTGATAATGATAATAATAGATATATATATTAGATATATTGGAAGAGACCCTTAGATATCAGAGCTACATTCAAGTATTGGACATACTTGAGTATTGTGGGATAAGAGCTTTTGAGAGGGGAAATGTTTTTTTGTCACAAAAGATGAAGCTAAGCATTCAGGAAAAAGCTTTAGCAATGAGAAACGAGAATATCTGAGATCAGAGGAGATAGTGATAGTGAATCCAGAATCCCATTAAACAACAAAGAAATGGTGAATAACAGCAAATTACTTCTTTCTGCCCTCACATCCTTGGAACTCCATCCCACAGTCCCTTCGCCTCGCCCTCTCCCTTGCCTCCTTCAAGGCCCATCTCCTCTTCGACCACGCCTTCGGTCACCCTCCCACCCCTACTCTCTCTGCCATCCACCACTCCTGATCCCAACACCCAGCTTGGGTCCAATCCCTGACTGTCCAGAACTTTGGGACATCCTCCCGACATGAAAGGATCTATACAAACGTTATTTGTTGTTGTTGTTGTTGTAATTTGTTGTTGTTATCAACTAACATTTGAACTGTTGTGCTTTACTTTCAGGGTATAAGGGGTGCACCAGGAAGCCCGGTAAGTCTCTCTAAAGTTATGCAACTGAATAAAAATGCATTTGTGTGTCAAAAGAAAACAAATGAACAGAGAGTGTTTTTACAGAGAAGAAATGTGGACATTTAGGACTGGTTACAGTAATCTACCTGAGGGGCACAGATTCTGCCCCCTTAACCAACGTCCAGCGAATGTCTCGTTTTCTGCTTAAAATGAGAATGAAAGTTTGCCAGCGTCATATTCTCCAATATAATCTTGCGTACCAGTACCTTTGAAATAGTAGATGTTGTTTATTTCTCTTGACAGATTATAGAGCGTGACCGCTTGCTTGTTACAACACAATAATAATAATAATAATAATAATAATCCTTGAATTTGATATAGTGCTTTTCATGACTTCAAGATGTCTCAAAGCGCTTCACAGAACATACTTTATAGTGAATTGAATGTATATTTGTGGGCGAAACGTGGTAGCCAATTGCCCAGGGCGGAGTCCCACAAACAGTCGTGGATTGAAGTGACCAAATGATTAATTTTTTTTTAGGGATTATTATCCCCAGAAAAGCGATCCGCCAATCGACTAACAACCGGGTTCCTACTTACTGCTGGGCAAACGGAGGCGTGTGGAGTAAGGAAACTTGCTCAACATTTCGTCCTCTTAAAATACTCATTAACTTAGCACAAACCAGATCTAAACCATTTTGAGCTCTACGGCTTGATATCACACATGTACTCATCCAGTCATGAGGGAGTCGTGTGTGGGATCTAATGTCACAATTCTCCCTCCCCCACCCCACCCCCCCACAACCCTGGCAAAACCTTTCTAGAATTCAGGCTGGTCCATTTGCCTCCCCCCAAAAAGCCAAAAGATTGGATCTCCCTGTTATCATGCCTTCTCTATGGTTGTCCAGTCAGTTTCCCAGGACTTTATTCAAGATGGAGACTGATCATAGCAGCGTGCTGGGGAGATCATTTGCTTAATGTGCTTCTTTCTATTTCTTCCAGGGTGAGCCGAACTTTGCGGGTTTAAAGACGGGCGGGGGATATGATTCATTCGCATTTGCTGAAAAGGGAGAAAAAGGAGAAAGGGTAAGTACCAGAAAATATTGTCACATTTTCCTTTCTTTCTTGGGCTATACAAATGTAATGTTGTTGTTGTTGTTGTTTTTGAATGTGGCTGAATAGCAGATTTCTCCAACATTAAGTGTCATCAAAAAACTGGGTAATTGATTGCTGATGTAGTAGCATTAGCGATCGATATCCTGAAAGTAATTACTCCTTATCAATTGAATATGTCATCGCTATATCAAAGTGGACTGACGATATGAGAAAATGTCAACCTGGCTCAGTTGATAACACTGTACTCTCTTGCCTCTGAGTCAGAAATTTGTGGCTTCAAGCCCACATCAGGTCTTGGGACTAACATCACCTAAGAGGACACTCCAATGCAGTACTGGGAGTGTATTGCATTGTCAGAGATGTCGTCCTTTGGATAAGATGTTAAACTGAGCCCTCTTCCTGTTCAGGTGGACGTTAAAGATCCGATAGCATTATTTGAAAAGCAAAGGCAATTTCTCCCAGTTTCCTGGCCAACAATTCGAGATACAATTAAAATTGATCACTCACTTGGTGGCTGTTTGTGGTTCATTGCTGTGCGACAATTGCTTGGTGTGTTCATGTAAAAAAACAGCGCTTCGAGACATCGCAACAGCACGATAGGGCGAGCTAGGAAATGCAAGGTTTATTATTGTTTTATTCATAAGTGTTAAGGCAAATTTGGTGTTTGAGGCCGGCGCTCAGAGTTAGAACAGCTGTGAGCTACGGAGGTTATGATAAATCTATGTCGCGTCGGAACGTGCGGGTTTAAGATCTTTACATCTCCTTGTCTAATTGGAGACAATTGAAGAAAGCATTGCCACACATTAATAATACTCTGGGCATCAGGTGATTTGTTAAGTATTTCTTTCAATGATTTGAATGCGTTAGTAAATATTGCACTCATTTTGTGATGGTGTAGGGGCTCCCAGGAAAAGATGGAATCCCAGGACTCCCTGGCCGACCTGGTCGCACAGGCCCCCCCGGTTCACCCGGACAAAGGGTAATGTGTTTGATTCATACGTAGTCAACTAGTCAAATTAGTCATCAACTAGCGTAGCACGTTGGTTAGAGCACTCTCTTCCCAAAGCGACAGGACCCGGGTTCGAGTCCCGGGCTGGGCAAAACCTTTCCTGTTTACCTGGCAGGAATTAGCAACCTGGTTGTTATTGGATTGGCGGATTGCTTTCCGGGGGTAATAATCGCATCAAAAATGAATAAATAATAATAATGATTTGGTCATTCAATCCACAACTGTTTGTGGGACACTGCTGTGCTCAATTGCCCACAAACTACACTTAAATGCAAGACACTCCAAACCAGGAGACCACAAATTTACATCAGCAGAAAACTCTCAGCAAAAGTGATTAACACTGTATCTGTTGATTCCTTTTTAAAAGCGATGGATGAATACTTGATTAGGAACAGCACTGGGGGTAATCAGGATAAATAAAGAGTGAGATAGATGAATCTCAAGGAACGCAACAGTCTGTGAGCTGCGGAGACTTTGGGGATGTGATGTCAAGGAAATAAACATTTCCGCTTTGGGCTTTGACAAAATTGCGTATAGTTTTGCAATTAAACATTTTGAAACAGTTTTAATTGAACAATGACGCTGAAATATGTACTTATCATGAGCGCAAGTCAGCAATATATAGCGCCCTCCATGCCGGACGGCGTCTCAGAGCGCTTCACAGTAACGGATCCCGGGGCTGAGCCGCGGGGGGTGGGGGAAAGGTGACCAAAGGCGCGGTCGAAAAGAAAGGTCTTTAGCCGAGACCTGAAAATAGGAAGGGAGGAGGTGAGGCAAAGTGAGTGAGGAAGGGAGTGCCAGAGCCTTGGGGTGTAGTGGCTGAAGGCACGGCCGCCGAGGGTGGAGCGGAGGACTCGGGGGACGAGGAGGAAGCCAGACCCGGTGGAACGAAAGTAACGGGCGCTGTTTTGAGGAGGTCAGAGAGGTCGGGGGGTGCAGAGGAGTGGAGGGATTTGAAGACAAGCACTCTCGGCTGCCGATGTTTCAAACTGTTACTGTAGAATTTTATGCATTAAGTTGAGTGACGTTAATACTGGCAAACGGAGCTCTCTCCCACTCTACACAATTAAAACCTGACAGTCTTGTGGTTGTTAATTTTAGTGATGATGCAAATGTGTGTGAACAGGGGCAAAGTGTTAGGAGATTATATTAACAGACAATTGTCCATGTCAGTTTTCCTAACTCTTCAAAAAAACATGGAAAAGGGAGGAGACAGCCATGAAAGAGTTGATAACGTCTTACCTTTAATTGCAGGGCCCCCAGGGAATACAAGGATATACAGTAAGTGTACTTAGAGAATCCAATTTAATCCGATAATAAGTAACAATAATAGGCTTTAAAGTGCAAAATCTCTTGAACTGGGTGGGTTACGTTCATTGAAAAATTTGCCACCGTGTAATCCCGTTTGCTGGTTAGATTCCAGCAGTTACCCCCAACGCACACTCTGGGGTCCCCAGGTCTTGGCTCTTGCCCAACCTGCGCCTAATATTTTCCGGAATTAGGTAAGCAGGATGCGTCCCTCCAGGGAGAGAGAGCGCATTCCACTCCAGCAGTCTATCTCTGGGATTTCCACGGGTAGGTGGAAATGCATGGGATTCTCAGCTTGGTTTGGATACCCTTAAGCACGGTGATGGGTTTCCGCACGTGTCAGACACCCACCCGACTGACCAAACAGAAGAAGCACAAGGAATCTGAATTGCATATATTGCATTTGAGACTTGAGTCCATTGCAATTGCTTTTCATTTTATCAAAGAGCGAGGTTTACACTCTTGTGGCATCAGTGAGGATCTCGCCACATATCAACTGTGTGGAATGTCCTCGCTGTCATGTCAACAGTGACATCTGCCAGTGGCTCGTATAAATAAAACGGAAAAAGTCTGCCCACACAGTTTACTGCGGAAATGAAAGAATCGCTGGGGAATGATTTCTGGATAGTGATCTCATTTCGGAGCTCAGGTGACTGTCACAGTTTATGAGGTCACTGGAAATCTTTAATGAGATTCTTGTCACTTAGACGTACGTTCAGAGCACATTCAATACATTTTATGTCTCGTCTGAGACGACAAAGCATACTGAAGGCATCCGGGGGTGTAACATCATTACTGGCCTATTGACTTTAATATCGTTCCTGTGCTTTAGACAAGTATCTAAGTGGGCTTGGACCGGCAGAACTTGGACCCGACATAGATTTCTATGCAGAAAATAAGATCCTTTCCGTGCTTATAAAGGAAATGATTGAATAGCACTAATGGATGTCTGAATACCTTATAGCAGAACTGAAATTATTCCATCCTTCTGTCTGCCTGCAGGAACTCACTGTGACTTTATGCTCTGCATTTATCTATAACAAGGGCACTTTTCTTTCCCCCCCCCATTTAGGGACACCCTGGATATAAAGGGCCTCCAGGCCCTAAAGGAGAAAGAGTGAGTACCATATAACATGTAATGTGAAGTCTGACACACAAGTGGTGACGTTCGCAAACTTTTATTTTTTTTAATGCAACCTATTCAAGGGAAAGGTCGATAGAAAAACAACCCGAAAGGAAAGGTTGTGATTTCTATGCAGATACAACGGCTTTAAACAACTGTTGCTTCTTTTGTAACACCCTCTCTCTGCCTGTCCTCTCTCTGTCTGTCCTCAACACACATCATTCGATTTCAAGATCCTCACACTTGTCTTCAAATCGATTCGTGCCCTGGCACCTCCTTACCTCTCCGACCTGCTTTGTCCCCGACCCACGACCTACTGCCTCTGCCCTCCTGTTTGTTCCTTGTGCTCTCTGTTCCACCATCGGTGGCCGCACTTTCACCCACTGCTCCCCGAAACTCTGGAACACTCTTCCCCAATTCTTCCGCCCTGCCCCTCTTTCCCCATCTTGTGGTCGCACCTGAAGACCTTCCTCTTCGACCGTGCCTAAGGTCACCTCCCCTCCCCACCGGCTCTGCTTCGTGCTCTGCCACTGTGAAGCGCTCTGGGACGCTACCCCGCATGAGGAGGCGCTGGGTAAATACAAGTTGTTGTTGTCTTCAAAACATTCATGAAAAATCTGTTTGACTGTACTTTTGGTCACCATCCTTAATTCTTCATTTTCTTTCTCTGATCAATGCTTCCTGTCATATTTGTTAAGGATTTTTGGTACATTCATCCTTTGTGAAAGATGCTACGTGAGTATAAGATGTAAGAGTCACATCTTGTCCATAATGTTCTTCTTTTTTGTTATCAGACAATGCTCCACCCTGGTCAAATGTTTTGAGTTAACCCCTCCCCCCAAAAAAAGTTGCGGTTAAAGATATTTGGGACTGTCGTCTTTTGAAATGTCACAGTTCCCCAATTAGTGTATTTGGATACAAGAAATTTACTACATTTTATGTTAACTCCACTTATTTTTTTTCCTGTAGTTTTCTATTCTGCATTAGCCCAGCCAGACAAGGCAAGCAGCGTTATGTATTGTCACACTCAATGATAATATCACATTTCTTTTGATTTCTAAAATGTCCCATCTGCCAACCTGGTTATGTTGGCTGACTGACATGTGTGTGTATATATATATATATATATAATATATATATGTCTGTGAGTTATACTTGCTATTTCAATTGACTGGGATCATTTGGCATTTACCATTATACCGTTACATCGCAAACGACTTGACTGCCAATATTCTCCCACAAAACATAGTCAATTCACTTGACAGTATAATCTGTGAAGCGCTTTGAGACGTCTCGAAGACGTGATAGGCGCTACATCGAATGCAAGGGTTATTTATATTATTATTATGTGTCTTATGCGCTACTTAGAATGGAAGCAATTCCATCGGTAGCTCAAAGCACCAAGTTTAAACCACATCCAATAGGCATCCTGTAAGTGTTGCTGTAAGTCGGAATAATGCTGTTCTTGTTCTTGTGGATAAAAGTCAGAAAACCACATTAATCCCTCACTGTGGGGGATCATTTTCGGATCTGAAATCGTTTTGTACCAAGTAAGATAATAATAATGTTTTGTTAATAATAATAATGTGTTCCAGGTTTTAAGAAATCTCATTTACTAAAGATCAGATAAAGTGCCTGACTCTTCCTTATCTTTTTGAAGGGGGAACCTGGATATGTTTTGGGAGGAGATAGTGTTATACCTGGCAGGAAAGGTGAAGCTGGATATCCAGTGAGTATTGGTTCAATTACATGGAAGTAAAAGTCTTGAATCTGCAGTGCGCTCCTCATGTTAAAAAATAATAGTAATAATAAATTGGTCACTTCAATCCATGACTGTTTGTGGGACACTGCTGTGCGCAATTGGCTGCTGTGTTCCACCCTAAAATATACAGTCGATTCACTTTACAGTCTATCCTGTGAATCGCTTTGAGAAGCCTCGAAGACATGATGAGGCGCTGCATCAAATGCAAGGATTATTATTATTGTTAATATTATGCCAAGATTAACTGACGAGAGGGGGCTAAGAAGGGGTTAGGGTTAGGCTATAATCTCCATTTATAGCACGTTTTCTTGCTTGACAATTCTGTCGAATACTCTTCCTGTTCCTGAGAATTATTTACAATTAATAATTGATTAACTACGCAATTGGCTGCCGCGTTTCACCCACAAAATATACAGTCCATCCACCTTACAGCATATCCTGTGAAGCGCTTTGAGACGTCTCGAAGACGCGACGAGGCTCTGTATCGAAATGCAAGGATTATTATTATTATTGTTCGCACTGACGCAGCTCTTGTGTTTAGGGTGCTAAGGGCGAGCCAGGTTTCCCAGGCGTGCCAGGCTCACCCGGAATCTCAGGCCACCCTGGCCCCCAGGGACCACCAGGGATATCAGTCAAGGTGTGTGAGTATGGCAACGGTCCCAAAGCAGATTACTTTTCGCAAGATGGCAAGAGAGGTTTGGATGTACAGGGTGGACAAAAAGCCGATGGCACCTCCTTCTGTGCCGTATAATTCTATGATTCTGTGACAAGGTGCCACTTCAAATGCAACGATTCTTATTCGTGTTTTACAGGGTGAGCCTGGAGCACCAGGAATTCGAGTGAGTAATTGTTCCTTGTACCCGTGAGGCTGTTTATTACTGTGTGAGTAATGAAGAGTATTACTGCGTGATACTCTTGTAGATAAGCAGCATTGTCGTTCCGCAGGGGTCCGCCTGGGTCCTCCGTAATTGATTATTCAAAATTGAAATAGGGCGCTGCATTATAATGTGGGGTCAAACTTTATGGCGCCAAATCACGGCATTATAACGGGGTCTGAACTGGCTAGTGTTGAGAGATAGCAATGAAGCATATTGTCTGATGATAAAGTAACATGATTACTTAACTTAACAGGGTCCACGTGGGAAACCTAGTGCAAAGGGTGACAAAGGACAACCAGGCGTTCAGGTGAGGAATCTCGGGCCAATGTTGCAGCTTTGATTCTCCATAGACCTGTTGCTCCCGAGTTTCCATTCACGGACATGGGATGTCAGCGGAACTGGACGCTATTCTAATGCTCCATACTTCTCTGTTTCAGGGCATCGCTGGCTTGCCAGGGCCAATGGGACTCGATGGTATTCCTGGAATTCCAGGGCAGAAAGGAGAAAAGGTAACAGAGTTCTTCCTTTGAGTTGAAATGTTTGAATGCACTTGCATGTTATTAACAAGGGCAGGTTTCTAGCGGAACTGCTGATATAACAGGGGGTAATTTGCGAACATAATTATAAGAGGTTCTTTGTGATAATGCTTATATTGGTTGGGCTGAAGTTTCAGTTAGCAAACAGTACTTGAGTAAAGTTCCCAGGTGGGGCGAAACCTATGTCATTTCCTTACTCCACACGCCTTTTTACCTGGTAGTAAACAGGAACCCATTTGTTAGTCAAATGGTGGATCACTTTCCGGAGTAATAATCCCTCAAAAAACCAATGTGGTCACTCAGTGCACGACTGTGTGTGGGTCGCTGCTGTGCACAATTGTCTGCTGCGTTTTGCTCACAAAATACACAGTCAATTGACTTTACAGTATATTCAGTGAAGCGCTTTGAGATGTCTCATCGACGTGATAAGGCGCTGTATCAAAAGCAAGGATAATTATTATTATCTCGTTATCTTGTGATTTCACCTTTCCGCATTGTGCATCTTGTATCTCTCGTAGCACTGCATCGAAAATGAATTGTGTTTATTAATTTATTTTTACAGGGAGTTGAAGGAATAGGTATTCCTGGAATACAGGGAGGCAAAGGGGTAAAAGGGGCAAAGGTAAAGAGAAAGAAAGAACGTTTATAGCATGGTACTGAAACATTTTAAAGTACATTACAGACAATTACTGTCATCATAACTCAGTTTGAATTGCAATATAAGTCTTATTATGATATCTTCTTGATAAGCAGCTCTGTGTTTTTGTAATTTGTAGGGATTCTTGGGGCTACCAGGGAACCCAGGTCCAAAGGTAATTTTTTAAAATATGTAATTATTCATCAATGTCTTAGTATTCACGTTATTTTTCATTAATTGGTAGTGCAAGTCTTTCCTCTTACCAATCTGTGCCTGAATTCTCCAGAATGTGGAGTCTTGGTTAACATATTGGTTAGAGCATTTGCCTCGCAAGCGAGAGGACCCGGGTTCGATACCCCCGGCAGGGCGAGACCTTAGGCAAGTTTCCTTACTCCACACGCCTCAGTTTATCTAGCAGTAAGTAGGAACCCGATTGTTAGTCGATTGGCGGATCGCTTTTCCGGGGGTAATAATCCCTTTCAATATATTAACTTGGTCACTTAATCCATGACTTTGTGGGACATATACAGTCAAAATATACAGTCGATTCACTTTACAGTGTATACTGTGAAGAGCTTTGAGACGTCTGAACAATGTGTTCAAATGCAAGGATGATTATTATAGGATTATTATTAGGATTTGGTAAGTGGAATGCATCCGTACAGAGAGAAAGTGTTCACTGCATACGAGACAAACACGTGTAGAACACTTAGTCGCTTGGTTTGGAGATACTTAAGAGACGTGTGTCATTCACCTGGCTGACCCCCCCAAACAAATTCAATGTCTTAACATTAAAGAGGGTACCCCAATGATTTGACTCCTTTTAAGGATTGTTTTTAATAATAATTATTGTGAATATTATGATGATTATTGCTATTAATAATAATAATTATGATTCAGAAACTCTGCGGCAGCTTAAAATACAAGGAGCGTTCAATCATTTAGCCCAGTACTTATCGGTATCCTTGTCAGAGGTCAATCTTCGCCAGGTATTCACCAGCTTTGTGTGATTCCATCTCAATTTCAGGGAGAGCTGGGGAATCCAGGAACAGAAGGGGAGGTTGGCCAAATGGTAAGGGCTTTTCGATACTATACAGCTGGCTGAGCGAGTGTCGTATATTTTAGCGCTTTACCCTTTACAGTAAACGGGGCCTTCTTAGAGCCGAACTGGCTCCAAGGCGACGAGCTTGTCAATGGGAGGTCGGCATCGAGTCAGCCCTCTGTGGCGGACTCGGTAATTCCTGAGCCCAGGTGGTCCTCAGTATCCCAGAGCGCCGTTGAAGGCAGCCTGGCTCATCGGGAGCCCTTGGAGCTGAACTTCCCCGATTGATTTCGAATGGGGCGGAATTGTGCCTGAGAAAGACAAATTCATGTTAAATTGTAACTGTTGCCCAGGAACTCAAATGCAGTTGTTCTCGACACATTATATGTAAAGGACAATTGAATTAACTCAAGCGTTTACGGTCCTTTTTTAAGCGAACTGTCCGTAGATAATTGTTGAATTAAAAAAAATGCAGTACATAATATTTTAGAGATTACGAGAATTTTTTTTTAAATCATCATATTCCGTGAAAAAGTTTCAATGGCCACATCGTTCAAAATTGATTTTTTTTTTAAAAAAAAGGTTTGATTTGGTGATATTTCTTAATTAAGAAATAAGTAAGTTGGTGACAGGAGCGCATGGCGAGGGCACGTTACCTCAGTCGGAATTCTCTCTAGTCAGAGTCGTGTGTGTGTGTGTGTGTGTGTGTCTTAATTTAAAACATTTAATCTGCAAAATTGACCCCTATAGAGTGTTCGTTGATGTGAATCAGTAAACCGAGTGCGTCTTTTGTGAATTATACAGGGCAAGCGAGGGTCAAAGGGAGACAAAGGAGAAGAGGTAAGATGTGATCAACGTACTCCATGCAGCACAGGTAGCCGCAAAAAATTTGAATTGAATTTTAAATTAAAATTTTCAAGATTTTTGTTTGGTGGATAGATTTTTGTTAGGTCAGGGTGTCGAGGGATATGGGGCAGAGGCGGGCAATTGGAGTTGAGGCACAGATCAGCCATGATCTAATAGAATGACAGAACAGGCTCGAAGGGCTGAATGGCCTCCTCCTGTTCCGAACTGCGTGAAACATGAATCTGTGATGCTGTGTGTTTCGTGGTGAACGGGGACTTTATTCCAAAGACAACACGGTCTGAAAAGTTGGGCGGTAAGTGTAGACATGAATGTCTACAGGGTTTACACAGATTTAAAGATGGCAGATTAGCTCTGCTGAGAAATGCATTAATTCTTAACCACTTCTTTCATGTCTTCCACAGGGAAACCGCGGAGAAAATGGGGAATCGGGCCCACAAGGAATTGCTGTGAGATCATTTTATTATTTGGTTTTTATTCACAATCCCTCTTTTAAAAAAAAAAGCACTCTGGGACGCCTACCTTGCGTGAGGGGCACTCTGTAAATGCAAGTTGTTGTTTGTTGTCTTTTGTCACCCACAAAATATACAGTCACTACACTACACAATATACTCTGTGAAGTGCTTTGAGACGTCTTGAAGATGTGATAAGGCGCTATATTAAATGCAAGGATTGTTATTGTTGTCATGTCTGTCTGTCGGACATTGCTGTGTGCAAATCAACTGCCATGTTCGCCTACAAAAGACATAGTTACTTCACTTCACATTAATTCTTGCAAAGCGTTTTGAGGAGTCCGCCCGACATGAAAGGTGCTGCATCAAATGCAAGCATTATTATTATTATTATTATTAATAATTAGAATATTTTATAGCTCTTGATTTTATTTTGATGTTCAGGGAAATAGAACCTTGAAGGGGGAAAATCAGGAGACGTGAAAATAACCCCTTAGTTTGCAACCACGAGATGATCAGAGTCCGTTGCTATCTGCTTTGCAGCCTCGCTGCTAGAGGTCACCAGCTAACAGCTATGTGCCTCTCTTACTAACACTCTGTAACGTTGGTGTCATCACTGAGTGGGAACGGTGAGAATCAGGGACGACCAGTTTAGCAACCGGGTGGGCGGACTAAATGATCCTACACTGCTTGCTGCAGTCTTCTGAGGAAATACAGCCCAGCGTGTCAGCAATAAATTAGCAATGAATGTGATTCTGACCTGACAATGTATGTTCATATGTAATACAGTAGAAATGCATCCAAAATCCAGCTCCTTTTCGCTCTCGTTCTCCATTCTATTTCCGATTTTTTTTTCTTAATTTTGCATTTTGACATTCACCGTCAATTTTTTTTTTTTTCTTCCACTTGGCAGCGTCCGTTTGTAATTCCAGGCCTGTGTTAGTAATATCCTCTGTTTAATTTCAGTCTTTAATTCCGTATGATTTTGGTGCCTTTCCCATTGTCCGTGTATCTCTGGCTTTGTTCCACTTTCCTTGTTGAGACTCACTAGAGCGTCAGACCAAGAGGATGAGAACAACAGGGGAGGGGGAGCAATAGGCAAGATATAAGTAACCGACTGGAAAAAATAGTACGAGTGAGATTGTGTGTACATGAATGTAAGAGAGAGAGAGAGAGAGAGACTGATGGAGGTGAAGAGAGAAATTCAGAGATGAATAAAAGAGCATGTTGTTTCTGTGGATCCCTGTCACAAACACGGCAATGTATGCCTTAGTCTACTCAATGCTAGCAGGAGCTGTATCCTTCGTTTAGCCTGTTAATCGCTTAGGCTGCACCCTTGATGGAAGACTGCGCATTTTGATTCCCGGTCGGGGCGAAACCTTAGGCAAGTTTCCTTAACTCCACACACCTCTGTTTACCCAGCAGTAAGTAGCAACCCGGTTAGTCGATCGCTTTCCGGGCATAATAATTCCTCAAAGAAAAAGAATGTGGTCACTCAATCCACGGCTGTTCGTGGGACACTCCTGTCCACAATTAGCTGCCGCGTTTCGCCCACAAAGTGTAGAGTCAATTCACTTCACAGTATGTCGTGTGAAGCGCTTTGAGACGTCTCGAATGCAAGGATTATTATTATGGTTAATATTGTCTTGATAAAGAATTGCACAGAGTTTAGGCCCTCTTGTTCCAGATTGCTCAATATACCTTCTTTCTGATCTCCTTTCACAGGGACTTCCTGGCCCATTGGGTTTGAAAGGCAATCAAGTAAGTACATTGTTCAGTTATCCTACTGAGAAGTAAACAAAACCATTTAACTGATTTGCAAATGCCTTTGTCACATTTCCACCTTGTTTGTTCTTTTCTTTTCTGACAGGGAGATAGAGGAAATCCTGGAGAACCAGCCAAAGGGGTAATTTTTTGACCGTTGAAAGGTTTAATTGTGTGAATTAGTAATGGCGACTTCAAATCCTAAACGGCAATGGCTGGAGTAATCCGAAGTGCATCACGGGAATCCCGGGAACTCCAAGCTGGAAAGAAATAGCATTGGAGCAGATCTTTTCTCTGGATACGGGGCTAGGGTGGGTTGGGCTTGAGATACAGATCAGCCACGATTTTATAGAATGGCAGAACAGGCTCGAGGGGGCTGAATGGTCTAATCCTGTCCCTTCTGACTTAAAAGCGCTGTACAAATAAAGTTTGCTGTTGTTGTTCCTATGATTCCTTGTTTCTGTGGTCACCACAGCAACCTTTCCAGAGTTACCAGAGATCATTTGTGACTCACTGTGACTATTTACGATTATGAATCACTGATCGTTCAACCCTCTTATTACCGTCCTCTTGGGAGTGGTCTCCTTGGAGCTGAACTGGAACGTCAGAATCGAGCCAGACCTCTACGGTGGTCTTGTTAGTCCTGTTCCTGAGCCAGGCGGGTCTGCAGTATTCCAGGGCATTGCTGGTGATAGCTCATCAGCAGGACCTGAAAGGGCAGACCAGTCATTGCCTTTCATTGGATTTAGCATCATTTTCTTTTTAATCAGCCGGGTGTTTGCACCGTGCACCCATCAACATCATAGCAAAGAGAAGCTATTTTGTCACAATAAACATTTTGTTGACGTATGTGTGTTTTATTCAATGTAGGTTATAGGACCAACAGGCCACAAAGGTGCTCGGGTAAGTAGAGTTTAATCCTTTGCATTGATCCAAACCCTGAAATACTGTGTTCATTTAAACACTGCTGCTACCTTAACGTGTTCAACGAGGCTCCTTGTTAGAATTTCTCCTCTTTATGAAGGAGGAAATTTTGCTTGATGCGCAATAAACTTGCTTTTGTCAGCCATTTTGTTGCAATCAGAGACTGCTCTTCTCTCCTTCCTTTACCACCTCCCCCCCCCTCTACTTTTATCTCCATGTCCCTCGCCCGGCCCGCCTCACTATCAGCAGTCGGGCCTTCAGCCTCTCTGCCCCACCTTTTGGAACTCCATCCCACAGTCGCTTCACCTCGCTCCCTCCCTTGCCTCCTTCAAGGGCCGTCTCAAGACCCTCCTCTTCCACCACGGCTTCAGTCGTTCTCCTACCCCCTACCCTCCACCCCTCTTGATCCCAAATCCCAGCTCGGTACCAAATCCTGTCCAGCGCCTTGGGATGTGCCTCCCGATGTGGAAGGCCCTATAAAAAATTATGTTGTTGTTGTTTGTGTGCTAGTTAACTTCTGCATAAACCTCTTTCCTAATGTAGTTAATAGAGTTTTTTTTATCATATATGTATATGTATAAAAAATCCTTGTGCATTTTTGTGATCAGGGAGATATGGGGCCATTTGGTCCACCGGGACCTCAAGGAAACCAAGGGATTCAAGGGATCAAAGGAGAAAAGGTAAAGAGGTCATTTAATCAACTTGTTTTGTGATTTCTACATCTCAGCAACACAGACCTGCACACTGATTTGATTGAACCGACTATCTTGGAGCAATTGCAACCTAATTTCTGGAGTGAAATGACCATTTATATTAATGTCATGTGCGGGTAATTTGGTAATCACAGTTTGTAAACTTGCCAGATAGTGATCTATCCAGTTTGAGCTGGTTAGACACCAGCAGTTACCCAACGCACACTCTGGGGTCCCCAAGCCTTGGCTCTTGCCAACCTGCGCCTAATACTTTCTGGAATTTGGTCAGCAGGATGTGTCCCTCCAGCGAGAGAGTACATTCCATTCCAATAATCTCTCTCTGGGATTTCCATGTGTAGGTGGGATGCAGGGAATTCTCAGCTTGGTTTGGATACTCTTAAGCACGGTGATGGGTTTCTCCACGTGTCAGACACCCAGCTGACCAAAAAAAATGTTAATTACAGTAAACTCCTCGTAACTCGTCTCTGCAAGGGAAAGGGCTTAGTGACTAGATATCCGGAGTGGCTAAGTTAGGCATAGATCCTCCTGGGCCACAAGGGGCGCTGTAAGTGATGCCCTCCTAAGTCAGGAGTGTCAGGCTGGCTCGGCTGATGGTACTCTCACTTCTGAGTCTGAAGGTTGGGGGTTCAAGTCCCATGTGGGACTTTGACGTGAAAGGTGCTAATCAAATGCAAGGATTATTAGAATTAATGTTCCAATAGCCTTTGAAAATTAGGATTGTGAAGCATTTTGGAAAATTCTTAGATTCAGTTCCAGTTTGGAAGATAGTTTCCACAGATTCTTTTTAAGACCTGTGGAAAACCAACTTCCAGTTTATAAATAACTCCACATGATCCTAAATTGTAGACAAATGGAGAGATGGAGATGTAATGATTGACCGTCTTCTCTTCCATTAAAGGGCAGCCCAGGGTTTGGAATTCCAGGCCAACCAGGCCTAAAAGGAGAGCCAGGGGAAAGGGTAAGTAACAAAATCCAGCTGAAAACTTTAGTCCGATGAGGTAAGAGGAGACATTTTCCGTGTGGGGGAATGTTGAACAAAAATTGGTTTTGATGTCCCTGAACTGGTTCCCGTCTCAAGACCCTACTTTTCGACCACACCTTTGTTTACTCTCCCACCCCTACCCCACCCTGCCCTCCACCCCTCTTGATCCCAACCCCCTGCTCCGGTCCAAATCCCTGACGATCCAGTGCCCTGGGACCTCCTCCTGTTGTAATTTGTTTCTGTTGTTGCCAACGGATTAAAGAGAAGCCAAGAATGCCATCGTCTCAAGGCAACAGGAGATGGGCAAAAAATATTTGTCCTCCGGGCGTCGCTCAAGTCCCAAATCTGTCACACTTTTGATATTGTCATCGTGTCAAATGGTTATAAAGTATTAGTTCCAAAGCTTCGCTTACCATAATAACATGCAAACTTATAAAGATGCCCTTCATTTCTTCACAATGCTGTTATCTACACGTTATTTCAACAGGGCAACGTTGGTTTATCAGGAAGGCCGGGTGAGCTGGTAAGCTTGAATTATCACTGGCAACTTCATTGATGTTTTATGCGGATTTACCTTCTGCAAACAGTTCACCAGTTGTCGAAAAGGAACAAGAAAAGAGTATGGAGTTCTGCAGAGTATTGGTTAGAGCACTCGCCTCGCAAGTGAGAGCACCCGGGTTCGATTCCCGTACAGGGTGAAACCTTAGGCAAGTTTCCTTAATCCTTAATCCACACGCAGTAAGTAGGAGCCGGTTAGGGTTAGGTTGTCAGTTGATAGGCGGATCGTTCTTCTGGGGGTAATAATCCCTTAAAAAAAAATTCTTAAATAATAATTTGGTCACTCAATCCACGACTGTTTGTGAAACACCACTGCGCGTAATTGGTTACTGCGTTTTGCCCACAAAATATTCAGTCAATTGACTTTACAGTATATGCTGTGAAGCACTTTGAGACGTCTTTAAGACATGATAAAGTGCTATACCAAATGCAAGGATTATTGTTATTAAGTGTAAATGGGAACTATTCCTCTTCAAATAGGGTGAAATCGGAAAGGATGGGGAGAAAGGTGACCTGGGAGACACTGGAAAACCAGGACCAACAGGACTAAGAGGTAAAGATGTAAGTAAAACTTAAAGGCTAAACCGTCATGACATCGCTAATGAACATCAAGGAGACTGACGGAGGACTATTAAAAATGGGAATGGTCAACAATTGTGGCATTTTCCACAACAGGATACTGGTTACAAAGTCCCTTTGCAACCTTGGAGCTAATAGGTTCCTGGGCTGACCACTTTAGTCAATATTGTTAATCAATTGGCGGATTGCTTTCCGGGGATAATAATCCCTTCCAAAAAAAAAATTAAATGACTAATTTGGTCACTCTATCTACCACTGTTTGTGGGACACTACTGTACACAATTGGCTGTCAAGTTTCACCCACAAAATATACAGTCATTCCACTACTGTATTTCCTCTGAAGAGCTTTGAGACGTCTGAATGACGTGATAAGGCGTTATATATCAAATGCAAGGATTATTATTTTCATTATAATATCTCTCTATTCTACTTAAGCACTCTAAAATGCTGTTCAGTGCGAAGGCCGCTATATAAATGCAAGTTGTTGTTGATGTTATAGTGTGACATTGAATTAAAAAAACATATTATAACAATGGAGCTACTCAGAAATTTCAGGATATTTGAACTAAAAGGTTTACTGCTTGCTGTATAACTTTTTAAAACTATTCCCAATGTTAAAAAAAGTTCTGTTTCTTCTCGCTATATCGAATGCAAGGATTATTATTATTAGATTATAATTCTGCAGGTTTATATTTGCAGCTAATAACAATTGTGTAATGCAATCTTCATGTATTGTTTCTACCAGGGTGAAAAGGGGCATAAAGGTGAATTGGGATTGAAGGTACGGCTTGTTTGTTTGACTATCGTGTTTATTAATGTGAACGTTTTATAAAATAAGACCAATTATTTTAATATGATTGTCGTGGACCTGCTAACACATTGACCTTTGTTCCAATTCAGGGTGAATTGGGCCCTCCAGGTTTTCCAGGGGAGAGAGGAATACGGGTAAAATTAAATTGATTTCTTTGATCTCCTTTTGGTTTCGGCCCTTTTTATTTGCGGGACCTCCTACAAATGTCTACCTGTCCAGCCACTCAACTCCGCTCAGCGAACCCTGACCTCCTTAATGTCCTCTGCCCCTGCCCGATCTGTCATAACAGCCACGGGTGAGCTTCCACACTCTCTCTATCCGCCTTGCCCCTTTGCTCCCCACCTTTAAGGTCATCCTTTTCTCTCCTCAGCTCCCCCCAGCCCCAGCTCGGGCTCACAGTTAGCTGTGGCAAGCAACAACAACAACATCAAGATTACATTTGTATAGCACCTTTCACGTCAGGAGGCCCTGGGGAAGCAAGGGGAAGACCAGTGAAACGAAAATGACTGAAAACTAACGGGCACGTCAATTGATGTTTTCATTACAGGGACCGTTGGGTCTTCCCGGTCGTCAAGGAGAAAATGGAGCAAAAGGGGATTCAGGAAATCCTGGAGAGATGGTATGTTCCAATCTTGTGACTGTATTTTATGGTGTATTTATGGTGTTCTTCTAGGGCGAGGACTGCTTACCTGATCTGAGTGGTGACTCACTCTTACCTCAGGTCGAGGATTCTCCACTTCTGCCTTAAACTCAATCATAAGTTATTGTCTGCTCCTCATCTAAGACCTCGGGCTCGGTCAGACCCGTTGTTGGGGCAGAATGAAGAGAGTTTTATTCTACATTTAATCTGTGCTTACTGATCTGACTGTGAGCTTTCTATTTCTCAAAGAAGAAACCTGCCCGCTCGCTGCCTCTTCTCAGTGGCTAGTGGCCTGCTCCATGTCCCCTGCCCTGCCCGCTCCACCATTGGTAGTCAGGCCTTCAGTCTTTCTGCCCCCACCCTCTGGAACTCCCTCCCAGAGCCTCTCCACCTCGTCCTCTCCCTCGCCTCCTTCAAAGCCTGTCTCAAGAACTTTGAAGACCTTTCTCTTCAAACATGCCTTTGGTCATCTTCCCACCTGCCCCCCATCTTGCCCTCCACACCTCTTGATACCAATCCCCAGCTTGGGTGCTAACCCTTTACTGTCCAGCTCCTTGGGATGTCATCCAGATGTGAAAGGCGGTGTATAAATGCAATTTGTTGTTATTGAATATTCTTAAGAGTTATTAGACATAACTTTATTTTGTCTTTCAGGGAGTACACGGTCAAAAAGGCCCTAAAGGAGATAGAGTAAGTTCTTTGTCCACATTTTTTCTGCTGAAAACCGTATTTTGTCCACGAACCAAATCGTTTTTAGGCAAGTTTGGTGACTGTGCGCTAATTGGAGTTCATGTCATTGCAGGGTAAACCAGGGATCCCTGGGCAGCCAGGATCAACAGTAAGTATTTGTTACTTGGATTTCACACTGGATTGATTGTAATCAAATCACAATGGACATGATGCAAGGTGACACAAGACAGCCAACGTCAGAGAGGGAAGATGAAGTTGGAGTTGAGTGGGGCAAAACAAAACAAAGCAAACGTTATTGCGTATATGTAAAAATTATGATTAAAAATTGAATTCCAAAGGAGGGCCATATCAGAAGGATGACGCTGTTTCTTGGAACTAAATGACCTGCTCCTGTTTTGATTTCGAATTTTAATTAGTTTATTCTGCATCCGCTGCATTTTTGGCTTATTTCTGTGCTTTCTCTTGCGTATTGCAGGTCACTGTACTGGACAATAATGGTGTTATTAAGGGCGAAAAGGTAAAAACAAAATAACACAAAAAAAAATGTTACGTAATAATGCATAATAATAATCCTTGCATTTGATAAGGCGCTATATCAAATGCAAAGATTATGATTATTATTATTATTATGTTCATTTGTGAATGTATTGTTTTCAGGTAAAGGGCATAGAAATGGATATACAACAAATGAGTTTGATGCAATACCCTGTTTGGGCAATATGAGAGAGGGATTCTTCCCACCTGTTAACTTGCAAGTCAAACTCCTGATGGATGGTCCTCGCTGAACAAGTATCGGGAAGCTTGCTAGATAGTACTCTCAATGGCAAGCTATGCAGTTTTAGCCGGCTAAAATTCTCCAACACACGCCAGGTTGCCAAAGCAAACCGAGCCTAATTCTCTCCAGAATTAGGTACTGAGCGTGTGGTGCGTCTCCGAGGAGTGAGTGTGCATTACATTCCAGACACAGGGAAAATTAATTAATGTTAATTAATTATGTGGAACACGTATGTGGAACTCTCAGTGTGGTCTGGATACTCTTAAGCATGGTGATGGATTTCAAGATGTGCCAGACACCTGGCTGACCAAAAAAATAGAGATATTAATAGTTATTAATAGTTATTTAAGACTGAAATAAAGGAAAACTCCAAACAGGGCAGCGGAGTTTATTGTGACAGGTTCTACGTACTGTACCACTAGATACAACATTAAATCGAACATTAACTGTGAAATCATTGTCGTCAATCCTTACACTGTTGTCCCACAGGGTGACATTGGAGATCCTGGTCAACCAGGTCTTAAAGGCGAGCAGGGAAACCCTGGCACTGCTGGCCCTCCAGTAAGTATCTGTCTCCTTCATGTTACACCTCACCAATGTAGAGTGCTGCAAGCGAGAGGACCCGGGTTCGATTCCCGGACCGGACGAAACCTCTGTGTGCCGAGCAGTGAGTAGGAGCCCGGTCGTTGGCCGATTGGCGGATCGCTTTTGTAATGCAGATGTTATCATTGCATCTTGCGCTTGTAAAACGAGCTCAAAGACTCTTCACACAGACATGTGTCCGTCAGCGAACGACATACTGTATATCGCTCCTTTAAGCACCTTTCATCAGTGGTGTTACTTGCTGTTTCCACGATGATGACTTAAGGTGCTGCAGTGGCTAGCAATCGCCATGGATATACGTCTAAACCAATTAAGTAACGAGTCAGAATACGTAAAGCGACGGTGTCACCATGGGAACATCGTCTGAGACACCAGGAACCTGATACACTGAGGTTGAACAAGGGCCTCGTTGCTTGAAACACGACAACGACTTGTGTTTATGTAGAGGCCTTCAGGCCGGACGGCGTCTCGGAACGCTTTTCGACAACGCTACCAATTCACTGTTTTACCTTCCAAGAAAATGAGTAAGATTAAAAATATCAAGGTCACTTGAAAAGTTACGACATCTCCTGGGTCACAAGTATGTCCAGCATGGCTGCTCGCAAGATTATTTTGGATGAAGAAGGACATCTGAGCTCATCCTTCCACACCACCCACTCTACCATCCTCCCATCACAGCAGCAAGCTGCTCCTTAAAATGAGTACCAGTGTCCTGCCTCTAACTACCTTGCCTGGCAATTCTGTTCCGATCATTAATTGCTCTCTGAGTAAAGAAAAACTTACCGGTATCTGACCTGAAATTGCACTTTGCAACTCTAAACCTAAGTCCTTCCTCTCTGTTCTATTGCCTTGCCCTACAGTATTGTTCTGGGTTTACTTTTTCAATCCCATTTAAAGTTTTACGCACCTCTTTGAGGTCCCATCTGAGTCAAACGAGAGGACCCGGGTTTGATTCCAGGGCAGGGTGAAACCTTAGGCAAGTTTCCGTACTCCACACGCCTCTGTTTATCTAGCAGTAAGTAGGAACCCGGTTGTTAGTCGATCGGAGGATCGCTTTTCCGGGGGTAATAATCCCTTCAAAAAATAATAATCATATTAATTTGGTCAGTCAAATCCACGACTGTTTGTAAGACACTGCTGTGCGCAATTGTCTGCCGCATTTCGCCCACAAAATATACCATCAATTCACTTTACAGTGTATTCTGTGAAGCGCTTTGAGACGTTTCAATGACATGATAAGGCGCTGTATCAAATGCAAGGATTATTATTATTATTTAGAGAGCAAAGCCAACTATGTCTTTATGGGAATATTTCTCCCCCCTGATTACTGTGCAGGAGAAAATCAGGAATGAGGGGGTGTTATTAGGTAGAATGAGGTCAGTGTTTGTTTGTCTGGGGAAGGACTAGATGGTCTTTATCTTGTTTCTTATATTTCAGGGTGCAGGAGGTCCTCCAGGACCACCGGGCAATAGAGTGGTAAGTTGAAATTTTGCTAAGTTAACAACTGAAATGTATATTTTCTTCAACTACAACAATACATTCAGTAAAACTCGCAAACTTCATAAATCAGATAATCGCCTAAGTCGTACATTCACCCGAGTCCCACTTAGTTTCCTATCAAAACTGGAGTCCTGTAGCTTAGTGGTTAGACCACTCGTCTCATAAGCTAGAGGACCTGGGTTCGATGAGATCCGTGATAAGGCGCTATATCAAATGTATGGATTATTTCTATTATTATGATGGCAATCCGTTTATCCCTGCTGGTGAGAAAACGATCTATCTTAGCTCAATCGTAGCCACTTGGGTGAGATGTCAGAGATTGCTCAGGGCCCAGGAAGCAACCCTACTCACAATCCAGCCAACGTCTTCAGAAGTAAAGAACAGCAGAAAAGGTTTTAAGGACCTTGGAAGGTGAAGAAAAAGCACAGCCGGTAAGCCATGATTTTTTGATGCCCTTCATTCCACCGGAATCTGTACTGGCAGAAATCCGGATTTCAGTGAAATGAGGAACATTAGAACATGGATCCAACGAAGGAGTGTTGAGCTTGGAACGGTTGGATTTGCGTCGACACATGTCCAGAGACCGACAGGTTCTGTCAACGATCTACGTAAGGCATATCGAAGCACTGTTAACATCGAGCCTCAAAGAAACACCTACAGCTCCATGCATTGTTGTATTTATTACAACATCAACCTACGTATGTGGCAATTATCATGTCTTCTATTTAATGAAGCTAAGAGACCAATATTGTGATAACGTTACTGACAATGTCAGGGAGCAGTGGGATTTTGAATGCAATCCAACCAGTAACTAAGGCATTGTATAGCACTGTTCACATCAAGAGGACCTCCCAAGGCACCCAACATCAACGTCTTTTATTGAACGCAAAAAGAATCCCGCAAAAAGAAGGAAAGATTTTCAGATCTTAACCTGATATTATGCGATCTGGTGTTTTTCAGGGTGCCCCTGGAACACCAGGAAGAAATGGTATCAAAGGTTCCTCTGGACCTCTTGGGCCAAAGGTAAGTTCACAGTTCTCAGTGGGAGATAAAACACCCACATTCTTCTGATCTCGCTTCTCCCCCTCCAATCCATAACTGCAATCCATCTAAAGCAGCTTTTGTGCCCTTTCTTTTAATTGTATTTCTCTCTGTTCTGGGAAAATCGCATTCATGCATACGTACTAATAAATAATAATATTAATCCCAACATTCGGTGTAGTGTAGTGTAGTGCCTTCCACGTCGGACTTCGGGAAGATATCTCCAATGATTGATATTGTAAATATCATTGTAAAGTGGAGTGACTGTGCTTTTGTACACACATACCCATACACACACACACACACACCAACACATACACACACTCAAGTCCAGTACCATTAGCAGAAACTATCAAAATACAGTATTTCAACATTCCAGACAGAAACTTTGTTAGATGTATTTTGAAATTCACAGAACAGTGGAGGGTGGTCAAGGGATTAATTGGCCCGTGTTTTGATTAATTTTTCTTTATTGTCTATTCAGGGTGAACCTGGAAAGAAAGGTGAACCAGGCGAACAGGTAAGAGCATTTAACAGGCGTTGCTAGAGGAGGAGTTTAGTTGTTTCGTGTATAAAATGAGCATTGGGTGGAAAAAATCAATTTCAGCTCAACCTGACCAGTCTTATGAGACTAAACCACATCATACTACAAAACAACAACAGATTACATTTTGTGCAGCACCTTCCATGTCGGGAAGACGTCCCAAGGCACTGGACAGTCAGGGATTTTGACCCGAGCTGGAGGTTGGGATCAAGAGGGGTGGTGGGCAGGGAAGGTGGGACTAAGAGGGTGACTGGCGGTAGGGTTGAAAAGGAGGGTCTTGGGATGGGGCTTGAAGGAGGTAAGGAATGGAGAGAGGCGGAAGGACTGTGGGATGGAGTTCCAAAGTGTGGGGACAGAGAACGTCATGCTGTGAGAGAGCATGTTTGCCTCCAACAACACAAAAAACAACTGTATCCTGTGATGTATTGATCTCAGTCTGCAACTGTCTATGTAGTGTCCTCAATTGATCAGTATGCAGTTATTTTTTTGTGTGAAGAATTGAACCAATGCAGCATTGAAGTGTTTTTGTTGAGACTTACGCCTGCATGTTCAATAATGCACAAAATTAATAATTTAAATCTCTGTTTGAGGCTTTTCAAAATAAAAACAATAGCCTCAGGTGCATCTCTCACTCGCTCAGTCGAATGACCTGCTTACGTCTATCTACCTTGTCGTTATTTTAAACAAAAGAGAGGTAATGAACATCCCTGTTCTTTTTTTTCCCCACATCAGCTCCGTTGCTATCAGCTATTACAAATAGTCCAGATAACTAACACCTATTTCACCACAAGTAGTTGTTTGAGCGTAGGAGGGGAGGCGGTTTGTACGCTGTCAGAAGTCAAAGATTGTCAAAGAATATACAGCACGGAAACAGGTCACACAGTTCAACCTGTCCTTGCCGGGGTTTATATTCCACATGAGCCTTCACCCACTCCTTACTCCCTCCCACACCCTTATATCTCCCACTTCCTCATGTGAAGGACTAAGTTCCTCTTTAATGTATCAACATTATCTGATTCAGCCACCGCTTCAGGCAGCGAGTTCCTCAATCTCACTGCCCTCTGTGACGTGGTCCTCCTGTTAGATCCCCTAGTCGTTATCTTTTATTTGTGTCCCCTGGTTACAGACTTTTACACTCTGTCGCTTCTATTCTTACTACATTTTCTGAAGCAAAGTATTCATTTAGTATTTGCACCATTTCCTTATTATTTGCTGTGAGCTTTTCGCCTTCTCCTCTGAATGGCCCTATCCCTACTTTAACCATTCTTGTATGCCGACATGCCTACAGAACATCTCGCTATTTCTTTGGCTACTTTAATGTTATCTTCTAATACAGGTATTGGTCGGACAAAACGGTTATCCAGGGACTATTGGTCCCACAGGACTCCCAGGATTTCCCGTGAGTACATTACTGTAGATTTGCTGGAGTCCATATTGCCAATATACAATCTATCTAACACTTCGGAGTCTGCCAGTCAATGTTTAAGAGATGCTGCACTGTACAGGTGTTTAATAGTGCACGCCATTAGTTATTTATTTAACTACCTTTGTTTCACCACGTTTGAACCTTTCCCCGAGAGAAGAGCAGAAAAGAAATAACAAGTGGGAAGAAATTCCACTTGAATCTGGATTTACTCTGTTTGCATATCATTTCACGTGTATATTATAATTTTTTTTATTATTATTGCTCTCACTATCTGAGTCAAATACACTACCATATTATTACTATTATCCAGAATTTGGCCAATTCTTGAATAGAGCCTTAATTTTGAATCTTGTTTTGAATGTTCTTTTAACAACAGTACGAAAAGCAAACATCAAATTTTAGGCTGAATTCAACAGTTTGACAAATTCTGGATGCCAACTTTCATTGTAAATCCTATCACAACAGTAAGTCTAGACCAAGATGAAATTTCTCCACAAGCATTTGCTAGATTACAGACACTTAACATTGGCTCTTACAGAAAATAGCAGATGCATGATTAAAAAATCCTGCAATGTCATTTCTCTCCTTGAAAGTTCAGTTGATAATTTCGGAGCAATGAAATCATGAATTCTAGTTGGCTCTTAGGATGGATTATAGATTGTATACAATGGCTCCCAATCAATGTCTTTTCTCCATATCAAACATCCAGCGAGTAATAAAAATAGATGATAGATCTTCACCTTATTTCAAATTGTTCAGCAAGTTTCAATGTTGCTTTGCAGGGAAAGCCCGGGCTGCCAGGGAAAGATGTGAGTTGTGATGTACAATATTTAATTAACTGGCGTTAAAATAATAGTCCTTCCTTGCAATCTTTGCATTTTGATGCAATGACTCCTCTCCATCGACAAATGGTGACTCACCACTCACTTCCAGCCGGTGGAGAGAGTGGTGAGCTCCAGTTGGTACTCTGTTTACCTAGCGGTAAGCAGGAATAATTTGGGGTCTCAATCCACGACTGTTTGTGGGACACTGCTGTGCGCAATTGGCTGCCGCGTTTCGTCCACATTTAATATACGGTCAATTCATTTTACAATATATTCTGTGAAGCGCTTTGAGACGTCTTGAAGACGTAATAAGGCGCTATATCAATTGCAAGGATTATTATTATTATTACTACTTGTTTCATATTTGATTAAAAAAACTGTTTAGTAGTCTAAGAACATATACAATGAGAAGAGATAATTTGGCCTATTCCTCTTCCTCCTTCTAACGAACCGCAGGACAGAAAAGCGGTTTCAAAGTTGAGACTGAATTCAGCAATTTGCCAACCTCTAAAACACCACATAAGGGTAACTGCAAAACCAGATGGAATCTTATCCCAGTATTTCATTTGTCTTTTGGAGAGAAGTTACTAACTACAGAGAAAACATCCAAGAGAAAACCCTGAAATCTCTTCCCTACCCGAACTCCCAATGTCAATTTAACATCAACCTGCGTTAAGAATCACAATGAGGAGAGGCTAACTGTTAATAATGATCCCGCATCGTTCTGGACATGGATGAAGTTGACAACCATATTTTATTTTCCTCTCTTCGACAGGCTGCAAAGGGTGATCCAGGCTTACCGGGGAATGATGTAAGACAGAGTCAATTTCAATGATATACAATTGAAAAAGTATACTGAACAAAGCTGGGAAAATAGTTTGCATTGAGAGCATTTCTGTCTATTACTAAGTGGCTACTGGATATTTTTTAAAAAGCTAGGATTAGGCTTTAGTAATGAAACATATGCAGACGCTAATGTATGTATGTAACGATTTGAGGCGTCTCAACGACGTGATAAGGCACAATATCAAATGCAAGGATTATTATTATCTATCGCAAAGCATGGGGTGCAGGTTTGCTCTTCTGTTCCACCAAGTTTGTTACTGTTACAGTGGGTGGTAATCTTCTGGATGTTGGGGTTGAACTATGTCATTGGGGTAACTGAAACCAATATAAAATGTTCCAGTAATGGTGAAATCTATTTAGAATGCATCCCTGGATTTATGATGGTTTCTTCTCAGACCACAAAGACGTTCATTCGTTTCATTGATGTTCGTGGGACATTGCTGTGTGCAAATTGGCTACCGAATCCGACTACAAGATATATAGTCACTACACTTCACAGTAAAATCTTTATGACCCGTTTTGAGACGTTCCTTCCAATATGAGAGGCACTGTATCAAATGTGAAAAATATTATTATTATCATTATTATCGTTCTCTGTCCTTTGTTTTTAGGGTAAAGATGGTATGAAAGGAGAACCAGGATTGCCTGGGCCTCCTGGACTAACGATCTCCTCAGATCCTCTTATACCCTCTAGTGAGGTAGGTGAATTGTACCATCCTTAGGATTATTATAAAAATGTCTTTAATGATGGATCGGCAACAGAGGAGAGAAGATAATCAAGAACTAGTTAGATTCTTGTCAAACTTGAGTTTTAAAAGCCTGCAGCTTGTTGGGTAGAGGGTGGGGAGGTTCAAAGCAACAGTGACCATAGTAGTACTATAGAGACAGTCGACAAAGTAAAGACCAGAATGGTTGAATTTAAGAGACATTTACATGGCTTTTTTAAAATTTGTCATTTAACTTCAAAGCAGCACGTGCAAGAGGGGAAAGTCTGAAAATTCCTGACTAATGTAACGTCCCTCTTGCAATTCAAGACAAGAAATACGTTTAATTGTACGCTCTTTTTTGGGGGCAGGGCGTGATTGGGATTCCTGGTTCTCTGGGGATGAAGGTGAGTCTTCTTTAATACGTTGCACCTAGTCGACCTCGCGTAACATTTGAGCCGTCCACCATTACAGACCTTAATTCCTCACATCTGCTGTTTTATACCGCAGGGTGAAAAAGGAGAAAGGGGGTTGAGAGGTGAAAAGGTAAGGACATGTGGATTGATAGTTCAAGTAATTGTTTACCAGCGACCGTGAGGTTTTATCTCACTGTAACTATTAGTCCATCTCCCTGATTAGTATCACATGCTTCCACCCCAAAGTGAAAGCACGAGAAGTTTCTAATACAGACAACAGAACATCAGTTTTGAGGGAGATAGTGTGAGCATCCCTGGTAAGAACGACTTTGGGTTTCCCTGCAAGTTTATGTTCATGTTTTTCATATTTATATTTGATATTAATATTTGCCAGGTCAGGGTATTAAGAGATACGGGGCAAGGGCAGGTAATTAGACTTGAGGTACAGATCAGCCATGATCTTATGGAATGGGGGAGCAGGCTTAAGGGGCTGAATGGCCTCCTCCTGTTTCTAGGTTTCTATTAATGAGCTTTGACTGAATAAATTGTTCCCTGGACTTCTGTTCACATTCTCTCTCCTAGTATTTATCTAATATACAAATACATTTCACCATTTTCTAGGGTGAGTCTGGACAACAAGGAAAAGGAATTGATGTCAAGGTAAGATATGCATGAATAAGACCCATATAAGTGGGAGCCCTGAGACTTTGAGTCAGAAAGTTCTGGGTTCAAGCCCCATGTTGGGACTTGGAACCCATATAGGCTGACACCCTAGTGCGGTGCTGGGTGTGTGTTGCAATGTCGGAGGTGCCGTCCTTTGGATGAGGTGGTAAACCGAGGTCTTGTCTGTTCAGGTGGACGTTAAAGATTTCATGGCACTCTTCGAAAATAGAAGGGAGTTTCTTCCAGTGTCCAAGTGAACATTCCCCCAGATAAAATTGGTCACTCACTACATGGCTATTTGTGGGACATTGCAATGTGCAAATTGGCTGTTGTGTTCACCCACAAAATACAGACTCACTATACTTTACAGTATATTCTGTGAAGCGCTTTGTGACATCTCAAAGACGTGATAAGGCGCTATATCAAATGCAAGGATTATTATTATGTCCTGTGAAATGCTTTGAGACGTCCTCCTGATGTGGAAACAGCTCCAATTCAGTCAGTTTCTATGTATGAGAGAATGACTGAAGAATAAGATTACAATAATATATTTGGAAGGTTATTATTGTACGTATGAAAGACTGACTGAATTGGAACTTTTTTCTAATGGAACAAAAAGAGGAGTTTAAGGTTCTGAAGGGGATTGACAAAGTGAAATTCACGCTTAATGTTTTTTGTTGCAGTGGTCTTAAGGTTAAAACCATAAGTAATTTCAGGCTTTTGAAGCTAACACCTGCTGTTTGGATCATTTGCCAATCCCCAGCACCAATATCCCACAATATTCACCAAACTAACCTTAAAAAAGCTTACCTTCTTAGCAAATATCTAGCTGTATACTTGTCTGTGCTGAACATTTCACATCCTCTAATGTTGATCTCTTTCTGAATTAACTTTTGTCTCTTTATTCCCACAGGATTTGGAGAAACTTTTCGAGATCTATGGTATTAAGGTACGTGGATGAATTAATGTGTTGTTGTTCAGATTCTCAACTGCTCATGTAAATTAGAAGCCCAAGGGTAAGACCACTTAATAATAATAATAATCCTTGCATTTTATGTAGCGCCTTTTCACATAGTTCAGTCTCAAAGTGCATCACAGAATATATTGTAAACTGTATATTTTATGGCCGAAACAAGTAAGTAAGACCAAATCTGCCCAAATTTGTTTTCTCCAATTTTTGGCCTCCTTTTTATGAAGATGTTGACTCACTCTGGAGTCGTTTCCGTGGGCCTCGGCATTCAGTTCTCCGGTTGTGTGTCTAAATGTTCATACACCCCGTGTGACCTTCGGCAGTGAATGTCAGAAAGATCTCCGAGACTCCGTCTGGCTTGAAGGGCGCTATATAAATACAAGTTGTTGTTCTTCTTGTTGTATTTGACCAAGAAGCATCTCAAAGTTAAACCAGATCCCTTTCTCATCTCATACTCTATAGAAAATGCAAGGATAAGTATTATTATTATTATCATCATCATTATCATCATTTTTACCATTATTATTATTATTACTATTATTATTATACCAGCCAGTATTTTTATTCACTACTGGGAAGCATTGAACATTTTCATTACAGTTTTACATCAAATATTATTATTTAAACAAGGTACTAGTGAGTTTGTCTTGTTTTGCAGCTGTCGCTGCTGAAGGAACTGATCGACCGGCTTCTTCAAGATGATGTGGAGGAGGTGATCCAGCAGCTCACCAGCTCTAAGAAAGACAAAACCACGAGGAAAATCCAGGATTTGAAACAGGTTAAAGAGTTAACAGTGAGTCGTGTTAAATTACATTCCCACATGTCAGGTTAAATAGTGATGTCTTCTTCCTCAGCTCAGTGACGAGACTTCACCTAATAGGAGGGTCTGTGCTTAATTAGTTGATCTTAGTCTGGAGGCCATAGAGACACATAAGAATTTGCAAGATGAAAGTAGACCAAGGTCCATCCAGTTCGCCTTCCGTCATCCTGGCAGTCGCGTGCACAGGATGTGTCCTAAACTGTGTAAGTTACAACTAGCCTCAGCATTTGGGGGAGGGCAAGAAATAATATCTCAGGTTTTCTCAGCGATGGGTCATGTCTGGGTGGGTGTTGTTGAATTGAGGCAAAGGTACTTCCCTCAGTCCCAAGAGAGGGAACGAGAGAGGAAGGTGTTTGACTGTGAATCATTCTTTGACATTCGTGCAAGACCTGACATTCACCTCTCTTTGTTGGAGAATGTTGTTGCAAATCTTAGGAGGAGAAACTTCGAATAATTACTACTAATAATAATCCTTGCATTTGATATCGCGCCTTATCACGCCGTTGAGATACATTGCATTGAAAATTCAGTGTAAATGTGATTGAGTCGATGAGGAGCACTGGTTTTTAGACCCCAGTGAAAGCAAGGACATGGTGGACACTGGTGAAAAGAAAGACTTGTTACTGATGACCAACCTTGGATGTTTAGTGGGTTTGAGTAGAATTAATGAGGGAGTGACGGAGGTCATAATGTCATCTCAGGGGGAGCTGACTATTGTAAAGCGCTGTCACAGATAACGAAACAGCCTGAAACTCTTGGCATCCCTTCGCTCTCTGGCATCTTCCTCACCTCCCTCCCTAACTTGAACGGAAATGTATTTTGTTTGTAAATCCAAGAAGAAAATATGTATATCTACTTATTATTATCATTATTATTATTATTTTTCCTGTTGATATAGGTACAGGACTCCTCACTGAAGTATGACATTGCCAGCCAATCTCTCACCGAAGCTGAAGAGATTGAGGAAGAGTTTGACACAGATGCACAAGATCCCACTCATCTGGATGTAGGTCATATGTTGGGAAGTGGAGATGAGGAGAGTAATATTGGGCACAAAACGAGGGCAGCCAATTGCGCACAGCAGCATCCACATTAAATTGATATCGACAATTATATTAAATTTTAATTTCTAGTGATTTATATTAAATCCGTATTGACGAGATTTATAGGGAAGAACACTGAATTGCCCTGTTTTCCTGAATGCTGTCTGTGGCCTCAGCAGAGTCAGTCACTCCTTGTATTGGTATAATTGAATTTAGAAGAGCAGGACTTTATGGCTGTTTGCTGGACATTCTTGTGTGCACAAAATACACAATCTACACTCTACCGTGCATCCCGTGAAGCACCTTGAGACGTCCTCCTTATGTGAAAGGCGCTGCGTCAAATGGAAATTTTATCATTATTTTATGCGATGTCATTATGCAACAAGAGCAGCATCAAATTACATTTCTATAGCGCCTTTCACATCGGGAGGACATCCCAAAGCACTGGACAGCCAAGGATGTGCACCCGAGCTAGGGATTGGGATCAGGACGGGTCGAGGGCTTGGAGGGTGGGGGTAGGAGTGTGACCGAAGGCACTGTCGAAGAGGAGGGTCTTGAGATGGGCCTTGAAGGAGGCAAGGGAGGGAACGAGGTGAAGGGAATGTGGGATAGAGAAAGGAAAGCCTGTTCGCTGCTATTAAACCATCAGTATACAGAATAAAATCCCACATTTTCAACTAATGTGACCAGATTTGTTTTATTTCTCTATTTTGCACCCATGTTGTCGTCAATGTGTTGTTTTTCTTTCGCAAACAGACTGCGACAACCAATGCCGAAGAAATGGAAAGTAATTTATTGGGAAGAATTTTATTGCCAGACCCGGAAGTTTCCAAAAGGGAACCCGGCGACAAGAAAAAAGGGAAAGAAAAGGTAAGGGTTTGAATGATACAATTTCTTTCAGCGTACCCCTCATTGTAAAGGGTTGAAATGTTACTTGCGAATTGGCAACGTAACAGAGAAGAGCGAGGCATTCTGGAGCAAAGGGAGAGAAGAGAAACAGAAAGGGGAACTCCAGTCTAGAAATTATTTCCGAAGGCAAGGCTACGTTCACCTCGGGGACCCGCTGTACTAGATGGGTCCACCGAGCGGAGCCTGGAGCTTTGTGCAGTCGCCCCTCACTATAACACACGCTGCGAATCACAAACCTGAGCAACAGAGTCGACTATTATGGAACCTGGCAGAGGTTCACATTTCACGGGAACAGTAAACCAGGAAGCCATGCAGCAACTTGGCATCAAGCATAACATGCACGTACCCTACCGTCCCTAAAGCTCAAGGAAGGTAGAAGCAACAACAACAACGCCCTTCACGCTATTGGTTAGAGCACTCGCCTTGCAAGCGAGAGGACCTGGGTTCGATTACCGGGCAGGGCGAAATGTTCATCAAATTTCCTTACTCCGCACGCTTCTGTTTACCTAGCAGTAAGTAGGAACCTGGTGGTTAGTCGATTGGCGGATGCCATTCCCGGGGGTAATAATCCCTTCGCAATAAATAAATGATGTTGTCACTCAATCCACGACTGTTTGTGGGACGCTGCTGTGCGCAATTGGTCACCGTGTTTGGCCCAAACAAAATACGCAGTCAATTCACTTTGCGGTGTATTCTGTGAAGCGCTTTGAGACGTCTCAAGGACGTGATAAGACGTTATATCAAATGCAAGGATTATGATCATTACTATTATCTTAAAGAGAAAGCGAGAGAATTTTGGTGAAGGGTCACACCTGAAACATTGGCCTATCATTCTCTCCCTGTGGTACCCAGTGGGATGGTTGTCAACTCTTAAGATACATCACACTTGCTCGTGATTGCATGATTGTACAAGTGGTGTGTGCCTCATACTGCTCATCTCTCACACTCTCTATCTCTCTCTCTCTCTCTCTCTCTCTCTCACACACATGCCTTTTTGCGTCTCCTCCTCCTGTAATGAATCGCTAACCGGTTTTATTGCTGCATCTTTAAACAGGGAAAGACAAAGACAAGGCGGCACAAAAACAAGCAGACGCCAATGGTAAACCGTGACTCGCTGCGTATTTAAACAAGTCAACCTCGTTATTGTTAAACCAACAAACCAATATCATTTGCCCTTCAGACAGGGTCTGGACCCCGAAGGTTGCTGACAATTTTTGCTTTCTGCATTTAGTGGTAAAGGGGCATCGTCTTGGTGTAAAGAAGTGTTTTATGCAGCTTCTATTTGCTCGGGAGAAAAAGGAGGATTACGGGAACGTACAATTTTGGGGACTTTTCCTACGGGACTCCACGTTGTGCTTAGCGTGCTCCCTCTCTCGCCTCGCAAGCGAGAGGATCCGGGTTCGATTCCCGGGCAGGGCGAAGCCTTAGGCAAGTTTTACTATTCCACGTGCCTCTGTTTACCTAGCAGTAAGCAAAAACTGCTGGCCCAAGATGCACTCCTTGCGTATTTGCATTGAATTTTCCAGGAGACTCAACGCATGAGATGGGATATTCTGTGTTATATTGCTAGATCTTTACAAAATTTTGGTGACATTTGGTTCATTGCTTTATTGACTGTAACAAGAACTCATATTTATGTAACCCATTCATATCAAATAATATCTCAGTATAATAATAACAATAATATCTCAGTGAGGTTAGCAATGTGAGCAGTGGTCACTGAGCAAGACTGGGAGGAATTTTGGAGTGACTAAAGACAAGGTGAAGAAAATAAGTTTGTAGAATTTTAAACGTAGAAAGAGAAGGACTGTGGGGAACTGGTTTTGAAAGATTTTTGAAAGGTGAAAGGCTATAAACGTAAATAAATATATATAAATTTACATTGATATAAAGTCTGTGTGAACACAAGTTATTTTTACTGGGCAAACGGTCTCCAATTTGGTTATTCTTTGCATTTTAGGCAGATAGTTCTGATCCAGGTGATGTGCCACATGACAGTGATGCAGAACTTTACGAAGCAAAGGTAGGCACTCGATTTGCCATCCATTCACCAACAGGAAGATGTAACAAAGTCACACTAGTCCATGAAAGACACACAGTTCATCTTGGCTCTGACTGGCAACTTGTATTGGCCACAGGAGTAAAGTAGGATTGCTGAGCTGGTTGCAAATCAGGAAATTGCAGTTCTTGAAATCCAGCTTCTCGTAGAATCATGGAATCTTACAGCAGAGAAGGAGGCCATTCGGTGCATCGTGCCTGTGTCGGCTCTTTGAAAGAGCTGTCCAACTAGTCCCACTCTCCCTCTCCTATCCCATAGCCTTTACATTTTTTCCTATCCAATTCCTTTTCAAAAATTATGATTGAATCTGTTTCCACCAGCCTTTCGGGCACTGCATTCCAGACCCTAACAACTCTCGGCGTAAAACATTTGTTCCTCATCTCCCATCTGTTCTTTTTGTCAATTATCTTAATTCTGTGTCCTCTGGTTACCGACCCACCCGCCAGAAGAAACAATTTCTCCTTATCTACTCTATCAAAACCCCTCGTAATTTTGAACATCTCTATGAATTCCCCACTCAAACTTCTCTGCTCTAAGGAGAACGATCCCAGCCTTTACTTCATTTTAGCGCGCTTCAGGAGATGTATATTGATCTCTATTCCCTTTCATTTCTGTTCCGAACTGAATACTGCATTACCAAGCTCAGATCATTGCAAACAGGATTTATTTGTGGATGCTCCTGCGCTAGAAAGTAACCGACTTCCAGGTTATCAGGTCCCAGGTGCACGCTGAGCAGAAAGTGATGTCGCCACTGACCTGTTGACTCAGAAGTCGACCACTGGGGGCTTTCTGCATGCTAGCCGGTGTTTTGAAAGGCCAATGGGGTCAACCATCTTTCCGCAACAGAGTACAGTGAACGCAGAAGCACTAATTGGTAATCATGACCCGTTTATATAGCACTAGTTTGGATTTTAGGGCCCGACCCCCAATTACTACATTATAACTGGGCTCTACTTAAGATTTTTAAGATTGAGAGAAGTGGGAGAGAATTACACGTTATAACCACGTAAAGGTCAAATCTGAGTAAGCCTGGTACGGAGAGTTGAACTTGTCAAATCAGCAACTAGTGACTATCCTTGAGGCGGAGGTAAATGGGGTCTCCTTGGAGCTGAACTGGCTCCGAGGCGACAGACTTGGCAACGGCATGTCAGAACCATGTGATGGTCTCTCCAGTCACTGGGGCCAGGGATTCATCCCGCTCAGCTCCTGTTAACCCCACAAACCAAGGCCCTAATGGGTAGGGGATCCTAGCTGGACAAGCAGCAGGAAAGCTGGCCAGAAAAAAAAATCTTGAGTTTTTTTTTAGTTTGAAATGGAGGAACCAGCAACTTGGGAAAGAAACATAATTGTCTATTTTGTGTAAACCGGTCAAAGCAAAGGAAGCAAAGTGCTTTCTTTGCGATTAGAGAGAGTCCCCAGTGCTTAACAGTGAATTAAACCTACTTTCTTTCCTTCGATTTGCACAGGATCATACAAACTCGCGCACAGAACCCGATTCCGATAGAAATTCGGAAAAATGAGCCACCAACCACACACCCCTTGTCACCAAACCAATCGTGTAACATCTCGGAAGCTTTAAAAGCGGGGAAGTTTCGACGAGTACTCTGGACTTCAAAGCAAAAAAACTACCTGTATTCCTTCACCACACTACACAACCAATGCTTTTTACACAAGAAACACATGACACATGGTTTGTAAAATTTGCGAATAGCTAATACGTCGCTGGCTTTAAGCAACACAACAGCGTGAATGGTATAAAATATAGAAATTAGCACATGGGTAAACACTAATTAAGAATTAACTCAAACGTCATAAAAGCCATTCATAATAATCCTTGCATTTGACATAGTGCCTTATCACGTCTTCAAGACGTCTCGAAGCACGTCACGGAGTGTACTGTAAAGTGAATTGACTGCATTTTGTGGGCGAGAGTTACTGGGTTGTTTGGAATAACTGAATGCAATCAATTGCCTCTAAATGGACTGAGTTAAATCATCGAGTCCTGTGTTTCAGCCAATGATATATTAATGCATGCAGCTTTTGTTATTCTGTGAACAGCTGAGGAACTTGTAAGAAGTCAGGTACATTGAAGCTAGTCTGGCTGAACATATTTAATGCAAACAGAATATGGCTCATTCAGCAATGATGCGAGCAGGTGACTGGACTAGATGCTCAAAGCCTACTTAACCTGACATCCTATTTTTAGATTGATTTTAATACGCATCGCAGTAAAAATTTTCACCTAGCATTTCACTTAACTATTGAGGAAACAGCCATAAACACAGAAAAAAAAATAGAAAAAAAGCCATCACTGAAATGATTTTTTTTAAGTATAACTTTTTAATCATAAAAAAGCCCAAACTTGAAGAAGAACAGAGTTTAACTTTGCAGTGTTATTAAGCAATTCTGCTTAAAAAGTACTTCGCCTGATACGTTTTTTTTTTAAAATAACATGCGTGGTGTGATTAGCGCACGATAAAACATTTGAATTTGCGAAAGAAAGAGGACCTTTTTTCAGAATCAAAGCAACCTGTTTCAGGAACACTTTACTTTTCCTCCTGTTCTTTCCGTAGCCATGTAACACAGTGCAGTTTACAGGTTACATTCTATAGAAATTACTTTGATGACCGAGAGCACATTCTCTTTGAGAAGTTTCTCTTTCCTGAACACATAGCGTCTGTCTTCTTTCTCAGTGCATATTTAATGATCACAAGGGGTGTGCAATCAATGTTCATTTAATTACCACTCATCTCCTGAGAACTGGTTTATTCCGGACAAGTGATCAAAATAGAGGTATCCCTGTTTGTTTTATAAAACTAGCCAATAGTTATCATCATCATAATAATAATAATAATAATAATCCTTGCATTTGATATAACTCCTTTCACTAAACCTCGGGAGGACGTCTCAAACGCTTCACAGGATCAATTATAAAGTGTAGTGGCTGTATTTTGTAGGCAAAACTTGTAACAATTAAAAGGCAAAACATGAAGAAACCAGAGTTTAACTTGACAGTGTTATTAATTCCGCTAAATATATACTTTCGCGTATAATAAAGCTAGCCTAATAAGCTGTACTTATAACCTTTTGTTGTGCACCATGTTTAACATGCGGTACATAACAAGCCCTTGCAACGTAACTTGGAAAGAAATACTTTATTCCGTCCCTTTGCTTATGATTAAATTAGTTGGGATTGGGTGGAATTACGGGTTGATCACACTATTCTCCCATTTCGAACACTTGGGTTCCAATCGAGCAGATGCTAAAGGGATCAAAGTTCCCCCTCTCTGTTAGCTGTACGTAACCTATATGAAAGGTCTCAACACACAAACCTCTTAGGATTTGATAATAAACAGCTCTAAGATGCCAACCTTGCTTAGAAACTATAAAATCAATTAATGGAGTAAAATGCAGGCTGGTAGTCGAAAGACATGTTGCCCTTAGATTGGGGAGAATAGAGGAAGCTTTGCTCTCTTTCAGATCCGTGCAATGACTGATCCGAGAGAGCTTAATCCTGGGATTGTGTGATGAAAGTGTTAATCTGTTGTGCGACCCAACCTTCCATAAATCCCTCAAAAAACATTTAAGAACAGTGACTGAGAGCGTGTTAAAAAGGAAAAGCACTGATACTAAAACAAAAAACATTTTAAGCAACACAGCAAATAAGCTAAAACACGAGAATCGATCAAGTCCTCTCTAAATTTCTTAAGGTGTGCGCATTTGAAATAAAAAATGCCTTTTAAATATAAGTAAATTATCTTGTTTTGTATCAGCATTTCTTTGCTAGACTGTGTAAAGCGATATAAAAGGAGAGTTTCTTAAACTTGCATTTTGTACTTGTGTACAGGAAAGAATTAAATTGCCTTGTTTTAAAAAAAGAACTGAATAAACAATCCTGTCTTTAAACAAAAATTCTCGTTGTGAGCTTTATTAAACCACATTTTAAAAATAACATAAATTATTGTAGCCTTGCCATTAGAGAATCCTTTTTAAGAAAGAAACTCACGATCAACACACATTTAAAAGGTCTGCTCTCACCAACAGAACTCCTTGTACAGAGGGAGTGTCGATATCGGTCCTCTTTTTTTTAAAAAAAAAGAGAATTAAACATTACACTTATTTTAACATATCAAAGGTCTATTTGATACGTTGATATGATTTGACAACTCCCCAGATAGAAGGAGGCTCTGGTGGGGCATAAACACTGGCATAGACCCGTCGGGCCCAATGGCCTGTTTCTGTGCGGTGTATTCTAATGTCTTCACCTTTTGTTTGCTCGTGGGACACTGCTGTGCGTAAATCGGCTGCTGTGCCCGCCGACAAACAGACAGTCACTTCACTTCACAGTTAAACACTTGTGAAGCGCTTCTCAAAATATCAAACGTTATTAAATGCAAGGATTAAGTCAGTATTTCCTTCCTGCAATTTTCCACAAGGTACCTTTTACGTAGAGGAGTCTTTTTTGCACTTCTGACCACCATTCTCCCTCTCGTCCGCCACCACAAAATTGCTTGACATTTGTTTGCTAATTATTTTATGCTCAATGCTTCACTGTAATTTCCACTCCGGACTCGAGCAGTACCCCAACATGTATTGTGAGATCCCCAAGCCTTGGTTCTTGCCAACCTGAGCCTAAACCTGTCCAGAATTAGGTAAGCAGGGGATAGAGTATGCATCCCATTTCAGACACGAGTTATTCACCTGCAGGTGGCAAACGTGGAATTCTCAGTCTAGTTTGGAAACTCTTAAGCCTGGTAATGGGTTTCCGCATGCGTCAGACAACCAGCTTGACCAAAACAAAATTTGCCGTCCATTTAGTTGCGGGAGACACAATACCAAAGCTGTCAGCATGACTTCCTGGGGTGAAAATTACAGAGTTTCCCATGTGATAATTGTCACAAGAAGGCACCCAGGAATCAGCAGAGAAACAGAGCACAGAGCTCTCATCAGTGTGATATATTTATCGCAAGCAATGTGTTGTGAAACTCCGCAACTGTAAATAGTGGTTGATAATTGATATTGCACTGTAGTCAAACACTCCTATCACGCGCTCAGAACCTCCATCCTCATGTCATTGTGGTGGAATTATACAAAGAAAAAAACATCCTTTGGTTGAGAAGTTATTTGCTTATTCGTGTAGCTGTTAAAGAACGACTATCTGAATAGACATATGACTTCTCAGCCGAACGTTGGCACCTCCAACAATCCAGTACTCCCCCCAACACTGCACTGAAGTGTCAACTTGCACCATTGGTTTCAGAGTACCCTGACCCAGGGCTCCACCGCACAACCAAATGACCCCACCAGTCACCCAATAAACAGTAAACTCTTCCCATTTCAAAACAGGAGGAACAAAGGCCGTCGGAAACTTCAGAGAAGACTGCAGTGAGAGTGCGTAGGGCGCTCTCAAGGCAAGAATCTCAGGTATTTGCTTTGTCTTGCAATATTAGATGTGGAGACTTCTTATGGAAATCCTTATTCAGCTTGAACAGTGTAGGCAGAACACGCTTTGCTGTGCTTGTAGAGATGCAATACACAGTCAAGTAGTTCAGTCGTAAGAGTGAGAGCAACACAAAAATAACCAAAGGTCGTAAATTAAAATATTAATAATAATCCTTGCATTTGCTACAGTGACTTATCACGTCTTCGAGACGTCTCAAAGCGCTTTACAGAATACACCGTAAAGTGAGTTGACGGTATATTTAAAGAAATTGCGGGATTTCTTAATCGATATCTTAATGCAGAGGGTTATTTATGAAATTAATAGGCTTATCGTTTTAACGGCTCGTATGTTGTCACTTTGTATCACAGACACGTCTACCGGGTGTTGCAGGAATGAGAGGGGTAAGGAAAAGACAAGAGGTAATAATAATACGATATAGCGCCTTATCCCATCGCTGAGACGTCTCAAAGGTATTCAATAACTTTCTGTGATCGGAAGGCATTAAGAGCCCAACATTCTTTCTCAGTAATAACTGGAGGGAAAAGGAACATACACAAAAAAAAATTAACAAATTGTGTCAGCGTCCGTTAACCTCCCTCCGATCTTGCTCTCTTTTACTTCAACGCGAGTTCCTGTCTATCCTTGGCATCTCCCTGTGACATTACAACTGAGCCTGAAATCTCAATGCAGCTGCAACACATTGCACTGCTCGCAGCGTTATTATCTCCAATGTTTCCTTCTCTCCATCTCGACCCTTGAGTTTGACCGTGTGAATGAGCTGAATAACGGTTAGGGGCAGCCATTAAACCAAGGTGATTTAACTGTGATGTAACTGTGTGTTGATTGAGCTTCAGAAGTGCAACCAGGAAACATTATTCGAGTTGAATTAAATCAGTAGAAAACCATTTCAGTTTTGTTCTTGCCGATAATGATACCGTCATAGCAACTTTAGTGAATTATTACCTAGTAATGAAGGCCATTGATTATTGTACATGTATATAAATTGCAGGAGAGATAGAGGCTAAATGCACACACTATTCTATGACTGTTTTGAGTTAGTTTGTTTGTGACTGAGCTGTGCTGTCTCTGTATTCGCCCACACAATATTCCACTTTACAATATACTATCAAGTGCTTTGAGACAACTCAGCAATGTGATAACGACAGCAACAACTTGCATTTATATAGCACCTTTCACCTGGAGTAACATCCCGGAGTGCTTCAATAAGGTACTAAATAAGATACTAAATCAAATGCAAGGATTATTTATTATCTGACTTGTAAGTGGGTAATCTGTCGGAACATCGCACGTTATTCTGAAATAACGTTTCACTTGTTAAGGCACAACAGAAAACGTCTCATCAATTATAATTTTTCTCTTTGTATAATTCTTTCTCAGTCGTATCTCGGTTCCAGAAAGACGAAGAGGGAAAAGGTACACTTTTTAACGAAAAAAAGTCTCATTTAATTATGTCAAGAATCTCACCAAATGTCACTGTTTTTAGCCTCTGGATACTAAAATTCTCATTTTTGTTTTAACAGAATCAGGCCATGATATTCCAGAAAGGTCAAAAGGTAATTTTTTTTTTAACCTCAAATCTTCCAAAGGCAGAAATGGTTGCAGCCACGAGCAGAATTCCCGGTACATTTGTCGAATGCTTTTCATGTATACATCATTTGAATTATATTCGATTTTAAATGGAATCGAGAAAGAACTCTCAGATCGTATTCAGATATTCCAAGGCTGCAGAACAAAAGGACCCAGGTTCAGGGGTAAAATGTTAGGCAAGATTCCTTACTCCAAACCTGGTTGTTAGTCGATTGGTGAATCGCTTTTCCGGGGGTAAAAATCCCTTCAAAAAAAAATAAGAATAAGAATTTGGTCACTCAATCCACGGCTGTTTGTGGGACACTTCTGTGCACAATTGGCTGCCGGGTTTCGTCCACCAAATATATAGTCAATTCACTTTACAGTGTGTTCTGTGAAGCGCTTTGGGACGTCCTCCCGACGTGAAAAGCGCTATATCAAATGCAAGGATTATTATTATTATGTCCTGTGAAGCGCTTTCAGACGTCTCGAAGACATGATAAGGCGCCATATCAAATGCAAGGATTATTATTATTATTGATTCAGTAATCAATCGAGCATCAAAGCCTGAGTGAAGCACACTGCCTCTCCTGCAGAGAGGAAGAAACAGGACTGGCCTAACTCGACGAATATATTAGAAGGTGGCATGAATAACAGATGGTACCGTTGCCTAAACTAGTGTGATTGTTTTCTTTCAGGGTACAAAGGGTGAAGCTGGTGAACAGGGACATAAGGTATGCGGGCAGCCCTGGAAGGGAATAATCCTTCACATTGGACATCAGTTCAGATCTTTGGATGAGTATCAGGAGATTGGCTTTGAGTTTGGATCATTTGCATGTCACATTCTAGCCACTGGGAAGTAGTTCATCTGCTCCATGGATTCCCGGAGCTGAATCCATTGAAGTGGGTTAAGCCCTATTGTGTTGTGTTATTACCTGGTTAGACTCCAGCAGTCACCCCCAACGCACACTCTGGGGTCCCCAAGCCTTGGCTCTTGCCAACCTGCGCCTAATACTTTCCGGATTTAAGGTAAGAGAGTGTCTATGTCCACATGGATGTGTCTATGTGTATCTGGAGGCCGACACTTCAGACGACACTAAAATCTTCCACCCGTCACATTTAGAAATCTTTAGAACTTGTTGTCTGTCTCACTATCATTTAGAAATCTTTAGAACTCAGTATCAGAGACGGGCTCAGAAATCCCTTAGCTCCCAACTCATTGACTTTACGAGCCAGCTGTTATGCAGTGATGTGCCCTTGCGATGTGTTTGCAGAATGCGTTGTGTTGTCAATTACATAGAATGAAGGAATTAAAATGAAACGCACGCTTTGATGCTTCAGTAACACAGAGACAAGATAATGACATTTATGTAAATGACATAATGTCAGTTCACAAATTAAATTATTGCATTACATCGCAAGGAAAGAATAATATAAGGATTTCATTTGGATTTTTCTTAACTCCGCACACTCCAATTTCCCTCTGAACTTGCTGATTCCCGTTAGGGTACATATCCAAGGCTACCAACAATAACACCAACAACAAAATTACATTTATAGAGCGCCTTTCACGTCAGGAGGACGTCCCAAAGCGCTGAAACGGGAGGACGTCCCAAAACAGTCAGGTGTCGGGGCCCGAGCATGGGGGAGGGGTGGTGTAGGGGTGAGGGAAGGCAGAGAGGTGGGAGGGTGACCAAAGGCACGATTAAAGAGAAGGGTTTTGAGACCGGCCTTGAAGGAGGCAAGGGAGGAAGCGAGGCAAAGGGACTGTGGGATGGAGTTCCAGAGTGTGTGGGCAGAGGGGCTGAAAGCCCGGCCACCGATGGTAGGGCGGGTTAGGCGGGAGACATGGAGCAGGCCAGAGCCTGCTGAACGGAGAGAGCGGGCAGATTGGTAGGGAGTCAGCAGATCAGAGAGGTAGGAAGGGCAAGACCATGGATGGCCTTGAAAGTGAGGACAAGGATCTTGAACTCGATCCTCTGGGGGATGGGGAGCCAATGGAGTCGGGCGAGGGTGGGAGTGATGGGGTCGCGGAGCCTGGTGCGTGAGGGTACACGAGCTGCAGAGTTTTGGATGATCTGTAGCTTGTGAAGGGAAGACTTGGGAAGGCCGATAAGGAGGGAGTTCCCGTATTCAAGCCTTGAGGTGACGAATGTGCGGGTGAGGGTTTCGGCAGCCTGAGGGGAGAGGCAGTGGCAGAGTCTGGCAATGTCGCGGAGGTGGTGGAAGGCAGTGCCGGTCATGGCGCGGATGTGGGGGAGAAAGGACAGTTCAGGGTCAAACAAGACACCCAGGTTCCTGACTGGCTTAGTGAGGTTGAGTGTGCAGCCGTGGAGGCTAATGCTGCCAGCGCCTGAGGTGCGGAGGAGCTGGCGCGAACCAATCAGGAGGACCTCACTGCTGACGCTGAGTTGGAGAAAGTTGTCCCTCGTCCAGGACTTGATGTCAGAGCCCCTCTTCTGTATCTTCGTCAAGACTTTCCTCTTCGACCGTGCTTACTGGTCAACTCCTCCCTACCCCTGGCTCAGCCTCAGGCTCCGTCACTGTTAATGATGATTTCCTGCAGTGCTTTAAAATAAAAACTTCTAATTTTGGACCGGAGTTACAAACTTTCTGCAAATCGGTGCGATCTAAGATTTTAAGAACAAAATAGTCTTACAGGTTAAGGCAAGGTGAAACTTTGGCCTTTTATACGTAATTTGTAAATGTGATCATTCATCCTAACTCCCACAAAATTTCAAACACTTACCTTGATTTCTATTCCCGTCTTTATATAGGGAGAACCTGGAGATACAGGGAATAAGGTAAGAGTTCCTTACGTTCATCTGTTCCTGTGACCTATAATTAAAGATATTGGTAAGATTATAAGGCCAATGCTCTTGGCTCCCACCCCCTAACCCTTCCAGTATTGTTAAGGCGATATATAAATGTGAAAGATTCTATATAAACTGTACTGTATTGTCTGTGGCATTAACCGAATAAGGCATCTGTGATTAGGTTGGGTAGAAAATGTTTGTGGAGGCATTATATTAGATATTAATGTCCAATAATGTATGTATCTAAGAGATAACTAGATGATGCAGCACATTGAAGGGCCGTGGATTGGTAATATGTTTATTATTTCCTCCCATATTTGAGTTTTCAATCTCAGTTCCTTGATTATTGAGAAACTATTTGGTGATGGATACTCACTCCTTCAATGAGAGAAAAGAAAAATTAGATGAGTTGACTTGACTCAGTTTGAGTGTATATATATATATATATAAAATATATATTTTATGAACACTGCTGCTAAATTGGCTGCTGCGTTCATCCATAAAATACACAGTCCATCCACTTTACAGTATATCCTGTGAAGCCCTTTGAGATAATATAATATATAATAATCCTTGAATTTGATACCGGCTAATCACACGTTTACGACGTCTATACTGTAAAGTGAATTGATGTCTCAATGACGTGATAAGGATCTATATCAAACGCAAGCATTCTTATTATCATATCTCTGAGTATAAGGCAGTAGTTATTGGGGCTTGTGTGCCTCATTCCTTGTCTTGTTAGTAAATCAAAAATGGCATACAAGACTGAAACAAATCAGAAGAAAAGATTGAGTGGGTCAAAAAATAATAGCCGCCTGCATGCAATGTATTACTTATACCCAAAAACTGTAGTCACGTAGTTTGTTTTCTTTTCAGGGTGACAAAGGAGAAATGGGTGAAAAAGGTCAGAAGGTGAGATGAGAGTCTATTTGGTGAATGTTTGTGTTAAAATTAGAAATGCTACTGTTGGGAAATTGAATATACTTCAACTAACTCATGACAGTATCCAATTTCATCAGTGTCAGTATCAAACATCCTTAGGTCAGGTAGAGCGTAGTGGAATTATTACCTCCGCTTTTCTGGGGGTAATAATTCCTTTAAAAAAAGTAATGATAATAAATTGGTCACTTCAATCCACGGCTGTTTGTGGGACACTGCTGTGCGCAATTGCCTGCCATCTTTCTCCCACAAAATACACAGTCAATTCACTTTACGGTATATTCTGTGAAGCGCTTTGAGACGTCTCGAAGACGTGATAAGGCGCTAAATCAAATGCAAGGATTATTTATTATTTATCCAACAATTATTCAAAGAATAGGCTTTTCTGTGACTGAGTAATGGCGCCTTTGTTTTTACAGGGAGAACCTGGCATTGGTATCAGAGGCCCTGAAGGTCAATCTGGATCTCCTGGGCAAAAGGTACAAAACCGTTTCAATGAAGCATAGATTTATTTTACGTGCATGACATTTCAGAATCCAAAGACAAGTTATATGCATAGAACTTCAAGCTACTCTTACTGATAAGTTTCGCCCACAAACTACACAGTTAATCCCCTTTACAGTATCCTGTGAAGCGCTTTGAGACGTCTCAACGACATGATAAGGCGCTATATCAAATGCAAAGATTATTGTTATGATTATGATGATAGATCACATGGTACAAAAGCACAGTAGTTGGTTAAAGATAAAAATCGATAAACCATAGAACGAAACACGACGCAAGAAACAAATAGGAAGAAAGCTTTTTTTATAGTAATACATCACATGCCAAAGACTGACTACAATTGCTTTAAATTAGGGTGTGCCAGGTATACAGGGGCCTCCTGGTGCTCAGGGTATTCAAGGTATTCGTGGTAACGCAGGTATTCCTGGATACCAAGGTGCAAGAGGCCCTCCAGGAGTGTCCGGATTGCCAGGAGCAAAGGTAATTAATTCCCGGGCGGGCGAAACCTTACCCAAGTTTCCTTATCCCACACGTCTCTGTTTAGCCAACAGTAAGTAGGAAACACCTGGTTGATTGACGGATCACTTTTTGCGGGGATAATAATCGCTTAAAATTTTTTAACGCATTTGGTCACAACTGTTTGTGGGACACTGCTGCGCACAGCAATTGGCAGCGGCGTTTTGCCCACGAAATACATAGTCACCACACTATACAGTATATTCTGCGAAGCACTTTGCGACGTCTCAACGACGTGGTAAGGCGCGATGTCAAAGGCCAGGAGTATTATTACTATTATAATTAAAGGAAAAATGCGAAATCAAACGATGATCAGAGAATTCGAACAGGAAGAATCCAAACTTCCTCGGTTCAAAGATATCCCTTGTTAAATATTCTTCTTTAAAAAGAGCAGAGGTAATAACCCTTGGTTAATAATAAGGCGCACTATGGCTACTAAGTGTACTTCTAATTTTAAGATTGGGGGGCACAATCTTAATATTAGAACTAGGCCATTTGGGAGTGAAATCAGGAAGCCCTTTTTCACACAAAGGGTAGTGGAAATCTGGAACTCACTCCCCTCCCAAAAGGCTGTGGATGCTGGACTAATTCAAATTTTCAAGACTGAAGTGGATAGATTTTCGTTAGGTCAGGGTATCAAGGGATTTGGGGCAAAGGCAGGTAATTGGAGTTGAGGTACAGATCAGCCATGATCTGATAGAATGTCGGAACAGACTCGAAGGACTCATTGACCTCCTCCTGTTCCTATGTCCCTATGTACAAGAAAATCTTCCATCGAGCCCAGAACCTCTTGGATGCCCCAATAGATTGATTGAAATACGGCATCTCTCAGCCCTCCTTTTACTTAGTGCCTCATCTTGAAGAGAAGGAAGAATAACAATGGCGTCGTGTGCACGCGACATGAATGCGTATGTTAATGTAATTATGTCGTCATTTTATTAATTATTTAACTTAACATAAAAGTAGATGTTTCCCGGAGGAGTTCGGTGTTGTTTTCCAACCACTACTGTGCCTATGAGAGCACCTGCTGAAGGCCACATTTAAGTGACTGACAGTACATTGACCCAGAAGCCCTCGATTTCGGAAACATGTTCGTCTTTGACACCAGAGTGTAACCAAAAGTGATTTCCAACAATATGTTTATGGAAATTCACTTGGAGAGGCTTTAATGCAACAAAATTGATTGTTCAACTATCCAATAAAAAGTGGAGTGGTAATGTCTGGAAGAATTTTCATTCTGAACTGACGAAGGTTTAATTTGATTTCCTTGATATAATCTTCAGTACAAGTCACATTAATTCTTGACTGGTGATAAGTGCTTCTGTTTTCATATTTCATACCTTAGGCAAGTCTCCTTACCCCACACGCCTCTGTTTACCCAGCAGTAAGTAGGAACCCTGGTGTTAGTCAATAGGCGGATTGCTTTCTAGGGGGAAATAAAACTTTCAAAAAAAAAAATTTGCTCATGCAATCTATGACTGTTTGTGGGGACGCTGCTGTGCGCAATTGGCTGCCGCGTTTCACCCACAAAACACACAGTCAATTCACTTTAGGTATATTTTGTGAAGGGCTTTGAGATGTCTCGAAGACGTGATAAGGCACTAAATCAAATGCAAGGATTATTATTATTATATCAAAACCATTTCACACCGCTGTGCATGTTAAGTGACATCATGATCGGTCCATTACTGAAGACACCATCCGGATATTTCCATTATAGTCAGATTTGCGTTGGAGTTTTCGTGTTTCCTCCTCCTTGTTCCCTCTATTTTTTGTTGTCGGTTTCCCCAGTGTTCAAATGATTCAAATGTCTGCATTATTTTAGGGACTCCCAAGCAAGAGAGGAAAGAATGGTTCTCCTGGATCACCTGGATATATGGGATCGACAGGCAGGCAGGTATGTAAGTGTTAACACAATAACGGTCCAGTGTTTATTACCAGCACCGACCAGTTGGGCCGAATTTGCTTGTTTCTGTGCTGTTATCACTCGGATGTGACATTAAACTGAGGTCCCGTCTGTGACTGTTCAGGTAGACGTTAAAGATCCCACGGCGCCATTCAAAAAAGGGAAGGGAATTTCTCTCTCCCGGTGTCCTGGCTGATAATCCCCCAAATAAAAAATTGGTCATTCATTTCATGGCTGTTTTGTGGGACATTGCTGTGCGCAATTGTGCTGCCGAGTTCGCCCACAAATACACGCTTACTCCATTTCACAGTAAATCCTGCGAAGCGCTCTGAGACGCCTTTCCGACGTGATAAGCTGCTTTATCAAATGCAAGGATTATTATTACGATAATTATTATTATTATTATTATTATTATGTACTCTTAAGTGAGGTGAGCAATGCAGAAAATTGAACACTTTGTCATCTTTGTCATTTATTGTCACATGAAACATTCCCACGTCGGCCTGGCTTAGTTGAACAGTATGTGTCTCTGGTAATTTCACGTGTACTGAACATGTTTTTTCTTTCATCTTTCAGGGACTTCCAGGAAAACCTGGCACGAAAGGTTTCAAAGCAAGTTCATTTCAGCTAATTAACTCTTTTACTTCCATGCTGTATCTTCTAATGATGTTCCGACCTGGGCGAATTGAAGTTTCTATCAAGTAAAAATTGGTATCAAGGGTATTTTGTGTCGTGATATAAGGGTAAGGGTATTTTAAGTAGTAATGCTTCAAGATGTGGTACTGTTTAGCTATTTATTTTAACTTATCTTGTTTCTCTGCTAGTGTTTTTTCAGTCTTGGTGGTCCAATCATTGCGGAATAGACCATCTGCGCTTATCACCTGCTTTTGTACTTAATCCTTCTTAACAAATTCATTACCCAATAACTTCTCGTTTATGACCTTGACCCACAGGGTGACGTTGGACTAGGAGCCGCAGGGCCAAAAGGAATTCGGGGAATCCAAGGACAGAGAGTAAGACACTGGAACGCTTCATTTAAAAAAAAACAAGCACTAGAGAGATTCCACTTCAAAGCTCATCACAAGAATCAGAGTTCATTGACAATTGCCAACCCCAACTAAAGGAATTTCAGAGCACACGTCTTGCGGTGATTGCTTCGCATTTGGGAGTGGACATGAGTGTAAAAAAAACACTTAGTGGTGACATTACTCTCAGTGAATGTTTCATTTGGAACATAATATAAAATTGTGCCTACTCTTTGTTGGGTTCTGAAGTATGACCAGAATAAGACCATCTTATTCTTTCTAACTCGCTTTAAATTAAGAAACCAGAGAACAAGGGAACCAAAGTCACTCAGCAATTCCTGCTTTAAATTTTCTGTACTTAATCATTTCTTTACTTAACTAAAGTTTGTTAGCTCATTTATCACAAATACAACAGACAGGTCAATAGCATAGTCTCTTGCTTCAGACCAGAAACCTCTTGCTTGGGTTCGTTGATTACAAAGTCAACGTTCGAATCTTCGATGGTGTACACCTGAGCTGCGTTCCGTTACTTTGCAGTTGTGATTTGTTGTTATTCCTCTCCTCCTGTTGCTTTCCGACGAGTCCAGCTGTTCTGTTAGTTTCTTCTGCAGTTTGCCTTCTTTCCGAGATTGTTGGAGTCAACAAAAGTTGATGGAACGATGGAACAGTCCAACTCTGACGGGTTTTTATTTCTAACCCAGAACAAAGCACACCGGCTTAAACACCTCGAATCGAAACACGAGGGGTGGCTTTTGTGCGTACAGCCAATGCATCTTTCCCTTCCACAGTCAGGGTGAAAGGGCAAAGTCTTCCCGTTCTCACGTCTTTGAAGCAAGTACCCCACGTAGAGCACAGTGGTCACGATCTGATAAATCCCCAGAATTGTGATAGAAAAACACAAACACAAAGCAAAATACTGCAGATGCTGGAAATCTGAAATAAAAACAGAAGTCGCTGGGAACACGCAGCAGGTCAGGCAGCATCTATGGAGAGAGAGAGAGAGAGAGAGAGAGAGGGGAAAGTGAAATCACGTTTCAGGTCGATAACCTTCCGTAGATAAAACCTCTTCAACAGCCTTCGGCTACCGTAAACAACTCAGCTTGACGTGATTCCAGCCACCACAAACATTTCTAACCAGTGATTAGAATAGTGCTTTCACCCTATAACAGAGCATGTTAACATGTAGTCACAATTTCAGTCATGAAACGGATCACAACATCATTCATCGTGTGAAAGAAGTTCCACTGCTGACCACCAGATGGGACTCACTGACATGAAAGTGGTTGCTCTCTCTCGCGCAATAATAATAATAATAATAATATTCCTTGCATTTGCAATATCTCGTTGCATGTAATTTCTCTGTGCTTTTTACACATTATCTGTAGGGAGAGCGTGGAGCACCTGGATCTCTTGGACCTATTGGACCGACAGTAAGTTGCAGGCTGTCAGCAAGTGGGTTTACCAGTCGATTCGAGGAATACCAACCGAATAAAATAATAATGGCTTAAAAAAAAAATTTCAGTTGACATTGGCTGAATACATTCAACCTGCTACGTGCTGGTGAGGATATCATTGCTGCCAAGCGCTGATGCTTACGACTTTGTTCCTTTTTGTTTGTTTTTTAAGTCAGCCGGGCGTCTGACACACGTGGAAACTCGAAACCATGCTTAAGAGTATCCAAACCAGATTGAGGGTTCCGCGTATAGATGACGTGCTCCCGACGCGAAAGGCGCTATATGAATAGAATTTGTTGCTGTTGTTGTTGTACCTACGCTCAGAGATTTCTCGCTGTCTGTAAGGGAATGTGCACACTCCCTCCCCTTTATGCATGGGAAGTCTTGACAATAAGCCCAACACTGGATCAAAATTACCGTGCGAAACACACAGTATAAATCGCGATGGAGCCCTGCACCTGAGATTGTCTGGAGAAGGTGGTTTGTTTGAGGCACGGTTCAATTCAGATCATGTCATCGTTCTGGGAATGAGAGCAGCAGCAGCTTTTTTTTCTCTCTTTCTCTCTCTCTCTCTCTCTCTCTTCCTCTCCACCACTCCCCACCCCACATTGTGGAGTCCTGTACCTGAGTGGTTAGAGCACTCGCTTCGCGAGCGAGAGTATCTGGGTTCAATTCTCTGACAGGATGAAACTTAGGCAAGTTTCCTTACTCCACACGCCTCTGTTTGACTAGCAGTAAGTAGGAACCCGGTTTTTAGTTGATTGGTAGATGGCTTTTCCGGGGATAATAATCCCTTCTAAAAAAAATAATAATATGGTGACTCAATCCACGACTGTTTGTGGGACATTGCTGTGCGCAATTGACTGTCGGGTTTCGCCCACAAAATACACAGTCAATTCACTTTACAGTATATTCTTATTTAGATTATTAAATCTACAAAAGCAAGGATTATTATTTATTATTATCATAGCAAGAATGTGTTAAATCCCTGTGGTCTCGTGGAAAGCTCTAAGGCAGCCCAATGGACAACCATGCTCCAAGTCCATATTGTTAACTAATGAATGGACAGTCACACAAATAACAACAACAACAACAACAACAACAAGATTACATTAAAACACTAGTACAGAAATTCTGACCAGAGCACATCCCTAGTCCATCTGGCACTCTGGGGGTTAATCTTCCAACCCTGAAAATAATTAGACGCAAACGTAATTTTTTTTTCCTCCGCTGTGAAAAAAACAAAAAACTTGCTTTTGCCCTTAGAGATCTGAAAATTGCTTTTGTGTAGATTAATCGCGGAAACCGTATGCTTCGCGAGGGCTCAGTGAGCGGTTGTAAGCACCTACGTGTGAGCTTGTGAGCGTGTCAGCCTGTGCGTGAGAGAACACTTTATCAACTCATTAGTCTGTTAGAGAGATGCAACTTTGTGGGCATTTATTTTAATCGCTAATAATAAATTCCAATTAATGTTTCTTTCTTGGTAGGGTCTGAGTGGACTAACGGGTTCGAGAGGAGACAAGGTATGAACTGAAGTTGAGTGGGCGACGCAAAGCTGTTACATCTAAAGAGCGTCTCTTGATGAAAACACAACTTATAATTACAGCAGCTGCTTTACTGAAGGCACAAGGAATGTGCTGAGTGTAAATGGTGCTGTACCTTGGTCATTAAGAACATAAGGAATTACTCAGCGAAAGAAGACCAAGGTCCATCCAGTTCACCTTCCACCATCCTGGCAGTCGCATGACATGTCATGTCCCAAACTCTATACTGTATCCCGACATATTATTTCCTAACAGAAATCTATCTAATTTGTTCTTAAAAGAATCAACACTTTCTGCTTCCACCGTCTCCCTAGGGAGCCTATCCCACACATTTACTACTCGATCAATGAAGTAGTGTTGCCCCAGATTTGTTTTGAAATCCGCACCTGGAATCCTTTTTATTATTATCATTTTTATAGGAAAAAATGCTAACAATAAAATAGAACAGCAGGAAAATGCTGGGTTGTTTACCTGAAAGAAACAACAATAAATTCATCTTTTGAGAAAAGACCACCAAAAAGGAAGGGATTAGGCAAGATACACCTCGATGATGGGACTTGGGAGCTTTGCTCAGACCTGCCCAGGAAAATGAATAATAATAATCCTTGCATTTGACATCGCTCCTTATCACGTCATCAAGATTTCTCTATGTACGAAAGATTTCTCGTATTTTAGTTCAGTACTGCGAAGTGACCTGACGGTGTATTTTGTAGGAAGATTCGCGCCAATTTGCACGCAACAATGTCCCCCAAACGACCGTGGAGTGAGCGACCAATTGTATCTGGTGGATTGTTGGTCAGGACAGAGGGAGAAGCTCCCTTTCTTTTCCCAAGGAATCTTTAGAGTCCTTCTGAACAGGCAGACGGGACCTAGGTTTAATGCCTTGTTGGAAGGACAGCAGCTCCAACAATGTCACACTCCCCCAGCACTGCACTGGGCTGTCAGGCTAAACTGCGTAAACTACCGATGTGGGGCTTGAAACCACATCCTTCTGACTCAGAGGTAAGAGTGCTACAAACCGAGCCAGGCCTACACCAAAAATTCTAGCATCTTACACCAGAAAAATCTGACCTGATATTTGAGGTAGAGATTTAAGGGCTCTCTTGTACCTCTTACGCACAGACGACCTATTTTCCTGTCCCTCGACTGTAAGTGAGCCGTAAAACTGGACGATTTGTTTATTTTGTTAATTGTATTTCAGGGAGATCCTGGATTTGCAGGGTTTAAAGGAATGAAGGTAAGCTAATTACTAGAGGTTCGGGATTTCTGTATTGGATATTTCTATCATCAAAAAGATGCGCGATTAATATAAAAACGGGAATCTTTCTAGTAAATCATTTAAAATAGTAATACTTGCATTTGATACAGCGCCTTATCATGTCTTCAAGACGTCTCGTAGCGCTTCACGGAATGTACTGTAAAGTGAATTGATGTAGATTTTATGGGTGAAACACAACAATAACTTGAATTTGCGGTGAAACTTGTTAAAGCAACCACGTCTATTCAGCTGCCACCTGTCTAAAGCAACCAGTGGCCACACNTTTTTTTAGCCTCGTTGGTGTGCAGACCATTTTTATTGACCAGTCCTAAGTGAATTTAAGTGCGTACTTAAGGGTAATGCATTACTTACCAGTCATGTATTACCAATTTCTGTGGGTTTGTGTGTTGACTCCAGCTAAACTCCCAGCGCATTTACCAATGCCGCGCTGCGATGCCCACAGGTTGGTAAATATGCTCGGAGTCTGGCTGGAGTCTACACACAGGCCCACGGGAATATTTGACCCACAGAATTTTTTTTCTTTAAATTTAAAATTTCTTTAAAATTAAACAGACCAAACAAATCCTTACGTATCGGCCACTTTGGTCCATTCCCTAAGTGGTTGCTGAAAACAGGTTTGACTGTATTTAACGCCCTTCGAGTGAGGTAACATCTCAAAGCGCTTTGCAGTGCCGAGGTAAAACAAGGGAAGAGGAGATGAGGAGAGGTGAGGTGACTGTAGGCCTGATCAAAGGCACGTTGAAAAACTTCCGCTCAAAGATAGTGACTTGTGCCTGAAACTTACTCTATCATGCCTGGGTCACAGCTGAGAATTGAGTGAGAATTCCTCACTCAGTATCCGCACGACTGTACTTCCAATGAAGGGAACTCCCATCTGGTGACAGGGAGCTAACCAGGGTTCCTATTATAAAGGCCATAGACATCACCAAAGCAAATGGCTTTCTCTCTTTTAAAGATCTGCTTTTTAGTAACCTTCTTTCTTTCGTGTAGGGAGATCCACATGGTGTTTTCGGACCCCAGGGATACAAAGGAGACAAGGGTGATCCAGTAAGAAAACCGATGGCTAAATGCTCCTACTCACATTATTTAATCGCTCATTGAAAGAGGCCAACATAGATATGTTGTGCTGTAAATTTCTATGCTTCTAATCTAGTTGTCGAGTTCAGCATAAATATGCAAGGATCAAATGTCAAGCCTGAGTACTTAACGACCTGTAAAAAACTAGACAAGGTCTGCTTGCTAGTTGGCTTTGATTTTTTTTCTCTCAGTGAAATTGAAAAACGTCACTTTCCACCGATGGAAGTTTATAATAATATTCCTTACATTTGATATAGCGGCTTAACAAGTCTTCGAGACACCTCAAAGCGCTTCACGGAATACACTGTAAAGTGAATTGACTGTATATTTTGTGGGCGAAACCTGTGTTGTTTGGGAGCTCAACAACAACAACAACAACAAGATTACATTTATAAAGCGCCTTTCACGTCAGGAGGACGTCCCAAGGCGCTGCACAGTTGGGTCATGACCCGAGCAGGGGGGAAATGGTCAGGGTGAGGGAAGGGAGGGAGCAAGGAGGGGGAAAATGGTCAGGGTGAGGGGAGGGAAGGGAGGGAGCGAGGAGGGGGAAGAGAGTCGAGAGGGGAGCTGAAGGCACGGTCAAAGAGAAAGGTTTTGAGACCGGCCTTGAAGGAGGAAAGGGAGGAAGCAAGGCGAAGGCATTGGGGGATGGAGTTCCAGAGCCTCAGGGCTGAGAGGCTGAAGGCCCGACCACCGATGGTAGGGCGGTTGGGGCGGGGGACGTGGAGCAGACCAGAGCCAGAGGAACGGAGGGTACGGGCAGGTAGGTAGGGGGATAGTAGGTTGGAGAGGTAGGAGGGAGCAAGGCCGTGAATGGCCTTGTAGGTGAGGATGAGGATCTTGAAATCAATCCTCTGGGGGATCAGTGTAGATGCATCGCTGAGGAACCTTAAATGACCAAACTCCAGTAAGAGTTGATATTGGAAGATTTTTTCCAAACGGTTGGAATGTTATGGAGATGTAATATTGACTCCTAGTTAACTAGATAATTATGCAGTTCTATCTTCTGGTGTTGTTTAAACAGAATAAGTTATTGGTCAGAAATCATTAAGCTTAAGGATAGATAGAAATGATCGGGGGAGAAAAAATAAGTTCTGAGTTGCTGGATCACTGCTAAGGGCAGGAGTCAGTCAGTGATGCATAATATAGGATAAAAGTTAGATATCTTTCTGGACTTTCATTCACTTTTATTAATTAAGCTTGATTAACGTATTTGGGGTAAAATTTGTGGTGTTCCTTAAAGCATCACTTAATTTATTTAAGGACAATCAACAGCTTTCCAGCATATAAAACTGGATACTGAAAATAGGATTGGCTGATCTTGATGGCTCAGTTTTAAGACTATTTACAACAAGAAATGACATTTGTACAGCGCCTTTCAGATCAGGAGGATGTCCCAAGGTGCTGGACAGTCAGGGATCTGCACCCGAGCTGGTGGTTGGGATCAGGACGGGTGGAGGGCCGGGAGGGTACAGGTAAGAGGGTGACCGAAGGCACAGACGAAGAGGAGGGTCTTGAGACAGGTCTTGAAGGAGGCAAGGGAGGGAACGAGGCGGAGGGACTGTGGGATGGAGTTGCAGAGGGCGGGGGCAGAGATGCTGAAGACCCACCCGTCAACGGTGGGCCAGGCTAAGTGGGGGACGTGAAGCAAGCCGGAGCCCGCTGAGCGGAGGGAGCGGGCAGGTTGGTAGGGGGTTAGGAGGTCACAGTGGTAAGGGGGAGCGAGGCCGTGCATAAATATAAATATATTTACCCAGTTATTCGCAGAGTTCTGGGTATCTTTTAAACCAGCGATGTTTTTTCTGCATCTTCCTGTAGGGCGACAGGGGTCCGCCAGGATTTGATGGTGACAAAGGAGAGAAAGGTGAAGATGGACCTCCGGGAGTGAAGGTAAATATTTCAGTAATTCTCATCCATTTCACGGTCCTTTGCTACTCTAACGTTTTCAAGATGAGGAACAATCACATTTTAGAAGGTGGAACATATTCCTGTGTATGTTTTCTGATGGGATCAACATTTCCTCTCCGTTGTGTGGGAGAGTCCTTTGTGGAATGACTTTAGATGGACTAAACTGAGTTGATAGTGTGCGGTGGGCTTACAACAGCAAAAACGACTTGCATTTACATAGCACCCTTCACGTATGGCAGCGTCTTGGAGCGCTTACAACACAATACAGCCGTTACACCATCGCTGGCTGTATCTGGAGTGTCAGTCCGGCTCATTTGGTAGCACTCTCACCTCTGATTGTGGTTTCATGACCCACATAGGATTCATATAGTCTTAAGATGACATTCCAACGCATTGCCAGGCTGGGCTGCATTGTTGGAGATGCCATTCCCTGGATGACATTTAACCCGAGGTCCCGTCTGCCTGTTCAGGTGGACGTTAAAGATTCCATGGCACTACTCAAAAAGAGACGAGAGTTCCTCCCAGTGTCCTGGCCAACAATCCCCCAGATAAAATTGATCATTGATTTCATGGCTGTTTGTGGGACTTTGCTGTCTACAAATTGTCTGCCACATTTATTCACAAATAAGGTCACTCCATTTTACAGTATATTCCGTAGTAATCCAAGGCATTGCCCTTTCTACCTAACTCATGACTGACACCTGACACCTTGTCCTCAATTCTAGGAGTTGAAGCCTTTGCAAGCTGGATGGTCCTTGCGGGACAAATGCCATGCACCATAGTACCAATTATAATTATCTTCAAGACAAGCCTTTCTCAATAGGCTTGTTCAATAACTTCCAATATGATTTTATTAATAATAATAATCCTTGATTTTGATATAGCGCATCATCACATCATCTAGATGTCTCAAAGCGCTTCACAGAATATACTGTAAAATGTGTATTTTATTTTATTTTCTCTCCTGTACCCTTTTTTTTTAAGCTCTCCCTGTTCACAAAGTATTCTAGACGCAAGTGAGAGGACTCAGGTTTGCTTCCCAGGCAGGGCGAAACTTTAGGCAAGTTTCCTTACTCTACATGCCTCTGTTTACTTAGCATTAAGTAGGAACCCGGTTGTTAGTCGATTGGTGGATTGCTTTCCGGGGATAATAAGCCCTTCAAAAAAAAATAATAATAATTTGGTCACTCAATTCACGACTGTTTGTGGGACACTGCTGTGAGTAATTGCGTACCACGCTTCACTCATAAAATATAATGAATTCACTGTACGGTATATTCTGTGAAGCGCTTTGAGACATCTCGACAATGTGTTATGGTGCTACATCAAAGGCAAGGGTTATTATTATTAATGCAGTATTCCTAATGATCTCAAATAACCATGCATTTTCTTTTCAAGGGCCACAAAGGAGAGCCAGGATTGAAGGGGTCGATGGGGCTATTTGGTGCCAGAGGTCCTGCAGGACAGAAGGTTAGTTTGTATCGGTGATTTCCACCCCAGTTCAGGTGCCCAACCATCAGTGCTAAGCCCTTTGAGACATCCTCCTGACATGAAAGGAAATTGCATTGTAATGTATTTGTTATAACTATTTGATAAACATGGATCCAATGAAGGGCTGAAATATGAAGTGATTTTGAAGCTTGATTTATTTAATTGGTGTCCGAATCCATCTATTAGATTCCTGACTTTTGATCACTCAACACAATATTGATATTATAATCAGATTATTACTTTTTAGGAGGAAAGGAAATCGTAATAGTGACGTAAGGATCTCTGCAGTATTTGAGGTCCTGGAAAGAGTTCATACTCTCTCCTCTCATACGTTATATTCTTTTTTGGCTGTATCTTTATAATGGGAACAGAGGTAAAAGATGAGCATATTTATTGGTTAGACTCCATAGAGTTCTAGTGGGTTTTCCTCATCTCAAAGGTGGAGGGTCTCAGAGTAAAGCCATTTACTCCGCCGGAATCAGCTAACTCAGCCCAGACTGGGCCTCAGACTCTCAACTCTGCACAGTCTAGCACACAGGCAATCATACCCTCTAGGGTAATCTTTAGTCATTGGCCAACCTGCGGCCCACGGGCCGAAAGCGGCCCGCAGGTCAAGAAGTGGCCCGCCAAACATTCGCACGAGTCTGGGTAAGTCCATGTTCAATCAGTAGTGCCTTTTCAGTTTTTCTCTTGATTGAATATGTTTTGATCTATGGCATCAATCAAGACACATTCAATCAAGTCAATTTATTTTGTTGGCCAACCACAAAGGTTGGCCACCACTGCACTAGGGCATTAGGGGATCTATCGTGAACTATCTGACATCTGGGTACGAGAGCATTGGAGGAACTATCATGAACCATCTGACATGATTATTGTGTTTCAGGGGGAATTTGGTGAACATGGAACCAACGGAACTACGGTACGTCCAATAAGAAATTTGAGAAGTTATGAGATGTTTTGTACATTCTGTGAAGCGCTTTGAGACGCTTCGACGAGGTGATAAGATGCTATATCAAATGCAAGGATTATTATTGTTATTATTATAATTTATCGGCACATTAAATGGGTTGGGTTGTCCATGATAGCAAACCTGCAGCAACTAGAGTGTCCTGCCAACAGAGGGAGATATTTTTTTATACCTGAATAGGAAAAAATAATTGTACCCTAATCATTTCTCATTATTCCCCAAATACTCCTGAAATAATTTGCAGTATTTTGCCTTTTGTTTAAATAAATTTGATGATGAAAATTCACAATAAAAATATGTACTTATCCATGCAAGTAGACTTCATCTAAACGAGCCCCGAGGAGGATTTGGTTTTATATAGATATATTTAACATGTATAACTGCATACATGTTTACTGACTTTGCTCGAATATATATATATATATAGATAAGCTTCATCTGTCATAAGGAAATGTCACAACCAATTACTGACAGAACTCTTGTTGTTAAGCAGAATAAATGAAGGGTTTTATATTGAGTCTCAACTGAACTCCTGAGATTTGCCTCAGGTTTGAAAGAAAGAATGACTCACACCATTTGGATCGCCTTTACAAACATTCTATTTCAAAGAGATATAATAATCATAATAATAATAATTATCGTTACATTTGATGTATCGCATGATCACGTCTCTGACACGCCTCAAAGCACTTCGCAGAATATACTGTAAAGTGAATTGACTATATTTTGTGGGCGAAACGGTAATGATCAACAACAACAACTTGCATTTATTGGCTTTTCCGGGGGTAATAATCCCTTTTAAAAAAAAATAATAATTTGGTCACTCAATCCACGACTGTGTGTGGACGCTGCTGTGCGCAATTGGCAGCCGCGTTTCGCCCACAAAACACACAGTCAATTCACTTTACAGTATATTCTGTGAAGCGCTTTGAGACGGCTCGAAGACGTGAATAGGCGCTGTATCAAATACAGGGATTATTATTGTTGATATTTCTTAAACTTTTGAATGCGCATTTGCTTCATTATCCGATTTCCTCAGAATCTGGCTGATTATTTTACAGTTGCCTTTTGAAAGATCTGCCTTTTGAAGTCTACAATTACATGCGTCCTTGTTTTGTAATGAAAGGGCTTAGGATTGTTTGAACATAAAAGTGCTAAAAGTAATCAAGAAATTATTTTCCTCGTCATTTAAAATGCATTGGAGGGAGGTCTTGAGACGGGATATTTGATGCAAGGATATATCAAATGCAAGGATTATTTGTACTAGTTTGAAAGTGTGAAGTAGTCAAAAGCAACTTGCATTTACGTAGCACACTTCACGTAGAATAACATCAGTCAGTTTCAGTTAATACAATTCTGATCCGAATTTCCACATCTTTTCTCTCTGTGACGTATTGCAGGGCAGAGCTGGACTTGACGGTAAAAGTGGAATCAAAGGAGCCAAAGGTGCCCGAGGTTTGCATGGTCAGAAAGGCAAGGAAGTAAGTAAAGATGATTTAACCCATAGCTTAACATTGTGTTGACGCCTTTCACATCCCGAGATCATCTCACAGGATTTTACCGTGAAGTGCGGTGATTCTGTATTTTCGAGGTGAATGTCTAGAAAAAAAAATCTTTACAGGAATTTCAGCGATAGATTCAGTGCTTGGGAGCAGTGATGTTCTCTAGTTGGAGAGGGGTCTTCTGATGGTACCAGCCTGGTATTATCACTAGCAGTCCAAATGCAAAACTATATTACAGTAAACATGATAAGACGCCATATAAAATTCACGGATTTTTGCACATGGGAGTCCTGCAGCAATAGGTTAGAGCACTAAAAAGTGAGAGGACCCAGTTTTTGAAAAGCTGCCGCTTTTCACTCACAAAATACGCAGTCAATCCACTTTACAGTATATTCTGTGAAGCGCTTTGAGACATCTCAACGGCGTGATAAGGCGCTATAGCAAATGCAAATATTATTATTATAATAAACATGGTGTCCCTCTTTCTTCTTTTTCAGGGAGAAAAAGGCGACATCGGCTTAAAAGGAGACAGTAGGCTCAGGGGAGATAAGGTAAGAAGATCCTTTGCGGCTCATTTGTTTGTTATGCTGTTTAAGACAAAGAAGATTTTGAGACTAAATATAATTCTGGGCTGTGTTGATCCTCAGTGGATCCCATCAAATAACACTCTAACAATGTTGCTCAATTTTACAAACACCCCCGGCTCCACTGGCTCCCCATCCCTCAGAGAATAGAGTTCAAAATCCTCATCCTCGCCCACAAAGCACTCCATAGCCTTGCCCCTTCCTGCCTCAGTGACCTGCTAACCCGTATCAACCTGTCCGCGCTCTCCGCTCAGCAGGCTCTGGCCTGTTCCACGTTTCCCCGCCCGGCCCACCCCACCATCGGCGATCGGCAGCCTCTCTGCCCCCGCCCTTTGGAACTCCATCCCAGATTACCTTTGCCTCGCTCCATCCCTTGCCTCCTTTGAGGCACGTCTCAAAACCCTCCTCTTCGACCACACCTTCAGCCACCCTCCTACCCTCTCTGCCATCCACTCTCCCTTAACCGAATCCACCCCCCCCCCCCCCCCCCCCACCGTCGCCCCCACCCGTTCGGGTCTAAACTCCTGACTGTCCAGCTCCTTGGGACATCCTCCCAACGTGAAAGACATTATACAAATGTAATTTTGTATTGCATTATTCTAAGAGAGTGGAGTGTGCCAGATGAATGTTGGCATTTAGAATAATAATCCCTGCATTTGCATTTCATATAGCATCTTATCACGTCAACAAAATATCTCAAGTCCTTCGCTAGATTATACTGTAACATGTAGTAACTGTACATTTGGAGACAGACACGGCAGCCAATTTGGACACAGAAATGTCCCATAAGGAGCCATGAAACGAATGATCGATTTTATCTGGGAGATAATAATGCCATGGGATCTTTAACGTCCACCTGAACAGGCAGATGGGCCTGGGGTTAATGTCCCAGCCTCCCAACAATGCAGTGCATCCCCAGCTCCGTATTCAAGTGTTATTGTAGACTGTAGGTTCAAAGATCCAACACCGGATCTGAATACTTCTTGGGGGACCTTTTAGTAAAGTGAGAATCGTGAGTTTCATTTGAAATCAGAGGACTTGATGATATCACGAACGTCAGGAGATGAAGAAGGAGGAAATGGAGGGATTAAATCTTAATGAACTAACAACGGTTATTTTCTTACCCTCCAGGGATCACGAGGTCTCCCAGGGCAAAAAGGGCAACCAGGGGTCGATGCTAAAAAGGTAAATGTGCTGTTTTAATTGTCTATACGCCTATTAGCTTCTAAACTATTGTTTTAATTGTACATTTAACATTCAATAATTTACTTTAGAGTCACAGAATCTGCATCCAACACCAAATTGCACTTATGTAGCACTGTTCATTTGGACTGGGAAGGATGCCGATCCTAGGTTATGTAATAAGAGCTCATCACTGATAATAATAATAATCCTTGCATTTGATACAGCGTCTTATCATGTCTTTGAGACGTCTTAATGCGTTTCACAGAATATATTGCAAAGTGAATCGACTGTATATTTTATGGACGAAACAGGAATTGCACAAAGGGAATATAAATATATATATATATTGGTGAAGTTCTCTTCAATGTTTGGGAGAACCAACATAGTGGAAATTCAGCAGGATTGCCAGAGACTGAGGAGTAAAATTCGTTCTTGTAGATTAGAGAAAGTGCTTTATGATAAATCGGGAGGAGGAGGCTTTAAATTGAAGGTGATTTTGAGCAACTGCAGTCTGAATCATTGGTGTTTTTCTGTTCAATAAAAGTAAGCGTTTCCAAGACAAGGTCCAGTCACAGTAGATGACCCACAAAACTGAAGGAAATGTAGCCAAGTTTGGGAAAAGGGGAATACAATTGATCATTGATATGTGTGAAGGTCATCTGAAAAAGTTGGCTGTGCAAAGTATTCTAGTCTCAGTATCGTCAGGCTAGAGAGATAGGGGAAAAATTAACCAAGGATGTTCCTTCTGATCATGACCTAGTAAGTACCATTTTCTGGGTGGTGAATACACATAGCTGTTGATATAATTGAATTCAGCTGTGACACTCCACAAAATATAATAGCCAATTGGGGGAGTCAGCATCAATGAGAATCTCTAGACATGAACATGGAAATTTTCTATTTTGAAAACAAATCTTTAATCAAAGTAATCATTTTGCTTTTTGTAATGAGTAATAATACTCCTTGCATTTGATTCAGAGCCTTATCACGTCATTGAGACGTCTCAAAGCTCTTCACGGAATATACCGCAAAGCCATTTGACTGCATATTTTGTGGGCGAAACATGGCGGCCAATTGCGCACCAAATATCTCAAATAAAAAAATGAGTCGAATAAGAAAGGTTACAAAATGATTTTCTGGAAAGAGAAACCTTTCCCAATTACGCACCGCATGTGTCTGCTTAACTCTCTGACGGGCTTTAAACTCAAGCTTCAAGAAACCTAATAGAAAAAAATGTATATCTATAAAGAGATAGGAAAAAAAACGGATTTCAATTAAGATGGGTGCATTCATGCAAGACAGCGCATCACAATCAATACAATTACGTGCCAATATAAACCACTGAATTATTTCCTTGTTATTGTAAAGGGTGAGAAAGGTGAGCCTGGGATGCCAGGGAGGCCTGGATTAAGCGGTCTGGTGGGACTTAAGGTCAGTATCTCTCTAAATATTTTCCAGTTCATCAAGCTGCCAGTTCCACAAAAAATGCAATGCCCAAATGAGCACTTGATTGAAATTCAATCATTTGCCTTAATGTATTCCAAAAATGCCTGACACGATTGAGACAATTATTCCTATCAGAAGGCAGATCACCTTGAGTATATTATTAACTGTCTCATCTAATAATGACCAACTATTTGAGCATAAGAACATAAGAACATAAGAATTAGGAGCAGGAGGAGGCTATTCGGACCCTCGAGCCTGTGCCCCGCCATTTGATAAGATCATGGCTGATCTTCAGACCTAACTCTAATTACCTGTCCTATCCCCATATCCCCTATATGCAATGCCTGCAACAGATCCTAATTTAGCAATGACAATTCACAGAGAGAGTTTTGGATTCATAGATGAATAATAATAATCCTTGCATTTGATATAGCACCTCATCACGTCGTTGAGGCGTCTCAAAGAGCTTCACAGAATATATTGTAAAGTGGATTGACTGTATATTCTGTGGACAAAACGCAGCAGCCAATTGCACACAGCAGTGTCCCACAATAGTCGTGGACTGAGCGACCAAATTTTTTGGAGGGTTTATTACCCCTGGAAAGTGATCCGCTAACTGACAAACAACTGGGTTCCTACTTACTACTCGGTAAACAGGCGTGTGGAGTAAGGAAACTTGCCTAGGAGTTCGCCCCACCTGGGAATCAAACCTGACCCTCTCAAAAGAAAGTCTATTTGATCTCATTCTCTCCACAATGTGGAATGTACAGCACGGAAACAGGCCACTCAACCCCTTGGTTTAATGTCTCAATAAAAAGTCAGCATCTCCAACTATGTACTCCCAGTACTGTACTGCAGTGTCAGCCTGGACTATGTGAGTTCAAAGTCGTAACGTGGGGCTTGAACTCACAACCTTCTGACTCCCAAATTGCAGTTTCCGACTTTCCCTTTCTCCAGGCAGAGTCACAGCAAACTGAATTGCATTGAACACCAGCTCTTACAGTCTGAGAGATGGGATATTATCAAGAGGTTTACACTTATTCTAATCAGTGGTCAAGGTATTATTAATATTTAAATATTACATTTCTCTCAGAAATAGGAAATGTCATACATAAGGACATAAGAATTGCTAGACAAAAGAAGACCAAGGTCCATCCAGTTTGCCTTCCACCATCCTGGCAATCACGTGCACATTGTCCCAAACTATTTACTGTATCCCGAGATGTTATTTCCTAAAATAATCTAATTTGCTTTTGAAAGAATCAACACTTTCTGCTTCCACCGTCTCCCTAGGAAGCCTGGTCCATACGTTTACTCCTCGCTCACTGACAGTGTTTCCCCAAATTTGTTTTGAATTTACCCCCCTTCAATCGTAGGCTGTGACCTCTGGCTCTACTGTTCCGGACAAGATAAAATACAGATGATCACCCACATCAAAAGCAGATGAAACAGATTAGCTGTAACAATTGCTGACATTGAAAACTAACACATCAAAAGGATCGAATAAAGCCTAGAATAATTGATTGCATTTTAGATGGGACAGCAAATAGCTGCAAGGTCATGTCACTTACATTACACGAATGGGGTTTGGAACCACCAAATAGACCACTGAGGTCTCAAGTACAATTCCTGGTCTGTGCTGAATCAGTAGATTTGGGTTAGTCGAGAGTCAAGTTCAGATCCATATCCCCATGGAAAAAAGACAGAAAGACAGAAAGTCCTGTTAAACACCACCCCCCCCCCCCCCCCCCCCGTTACAAAGCTATGATATGAGATTACGGAGGAGCTGAAACAAACTGCTAGAGATTCATTTTATCTCCTCACTCCAACGTAGTCATTGCTGGAACTTATGGAAGTACAATACTTCTTTGCCAAACCACTCGGCTGGGAAGATTTTGAGGGAGGTATACTTTTGAACTCAGTGTACAAATATCTAAATGTTCGGTTAAATCAGCAATAATGCCAACGTCTTTATACAAATAGGGGGCGAGAGGACTTCCAGGGCTTGATGGATCTCGTGGAATGCCAGGAAAAAGAGGCAAAAAGGTGAGTCCTTCAGATATTCTGCTCATTCAAAGAGTAATATTAAGGACTTGGTTGATACATGTGGAGTGACTCAGGTTCCCAAGAAATACCCTTGCCCCAGCATGATGGTGGAGTCTGAGGGAATCCGAATCTTTCCAAAACACTGTTTTAATGCCGAATATTGTACTGTACAATATTTGCATTTCAGAACTGCAGCTGAGGAAACTCTCTGAATTCATTCAGTTTCCTCTACTGCTGAGGTCCAAATCTGCCTTGAGGAGAGCAATATAGGTCCATGCATTAGAAATAGGTCATTCACAACTGCCAAAAATGCACTTAGACCAGATAGCCACATTGTTAAGCATTGAAGTCAGTGGTAACTGTAAATTTGAAACAGACTTCATATATTTATATATAATCCTTGCGTTTGATCTGGCGTCTTATCACGCTGTTGAGATTTATCAAAGCGCTTCATAGAATATATTATAAAGTAATAATAATAATAATAATAAAAGTGAATGGACTGTGCATTTTGTGAGCGAAATACATTTATAAAAAGAAAGTGAACATTTACACTAAACTAACTGTGACAGTATGTGCGATGTGCTAAGTTTGGTTGGTAATATTGTATTGTAAAAGTTTTGTGCCTAGCTATTAAGAGTACACTGCGTTATGTCAAGAGAATGCAGTAAGAAAATAGAGTCAATCAGGTGAAATTTCCCCCACATAAGAGAGCGGTTGGTTGTTAGATCAAGGTGAGAAAAGTATGACAAATCAAATGAACAAACATTTCCATATCAATAATAAAATAACCTTACGTTAGTCATTTTTCATGTCAGGAGGACATCTTGAAGCCCTACACAAGATATTTTGTCAAATGGAATGACTGTTATTGTGTGGGAATATTGAGTCGAGAAGGTTAGAATAACTCTACCAGATTCAGGAAGGGTATTAATACTTGAATGCCTCTATTCTCAGTAACTGTTTGGCTCTGGTTTAGTAATATTTTTCTGGCCCTTTTGACGTGCAGTGTACTCAAGGTGTACCTGGGCTGGCAGGTTTCAAAGGAAAGGCCGGTTTACCTGGAAAACCTGGTTCATTTGGGATACAAGGGCCTCAAGGACACAAAGGAGAACCTGGCCCAAAGGTAGGACTGACATGACTTTATTTATAAAAATAGATAAAAGAGATTCTGCCTACGCTTTTCACAGATCTTTTCACGAAACTTCAGAAGGAATGGAAAATGGAGCCTCAGGAGCCTCTCTATCAAAATAGAGAGAGTTTGTGTGGGAGGATGGTTTGGAAACAATTGATGCATAAGAAGATTCTCAGAGCTCACTTACTGATATTTTTCTATCATGGAAATAGATTCCGTTCTTATACACAGTTTTCTCTTTTGGTCAGCTGGGTGTCTGACACGTGCGGAAACCCATCAACATATTTAAGAGTATCCAAACCAAGCTGAGGATTCCATGCGTCCCACCTCCACATGGAAATCCCAAGAGATATATTGTTGGAATGGAATGCATACTCTCTTTCTGGAGGAACACCTGCTTACCTAATTCCGGAGAGTATTAGGCGCAGCTTGGCAAGAGCCAAGGCTTGGGGAACCCAGCGTGTGTGTTGGGGGTAACTGCTGGAGTCTAACCAGCTAAAACCGCAATAGCTTGCCATTGATATTGCTGGCTGCACAAATTCACCGATAGAAATTTATTGAGTGCGTATAATTTGAACTGAAATGCAAAAGGGCTCTTAGCCAATGCTCGGCTACGTTTAAGATACTTAGACACTCTGATGAGATTTAACAATTCTATTAAGAAAAAAACTAGCAAAACGTGCACAGATGTTGAATTTTGTTTGACTTTATCGCATTGAAATGTATCAAATTTGCACTTTGCGAAATGAAAGGTAATTTGCTGAAATGTCATTGATTATTGTGGATATATGTCGTTTTTTTTAGGGGGAAACAGGAAAGAAGGGAAGGTCACGACCTGGTAAGAGAGGATCCCCAGGTCTCCCTGGAGCAAAAGGAAATCTGGTTAGTAAACTCCCTCCAGGTAAATAATAATAATAATCCTTGCATTTCATACAGGGCCTCATTGCGCCTTTGAGACGTCTCAAAGCGCTTCACAAAATATACTGCAAAGTGAATTTTTGTGGGCAAAACGCGGCAGCCACTTGGGAATAAATCATTGGGAATCTTCTTCATGTAATGCATCGCATTTCGCCTAATACTTTCCGGGATAAGGTTAGCAGGATGCGTCCCTCCAGGGAGAGAGAGAGAGAACGCATTCCATTCCAACAATCTGTCTCCTGAATTTCCATGTGTAGGTGGGATGAGTGGAATTCTCAGTTTAAGCACGGTGACGGGTTTCCGCTTGTGTCAAGACACCTGGCTGACCCCCTCCCACCCCCCAACCCCTCAAAAAAACAACTCTTGTGCATCAGTTGTGTTATTTTTTTTTTGGGTGTCGTGCAAATGTAGATACAGTGAATACTAGGAGAGAGAGAGAAAGTTTCACAGAGAGAGAGAGAGAAGGGTCGGTGCAACATGATGACAATATCACCCAGGAGAATGTAATGTGTTAAATTGCATTCGGAAAACATGTTATCATTGTCATTAGAGTAACTGTATTCTTGTAAGTTTGCTCCAATATTATTCTTAAAATAGTGCTTGTTGATTGCACTGTAATTTCCGAAATATAACTGGAAATTGGGGGATAATTGAGATCCTTGTATTGCGAATAGTGGAGTATTTTATGCTATGCAGTATATCATATTATTTGGGGCTTTAGCATCATGGATTGTTGGACTGAGACACGCAATCTAATCCTTCTCTAATGCCCGCTCCCCATTAGCTTTCATTTTCCTCTTTGTTGAAGACTTTGTTGAGTGTTTGGTTGCGAAGGAAACCAGGAATGGTTGTTGGACATGGACATAGGCAGACGATGCAACAGAACCTGTGCTTAGTTGGATCTGGAGAAGGGTGAAGGTGCTTTACGCTTGCTTGTCAGAAAGTCAGTTCTTATTCAGCTTGCAGTTGGTGCTAAAATCAGAATTATAATAATAATCATAATAATAATCCTTGCATTTGATATAGCAATTTATCAGTCACAGAATATACTGTAAAGTGGATTAACTGAGTATTTTGTATCAAGGGGATTGAGCAGACAAAGTATTGATTCTATCAATACAGTTTAAGGCAGTAAATCAATGAGTTTTGATGTCATTTATGAGCCACTTGTTTTTTTTAGCTTATTAGGTAGGATGCCAGTGGAGAATTTGGGCTGACTGTTTGCCCTCTGAGACGCCACCTTGTGTAAAGTAAATGCAAGTTGATGTTGTCGAATAACTTGTTTCACGGGAGGATGTCCCGAGGCGCTGGAGAGTCAAGGATTTGGACCCGAGCTGGGGGTTGGGATCAGGAAGGGTGGAGGTCAGGGAGGGTTGGGGGGGTAGGAAGGTGACCGAAGGCATGGTCGAAGAAGAGGGCCTTGAGATGGTTCAATCATTATTACGTAAACGTCAACAACTATTTAATGAAAATAAATCGGGAAAGGGTTAATCGGTGAAGTGCAGGCAACAAAAAAGTCGCAGGTATAGAAATCGCTGGAAATTACATGGAAAGTTTCCATCAAGTCAGAGCCACTTACTCATTGCCTGAGCTTGTGTGATCACACAGTCTAATGAACTGGACACAAAGCTTCTTACTCAGTCTGCTACCCCAAGTGAGTGCTTGTTATTTTATTTCCAAGTGAATAACTTGCACAGACAGCCTTGGTGTCTTTCGGTAAGCAATGATTCATCACCCAACATAGCGGAGAACAATTAATTAGTGTCCTTTGTGGCGTTTGATTATGACAACCAAATATTTTGTTGGAAATTGAATAAATAATCTCTTCTCTACATTTCTAAAAGGGAGACTATTCACTTGTCATAATGATGATAATAATAATAATGGTGATATTCCTTACGTTTGAGATAGCACCTTTCACGTCGAGAGAGTGTTTCAGTGCACTTCACAGGATTTGCTGCAAAGTGTTGCTGCACTAGCTGTGTATATTGTGTATTTTGTGGGCAAACACGGCAGCTAATTTGCACTCAGCCATGTCCCGCAAACAGCCATGAAACGAGTGACTGATTTTATCCCGGGCATTGTTTGCCAGGACACATGGAGAAACTCCCTTCTCTTTTCGAATAGCACCATAGGATCTTTATCGTCCACTCGAACAGGCAGACGGGACCTCGGTTTAACATTTCATCCGAAGGGCGCTACCTCCAACAACACAACGCACCCCTAGAACTGCATTGGAGTGTCAGCCTGGACTATATGAGCTCAAAGTCCTGATGTGGGTCTTGAACCTGCAAACCTGCTGACTCAGAGGCAAGATAGCTTCAGTAAGATTTACTTAGTAAGAGATTCCAGAGGCAGGGTGAAAGTAAGAACGATCCACTGGGGAATAAGGGGCCAATTGAGCCTGGAGAAGGTGGGAGTGAATGGCTCAAGCAGCCTAGTGCAATTTAATCCAAAGGATGAGACCTGATGATGCATTTGATATGGTGATTGCTTCCTCTTGAATCAACCTCGAGTGGCAATTTGGTTCAAGTCAATTCAAATGTAGCATTGACTGTGATATGTTCATATTGGCATCAATTTCCAGGGCATTTGTAAAATAAATATTGAGATACACAATTGCCGCTCAACTCCTGCTACATCATAAACACACTGCAATATTAGTGGAGTCGCATAGGGTTGCGATTAGAGCACTCGCCTCGCAAATGAGAGGACCTGGTTTTGATTCCTGGGCAGAGCAAAACCTTAAGCGAGTTACCTTATGCCACACAGCTCCGTTTACCTCGCAATAAGTAGGAACCTGGTTGTGAGTCGACTGGAGGATCATTTACTGGGGGTAATAATCCCTTCAAATAAAATTGGTCAATTAATCTATGATTAATTTGTGGGACTTGGTGTGCACAATTGGCTGGACAGTATATTCTGTGAAGCACTTTGAGACATCTCAACAACGTGATAAGGCGTTATATCAAATGCACAGATTAATATTATTATTAACATAGGTTCTAAGTGTGCTGATTACTGCAGTTTCGAATAACTATGGGGCATCACTACAAAATCAAGGGTGAGAATGAATGAATCCTGAGCTATTCTGCATTGTGAGTCACTTTCTTTCCTTGTTTTTCACAGGGAGAAGTTGGCCCCACTGGTCTGAAGGGTGAAAAGGGAGATCTTGGACTCTCAGTAAGTACCAAGTAAAGGCAGCACATATTTGAGGGTTAGAGCACTCTCTTTAATATCTGGTGCCTGGATTCAAATTTGACATATATTGATAATGTGAAAACCTCATCTCTCTCTCTGCTGGTTATAAGTGTCCTAAGGGCAGTTTCAGCCCAATTCCAATAACATAAAACTCTTCATAATTTAGCACTGAGTTAAAGAGGTCTGCCTCTCCGCGGGTTCCGACGATGGTTTGGTGTGAGGAATGAGAAATGAGGCAGCTGGGTTTTTAAAGGGTAGTGTTGCCATCGGGAACCTTTGCTCAGCATCTGACCCATTGCTACACTGACGTTAGTGTCGAGAGTAGAAGCAAGCTTATTTCTCAACAAAACTCGCATAAATCTAATCTGTATCAATCATATAATCGTCTAAGTTGTACATCTGGCCAAGAGTTTATATTCTACGCCGTTTGGACATAACTCATACTTTGCACAAGTCTTATTAAATGTATGGTCATAACTGATATGACTTACATGAGGTTTACTGTATTCCCAATTTAGTGTCAATGCATAGATATTATTTTGGGCTCTGGGAACTAGGACGATGCTGCCCTCCTACTTCACACAGATCCTGCACCCAAATTAGAGAGAGACAAATTAGTTCCGTGTTAAAGGTGTCACAATCCATAGGGACAACTCGCTTTCTTGTATAGACAAATTTTCATGTAAATGGTTGTTCTGCGATGCAGGAATTCTAAATACAATACAAAATTACCTTTGTACAGCGTCTCTCACATCGGGAGAATGTCCTAAGACAGAGATTTGGACCCGAACTAGGGGTTGGGATCAGAGAGGGTGGAGGGCAGAGAGAGTTGGGGTTGGAGGGTGGCTGAAGGTGTGGTCAAAGAGGAGAGTCTTGAGACGTGCCTTGAATAGCTGGTTCATAGCGAATCCAAAAAAATAGTTTTGTGAGAACAAAGATTGAAGAACGTGGTATACAATGCTCCAGAAGGCCCTGACTGTCCAGCACCTTGGGACGTCCTCCCGACATGAAAGGCGCTATACAAATATAATTTTGTACTGTATTGTTTATAGCTCAGAATTAATTATGGTGTATATGGTTTGTAAGCATGTACGAGTGGGTCCCCAGGCCTTGGCTCTTGCCAACCTGCGCCTAACACTTTCCAGAATTAGGTAAGCAGGATGCATCCCTCCGGGGAGAGAGAGAGTGCGCATTCCATTCCAACGACCTATCTCTATGGATTTCCATGTGTAGGTGGGATGCGTGGAATTCTCAGTTGGTTCTGGATACTCTTATGCATGGTGATGGGTTTCCGCATGGCTGACGAAAAAAAAAGCATGTGCGAGGACAGATTTCAGCTCATAAATGCCCCTCTGCCCAGTCAAACAGTTAAATAGCTTGTTGTCAGTGCTCAATGCCTGAATGAACGCACAATTGAACAAGAGTCATTTGGATGGGATGTTAACAGGATGCCAGGAAATGTGAAACCCACAACCCAGCATGACTCACTCACTGCCTTCGGGAAGTAAGGGGAGAAAACAAAACGCTAGATCGCTTAAGATGGATACTGTGCTTTACGGAGACAACCTGTACCACTTTCTCATCGTACAAACACAGTCTTCTTTCTGCGTAGGAAGAAGATGTGAAAGAAATTGTCAGAAAAGAAATGAGCGCTAAGTGTGGTAAGTCAATTAAAATTATTGTGTCAAAATGTTTTTTGTTTTTTTCTTGCTTGGAAAGCACACGTCAGCGATTCTCAAATGAGTTCAAAATGCGTCAACACACACCACAGGGTGACCAACTGTAATAATAATAAAAAAAATAATCCTTCCATTTGATACAGCACCTTATCACGTCTTCGAGACGTCTCAAAGCGCTTCACAGAACGTACTGTAAAGTGAATATATTTTGTGGGCGAAACGCAGCGGCCAATTGTATCTATGTCATTTATTAACGCGACAGATAAAAGCACTTTAAATTTAACTTTCATTTGATTCGTTCTTATTACTCATAGTGCCCACTTAGAAAGTAAATCCCAACTACAGTATTGTGCAGACCTGTAGCGTATTGGGTTAGAGCACACGCCTCGTAAGCGCGAGGAACCGGGTTCGATTCCCGGGCAGGGCGAAACCTTAGGCAAGTTTTGTTTCTCCACACTCCTCTGTTTACCTAGCAGTAAGTAGGAACCCGGTTGTTAGCAAATGCAGTATTTATATTGCAGGAATAAAGCAACTCCAACTATCCACATTAGCTTAATTGCTGTAATTATAGTGTTTGTTTCACTGCCACAGTGTTTGAGCTGAGAATTTACGAAACCGGTCAGCCCAGAACCATTGACATTTCTTCAGATTGGACAAGATTATTAGACGCACATTGAAGCTTCGATGAGCACAGCCTACAGCTCCTCAGCAGTTGATATTGCCCTTTTTATAACAACTGGGGCCGTACATGTTAAATGTGAACATGGCCCTTGAGAATGGGTCAAGCATTGAGTTCCTGCTTCGTGCTTAAACGAATCCTAACATTTACTTACAAGCAGGACCACTTTTCCCTCATTCCTGGTCGATCAAATAATATTTTTATTCAGCAACGCAGCACTAAACGACTCTGTGCTCAGAATGATACCAGTTAAATTTCTTGCCATATTAGGCTCATTAGAAACGACAGAATCTGAAATAGGTTGGACTTGAAAACTCAATTTGGTGTCACTCAAATAAAGCACGTCTCCGTTAACCCGTGCTGATCCAGTTTTGATGTGATTATTCCATTACATCTGCGATGTTTCCCTGTAACCCTCGCAGCATCAGCTACAATCATTTCCTTCTCAGAACAAACACTGGTTACTCTCCCCTTACTCTCCGACCACGACACCATTCTCCTGCAGCGTAGCGGTTGGAGTTCCGTAGCGTAGTGATTAGCGCGAGGCGAATGTACTCACCGATACGCTCCAGGACTCGGCTACAGTCGGTTTCCGTACACATAACGTTTATATCATCCTCCCGACGTGAAAGACCCTATACAAATGTAATTTTATTGTTGTTCTTATATTTAAGATGGCTAGCGTTAGCAATCAGTCCTACGGTCTCTTGCTGTACGTAAAAGTAAAATCTCCCTGCTTAATAAACTCTCTTGTGTGTTTTTTTCCCTTCTCCCCCCAACAGCTTGCGCAGGTGAGTGTGAATGCAGACTGGATCCACAGAACGGTGAGATACAATCTCGCTGCGTTTAAAACGGTGAATGGATTTTTTCACAGATACTTAAGACCATCCTAAAACCATCTGACTGCATGGGAAGATGTACATTGTTTGGACAGTGAGTCACAGTCCCTGTCTGTGTGCCTGGTCTTTGGGTGAGAACGGTATCAGATTACCCCTCCCACTCCTGTTATAGCAGAGGAATAGTTATCCAAACTTTAAATACTCACCAGTTGTGGAAAGTATTTGCCAAACCTTTGATTTGTTGATTTCAAAGAAAAGACACAGTGAATGATACAGTGGATCAAATAAGCAGCTGACGTCAATGGGATTAAACAATAGAGTCTCTTAGTCACTGACAATGAATTGTGCTTCGCAACCCTAACAGACACTTATGATCAATAATAACACTTGCAATGGATACAGTGACTTGTCCCGTCCCTGAGACATCTCAAAGCCCTTCACGGAATAGATTGTAAAGTGAATTGACTGTATTTTGAAGCTCAGCTGAAATTAGCAGAGTGAAGTTTACTCTGTCGCACAATTAATGGGGGTCTTATTAAGGTTTTGATGTCGTTCAGTTGTTTCGTGTGAGGAAAAAAAAAGGCCTCCGGGATATTTCTTACATGGCCATAAAAGGAAGATACTGCTTAACCTGTGGGATCTCAATTCCAAATTGTGAGATTGTGAGATTTTTAGCAGTATTCCCTGTTAGTGGTTAGAGCACTCGCTTTGCAAGCGAGAGACCCGAGTTCAATTCCAGGCAGAGGGCGAAACCTTGGGCAAGTTTCCTTACTCCACACAGAGCCTAATAATATTCCCTCCAAAAACCAAAAAGAATAATAAATTGGTCATTTTCAATCCACGACTGTTTGTGGGACATTGCTGTGCGCAATTGGCTGCCGCGTTCGCCCACAAATATGCAGTCAATTCACTTTACAGTGTGTTCTGTGAAACGCTTTGGGACGTCCTCCCGACGTGAAAAGCGCTATATCAAATGCAAGGATTATTATTATTATTATTAGCGGCTGTAGCAACAATGATACAAATCGTTCTGCAATGAACCACTTGAGTGTAATAAAATAACACTGCCCTCTCTCTACCTTTCTCTCTCTCTCTCTCTCTCTCTCTATATATATATACATATATCCCTCCATAAGCAGAACATTTCATGGATTTTTATACATAGATAATTGCAGTGCGCAATTGGCTGCCGCGTTTCGCCCACAAAATACACGGTCAATCCACTTCACAATACATTCCGTGAAGAGCTTTGGGACGTCTCGACGACGTGATAAATCGCTATATCAAATGCAAGGATTATTACTATAATAATAGTAATAACGTGACAATTGTGTAACTTAGAAGTCTTTTCATCACGCATTTAGGATGGGAGATGGTGGTGATCAGTGCGTGATGGATGCTTGGTGCCTCCAATCCCTCAAACAGCAAATTATGTCTTGATAATGGAAAGATTAGACATTTGAGTTCAAATCAAAGGAGCTGCTAATCACTCGCGTTCAAGTAAATAGAAACGTGGGTGGTGCAGAATATTGCGGGCAAAAAAAATAAATCAAAGTACACCAAACATCTGTTGCCCGCGCCTCAAACGTTCATGTTTTTTTACATTTTAAATTAANTTTTTTTTAACATTGCGGTAAAGTGAAGTCCTTTACGTTCCTTTATTTCCTGAAGGGAATGACTGAAGCTGGGGCTTGTTTCCATGGAAACTATTAGCCCTCTCTCAAAATCCTTTGGGACAACAACAAATTACAATTGTAATAGCACCCTTCACGTCGGAAAGACATCCCATGGCACTGAGACGTCTCTTACTCCTTTGCACCCTCCCTTCCTGCCTCCTAAACATCTACCTGCCCGGACCTTTGATTAACATCCTCAGATTTTTTTTTCCCCCCATCCCCTCGCTTTGTTCGATCAACCACAACATCTCAGTAAAGCATTTCGAGATGTTACCTTATGTGAAAGATGCCAAGTTATTGTTGTTTGCCTCGCTCCAGTTGCCTTTCTTCACGTTTCTGCTAATGCAAGTGTTAGAGGTTATTTTTAGAGCAGAAATAGTGCATCATGTTTCGCTGCGTTGATTGTCAGAGATTATGGAAATGTACAGCTGCGAGTGTGAAATGTTTCAAATAAACTGAGGCCAATAATTAGTGTCATCCGGAACAAAATTGCGGAAAGTAGTAAAAGTGAAATGAGTTACACGTATCTGCTTCATTTCCATTGTACGTTGTACTGTAATATTCACTTGCCCAGGATATTTATGGTGCAGGCTAAGAAACATGAACGCACAAAAATAAATACTTGAGCTGACTAGTTAAATGAGTGTGTCATCGAGGAATGAATGTGTTGAAAGGTTTGAGTCTTCTCTACGATTGCACTAATTGCTTAAGCCTCTAATGAAATAGTAATTATACTTCACGGAATTATCATTCAATCACAACAAAACACCTCAAATTACGAAACCTAAAATACAAATACGGTACTTGGTTTAAATTTACATAGCGGAATTGGACAGGGTGTCCACAAAGTCCCATTACCCTCAATACAGTACACTGACCAACAACTGAAACAAGTGGAAGAATGATAATAATTGCATTTAGAAGTACTTTATTGTATTCAGTACAAGTGTCTAACTGTGTCTAGGATAAGTGTGTGTGAGCGCCATCATTTTCATGGGAGATATTGATCTGTTGCCATGTTTGGTGCCACATTTCCTTAACGTAACGGATTGAGAAGGTGAAATGCTTCTCCGACAGCTTGTTTCAGCTGCTCTGTAGTCTCGTCTTGTCGTTTTGTAACAGGGGTTTTGTAAGAGGACTTTGTGTGCGCTGTACAGATTTCAGCTCAAGATGTGACGAGATGAACGAATCGAAACATCAGTGTTCCTTTGAGATGACACGTTTATTTTCTTATGATTAATTGTTATCTTTATTAAATTCAGAAAGGTAAGTATCGGGGCACTGAATATTTTTTCCCCTCGGTGTAAGAATTTAGTAACCTCACCCTGTGTTTGACCTCCAGAGCTCAAGACCCTCCTCTTCGACCGTGCCTTCGGTCACCTTCTTACTCCTACCCTCCCCGCACTCCACCTCCCGATCCCAACTACCAGCTCGGGTGCGGAGCCCTGACTGTCCAGCACCGTGGGACGTCCTCCTGACGTGAAAAGCACTGTGCACATGTAATCCCTCCGTCTTGCCCCCTCCCTCCCCACCTTCAAATCCCGCCTAAAGACCTTCCTTTTTGATCGTGCTTACGGTCACCTTCCCCCCTCCCTCTTCCCTTGGCTGATTGTCAGACCCCGCCACCGTGAAGCGCTCCAGGACGCTATTCCACGTGAAGGGCGCTATATAAATGCAAGTTGTTGCTGTAAATTGCTGCTGCTGTTGTTGATAGCAGTACAAATGTGGAGGGAATTGGGGATAAAAAAAATGTTTTACAATGAACCACTAGTTTTTCCCAATCTATTAATTAAAATTGTGTTTTCGTTAAATCAAGTGCCGTCACGAGGGACTGAGATACTTTTCTTATTTATCTCGCAGGAAGAGATTTCCACTTGGTAGTTAGAACAAGTGATTCTGATGAGGACTATTGGGAGAGTGATGGAGAAAGGAAGGAAGACATGTATGACGAAGAGGACTATGAAGAATACAGCGAAGAGCAACAGTTTGCGGAAGACATTAGCTTTGAAAACGGAACAGAATCCGAGCATTACTTACGCAACACCACAGGTAAATTGCAGGTCCTGTATTGTCACCCATCACCAAAGTCCTCGCCAGGCTCCACTGACTCCATGTGTTCCATTGGATTTATTTCCAGGTCCTTTCTCTCACTTACAAATCCTACCCGCTACCACCTCCTTACATCCTGTAGCTCAGTGGTTCAGCACTCGCTTCGCAAGCGAGAGACCAGGCAGGGAGATATGTTAGACAAGTGTCCTGACTCCACACCACTCTGTTGACCTAGCAGCAAATAGGAACTCGGATGTTAGTCAATTGGTAGATCGCTTTTCCGGAGGTGATAATCCCTTCAAAATAATATTAACAAAGTCGGTGACTTCAATCCACGACTGTTTGTGGGACGCTGCTGTGTGCAATTGGCTGTCGCGTTTCGCCCACAAAATAAACAGTCAATTCACTTTACGGTATATTCTGTGAAGCGCCTTAAGACGTCTCGAAGATGTGATAAGGCGTTATATGAAATGCAAGGATTATTAATATTATTATCATCTCCTATCCTACTCTTCTGCTCGCTCCCTCCACTCAGCTAAATCGGGCTTTGCATGCGTACCCCTCCCTCTCCTGACCACTCACAGTGCCTGAGCCAACTCTCCCAACTGCTGGAACTCCATCCACCTACCACTCCATCTCGCCTTCTCTCTATTTAAGAATCCTTTGCATTTGAATCACATTATTAACAAGAAGAACCACTGCCATTGATGTAATGTGGTTTTCACATTGTTGAGATGTCTCAAAGCGCTTCACGGGATAGTACTGTAGAGTGCAGTGACTGTATAGTTTATAGATGTAGGCGTACACAGCAGCGAATTTGCACAGATCAATGTCCCACAATACAGCCATGAAAGTGAGTGAGCAATTTTATTTGAGGCCAAAACAGAAGTCGCTGGGAACTCAGTTCTGGCGAAGGGCGGTGGACCTAAAATCAAAGAGTAACTGTTGTAATCGCAGGGGCAGTTCAATCAGCACCTAAACAAAAATGACAGGTTAACCTTTTGGGCGAGGCTGTTCATCGGGACTAAGAAGAGCATCTATATACGATGGAGAACGAGCCCAGGATCAGATCAAGGAAACAAAACCATTCAGAAGATGTTCAAAAAACGAACAAAGAAACACTGACTCAATCACAAAAGTTCAGCTTATTAATAGATTGCGAAATGTTGAAAAAGGTGCAAAGGGTAAAACAAAACAAAACAGAGTATGACGGAATAATTGTGAAACTCCAGTAAAACTCTGTTCAAATGAAATGCCTTATCCATAATGTAATCCGTCCCTTGTTTTCATATGTTGCAAATCCCCAGCAACTGAAATTTCTTTTTTTGTATTTCTGCACTAAAGCAGCATCGGTTTAGTGATGGGGCCTGGAAATGGATATATTACTGACAATGTGATTTTTCAATCTAAAATTGGTTTTGCACATGATCCAGCTCAGCGGAGCACTCAGATCAATATGCATTACCACCTCAGCAACAAGAAGGACTTCGAGACATCTTCCTGATGTAAAAGGCGCTATGTCAAATGCAAATGTAAGGATTATTATTATCCAAATAAGCACTGAATCACATTATGTCTAGAAATATTCAGATCATTAGTCACGAGGAAAATAACACTGAACCCTTCTGATGGTAGCAGTTATTTGCGGTTTGACTCAGAGTATTTACATTAAAATCTGCTGCTGTTAGTTGCTGTTTCTGAATTCTTTTATGTAAGAAGTTTCAGGCGCAAGCTCAAGTCTGCCGACTTTTTTTAAATAACCAAATGTGTATAGTCTCGCACATTTTGTTTGAAATCCATATAGGATACTGCGAAAATGTCGAAAATAACAATTATGTTTAATGGAAAAAAATTTGAAAGTGTCCAGTTCATTTCCTCACCATTGGCTTAAGGACGTAAGAATTTTGCGCGACCGAGAGAAGACCAGGGTCCATCCAGTCCACCTTCCACCATCCTGGCAGTCGCATGACATGTCGTGTCTTAAAACTATATACTGTATCCCGAGATATTATTTGCTAAAAGAAATCTATCTCATTTGCTTCAGAAAGAATCGACATTTTCGGCTTCCACCGTCTCCCTACCTCTGCTTCTAGTCCCCGGCTTCCTCGTGCTGGGGTGAGGTTCCACTGACGCTATAAGGAACTGGGCGTTATTCACACGTGAATGTTGTCAGGCAACTTGACTTTAAGTGGCATTACAACAACAACAACTTGGACTTAAGTAGCGCCCTCCAGTCAGGGTAGCGTCTCAGAGCGCTTTACAGATGTTCCCACACACGTGCAGTTATGGTTGACAAAGGCCTTTCGACCCGTTTGATCTCAAATAAGAATCAGTAATGCCAGGAAAAGAGTAAAATTACTCAAAATAATAGTCAGAAAGATAGAACAGGCGGAGGGAAAAATAGTATGCAAATGTTTTCTTTTTATACCTGTTTTTTTGGTGTTTATTTTTGCACTTCAGGTTTACTGTCATACTAATAGAGCTATTCCCGACACCGGAGTAGCTTTGCGAGTATAATATCAATGTCGTTCGCAAAGTCACAGTATGGAGCAGTGGTGAAAACGTGTGAAACCTAACGTGCCAAGGAGACAATGTGCCAAGGCGGGGGGGAGGAATTTCCCAGGATCTGCTAGAATCTTAGGGCTAATTAGAAAGTATCTGATTAGGGTTTAATTATTCTGCTACGCAGTGCTATTTCATGTACATCGGACATTCGCCCCCAAAATATACAGTCAATTAAATAATAGTAATAATCCTTGCATTTGATTTAGCGCCTTATCACGCTGTTGAGACGTCTCAAAGCGCTTCACAGAATATACTGTAAAGTGAACAGACTGTATATTTTGTGGGCGAAACGGCTGATGTACAGAGAATAGCACCACGTAGCAGAATAATTAAACATTATTCAGATACTTTCAAACAAGTCTGATGCCACATTTCACAAATCAGACCTCCAACTCCTTTATAAATTCGCTTTACAATATATTCTAATGAAGCGCTTTGAGATGTCTCAACAACGTGATAAGGCGCTATATCAGAGGCAAGGAATATTGTTATTATTATTAATGGTAACGAAACTTCAGTGTGAATATTGATTTTGTCACCAGCATTCGAAATTAACGTTTGAAATCAATTTATAGTTCTAAAAAAAAATAAACGTTTTCATCCAACGGAAAATATTTTCGGAGTTTAGAATTATTTAGGCTATAACTGCTTATGCTAATCATCACTTAACATTCAATAAAACTTGTGACTTTTCAAACCATGACTCACGAGGAGAAATGCATTCCTTTCAGAACGTAAGAACTCGATTCCTCTTGAAAACAGTGAACTTTGTCGTGACTCAGTGGGTCTCGGCAAGGCTAGCAGAAGGTGCTACAATTGGTGTCAGTATTCCTGTAAATAAATCTGTAAAGAGTTTCCACTCCTCATCGTTATCGAATGACGTCCCGCGGCGCTGGATAGTCAGGGATTTGGACCCGAGCTGGGGGTTGGGATCAGGAGGAGGTGGAGGCCAGGGAGGGTGACCGAAAGTGCGGTCGAAGAGGAGGGTCTTGAGACGGGCCTTGAAGGAGGCAAGAAGGGGAAGTTGGGGGTGGGGGGGCGAGGCAAAGGGACTGAGGGATGGAGTTCCAGAGAGTGGGAGCAGAGAGGCTGAAGGCCCAACCGCTTGGTGGTTTATCCAATGATCCGCTGGAATGTACGTGTGTGGTAAACCATGTTCCTTGAACTCTGGAATATAGTAGTACAGAGTGCGCTCCTTTCAACACTAAATATTCTCTTGTTTTGAAATAGGGGGCTGAAAACTGCATATAGTACTCCAGGTGTAGTCTCACCAAAGCCGTAGGATTTGGAATTAATTTTCTGACCTTATACGTTTTTGTTATTGTCATTGATCGAGAGATTCACTGTGCACATTGAAAGTAATTGGTTGCTGCATTTCACTCATGATATTGATACAGTCAATTGACTTTACAATATATTCTGTGAAGCACTTTGAGACGTCCCAACACGAGATATGATGAGTCGCTCCATCAAACGCGAGGATTGTTATTATTATTAAAATTGACTTAATTTGAATAAGTAGCTGAAAATAATTTTATTCCAAGCGACACACTGTCGGAGGTGCAACTCTCTCGGGCAGCTTTGTGGGGGCAGAGACCAAACTACACGTAAAATGTCAGGAGAGAATAGCATTAAAAGAAGCCCTCTTCATTTTTATACACAGACATCCTGGGCTCATCAATCCATCTCATGTTTCGTTCACCAACTCCAGTCGACAAAAAAAACTAATTTACTCAAATAAGCACAATCACTGAGAAATATTATTGAAGCTTTCAAATGTCCAATCTAAAATATGTACGTATCTTGATAATGAGCCACTAAAAGAACAAAGTAACTTATTGAACTTCATTCTAAAAACCACGGTTGAAACTCAGATTAAATATTTGATCGTAATGAGAAGGGTAGCAATTCTGAAATACGCAATAGTTCAGGCAGTGCCATGTCTGAAATAACACAACTAGATGTAAAACGTCAGGGAAGAAAGACATCAAGAAAACTATTTAGAAAGGTTTCATTTTGATAGACAGCGTTATCATCATGAGCTGATTCAATCCGTCTCACTGTTTCATTCACTGACTCTAAAAGGGGGGAGGTGAGGAGGATGAAAATCATGCATTCAAGTAGGCATAACCATAATAATCTTTGCATTTGATACAGCCCCTTATCACATCGCTGAGACGTCTCAAAACGCTTCACAGAATATTTTGCAAAGAGAATTGTCTGCGTATTTTGTGGGCGAAACGCGACAGCCCATTGCTCACAGCAGTGCCCCTCAAACAGTCGTGGATTCAGAGACCAATTTGAGATTCTGAGTGTGTTCAAGATTTTATTGTAAATAGTCCTAGATCTTGGGATAACCTCCTGCTTTTGACCAGGACTAAATACTTGTCTTATACAAAGAAAAGTAAAGCACAGCCCTGTTTACCTTCATTGTCTACCTGGAATTGTTCAGTACAATAATTGAAGTTATGAGCAATGTTGATGGTGGGCTCTATCACAATCTGTGCTGCCAGGTGTAAAATTGCAACACCTTTAATGGATGAAATACCATTATACATAAAAGTTAATTTGCTTCCTGCTGAGAATCAGCCAGTAAATTTCAGTTTGCGCATAGGGATTGAATGACTACATTTTGGGTGAAGAGTGGAGTCCTGTAGCTCAGTGGTTAGAGCACTCGCTTCGCAAGCGAGAGACCTGAGTTCAATTCCAGGCAGGTCAGGGCGAAACCTTGGGCAAGTTTCCTTACTCCACACAGAGCCTAATAATAATCCCTCCAAAACCAAAACAATAATAAATTGGTCATTTTCAATCTACGACTGTTTGTGGGACATTGCTGTGCGCAATTGGCTGCCGCGTTCGCCCACAAATATACAGTCAATTCACTTTACAGTGTGTTCTGTGAAGCGCTTTGGGTCGTCCTCCCGACGTGAAAAGCGCTATATCAAATGCAAGGATTATTATTATTACCCCTGGAAGGCAATCTGCCAATCCATTAACAACCAGATTCCTACTTACTGTTAGGTAAACAGAAGTGTGGAAACTTGGCTAAGGTTTTGCCCTGCCCGGGAATCGAACCCAGGTCCTCTCGCTTGCGAGGCGAGTGCTCTAACCACTGAGCTACAGGACTCAGATGTGTCTTGTGATTCTTGAAGTTGTGTTTAACTTTCACTCAAGTTCTGATTCTGACTTTGTAAAGAAGATCCTGTTATCGCTCTGCCTACGCTTTACTGAACTGGACTTCCATCAATGAAAAGTCTAGTTAAAAATTCTAATATTTTGATCAAAAGGACATATTACGTGCAAATCCTATTTTATTAAGCAATGCTTTTGATTGCTTGTATAATAGTGGTCTGATCAAACAACTGTATTTATAAGTCATACAGCTGAGGGGGGAAATAAAAAACAGTTATTACCTCTCAGATCAGAGGAACCAGCTTAGTATTCATTTTAGCCTGCTGCAAAGACTTTGATTTTATAAATACTACATCTACATAACTCTAAAGCGGAGTCCTGTAATGCAGAGGTTATTCCACTCTCCTCGCAATCAAGAGGACCTAGGTTCGATTCTCAGGCGAGGTGAAACCATGGGCAAGTTTCCTTACTCCTCACACCTCTGCTTGCCTAGCAGTAAGTAGAAACCAGTATGTTACTCGATTGGTGGATCGCTGTACCAGGGGGTAATAATCCCTTCTTTTAAAAGAAAAATTTGTACGCAATTGGCTGCCACTTTTCGTCCACAAAATATACAGTCAATCCACTGTACAGTATACCCCGTGAAGCGCTTTGAGACGTCTCAACGATAATGATAATAATCCTTGCATTTGATATCGCGCCTTGTCACGTCTTTGTAAAGATCCTTGGTGAAATAATAAAGGCAACTACAAAGTTGTGCAATAGTTTGTTGTACTTGAACAACTCGGTGAATTATAATAGTCCTTATATTTGATACAGCGCCTTTCATGTCTGGAGAACATCTCAAATGCTTCACAGGATAGATTGCAAAGCATAGTGTATATTTTGTTGACAAACATTTCCTACTCCTGCTTCCTGAGTAAGACACCTTACAATTTTGTGTCCTTTTTTTGGAAAATCTGTATTTTTTTTCCTAAAATGTTCTATTTGAGATTCAGAGAACCTTTTAATTGCTGTCATCAATTTGTGATATCTTGACAAGGGAGCAAACTGCCAGTCTCTCCCATTTCAGACCTGACAATCAACAGATTGAATTGCCGTGGAGAAAATACCAGTGGTTCGCCTATTGAACCTCAGTTACTTTTTTTTTCCACGTATAATTTATAATTATTTCTAATAATGGGTTGATCTGGAAGACCTTGGACTGAGAAGATTAACTCTCATCATTAGTCCATATTGTCAGCCTGCCTGAAATGTTGAGCCTTTGTGATCAAATACATCCACTTATCTAATTAATTTATCAGAAAGGGTAATTACTGTGAACTGCCCCTTTTTGCCATGTTCTATCACAGCAGTGTAAAATTGCTGCAGTTCCCTCAAGTATTTGAGTTAAACATCTCTTGACTTTGCTATATTACACATCTCTTAACATTTTGCTAAGCACCACGAGTAAAATATATCTCTAATGAGACGTTAAACCAATGCTAAAGATGGATAAAAGAACCTAGCTGTCATTTGATAATTCCTTATGTCTGAAAGTTAATTGAACAAGAAATTTGCTTGCATATCCAGAGCATGTCTAACTGTCTTAAAGGTCTTAAAGTTACACGACTACCTTTTGAGAACAGTAGGCATTCAATTAATGTCTTCCAAAGTATTAATTGCTACAGAAAAAGAAGTGTTGATTTGGAGAATCTAAAGCTTAAACTCATCAAACAAAACAGTTTGATCCTCCGAGATCATGATCAGTTTGCCCTTGTGATTACATTATTTTTCCCCACATTTTTCAAGCATTCTTGGATGCTTTCCAACACTCCCATCGTAAAAGTGTAGTAAGGAAATATGGCAAAAATGTCCTGATACTTGGTCAAATAGCTCTTTCAGCCACTACGCCCCCAAACTCTGGAACACACTTCCTCTATCCCTCAGCCTCGCCTCTTCAACAACAACAACTTGCACTTATATAGTGCCCTCCACGCAGGGTAGACTTTCACAGCGCTTAACAGTGGCGAAGCCTAACTGACTCCGAGGTGGGGGAGGGGGGGGATGGGGGGTTGGTGGTTGAAGAGGACGGTCTTGAAAAAGGGGAGAGAGGGGGCAAGGCGGAGGGATTGAGAGAGAGTGTTCCAGAGTTTCGGGGCGTAGTGGCTGAAAGCGCGATCTCCGACGGTGGGGCAGAGGGTGCGAGGGACGGGCAGGAGGCCGGTGCCAGTCGAGCGGAGGTGTCGGGTGGTGGATTGAGGAGTGAGGAGGAGGTCAGAGAGGGAGGGAGGTGCCAGGGAGTGAAGGGATTCGAACACGAGAGTGAGGATCTTGAAGTCGATCCTTCCGGCGATGGGGAGCCAGTGAAGCCATCCTTCCCCACCTTTAGGTCATGCCTCCCCACCCCAGTGTCACGCTCTGCCACCTTCGAGTGCTCTGGGACGCTACCCTGCGTGAGGTGAGGGGAAGCCATATAAATGCAAGTTGTTGTTGTCAAACAGTAAAGAAATACCCGAGGGCATAGTTTTCAGCATTCCTAAACACATTCTGTTCCTTATCTACCGTTGGTGTAAAGGTCAGGAATGGTATGAAATTTGCAGCTCAAATTTATCGTTAATTTTTGCTGCCATATTATCCTAATTGTGATGCTCTGACCAGTTCCCTCCCCGGCCCCAGACTCTCACATTAAACTGATTCACTGGCCCCTAGAATTTTTAAACAACCGATCAAACTTTTTTGGGCAAAGAGAGACTGCGATTAACGCGTTCGGTCTGCGGCACACGGTTAATTCACTTTGCAGTACACTCTGTGAAGCTCTTCGAGACGTCTCAACGTCGCGATAAGACGCTGTATCAAATGCAAGGATTATTAGTATGAATATTTTGCTATGTCGGAGAGAGAATGCTGCGAGGTAGTATACATTTAACGACTGGAATATTTCACCTGTTGTTTGGGCAGCTTAAAGGGAGCTTTATTCTGAACTGGCCTGTACTGTAAAACCTCGAGAAAGTTATCCATTTCTCACTACTGAACATCCCTGACTTTGATGAGCACAATTCCTGCCTGGTATAAATTATGCATTATTGTCCCCCTTTTTTAAGAAAAACGTGCTTGACATTTCTCACGGTGTAATTGAAACAAAACGGCAGAAATGTAATTTCTTTCAATGAATTGGGAGACCTTTCAAGGAAGCACCTGGAAGCAATTACATGCCCATTGGTGTTCACAGGTCAATTGTCCTGTGACATTTACCAAGTTTAAAGAATATACTTGTTATGTTATGAAACACAGTAAACGACACGACCAATATTTAAATAGAAGCTAATTCAATGCGTGTGTCTCTCGTTAACACCTAAAACATCTCTCCAACCAGTGTAATTGAGTAATGAAGCTTAATGGACAGATCCTTTTGGTTGAAGCACCTTGTGGAGAGATCATTAATAGGTAAAATTCATGTATTAATGTCCATTAAACTCAGTCACATTGCACGTATTCAATGCCTCAAACTAAGTGAACTTTGTTGTGATCAGTCGGATGTCTGTCACGTACGGAAACTCATCACTATGCTTAACGGTCTCCAAAACAAACTACTGGGGGTTCCATATATGTATTGTTTATGGATAGTATTTATCTTCAAAAAGGAATATAATCTATTTCTCTTTCTTTCTATATATATATTACATGATGCAGGTATTTAGTTGTATAGTTAAAATGGACAATGTGTCAATAAATTCTGAATATTAATCAAAAAACGGGCGGTTGAATTAACATGCTATGAATTAATTGTGCTCGTAACTAAAATAGAAGTGCCAATCTTTTCACTGTCTTCTCAGTGGGATTTCCACCATCACATCAGTAAAAGATCACTTATTATTTGGATGTATGTTACTTTAACAAAAATCTCAGTGTAGATTAATATTGGGTTTGTCTGCAAGATATTACACTCTGTAGTAAAATCCTGTGAAGCGCTTTGAGATGTCCTCCCGACGTGAAAGGTATTGTATCAACCGTAAGGATTATTTATTATCATTAATAACAGACCAGCTTGTTTTTAACAGGTTTCTTTAACTTTATGCTCCATACAGATCCCTGCAGCCAACCCATGGATGAAGGTTCCTGCTCACTTTATGTGTTGTTGTGGTATTACTATCCTGAGAGCAGTGAATGCAGACCATTTGTATACAGTGGGTGTGGAGGAAACAATAATCATTTTGCTTCCAAACAAGAATGTATGGACAGATGTGTGGAAAGAAAAGAAAAGGTAATAGTTTTTTTCCTACACTTGTAAATTGCCATACATTTAAACTAAAACCCTTATTATATGAAGTCCTGCAATGTTTTGGTTAAAGCACTCGTCTCGCGAGCGAGTAGACCTGCTTCGATTCCCAGGTGCGGTAAAACCTGAGGCAGGTTTCCTTACTTCACGCAGCTCTGTTTACCTAACAGTAAGTAGAAACCCAGTTCTTAGTCGATTCAGGGATTGCTTGTTTGTGGGACACTGCTATGTAATTGGCTGCCATGTTCCTCCCTCAAAATATACAGTCAATGTATTCTGTGAAGCGCTTTGAGACGTCTCGAAGACGTCAGTGTATATCAACTGCAATGATTATTATTAAGCAACGTAAGGAAAAGATGGCACAGGTCTATTGAACGGGCCCCAGAAAGAGAGAAACTGGCTTAAACTGAGGTCCTAAACCTACGTTTGAGAGATCAGGACCTGAGAAGTTCAGGAATTCAGTCACAGAGGTGGAGGTTACATTGCAGCACTGTGTACACACCGTTCCACTTTTGTAGTGCATAAGTTTGGATCAAGTACACATTCAGGATTCCGCAACCCCACTTTATTCCTCCTACAGCATCCGAAAGGGGTCACTAATTTAGGTGGAAGTATTCTCCTGATGCTTTGCAGAAAATATTAGATCATTGTTTCGTCCGCAAAATATTCAGGTGGATAAATAGATAAGAATGATGGACAGAACAGTAGGTATCAAGAAATTAAGACCGATGTATGCACAGTTGCGCGTAATGTAACTAACAGTAGCACATTTGTAAGAAAACTAGACGCTTGATGTAATTCTGTCCAATAGGCTGCCCACAAAATACACAGTCAATTCACTTTACAGTGTATTCTGTGAAGCGCTTTGAGACGTCTCAACAACATGATAAGGCGCTATACAAAATGCAAGGACTATTATTATCCTTGTATAGGTACCTTCCAGAAACTGCATAACTTTTGTCTAACTTTATTTGTTCTTTATCATAGGACTGACACCTGTTAAATGAATCACCATCTGCCTCTTTTACATACATATATATTATATATATATCCATCTTGAGCCTTATAAGAACTGCCTTACATTGAAGAAGATAAAACATTTGACAGCAGAATTTATGCGCTGGAGAGGAAATATATCATTAAAACTGACAGTGGATCCCTGGATGTGAATCACGAAAGCTGAAATAGTGACGATAATTATGTGAACTTCACGAAGGTTTTTTTAATATGTCGGGAATGTTTATGTTTGATTTCCTTCGTTATTATGGACAAAAGATCTTGCATAGTGTAGCTGTTATTTAGCCTTTAGACTACAGTGTACCTTCAGGGAAGTGCTAGATTGTGTAGCTGTAATACTGAAACCATGTTAAAAGCATGTGAAGGTCATTTTGAAATTGGCTGAAACAGTACAGCGAAACAAATAACTTTTCTTTTGCTCACTTTTAGCACAGAAAATCAAGCAGCCCGAGAGGAAATTAACATTAGAACCACAGCATTGCTATGAGAGAGTTCTTCCAATAATATTTCTAGTTTTCTACTCTAGTATGAGCCTGCTATAATATTTTTTATATCAAAATCTCTTTTATTACTCCCGCTGGTCTCACGACCCTCCTCTTCAACCGTGCTTTTGGTCCCACTCCTATCCTTCCTGCCCTCCGCCTCCTCCTGATCCCAACCCCCCGTTCGGGTCCAAATCTCTGACTGTCCAATGCCTTGAGACGTCTTCCCGACATGAAAGGTGCCATACAAATGGAAGTTGTTCTTGGTATCACGTGCTGCCTGTTTCAGTTCATCATTCTCCCATTTTCCCTGTGGGTATTGGAAGAGAATCTAACGCCACATTCCTTAATTTTTTTTCTCATTTAATTTTTTTTCAGTGTTTGCATAAGTCTCCAATTGATGCAATTTAATGAGGAGTCACTGTACGAAGTCACTGTGCCACTGCACACCTCATAGTTTTCAGATTCCGTCACATAGGATGCAAGGAATATTATTATAAATGTAAATGGAAGAATATTAAAGGGAATGGGTGACTATAGGGAAAGCAGGGTCAGACCAGGCAGAGAAGATCACAAGCATATAATTGATAAGTCTCAAGGCCAATTTCTGTGTTGTGGCATTCAATGAATGTCTTGTAATAATGACTTATACTTGTTCTCACCTGATATTTGCAGCTACGGTTGTGACAATAATAATACTTGATGTTTCCAGAAACTGGTGTTTTCTATGATAATTAACATAACTGTACATAAAAAGTCCTGTACTACTTTGTGTGTCTATTAAATATGATACAAAACCAAGCTTTATTTACTATATTAAATAGACTTTCTTTTTACATTTCTATTGTGTAAAACAATAAATATATAGTGATAAATATACACATGAGAATCCAATAGTCTTCTCAATAGACTCCCTTTATTATTATACTTGATACCATAGTATCACAATGATCTGTAAATTTATTCAGTCAACTTTTGAATAATCCAGAATATATTAGATTGGTATTGAATACTTTTCTAGTATCTTGCATTATATGTAATATACTTTATTTTCCATTTATTAGCGCATAATAATAATAACTCTTGCATTTGATATACGGCTTTTCACATCTTCTAGACATTCAAAGCCCTTCACAGAATATACCGTAGAGTGTATTGACTGTATATTTGTGGGCGAAACGCAGCAGCCAATTGCACGCAGCAGTGTCACACAGACAGTCGTGGATTGAAGTGGCCAATTATTAGATTTTTTTTTGCTTGAAGGATCATTATCAGGCGAGAGGAGTAAGGAAACTTGCCCAAGGTTTTGCCCTGCCGGTAATCAAACCCAGGTCTCTCGCTTGCGAGGCGGGTTGTCTGACCACTGAGCTACAGGACTATGTGCATACTTTAACTCGAGCCTTTGTTGCCTTGTCTTATTTCACAGTTCCCCTCCAATTTGGTGTCATCTGCATTACCTTACACAGGGTCTGTGAATCCAGGTCATTATCGAAGGAACAGGAGAGGTCCCAGTAAAGACACTTAAGGCACCCCACTTAATAAGTCCCCTCATTTTGACCTAGCTACCCTATCTCCTTGCTTCCCTTCAGCCAATTCTGAATCCATGTCCACATTATGCCCTTGATATCAAATAACCAGTTGGTGAAGGCAGCCCAAAGCCTTGAGCCAATCCTAAATGTTCATTTGTTTGGAAGCATGAATTTTGGATTTCCTCTTCCAGTCAACCTTGCAAAATCAATATGAAGTTAAAAATAAACTGGAGTCAGACTGAGCAACTCATAAGATCATCGAAACATAGTGCAAACGGTGGTACTGCGTACGTAATATGCAGATCATGTTTTATTTTACGGTAATAATCCCAAAAAGAAATAAAGAAATAATAATAATTTGGTCACTCAATCCACGATTGTTTGTGGGACGCTGCTGTACACAATTGGCTGCCGAGTTTCACCCACAAAATATACAATCAATTCTCTTTACAGTATATCCTGTGAAACGCTTTGAGACATCTCGCAGACATGATAAGGCGCTGTATGAAATGCAAGGATTATCATTATCATCCCCCCCCTCCCCCACCTCTGAGAATGGATGGTCATTCAGTCATGGTGGGTTTCATGACATGATTCAATATGATTGAATGTTTATGTGGTTTGAAACATTATGATATATCACACCATTTGAATTGCAAAACTATCGAGTTTCAGACCACTGCACGTTCCTGGAGTGAAGCACAACCTCAGGATACGTCGCCAACTTTGTTGCAGCTGTATTGACGCCCACTTCTGTTATGATCTCTTTAGCCTTATGTTTTAATGAAATGACAGTAAAACAACCCACGGCACATCATCCTTGATACAATTAAAAGAACGGAATACAGTCTTATTATTATAATTTTCCTTGTTAGAGCTCGAGTAGGAATTTATAGAGGAACAACTTGAAATGTTACGATGACTTTGTCTCCTGGTTGTGACTGATTTACTGAAAACCCACGAAAGGTTTCTGGTGAGAAATTTATTTATTCTTGACACTTGTTCTCCAGTAGAATATCCCGAAGCGATGGACAGTCCAGACAGTAGAGATGAATTTAAGAGGAAGCTAGATTTACACATAAAGGAATAGAAGGCTGTGTGAGAGAGTGAGGTAACGGGAGGAGACTCATGTGAAGTATAAACACGGATCAGAGTATTTGGGTCAAATGGCTTGTTTCTGCGCAGAACAATCGACTTTGAGACTATAGTGACCACATTTCCAGGGACAGTCCCTGAATAATAATAATAATAATAATAATAATAATCCTTGCATTTGATATAGCGCTTTTCACGTCGGGAGGACGTCCCAAAGCGCTTCACAGAACACACTGTAAAGTGAATTGACTGTATATTTGTGGGCGAACGCGGCAGCCAATTGCGCACAGCAATGTCCCACAAACAGTCGTAGATTGAAAATGACCCAATTTTTTTTTTATTATTGTTTTTTGGTTTTTTTGGAGGGATTATTATTATCTTGTTGATACTCGTCAACAAGGTGATGTCTCACCACTGTAATCATAGACAGACTGCAGACATGGTTGGGAAGAGAGACTGCAGACATGGATGCAGTGGGCATGGAGAGAAGGAATAACATGACCAAATCCAGTGGCAGCCGGTTTCATAGCCAAGACCAATAATTTATATTTTGAAATAGACTGAGAACAGGAGAACTGTCTGCAATTGTTGTAGGCCTAGAAGCTTTCTTGCTTAAAAGCAGATATTTGAAAAGGTTAATGATGTCCTTTGAGAACACAGACTTCAGATGAAGTGCACATATACATACCAAATGTTGCACACATCAGTTTTGAACCCTGCACCTGCTTGATTTGGATACAGTGACAGCTGACTTGAGCCCAGGTCCCATCACTGCATACAGGCTGGGGCGGGAATGAGGTATAGTGAGATAATAATCCCTCCAAAACCAAAAACAATAATAAATTGGTCATTTTCAATCTACGACTGTTTGTGGGACATTGCTGTGCGCAATTGGCTGCCGCGTTCGCCCACAAATATGCAGTCAATTCACTTTACAGTGTGTTCTGTGAAGCGCTTTGGGACGTCCTCCCGACGTGAAAAGCGCTATATCAAAATGCAAGGATTATTATTATTATTAGTGTCCCTGGGTCCAAATTTGCCCCGTCTTGAGTTCAGCAACAAACTGAGCAAGAACAATAAGATTCTAAAACACATTCGCTCATCATAGAAACACGGCCATTAATCCAACAAGCTTCTCCAGTCCTGCCAGCATCAGGAAATTGTGGTGAGTTCAAATTTTTTTTTGTGTATGTGTTCCCGAATTTGGTGTACAAATTACGGTCGCCGTATTTGAGACATCCAGACAACGCAATACGGCACTTTATCAAATGCAAGGCTCATTGTTATATAATACAATATGTTGGGCATTAAAAGTTGTTTGAAACCAAAATAACAGCTTGTCCCTCCATCCTTTGAAATTCCATCCCACTGTACCTTCGCCTCGCGCTCTCCCTTGCCTCCTTCAAGGCCCATCTCAAGACCTTTCCTTTCAACCGCGCCTTTGGTCACCCTCCTACCCCTAACCTCCCTGCCCTCCTCTCAATCCCTGACTGTCCAGTGCCTTAGGATGTCCTCCTGATGTGAAAAGCTCTATGCAAATGTAATTTGTTGTTATTGTTGTTGATTAGACAAGCTTCAGCCTTGAGAGAAAATGACTGAGAGAGGACCTTACAGAGGTGAGTAACATTTTAAATAGGATTGAAAAACTAAACCTAGAGCAATACTTTAGGATGCATCAGGAAAGCAGAACAAGAGGACATGGGTTTAGTGTTGGGAAGAGCAATTTTAGGACGTTTTGCCAAACCGATTGCCAGAGCAGTGTCCCAAAAACAGTCATGGATTGAGTGATCAAACTCTTTTTATTTTTTTGTTTGGAGGGATTATTACCCCTGGAAACCGATCCTTCATTCAACTAACAACCAGGTTCCTACTTACTGTTAAGTAAACAGAGGCTTTTTGGAGTAAGGAAACTTGCCTAAGTAAGGTTTCGCCCTGCCCCGGAATCGAACCCGGGTCCTCTCGCTTGCAAGGCGAGCACGGTAACTACACCATAACAATTATTCTTTCCCCTCACCAGCTATCCTGTGGTCACTCCACTCCACATAAAGCAGCCTAATACTCTGATGGGAGGATGTTAGAGTGGGTATTCTGTAAAGATAGGATCAGATGGGCCTTCGTCATCCAAAATGATCTTGTGAACCACTCTGTCCCCATCCGAACTGTCTCCCACGACACAGTTCTACAAAGGATTGTGTCTTTACAAAGTCAGCCGCTGGGTGGAGCTGCTAAACACACTTTGCTATGGAGACATTACCCCCTTTTCACCTCTGGGACCAAGGTTCAAATTCCTGCTCAGAATGATTTGATGAGCGTCTTCTCTATCTATGTACGGCTCTCGTGTGAAAGGAGTTTGGGCAGAAATAATCCAATTTCGAGCAAGAGTGAATTCATCGCACACGGAACTCACTGAACTCTTTAATTCCTTAATTCTGCACTAATTGGCAGTAAATTGGAAATAACACTCAGAGTGATCACAGGATAGCTGGTGAGGGGAAAAAATAATTGTTATGGTGTAGTGGCAATAATAATAATCCTTGCATTTGATACAGCGCCTTATCACGTCTTCACGATGTCTCAAAGCGCTTCACAGAATACACTGTAAAGGGAATTAGCTGTATGTTTTGCGGGTTATAGTGGTATAGCTAATGTTCTTCTGTAACTGGAGCTAAGACAAACTAGGGTCCATTTTTTCATTACAACGTTGGGAGAATAATGCATATTTTTGAGGGAGTTAGTTTTTAATGGCCCTGTAAGCTTACTCCATACATTAAATGCAAATCTTTGCAGCTGAAGTTCCTACTCACTATTAATGCAGAAATACTTATTTGCAGCTGATTGAGTGTAGTAATTGGCTTGTCTGTATGCTTCACATTGAGTGGCTCAGGCAGGCTATATGAGCAACATACATTGTAAATGGAGAAATATACATTGAGGTAGGAAGTATATGTTGAGGTGGACAGTTATAAATACATATATAACCACTATTATTTTAAGAGCCATTTTAACACAGATAGGTTTTACATTCAACCTCTCTCCAAAGCTCTTCAAAACTTCTGCAAGCATGGATGGATTCACTCACAAAATAAAGAGTCAATTCACTTGACAGTAGGCACTATATCAAATGAAAGGGTTATTATTATTATTATTATTATGATACCAAGGCTCTGGACTAATTCACAAAACAACTTGATGTTGTAATGGCAGGATGACAGGGTAGGTATGCTAGAAAGTTGAGATAAAATGTGCAGAAAGGCCTTCAGTTAAGCTGCAGAAAAGCATTGGAGCAGAACAAATCATTAACACATTTCTAAAATGATCTATTTAACTGTGACAAGATTTTTTTTTCTGGTTCGACCAGTTTGGATACCCTATTCCATTAAGGCTGATTATTGTAGTTAAGAATTGGAATGAAAGGTAAAGTTGTTTGCCTGGGGAGAAGCTTGGCTGTCCTTCTCTTAAGAGGTTAATTAAACACAACGATTAACAAGAACCTTTCAGAAACAAGAAACCAAGAAATTTCACTGAAGGTCCTGTCAATAAGCAAGAGTTATCTGGTCCTGTGAAAAGCACAGAAAATTGCTAAATGTTAAACGGTAATAAGGGCAGACTCAAGGGCTTTCCTTGAAAGTTTTTCTTTCAAATTTGCAGAGAAAGATATGAGGTTAATTATCAAGTGTTGAAATTCTTGGGTTTCATAACTGGATGTTTTATTAAAACCTAGAACCAGATCCCACAACTTAGCTAAGTAGGAGTATCAGCGAGTATGAAGAAACGGTAGCAAATGGTATTGGGTTACAGTCAACAATAATCTAAGAAAATGTCAAACTCGACACGCTGAATGTCTTGCTCTTGTTCCTGCGATGTATGTTCCTATGTTGTATGTTCCTATGTTGTACCTACGTTCCTATAAGGGAGTCAGCCTGACTCAGTTGGTAGTACTCTTGTCTCTGAGGCAGAAGGTCAAGCCCCATGTTGAAGCATTGAGCTCATAGTCAAGACGAGAGGCTGATCACCCGGCCCTGATTCCATTTCATCCGGCTTCCTCTATAACCCATAAATGTTCTGTTATGGTTCTGGAAGGGAAACACCAAATTATTGCTTATCCTTATTGCTCATGTGGATGTTCCTCAAATAGGGCATCCAGCCCTCAGCAGCCAAAAGGTTGGACCACCCTCTCTAGGCTGATACTCGAGTGAAATGCTGAAGGGATGCTGCTTTGTCAGAGGTGCTGACTTCAGATGAGACGTTAAACTGAGGTCCTACCTGTCTGTTTGTGGGGATGTTAAAGAACCCGTGGTGCGATTCGAAAAGAGAAGGTAGTTTCTCCCAGTGTCTGGCCCAAACTAAAACTGGGGGAAAACAATGAAAGCACTGGCTGGCAAGCTTCTCGCTATTTGTCCAGCTAGGACCACCCCACCTGTTAAGAGCTTTGGTTTGCGGAGTTACCAGAAGATAGTTTGTGAAAATCTTTTGTTTCAAACGACTGGTCTACCTATCCAAGTCCTGCCTGCTGGTGTTTCATCATCAGTGCCCTGGAGTGCTTTAGAAGAATGAGATAAATGGATAGAAAAACCACCTAAAACTCTCTTGTGATTACATTCTTCATCTCAATATCCTCTTTCTTTGTCTCAATCCTCACCCTTGTATTCAAATCCCTCCACTCCTCTGCACCCCCCGACCTCTCTGGCCTCCTCACACCTCAAAACGGTACCCGTTGCCTTCGTTCCACCAGGTCTGGCCTCCTCCTCGTCCCCCGAGTCCTCCGCTCCACCCTCGGTGGCCATGCCTTCAGCCACTACGCCCCGAGGCTCTGGAACTCCCTTCCTCACTCCCTTCGCCTCGCTCCCTCTCTTCCTATTTTCAGGTCTCTGCTGAAGACCTTTCTCTTCGACCGCGCCTTTGGTCACCTTCCCCCCCCCCTCCCCCTGGCTCGGCCCCGGGATCCGTTACTGTAAACGCCGTCCGGCGTGGAGGGTGCTATATAAATCCAAGTTGTTGTTGTTCAATATTTTATTATTCGGTAATATTATTAATAATAATAATCCTTTCATTTGATAGAGCGCTATTCATGTTTTTGACTGTTTATTTGTGGGTGAAACGCGGCAGCCAATTGCGCACAGCAGCGTCCCACAAACAGTTGTGGATTGAATTGACCAATTTTATTATTGTTATTTTTTCTTGAGGGATTATTATCAGGTGTGTGGAGTAAAGATACTTGCCCAAGGTTTCGCCCTGCTGGGAATCGAAGCCAGATCTCTCGCTTGCCAGGCAAGTGCTTTAACAACTGAGCTACAGGACTCCACAATCCTCCATAATAATGATAATAAGTCTTGCATTTGATATTAGCGCTTTATCTCGTCGTCTCAAAGCACTTCACAGGATATGCTGTAAAGTGGATTGACTGTGAATTTCGTAGGTGAACCGCGGTAGCTGGTTTGCAGACAGCAATGTCCCATACGCAGCCATGGAGTGAGTGAACGATTTTATTTGCGAGATTTGTTAGCCCAGGAGACTGGGAGAGAGAACCTCTCACAGGCAGTGGTATTATAGAGCCAATATGAAGAGATTGCTAAAGTAATCTCTAAACAGTGACATCTGAACGAAGTTAGGTAGAGTCATTTCAAAGTAAAATAGCACAAATTTGAAGAGATTTCTTTATCGCCAGTGTGGGACTGAGCAGTTGCAGTCGAAACAAGTATTTCTTGTTTAACTGGATGAATCCATCTCCGCAACTTAAAATTCCATTCATCTCCGGCTAATTCGAACTCGCTTATGCGAAACTTAATTGAAAACTCCCACACTGAACAGCGTGTGTCTGCCTTCACATGCAGAAAGCAAAGGCCAGAGTTGCACTTGTCCCGAATTTGCCACATTTTTTATATTTCTAATTATAACAAATTTATATCAAAGTTAATTTAAAACTCCCACACTCCACATTGCAAATCTTCACACTTCAGATGCAGAGGCCAATATAAATATCCTGTTTAATTCCCCCCCTGAGTTGCATTCTGAACAAACTAACACCAACACAACCCTACATTTACTATTTACGTACTGGAACTGATTGACCATTACGATTTCCTGCGTAAGATATTAAAGTAATAATCTGAAGGACGTTTTATCTTCCTTCTAATTGGTATTTTTTTTTCGCCTTCGATCTGTGAATTATTCTAAGCTCTTTCACTTATGATTGCACAAAGAAAAAGTTATATAAAAGCATTAAATCCCCAAGTGAGATGTAATAATAAGAATACTTGCATTTAACATAATGTCTTTCGTGTCACGAAGAGGCTTTTCAGGAGTTTTACTTTAACATGCAATAACTGTGTACTTTATGGGAACATAGGAACAGGAGAAGGCCATTCAGCCCCTCAAGCTTGTTCTGCCATTCTATAAGACATGGTTGATCTGTACCTCAACTCCAATTACCCACCTTTTATCCCTTGATACCCCGACCTAACAAATATCTAGCCACCTCTGTCTTGAAAATTTGAATGGATCCAGCATAGGAGTCCTGTAGAGTACTCTCCTCGCAAGCGAGAGACCTGGGTTCGATTCCCGGCAATTATTCCTTATTCCACACGCCTGATAATAATCCTGCAAGAAAAAAAAACAATGATAAAATCGGTCACTTCAATCCACGATTGTTGTGGGACACTGCTGTGCGCAATTGGCTGCTGTGTTTCGCCCACAAATATACAGTCAATTCACTTTACTGAAGTCAATTCACTTATTCTGTGAAGCGCTTTGAGACCTCTAGAAGACGTGAAAAGCGCTATATCAAATCCAAGGAATATTATTATTTATTATCCACAGCCTTTTGGGTAGGCTCTGTACTGAAATAGCAATGGAATGACTTAATGTGTGACTATTTAATCCCGGTTCATAATGGAAGCAGTCCCTGCCTGAAAGTTATTGCGTAATTGTTAACTACACTCAGTTTTATGGATTAAAATTATTCTCAAAACCCAGCGCAAATTTAGAGTAATGTTCTGACAACAAATTTAGTCAGATTGGACTAAATATCCAATTGGACACATTTGCTTTTGAGAATCAGGACAGCAATTCACAGCCTGCAATATGAGGGGACTTCTGACAGCTTACTTAGTGAGATTAATAAAGGTTTCATTACCAGGTAATGGTACAAGGGGGAGGAATCAGAACTCCGTATGTTTCTTGTTGTGATCTGTTGGGGAGCAGACAAAGTAGCCATTTAAATGTAAATTAATAATAATAATAGTCCTTGCATTTGATATAGCGCCTTATCACGTCGTTGAGATGTCTCAAAGTGCTTCACAGAATATATGGTAAAGTGAATTGACTGTGTATTTTGTGGGCCATACCCGATAGCCAATTGGGCAGAATTACATCGAGCATCTAGTTTTCTTACAAATGTGCTACTATGGGAAGATGTGCGCCTTCCTGGAATAGTTGAGCACAAACAAACTAGCGTAAAAGAACAAATAACATGAATTCTTTCAACATTTTACCCCCAAAGTCTTGTTGCTCAAAAGCCTATTGATCAGAATTGGGAGAAAGTTTCACATTGAGTTTTCTTCGCTAAGTGAAAAAATCTTTTTTTGTGAATTGATTCATTGATATTTTCCAGTAAAACGCCAAGTCTTTCCCGGTGGAGAGAAATGGAATATTAGAAGGCGGGACAAAGCCCAATGGAAGAAGTCTGGAGACAGATTGGATGCATAACAACATAAGAATTTTTCTACACGAAAGAAGACTAAGGTCCACCCAGTTTGCCTTCCACCATCCTGGCAGTTACTTGCACATGTTGTGTCCAAAACTATACGCCATAACCTGAGATGTTATTTCCTAACAGAAATGTATCTTATTTGTTCTTGAAAGAATCGACACTTACTGCTTCCACCGTTTCCTTCGGAGTAGTTTTTCCGCAGCTAAATGGATGGAGGATGACGGAGAAAGGTGCAGAAGAGACTGGAAATAGAGAAAATAATAAACATATCATTGCCCCTTTCACTCAAAAAGTAGAATATCTTTGCACCCTCTCATCCATGAACGACAAACCTTTTGGTAGAAATTTCCATTTGAGAGAATTCCCTCAAGGCTTCTCTCTGTCTGTGAGTTTGCTAATGAACAACTCTGGGCTTTAATTAGACATAACTGCGCATAAGCCACTGTATATTGAGTAAACAATGCGTCAATATGCAGGGATTTTTTTCGTCATAGAGTGTAGCACAGATGGAGGCAGTTTATCAATGGATGAAATATTTGATGAAATTATCAGCGGTAGCCAGAATATTGGATGTGACTTACCACAAGTGTTTCATTTAAATCTTTGTTGAGAGCAAATGCAAATGAAGTGCTTTTGGGGATGTGTATTATTCTAAATTGTTCAATAACTCCTAGATTAATTAAGAGAGACACTGGACTCCTGCAGTTTAGTCATTCTTAATGCTTGTGAATTGCTGTTTACAAAGATTTTGTGTTAAAATTCCCTTTGATGGAATAGCCTCGATAGCCTCTCTCTCGCTCTCTCTCTCTCTCTCTCCAACTCACTGAAACCAGTCCGTAACCTTTGGCATTTGGTTCAAAGCTCATCTCTCCTCCTTCACATCGATTCCTGCCCAAGATCATATGTCTGTATGATAATAATCATCCTTGCATTTCACACAGCGCCTGATCACATCAGCGAGACGTCTCAAAGCGCTTCACAGAATATACTGTAAAGTGAATTGACTGTATATTTTGTGGGTGAAACTTTTCTACAGTTGGCTGTATCTTCCCAGGTTGATAAAGCTTCCCAGGCCCATCACTCCTGTCCTTGCCAGGCTCCAATGACACCCTGTCTCCCAAAGGAATTCAACATCCTCATTCTCACCCATGAAAATTGTGGAGTCCTATCGTGTCGTGGTGAGGCTACTCGCCTCGCAAGCGAGACGACCCGGGACCAATTCCTTGGTAGGGCGAAACCTTAGGCAAGTTTTGCTTCCTCCACACCTCTGTTTACCTAACAGTAAGTAGGAACCCAATTGTTAGTCGATTGGAAAATTCGTTGTCACTCAATCCATGACTGTTTTTGGGACACTGTTGTGCTTAATTGGTCATCCACAAAATATACAGTCAATTCACTTTACAGTATATTCTGTGAAGCATTTTGAGACGTCTCAACAAAGTGATAAGGCGCTGTATCAAACGCAAGGATTATTATTATTATTATTATTATTATCCCTTTATACCTCACACCTGCCTACCTCTGCGTTCATTGAAAAGGTTGTCTAGTTGGGAATCTGACCCCAGCCCATCCAGGGTCCAGTTGTCATGTTATTTATCACCAGGTTCCTTTTTTTCCACCCTCCAACTTATTTAATTAGCGCAATTGGTCTTGTTTAACGCATCACAATCTTCACCACTAAATCCACTATGTGGGAGACAGCAGGGGAATGAAACAGGGGTAAAATCAGAACGGGCCGTTGGCTGAGGTTTTTCGAGCGTCAAGTTCAGGTTTTCAACTAAATGCACCTGTAAACATAAAATAAAGTGCGCATGAACTATCAGTTAATGGCTGCTCGGATTGCATCGAGAGTGAATCATGTTATTTCATTTTTTTTCAAGAAATCCACAGTGGATCCTACCAAGTCTCCAGACTCATATCACAATGAAGCGTGCTGAGAAATGACACACTGCGTCTTGGGATTCTTTATTACCAATAACTCCTGCAGTTTAATGAGCATTGCAAGACTGACGATTTAATGGCTTGGAATTCACACCGCACACAGTTGAGTTGTTACCCTAATGAGGGAACATCAAGTGGGGAGGAAGGAAAAATACTCTACCAAAGAACTGGTCTAAAGAATTAAAACATTTGCTTTGGACCTAACTTTCTATTCCATTCAACAACATTTATTTACTTATTTACTTTACTTACGTATTGACTTGTTGACTTATTTACTGATTTACTGACTTACTTACTGATTTACTGACTGACTTACTGACTTACTTACTGACTGATGATGACGAATGCATCATACTGTAACAAGTCAGACCACTGGGTCCAATACCTTACAGCATTTAAACGTAGTTTCCCACTGTCGAAGGCTCCGAATAAGACAAAACTTAAAATACATATACACTTACACTTGGCTTAAATCCCCCTTAAGATATTAAGGGTAAAATTTATGAAAAGCAAGATAAATCTTTTTTTTTTAAGCTTGTCTAATCGTTGCTCGTAGATCAGTCTAACATTGGGAATCATCACTGTTGTCTCCTCCACACAGTCTCCAGTACCTTGTCAGCCCCCTTATATCACGGTGACCAGAGTTTTATTAAGTACTTTAGATGTGGCCTAACCGGTATAGAAATATAAGTAATGTCCCTGGTAACACTGATGTATGTCAGGTCATTCATACGTATTAATTTACATTAAAAATATTTTATCATAATTGGAGGAATTAAAAATAAAAGGCTTTCAATTGATTGACGCCGTGAATCAATCCACGACTGTTTGTGGGACACTGCTGTGCGCAATTGGCTGCCGCCTTTTTGCTCACAAAGTATACAGTCAATTCACTTTGCAGTAGATTCTGTGAAGCGCTGTGAGATGTCTCAGCGATAAGGCGCTGTATCAAATGCAAGGATTATTATCATAAATTCAAAGTCTGCATTATTTTCTGGCACTATTATCTACCGTTTGGGTAAAATGAAATAATCAGATGTCCGCGCTGTTAATAACGTAAGACAAATTTAACAATTTCAAACGTACAGAGGGAGTTACTGTTGATAACTGGCATATTAGATTTCATTGAAAATGAATATCAGCAAATTCCAGAAATTAAGCATTTAAGATGATTGCGGAAATGAGTTGTGGCAGTGTTTGATGTCCAGGGATAAAACTTGTAGCTATGACTAGCAATTAATTAGGAGCTTAATTTTCATTCTGTGAGTCGTGGCAAATAATCCCTGCTTATGGTTATTTAATTATTGCACTGCCTTCTCTTCAATATTGGAATTGGACATGATTTAGACAAAATAGACACTGATCAAAAATCCACACTGCCAGTTTATATACACAATTGATGGAAAATTACTGCCAAATCTATGGTGATTTGCCACCAAATGTGTACAAATGTGGCGTCCTGTAGAGTTAGAGCAGTCGCCTCACAAGCGAGAGGTCCTGGGTTCAATATCCGGACAGGACGAAATGTTAGACAAGTTTCCTTACCCCACACGCCACTACTTACGGAGTGCTTGTTAGTCAATTAACGGATTGCTTTTCCAGGGGTAATATATTTTTAAAAAGATAATAATTTGATCAAACTGCAAGGATGATTATTACTTTTTTACATTTACGGGTTATGGAGGGAGCAGATGGGCCAGATACAAATGAGATATAGCCAATGGAGTGAGATATCAGAGGGTTATTGTATAACCAGCATTAGTAGGCACCTTCAAAACAGAGGAGAAAATTAGGGGGGAAATAATTAACCACCTTAAATTGCACTCGTACAATATTATAAATGAATGAATCACAATCTCTTTCCGGTAACAAAGGACTGTACAATGAATTGCAACATGTCCAAATGATATTTTTCCCCCAACCCAATTATCCAATTACCTTTTTACGTATCACCCTGAAGATTGGAAGAAATAGAATAACTGCGAATTAAACAGTTTATTAAAAAAAATCTGCAAATAGAAACAATTTAAATCAAACACTTGGTAAAGCTCGGGGAAAAATAAAATGCATTAGGAGCTACTGAGACCTTGCCAACCATACATTATTGTTAGGAACTAAAATTATAACTAGATGACTCATTCATTAGTTGTTCAATAAGATGAGGTACAAGTGATGGCACAAGTCATTTACTTCATTTTTGCCAACATCCATTTTCCATCATAGTACTTTTTCCTGATTCCTCACTTGTTCATTTTTGCTCTTTGCTTTTTAAAAAAATCAGTAAGCGGGGGAGTTGCAATACCTTTCATCATTGGCTTTCATCTCTGGGACACTGGGTTTGAATTTAGCCCAGTCTGGTGGCACGAGAATTTATTTTCTCCAAGAAAAAAAATCATTTGGACTCGTTGCAATTTGTTGCACCCTCCTTTTGTGTAAGAGTCCAGTGAGAGATGAGCATGGGAATCCCGGGACCCTCTCCGTTCGTGAAGGGTGCTATATAAATGCGAGTTGTTGTTGTTGTTGTTGTTGATCTGCCTTTGGCTACAGCGCACAAAGATCTCCAAATGGGCGGACAGGCCAAAGTGTGGCTGGAGCAGCAAACCAAACAGGTCACATTGCCGCAATAACACGTGCACTTCTGCAAATGCGGCTAAAGGTATATTTTAGGGCACAACAAAGAGAGTTTTACTCCTCGGCTGGGCGTGCACTGTTCCTGACTCGGTGTCTGGCTTGATGCAGATGCTGATGTCGTCGAAATGGGAAAGATTACCAGAGAAAAGTATTAATGGCTCATAACAATAAGGTTAGACTACTTACTGTTCTGCTTTTTGTGAGGCAGGTGACGTGGATCACAAGAGAGGTGTTGGCGAAGAAATCCCTATTTGATTTTATGTTTCCAGAATATCAAACCTTTTACTTTTTTTAATTTAGAGCATCAAGTCTTTGTTTAATGTGTGTAGCGTCCCACTCTCAACCAGAACAACGACTTGAATAAACTGATTGAAGGGTACAACAAATTACCGCATAAAGTGATAATAATAATAATAATAATAATCCTTGCATTTGATATAGGCTCCTCATCAGGTCATTGAGATGGAGTTTTAGCAATGAATTTTGCTCTTCAATAAAAGCTTTCAATCCTCCCCCAAATTGATTTCCTCGCAAAGAGTACATAGGCAGGGTTAAAATGAATCTCCGTCAAAGCATGGCATGTTAGTCGATGAACTGCGAAAATGTAAAACCCTTTAGGACAACCCATCTCATTATTTTTTATACATATAAAAATATTAAATGAGTGCAATCGCATCTGTCAAATATAAACTGGGCAAAAGGAAACCATTTTTTTCTTTGTTTCTGAAATAAACTCCGGAAATCTGAATCTGTGTAATGAGATTCACATCATTATAAACAAGCACGTTATTTTCGCCCACAAAATACACAGTCAATTCACTTTACAGTGTGTTCTGTGAAGCTCTTTGAGATGTCTCAAAGATGTGATAAGGCGCTGTATCAGATGCAAGGATTATTATTTTTGGACGCTATGGGTTTTGACATTAACATTTTTGGTCACCAACTTTTGCCACTATTGCATGAGATCAATAGAAACACATGCTGCTTTCCCACACAAAAAAACAGTCACCTCACTTGACAGTACATCCTGCGAAACGCTTTAGGATGTCCTCCTGACGTGAAAGGGGCTATATCAAATATAACGATTATTATTATTACCTCGACTATTGTAGGGTCTTGCAATCACCAGAAGGAGAGTCCTGTAGCTCATTGGTTAGAGCGCTCGCTTTGCAAGCGAGAGACCTGAGTTCAATTCCAGGCAGAGGGCGAAACCTTGGGCAAGTTTCCTTACTCCACACAGAGCCTAATAATAATCCCTCCAAAAACAAAACAATAATAAATTGGTCATTTTCAATCTACGACTGTTTGTGGGACATTGCTGTGCGCAATTGGCTGCCGCGTTCGCCCACAAATATACAGTCAATTCACTTTACAGTGTATTCTGTGAAGCGCTTTGGGACGTCCTCCCGAAGTGAAAAGCGCTCTATCAAATGCAAGGATTATTATTATTATTATTATTATTAAGGACAATTTACATCCTAATAACTCTCTCGCTATATAAAAATATTCTTCTTAATCTCACCCTCCTAATTTTAACAACTCTGCCCTTCTCAGAACTTGCCTAGTAATGTGCCCTCTGTGTTGGTGTGCGTGTGGGAGGGCTGGGCAGTTCATTAACTTTATATAGTGCTGCTAACATTTCTTAAATGAGTTTTATCCCTTTTTTTAATGATCAAAGTAATGTCAGTCTCAAGCATAAAGTGGGTTGTCCCCTCAATCGACTTCAACGCAATAGATTTTGCCTTGCGTTGCATTATTTTTCTTCTGTCGTACTGGAAATGTTTCTTCCCATAATTGAGAGCGCAGAGGAAATTTTAATATTGTTTGGGAAAATACTTTCTGTGCTAACTCATCCTTTTCACAGCACTAAAGTTATCACATTGCTCCTGACGCTGATTAGAGGCCTATATCTTTTGCCCCCAACAAATCTCAGCAAAAAAAGGTCATGAAGTAACGTATCATAATGTTCTCAGAACCCTTCAGGTCGCTAGAATTAATTAATTGCGATGCACCCAATCTCTATTCTTAGGATTTGTTTTTATTCATCACTTCAGGCTCCGTTTGGTGTTGCGAGCTCGTTGAAACTTACAATACATTACTATTTGCATTTATCGCCTTTCACTTTGGGAGGATGTCTCAAAGCCACAGATGGCTGGGCGTTCGAGCTGGGGAGGGGTGCTGAAGGATGTGGTGTGTTCGTGTGTGTGAGGCAGGTGGTGAGGGGGGGGGGGGTGTTGCGGGGGAAGATGACCAAAAGAGGTAAGCCTTAAGGTGGGCTTTGAAGGTGGGGAGGGATGGGCGCGTTGAAGGAACTCCAGGATGAATAATAATCCTTGCATTTGAGCCCAGCACCTTTTCACTTCTTCGAGACGTCTCAAAGCGCTTCACAGAATATACTGTAAAGTGAATTGACTGTATATTTTGTGGGCGAAACGCGGCTGCCAATTGAGCACAGCAGCGTCCCACACACAGTCGTGTTTAAGGGATTATTACCTGCGGAAAAGAAATCCGCACAATCGTCTAACAACAGGTTCCTTCTTAAACGTAAACAGAGGCGTGTGGAGTAAGGAAAATTGCCTTAACATTTCGCCCTGCCCAGGAATCGAACCCAGGTCCTTTTGCTCGCGAGGCGAGTGCTCTAACCAATACACTACAGGACTCCAGGATGAAACAAGCCAGTGTTTGCTGAGCAGAGGAACGGGCAGGTCAGTAGGAGGTCACAGAGTTGGTGGGAAGCGAGGTCGTGGAGGGGATTGAATGCGAGAACGAGGACTTTGGATTCGATCCAATGGAAGCTGGGAGTGATAGGCTCACAAAGCCGAGGCTAAAGAGTCCTGGGTGATCTGCAGCTAGTCTAGGAGTGGGGGAGTTTGGTGGTATAGTCAAGCCGGGACATGGTGAAGGCATGAATGAGGTTGTCTGTAACCCGGGGGAGAGGTAGTGGCAGGGGTGAGCAATGTTGTGGAGATGGGGGAAATGCTGAATAATTGAAGATTTAGGGTTTGAAAGACAGTTGAGGGTCAAACAAGACATGGATTCTCCACCGGTTGATAACTCTCACCTCTAAGTCAGAAGGTTGTAGGTTTCAAGCCACATGTCAGAACGTAGAACCCATATAGTCTAAGATGACACTCCAATGCAGTGCTGGGGATGTGCTGCATTGTCAGAGGTACCGTCCTTCGGATGAAATGTTAAACTGAGGTCCCATCTGCCTGTCCAGGTGAATGTAAAAGATCTCATGACACTATTCGAAACAAGAACGGAGTTTCTCCCACTGTCCTGGCCAACAATACAATAAAATTGTCGCTCACTCCACAACTCTTTGTGGGACATTTCTGTGCGCAAATTGGCTGCTGCATTCATCCACAAAATACACACAGTCACATCACTTTACGGTATATTCTGGGAAGCACTGCAAGTGGGAGCATTTAGCTGGTGAAAGGAGATAATTATCTTAACGAATATTTCTTCACAATTATTATACAGGCTCCATGAAAAGTCTATGCGGCAAGTGTAATGATTTAAATAAGGCGATGATTTCTGGAGTCCCTTAGTGTAGCGATTAGCCCACTCGCCTCGCAAGGGAGAGGACCCGGGTTTGATTCCCGGGCTGGGCGAAACCTTAGGCAAGTTTACTTACTCCGCACGCCTCTGCTTACCTAGCAGTCAAGTAGGAACCCAAATACACCGCCAATTCGCATTACAATATACTGTATTCTGTGAAGAGCTTCGAGATGTTTCAACGACGTAATAAGGTACTATATTAAATGCAAGGATTATTATATTATTATCCTTTTACAAAATGTGCATTCTCAATTATCTGTAGCTTATCAATTTCAAAGTGTAGATGGCAGGTTTTAGGGAACCTCTAGTTTACACTCTCAAAGTCTTAATAACAAAAATAATAATCCTTGCATTTGACATAGCGCCTTATCACGTCTTCAAGACGTCTCAAAGCGCTTCACAGAACAAATATTTTGGGGGTGAAACGCGGCAGCCAGTTGTGCACAGCAGTTACACAGTCTTATTACTCTCAACAAATAATGCAAAATTACATAATGAATGACATTCCAGCCTGTTCAGAAGGAGAAACCGAGACAGAAAGCTGATTAAAGCACGAGGCATAGCTTAATCCTTAGAATTAGCTTGCAGCGCCAACACAAACACACTGTAATATTCATCGTACAGTATCTGTAAATACGGTGAATCAGAAATGATTGGACTAGAGCACTTGATTTTATATAACTGTTTGAGCCGTTAAGCACTAGCTGCGGATCACTTTGCTCACTTAAGCTACTTGGACACACACAATTCTTCAGGGGTTTTATTTTCCGGTCAACCGCATGTGTCTGACACACGCGGAAACCCATCACCGTGCTTAAGGGTATCCAAACCAAGCTGAGAATTCCATGCATCCCACCTACACGTGGAGATTCCAGAGACAGACTGTTGGGTAGATTATTTTGTGATACCTTCCAAGCTGCTACGGTGTTTCACCGAGTTCAGGGATTATAGGCTCAGTTCAATCTTAAAAGGTGAAATAAATCTTTAGTGCTTAATAATAATAATCCTTGCATTTGATATAGCACTTTTCACGTCGGGAGAACGTCCCAAAGCGCTTCACAGACCACACTATAAAGTGAATTGACTGTATATTTGTGGGCGAACGCGGCAGCCAATTGCGCACAGCAATGTCCCACAAACAGTCGTAGATTGGAAATGACCAATTTGTTATTGTTTTTGGTTTTGGAGGGATTATTATTAGGCTCTGTGTGGAGTAAGGAAACTTGCCCAAGGTTTCACCCTCTGCCTGGAATTGAACTCAGGTCTCTCGCTTGCAAAGCGAGTGCTCTAACCACTGAGCTACAGGACTCCACTGTAACCTGTAACCTGATAATGAAAAGGTGGCGTCAAAGAGGCTGTGGAATCAGAAGCAGCTCAATAGTGGCAGCAAACAGAATTTGGGCAAAAGCATTTAACCATATAGGAGGGGCGGTGGGTGGGGGAATGTACAACCACAGCCATTATCACTGGAGCATCTTCAGGTACATATTTATCACCACTGATACGTTAAACTGAGGGTCCTTGTCTGCCTACTTAGGTGGATGGTAAAGAACCCGTGGCAAATCGTAAAGAGGACAGGCAACACATTCATAAAATATACAGTCAGTTCACTTTACAGTGAAGCACTTTGAGGTGACTCGAAGACGTGATAAGGCGCTGCATCAAATGCAAGGATTATTATCATTACTATTGATAATTGAGCTCTAGAGGTATAATTTGCTAGAGATAAATGTGAGGACCGAGCCAGCCCTCTCTGGTGATCTCGGTACACCAGTTCCTGAGCCAGGCGGGTCCGCAGTATTCCAGGTTACTGCTGAGGACAGCACAGCCCAGCCTGGCTCAATGGCAGGAGCTGGAAGGGCAGACCAGTCATTAGGGGCAGGAAATCATCCCGCATAAAGGGAAATAGCAAAAGGATAGAGCATTGCAATGAAAAGATCTGCCAAGATTTAATAAACTAGTAGAAGAGTTTATGTCCTGTTGATCCTGCTTTCCTAAATTCCTATAGTCACAAGGGTCCCCATTAGAATAAATAATAATAAAAATAATCCTTGCATTCGATATAGCGCTTTGTTGCATCATTGAGACGTCTCAAAGTGCTTCACAGAATATACTGTAAATGAATAAACTGTATTTTCTTTGGGGGGGCAAAATCATATTAGAAACCATATTGGCTTTCTCCTAAATTATGAATTATTAAACCAGGAGAAAAGAAACCTCATCACGACTTGATGAACAATCCACGTGAGGCAATCTAATATATCAGCACATTAAAGTGATGGAAAACAGAAAAGGAAATATGATTTTAGTTAAAATTGCAATTATGTGTAGTAGTATTATTATTATTATTTATTATATAAAATAAAAACGGTTATGCAGACCCACAGGCGAAATAAAGGTAAGCATTTGAAAGATGCATTTTTTTAAAAAATATGCTGTGTTCCAAAAAAACAGGAAAATAATAGTGTTATTTAATCTGTGGGAGGAATTTCCACGTTTGTGTGTGTGTGTGTGTGTGTGTGTGTGAAGCTGAGAGTGTCTGAGTGTTGCAAGGAACCTGTCAGTGCTGTGGCTGTTTGTGGCTCTCTGCTAACAGTCTGTTTTTTTTTTCTCTCTCTATTTCTCTCTTATATTTTTTTTTAATAATGAACTCATCTTCCAAATGATGCATCGACGCAATTATTACGATTGCAACCCCGTGATCAGAAGCATTTTGATTTAAGAGGCAAACCACAAGAACAGTCTTCAGAGAAAGAGTGGGTGGGGGAATTGGGGGGTGGGTGGTGGGTGGGGAGAGATATTGCACTATTCCACCCAAAGTTACACCCAAACAAAGACTAGTTTAGAAAGTAGGGGAAGAAGTTAGAAGTGGGATCAAGAGAACAACCAAGAGGGTGACTTACTTGTCTTGTTCCATCCACTTTCCATCTCATTTGATGAGAGTTTCTGGAGGTTGTCTTTTTTTGGGGGGGGGGGGGGGTGGGGGGGGTTGAATAACTGATCTCCTGGATTTTTCACTTCACATCATCAACAGGTAAGTGAATATTTAACCATATTATTAATAATAATAATAATAATAACAATAATTATAATTATAATCTTTTTTAAGACAAAGCACTGCAGTTACAACAGTCAAAGTACTTTATTGTTATTTTCTGGAGAACTTACTCTACAATCCCAGATTGCTCTGAAATGCTAAGTCTTTTTTTTTTGGACAAAAAAAAAGTTTTAAGTGCTATGGGTTGGTGGTCTCAGTGGGGTTGCAACGATAGACTTACCTTCTGGCAAATCCTTACGATTTGTGGAGAGAGGGTTTTTTCAGTTTTGATGGGTTAAAAAAATGAGTTGGATGAAAACAGGAGCCTTTTCACTGGAGCAGAATTGATTCCGAATTGGGTGAGAGTTCTCTTAAGCAGAGCAATGTGCCTCACTCCCATCCCTCTCCTGAGAGTGACTTTGCATTGACTGTAACATTGCACAACCCAAATCTCCCTTTCCCTTTCCTGAATAGGTTCCTCAAGGGCTCTTTTGACTCGTTTCCCAAGTCATCCTGGTTGTCCCCATTCCCAACTGACTCCCAGATTCCTTCTCCTGCACCAGCTCTCACCCTCCTTTGCCCACCTGCCTGCTCCAGAATCTCTAATGTGACCAATGTTTTTTTCCTTCTACCCTCTTCCTCTGTCTCTCACTTTCTCTCCAGAATTATTTTCCTTTCCTCTCTATTCTTCTATACTGTATTTCCCAGACTTTTCCAGGAATGAGAGGCAGACTTTTTTTTAAATTTAATAAAACACAAATGGTGGCGGTGGGGGGTTGGGGGGTGGCGGTAAATAGTCCTTTAGCTTTTTTTCCCCAATGTCAGATTCCCAAATCTTTTCGTAGTTAATTTCCCAAATCCTCCCATTTTTCCCGTTGTGACCTCGTATAATAATAAAAATAATAATGATAATCCTTGCATTTGATGTAGCGCCTTATCACGTCCATGAGATGTCTCAAAGCGCTTCACAGAATATACTGTAAAGTGGAGCGACTGTGTACTTCGTGGGCGAAACGCGGCAGCCATTTGCGCACAGCAGCGTCCCACAAACAGTCGTGGATTGAGTGACCAAATAATTTTTTTGGAGGGATTATTACCCCTGGAAAGCGATCCACCTCCTCGACAAACCTTTAAAGATCCTCTCACTCGTCCACAAACTCCTTTCTCCCCCATTCTACTACCCGCTCCCTCTGCTCGGCTGGCTCTGGCTTCCAACTTGACCCTCTTCCCTTTCACTTCACCATCAGCGGCCGCGCTTTCAGCCACGACGCCCCCGAATCTTTGGAACTCTCTCCCCGAATCCTTCCACCTTTCCCCCTCCTTTCCCTCTTTTAGATCATGGCTGAACATCTCTTCGACCATGCTTACAGTCACCTCCTTTCTCTCCTTGTGCCGGTGTCGGGCTCCACCACTATTAAGCGCTCCAAGACGCTGCCCCACGTGAAGAGTGCTAAATGCAAGTTATTGTTTAGAGCGATTCCCAACTCTCAACCCGCACTTGGAGTGACTATCGGGGTTCATTCCCATATCCTTCACAGGAGTATTCTGTAAAGTGTATTGGCTGTGTTACGTCCCACAAATAGCCAAGGAGGGAGTGACAAATTTTATGTGGGGGATTGTCAGCCAGGACATCGGTAGAGAAACTTCCTTCTCTTTTCGAATAGCTCCGTGGGATCGTGAACGTCCGCTTGAACAGTCCTACATGTGTTACCGTTATGCTTTTCAATCCGAGATGAAGTCTCAAAGCAGTTCACGAATGTTACTGTGAAGTGTTGTGACTGTGCATTTTGTAGGCAAATGGGCTGTGTGGGTTTCTTTCTCAACTCCTCAAGTTTCCCGTTCCCTGGAATAGCTGTCGTGCTTGCCTTTCCAATTCAAGTCTTCTCCCATTCAAGAATTCCCCCAACTCTTTTTGACTAAGATCTCAAATCCCTTAGTATATTTCTGCCAAAACCCTGCAAGCCAAAGCCCAAATGGGTAGCATGTCCTAGCTGGACAAGCAGCGTGAAAGCTTGTTAAACAGAGATATCAATGGCAAGCTATGTGGTTTTATCTGGTTAGATTCCAGCAGTTACGCCAATGCACACTCTGGGGTCCCCACAAGCCTTGGCTCTTGCCAACCTGTGCCTAATAATCATGGAGTCCTGTAGCTCGGTGGTTAGAGCACTTGCCTCGCAAACGAGAGGACCTGGGTTCTTTCCCAGCAGGGCAAATGTTGGGCAAGATTCCTTACTCCACACGTCTCTGTTTACCTAGCAGTAAGTAGGAACCCGGTTGTTAGTCAATTGGCGGGTTGCTTTTCCGGGAGTAATAATCCCTTTGAAAAAAAATAATAAGAATAATAATTTGGTCATTCAAGCCACGACTGTTGGTGGGACACTGCTGGGCGCAATTAGCTGCCACGTTTCGCCCACAGAATATATACTGTCAATTCACTTTACTGTATATTTTGTGAAGAGCTTCCAGCAATCTATCTCTGGGATTTCCATGTGTAGGTGGGATGCATGGAATTCTCAGCTTGATTTGGATACTCTTAAGCGTGGTGATGAGTTTCCGCACGTGTCAGACAGATGGCTGACCAAAAAAATACTGGAGTGATTCTCACAGTGATCCTCCCAACTTAAGGTTCCCATTTGCCTAGAATGACCCTCTGGACATTTATTTATTCCTTTCTCCCAATTACAACTGAGATTTTGCATTGGTCAGAGTGGCTCGAAGTCTCCTAAGGTGGGGTACTCCAAAGTTGGCAACTCTTTGGCCAGCACCTCAATCCAACTGGTCAACTGTGTCAAGGACGCCTCGTTTCAGTCTCCCTTTGTTCCAGCCATTCAGTTGTGTTGGTGACAAGGCTCACGGTCTTGTTTCGGTCACATTTGTTCACCATTTACCCTCCTATTCTCCACCTTACTCCTTCTTCAAGTAGAACCATCTCCCCTCTTCTCCTTCTCTATCCAGCACCATCTCTCCCACCAGTGGCTATCTCTTTCCCCCATCATTTACGACCTCAAGCTTTGGAAACAACCCAAAGAATTAAATAAACCACAAAAGAAATATAAGCTCTTTAAGAAACAGTTGTTAAAGGCTGAGGAACTGGACCAAGATCTGAACTGGAACTGGATCTCCCCTCCATGTTCAGAAATGTTCAGGTGCACGGTGACCTACCTTCGTGGTTTGCATAGGGTAATATGTGTGTGAATTGGTGTCCATGATGCAAGAAATTCCAGGCAATCAAAAATTCAAATCATATCCACAAAGCAAATGATGGGCTTAGCCTCACAGTGTCCCAGCATCTGACTCCTTCCCTCTGAGCTCCATTCCCAGCTCAGGTGCCAAGCCAGGATTATTCAGCACCTCCCTATATGAAAAGCGCTGTATAAATGTAAATTTATTGTTTTATTGTATCTTTGGCTTTGGGGGAAATCAAAAAGTTCAGCGGCCAAGAAAAATGGTAAGAAAGTAGAACTCCAGGTTCTTGTAAAGCTATCTATAATAATATATATATAATCCTTGCATTTGATATAATGTCTTTTCACATTGTTGAGACCTCTCAAAGTGCGTCACAGAATAATCCGTAAAGTGAATTAACTGCCTAATTTGTTGGCGAAATTCAGTTTGTGGTGAAAGATATTTTATTCCTTGTTTTATTTCTAGCATGTTAAACGTCAACCAATTAAACCTCGGGCGCAGAATTTCCAAATATTGGTCGCATCAAAAAATTGTCATGTTAACATGCCTGAGAAATTTTCTTTCCTTTTGAAAAACGTACAGTCCTTTTGATAATGTTTGCGTCAAGTGCTTATTTCTATCAAGTCAAGATTTAATTACCTCTCTACTGATGGAGAACAACAAAGATGGCTCTTTTGACTGACTATCACTAGGGTGAAGTGCCCCTGGGTATAAGCCTTAAGAAACTTTGCTTCATGTGCTCAATTTAATTTAATTTCCAGTTCCCTTTCTGCACAGATCATTGCAGCTGTTTTCCCGACTTTAGTTTCAAGCTGCATAATTCCTCTGAATTTTTTCGTGTGGAACAAGATCTAATATTTCCTCATGCAAGTAAATCAGCTTTTTGTCCCATCAATACAGTCGGTGCTCTTCAGTACTCATTACCAGTGAACTCTCTGTTTGACAAGGTGGCGGTTAGGTGTCATTTTCGCCCACAAATACAGTCACTACACTTTACAGTATATTCTGTGAAGTGCTTTGAGACGTCCTAAACACGTGATGAGGCACTATAATTGCAAGGATTATTATATCAAATGCATGTATGATTATTATTATTATCATTATTATTATTTTGGTTTCATTTGAAAGCGATTTTGTCTCTGGATCAGATTTGTGGAATTTGTGGAATTGAGACCTCTTCCGGGATTCACGTCATTTAATCTTGGCTTTGACACTCCAGTAGTGAAGGAATACTGCACTGTTTAGGGTATTAATGATAATAATGATCCTTGCGTTTGATTTAGTGCCTTATCACATCTTCAATACATCTCAAAGTGCTTCACAGAATATACTGTAAAGTGAATTGGTTATATATTTATGGGGGAAATGCGGTATCCAATTGTGTACAGCAGTGACCCACAAACAGTCGCGGATTCAGTGTTACCCAATCATCATTATATTTTTATTATCCTTTCTCTTTAAGCAGAGAACTTGCATTGTGCTTCATTTGGACCACATAGGAGGCAGCAAATGGAAGCCATATGTTTCCCCACCACGAAGGAGAAACAATTTCAGGACAGTCTTAAACACTTTCAAGAAGCCAAGTGGGTGTGACATTGGCAGATGTTCCATCTTACATGCGGAAGTGCATGTTACAGGAAGATTGCAAGGAAGAAAAACAATGGAAGAAAATAATAATTTAAAAAAACTTCAAGTCAGTTCAAGTAATCAGCAAAGTTGATTTTAAAAGGAAAAGCCTTGGGTAAAATCTCAGCAGCACCCATTGAAACTTCAAAAATAAAAAAAATCTATATCCAAATTGATCAACTAGAAGTAGTGGCCAAAAATTCTGGACAAATACCAAGGTATTTTTAGGCATAATAAAGTGTCTTTCAAACTATTTTGTTCCAGGGGAGAGGGGGAGAATAGCCAAGAGACCAGCGTTTTTCGTTACATTGAGTTGTGTACAATATATGCAAAGTAAAGGGTACCAACCTACCTAGCTCACTTTATCATTTAGATCTCCTTACAAGACATTTGCTGTGAACATGTTCAATCTTCTTACCCTAATATCAAGCACAAATAGCTATACTCTTTGTAGAATCAGGATTTTATTTTGAGGGATCTCATGATGCTATGGCTTCATTAGATTAGAATCATTTCAGAATGTACTCTAAAGTGAATACCTGGAATCACTTTTTTCTAGTGAGAACACATTTACATCCTTCAGCCTTTCTTCACAAGTAGTATAATAATAGCAATAATAATCCTTGCATTTGATATAGCGCTTTTCACGTCGGGAGGACGTCCCAAAGCGCTTCACAGCACACACTGTAAAGTGAATTGACTGTATATTTGTGGGCGAACCCGGCAGCCAATTTTGTTGGTCTTTGAATTCTTTCTACTGACTCTATTCTTTCATGAGGGCAACGGTACAAGAACTGGTTACAATACTGAAGGTATGGTATAGCCAGGAGATTCCAATTTCCAGAATTAGTTTCAATTGGATACCAAAACCATATAACCATCCCTTTCATCCTCTCCCCCCAAAAGTGGTCAGAGAAGCTAAATGGATATCTGATTGAAGGTTATAAGGCCTTATTGTAGCCAAAATTGTTAGCATCCCAGCAGGCTGCACAAACGAGATGATTTCATTATTATTTGACTCATCATTCATCGTGTCAAAACAGTGTGAGGCACCAGTAAACAAGGCAAACAGGATGCTGGGCTACATTGCCAAATCAGTTGAGTTCAGATCCTCAGAAGTCATACTCAACCAATACAGTACCACACCTGCAGCACCTCACACAGTTCTGGTCTCTATGATGGTCAGAGGAAAGTAATAGCATGATCCCTAATGTTAGATGAATGAGCGATGATGAGCAATGATTTGACAATCTAGGGGCTCTACAGTGTTGAAACGAGATGTCTCAGAGGCAGCCTTATGAAGCTATATAAAATGTTAAATGGGATTGAAAAAAATAAACCGAGTTCGATACCTTTGGATGCACAAAAGCAGGAGGATAAGGGAACGTAGGTTTAGAGTTGCAAAGTTGAAAACAGCTTCCAGGAAGTATTTCTTTATCCAGAGGGTAGTTAACTACTGGAACAATTTACCAGCAAGGGTGTTTGAGGCCACCAAGCTGGAGTCTTTTAAAATTTAAAATAATTTAAAATCAGCTTGATGCTGTGATGGGGAGGCAGAAGGGTGGGTGGGTATTCTGGAAATATGAGATCAAATGGGCCAAAGGACCTTCTTCACCTAAACCGAACTTGTGAGGGGAATTCATGATGTACAGAAACTAATCCTTCCCATCATTAACGTGCCTGCTGGTGCCAGCTCCTCTATGGAACATATCTATATATTTTCTCATATTTATCCAATTGCCTTTTAAATGCTATTGTAGACTTGACATTAACGGCTATTTGTGATAAAACATTCCATATTCACATAACTATGCGAAATTAATTCTTTCAACCTATCCAAAGGCAAAATTCCAAATTACCTTTCTAATCTTATATTTTATAATCTTATATCCTACATGATACATTCCAGATCAAATGCCTTCTTTGTTGTGGTCTTGTGATGTTCACAGCAACTCGGGAACAATAGTACTTTTTGCTGTTGATTCTCTTTGTCTGTAATGTTCAGCTAGACTTTCATTTGGTTTCTTTTCAAAGGTGTTAATTGAAACAGCCATGGTCTGTTCTAAATTTCTATTGCTCCTTTGGGGGGAAAAAATCTATACTCTATGTCCATCTTTATTTCTTTACATATGTGGTTATATTTCCATAACGTTTCTATATTTATACATTTATCATTTATAAATCAGTTTCCGAAACAACACTAGTTTGATACTGGATGTTGTGTTTTCATGAGAAATTGCATTTGTCTTTTTTTTTAACTCACTGACTATCTTTCAATAAGAAGATGAATCATGGACAGATGTGGGTAGGAGTTTAACTAAATAAATCATAAAATAATTTCATTCCATTTTCGTTGCTATTCCTAGCTTTAAGTCATGACACGTAAAGTTACCCCTCATTATGAAAGTTATTGCTTGACTTGTTTTGTGTCTTTTTTTGTTTTGTTCCCAATTTTCTTTAGAGAAACAAACTTTATGTTTGAATCAGGTTTTCAATACATCGTAACTAGATGTAAATATCAATGTTTCTTATTAATTGTTTTAATAAACTCACTTTATTATTTGAACGAACTGAAACATTGAACCTAAAAGAATATGTGGTTCATTTTTAGTTTGCCTGGATTTCACCTTATATGATTACTGGCTTTGGAGTCCGTAGCGTAGTGGTTAGCTTGCTCACCTCGCAAGAGAGAGGACCTGGGTTCAATCCCCGGGCGGGGCGAAAACTTATGCAAAACCTTAGCAAGTTTCCTTACCCCACGTGCTTCTGTTTACCTAGCAATAAGTTGTTAGTCAATTGGCAGATCGTTTTCCGGGGTTAATAATCCCTCCCCCGCAAAAAAAAAATTATTTGGTCACTCAATCCACTGTTTGTGGGTCACTGCTGTGTGCAATTGGCTGCCCCTTTTCCCCCGCAAATTACAATATATTCTGTGAAGCGCTTTGAAACGTCTCAACAACGTGATATAATAATAATAATCCTTGTATTTGATGTAGCGCCTTACCACGTCTTCCACACATCTCAAAGCGCTTCACATAATATACTGTAAAGTGAATTGACTGCATGTTCTGTGGGTGAAACTCAGCAGCCAATTGCGCACAGCAGCGTCCCACAAACAGTCATGGATTAAGTGATCAAATTTTTTATACTTTTGAAGGGATTATTACACCCGGAAAAGCGATCTGCCAATTGACTAGCAACTGGGTTATTTACTACTTAACCAGGAGGTTAAGAATATTGCAGAAGGTATCACCACAGCTAGTTTGTATATTGCCGTGGGCTATGTAGCCATGACAGCAAATCAGAACGGTTATCAAGGCACCGAGTTTGAAATGTTCCACCTTGCCCATAGAGGTCTACAAGAACAGTCCATCTTTAAGCCTGTTCTACCATTGCCAACGAAAGTCATCATCAGCTCTTCAACATTAACCTGAGTTGGCTAGTGTGCTCACAAGCAGCGGGAAGCTTACCAGACTGTGATCGCAATGACAAGCTGTGCAGCTGACACACACGCACACACAACAGCAAGGTCGCAGTTCGGGCGCCAACTAGAAATCCCCAAACAGATCTGTGTTAGAAAGGATTTCATTTCACCAATGTACAAATAGAATGCTACCACTGCAAGAAGATGATCAAGGGAAAATCAAGGGAAATATGGATGCCCTGCTTCTGGGAGATGGGCAGATTGTACATTCATGTAATTAACCAGTACATATACAGTATATATATGTGTACGTATATTTGAGTGCTGTCTATATTGCAATAGTGCCCTAACAATGATGCCCTAAAATAGGTATCAGCCTGGCTCAGTTGATAGCATTGGGTTGCCATTGGGTCAGAAGGTTGTGTGTTCAAACCCCATGTGAGACTTTGAACGTCTTCAGTCTAAGCTGACACTCCAATGCAGTACACGCCAAGATATGCACTGTTAGACACTTTATCCTTTGGATGAGACGTTAAAACTGACGTCATGGCCACCTGTTTGGGTGGATGTTAAAGATTCCATGGCACTACTCAAAAAGAAAGGGGAGTTATTCCGGTTGTCCTGGCTAACAATCTTCCAAATAAAATTGGTCACTTACTTTGTGACTCTTTATGGCTCATTGCTGTGCACAAATTAGCTGACAGGTTTGCCTACAAACTGCAAAATGACTACACTTTACAGTAAATTCAGTGAAGCACTCCCGAAATGAAAGGTGCTATGTCAAATACAAGGCTTGTCCCATTGCATGGCAAACATACTCCGAAACAAATTGACCATTGCCTCTACGAATGATAAAGAGACTTCCTAACTTTGACAATTAAATGTTCTGTCAGAGAGTCCAGCTCAATATCTATGCATTTAAATAATATTTTGCTGTCTTGTTTGAGATAATTTACAGCTAAGAGAAATGACACTTTTTTTCCCCTAAATTGCTAATCACCTGTATTACTTCTTCTGTGTTTCGAACCAGGATAGGATGATGCCTTTCACCAGATTTGTGCTGCTGTTAATCCTGTGCTGCACCATCAGAAGTGGCTTCGGCTTCAAGTTATACAAGATAAACGACAGCTACACTTGCAACGAGCTCCTTTCCGAAGTTGGAAAGGAGGAGCTGCCTGAGGACACCTCAGTGGACAAGAGAAGCTTCACTTACTTACCCAGCGACAGATCTGCATTCGCTGCCGACAAGGAGAAACGGATATTTCCAGCTGCAAGGTACAAATACCTCCGCCGAACACAACTGAAAGGGAAGATGTACCAGAACACAGCGAAAAGCAACCGGCGCACCAAATTCACCTTGTCCTTAGACGTGCCCACGAGCATCCTGAACATTCTTTTAAACATTGCGAAAGCTAAGAATATGAGGGCAAAGGCGGCAGCCAACGCGAGGCTGATGGCGCAAATCGGTCGAAGGAAGTGAATTTGTAATTTAATGAGAGTTTTAAGGAATCTCCCAAGTCAGCACTGAATTGCAGCAGCGTGCATATATGCTTATTTCTGCCCGAAATCTGTTAGCAAACTGGGGAAATTACATTTAAAGATCACCACTAAATAATAATAATAAAATCAATCATTGCATTCGGTAAAGCGCCTTATCACGTCGTTGAGACGTCTCATAGGAACAGGAGTAGGCCTCTCAACCCCTTGGGCCTGTTCCGTCATTCTATAAGATCATAGCTGATGTGTATCTCAACTCCAATTACCCGCCTTTGCCCTGTATTCCTTGATATACTTACCTAACAAATATCTATCCACTTCTGACTTGAAAATTTGTGGACGAAAGAAAAGATCAGTTCTGTAAATCACGTGAGCCTTGGAGCGTTGTTGTTAAGAGGCATTCTGAGCACAAGGAATACCGATAATATTTGGATATACACTAACTTGTATCTGTTAAAGGGCATTTTGTTCCCATAAAACCAGCCCAAAGACCATTAAAATAAGTAGGATCATAGTATCTTACAGCACAGAAGGATGCCATTCGACCCATCATGTCTATCCCGGCTCTTGGAAAGAGCTATCCAATTAGTCCCATTCCTCCACTCTTTCCCCACAGCCTTACAATTTTTTTTCTTTTCAAGTAAATATCCAATTCCCTTTTGAAAGTTCTCATTGAATCTGCATTCCAGATCGTAACATCTCATTGCGTAAAAGTAATTTCTCCTCATCGCTCCTCTAGTTCTTTTGCAAGGATACAGAGCTACTTGAAATCAGCAACATTGAATGAGAGGGTTCTGATCTTAAAGGATATCCTGGTGTTTATAAATAAGGGTAATGTTGGTGGCACCTTCATAACATAAATACATTATGCAGTCAGAGTTGGGGAAATGCCAAAATCTTAACTATGTCATCCATCCATTACTCCTGAATTACTTTATTCCTAAAATACGGAACTAGTGTTTGGTGGCTTGTAACTACAGATTTTCAGTTCTCTGTGATTTTATTGTTAATCAAGGGTATTTCAGGCAATTTGTTCCAAAGTCTCTGCCACGACTGCCTGTGTTTACTGACTCCCACAAGTAGACAAGTGTAACTGGAATGTTTGTTTTTTCCCCCCTACTTTGACTATGTGGAAACATGTGTTGGCTTTCATTTAACAGCTGAAGAATGACACAACTGAAATAGCGCACCATTTAATGGGAGAATCATAGAGTCTTACAGGACAGAAGTAGGCCATTCGGCCCATTGTGCCTGTGAAGGCTCTTTGAAAGAGCTATCCAACTAGACCCACCTTGAATCTTGGACATGAGTTTAGACCCCACCAATGCATGAAGCGCACTAAGCTATTGGAGTTACAATATATTGCACAACTATGGAATTATATTTGTAGAAGATGCAACCTCTTTGATCATCTTTTTCAGCTTCAGTGCGTGCAAGTATTGGACACTCATTAATGGCCCATATCCCTAGAATCAGTAGATTGCTATAATAGGATTTTCCTCATGTAGAGTCTTCGCTATATAATGAAGTTATTTTGGATTTTCAAAAGCCCATTGCACTGTGTTTTGTAGACATTTTAATTATTCTATTAAATGTAGTGGTTCTTTTTAGGAAAAAAAGGGAAAGAAGAGTAAAGAATGTAATTGATTGTGATGATAACTGCAAAACAGTTAGCAGTTTTAGATGTTTTAATAAACAACACTAGTTACTAGACACACAAGGTAACATAACATCTCAAATAATATAGCAAATGTTCCTTAAATAACCATCATTGTCCTACTGGGCCAGGAAGTAATTTGTGGATTAAGGCAGGAGATTAGTCCAGCCTAAAAGGTTACAAGTGTAATCATTACAACACTTTCCACAACAGTAATCTTTTGGGGAATGTAGAGTTACTGGGAGGTGCAAAATAATGTCACAATTCAACTTCAAATTTCCCCCTTCGCCCCCTGAAGAGGAACCTCACTTCAGCCTCGTGCTTCTACTGATCACTCTGACTGAGGTCATGGTCTACTGACCATGTAACTCTCTGCCACAGGCACGATGGGCTGAATGGCCTCCATACCTGCCTATAAGAACCTATGATTCTAACTCAACAGCACGGCATAAATATACTAGCAAATCAAAAAATGTTCACACAGATATTGTTACGCGAAAATACCATCATTTAAGTGTTTAATTTCTTAAAGAAAAGATTAAGACAGATTCAGCCTGTTTCTATCTTGAACGCTACAGAATGGGTGATTTGTTTAGTGTAAGAATTTCAAGCTTGCGAGCCAAATATATATCTGGTCCCCTTACCTCTTCAGGGGACCTTTCTGATCTAAGTATTGTCAGAATCTCTGTGTGATTGGGGGAGAGGGAAATCAATCTCAACAAGTGCTTGTGTAATGCTCTTATCAACGTGTAGAACAGCATTCATTCACTCTTACATAACTTCATAGTGAGTAAATCTGATTATCTTCAGTTTCCTCACATGGAAGCATGTTTGACAGATCCAGACAATAGTATAGATCACATGAGGAAGTTAGATCATTCTCTGTTGCTTGAGGATGTATAAGAGGTCCTTGAAGCCTGACACAACAAGCCTTTCATTGGCCTAAGCCTTCAGTAATCAGTTTGATTTTAATCAGTTCTCATTCAGACAATATCAGGGACGTTTTCCAAATTAGAACACCACTGCTGTTAAATATGATGGAAGGATGCAGATTTAATTGTTCTATCATTGCTAATCCTTGCTCACAGCAAATTCACACCTGCAAGATGGGGATGAAATTCTTTCTGCTCAGAATGCTATGGAAACTTTCCAAGTGGAATGAGTGAGTGGGATAAGCAATTTCAATAAGGGTGATTCCAAACAGCCCTGTCGAACCTGTGTCTCCAATTGAAATTGGCGTAAAATGTATAGGTATCTCACCTGTGAGAGTGGAATACCAGTGTCTGATAAGCCTTGGCAGAACATGTGAGTCACAGTGAACCTGTATGAGTAAGAAAACATTGGAACATAGCATGACTGGTGAGATAGTCTATTTATTGCCTCAGACAGCATTTCTGAGTAAGTGTTTGCAAATGGATTGTAGCATATTGCACGCTGCTGCTGGTGCTGCTTATCATTAAGTATTATTTCACATGTATAAGGGAGAAAGAGAATAGAATATTAAGAGAAGTGTGTACTAGCTGATGTCAAGCTTTACATATCTACTCATTGTGAAAGACCTGTGACTAGTCGCTGACGTGTCTATTTCTTCTATGCTGTAAATAAGCCAGTTTATTGTATGTAATTACCAGAATTGGTATCTGTATAACGTCGAGATTAGTTGTTTCTCTGCCATGAGTAATATTCAGTGCTTTGCATTGGCTTTCATAAAAGGTGTTATAAAACACAAATCAATTGTAATTTAAGCCAAATAAATTTGGAATTAGGCACAGCAATAACTATGTTGCAAACAAAAATGGTCTAATTTCAAATAGAGTGGGTTATTTTTTTTACACAACTAGATGCATTGTTATTATTGAGAATGCAATAAAATTCCAGACAACTCCAGACAACATGCAGGGTTTTGTATTTGATATCTAAACACAGACCTTGTTGTCAAACACTTCCAAAAGAACGGATAAAAATCCACTTAACATGTCTGGTCTATGCAAGAGTGAAAATGACGTGAACTAATTATATTAAATTTTGACACAGACAATACAATACAATACTCCTTGATACACTGATCGTCTTAAGGAATATTGTTGTCTAAGCCCCATGAAAGACTGTTCACAAATCACCATTTTCTTACGTTAATATTAAATGTGAGATGACATTATCACAATTGCCTTAAGCAATCTGCAATGCCAATTTTATAAATACGAAGAGTTAAGCAATTGGCATGAAACCAATTGGCACAGAATAGGATATTTTTTGCACTGCACCAGATGGCAGCCCAAACATTGTGTTAACACCCATCAATTTGTCTTTTATGTCACAAGATGACAAGATTGGTCCGGATGAAGAAGGCCCTTCGGCCCATCTGATCTCACCCAACTGTCCACCCATCACTGCATCAAGCTGCTATTTAAATGAATCTACTGGCTTGGCCTTTACCACATTTTCTGGCAATCTACTACCTTTCATGGCAGTCTTCATGGTTAACCAACAGGGTTTTTCTGCAGCTTGAGACAGCTACATCTATTTAAATTAACAAGTCTGTGAGATTCGAATGGATCACTTGGCTAAAACAGATTCTTTTTACCTAGGGAGCCCGGGTTTGAATCCATCCTGATGCAATGAAAACCCCTCTCCCAGTTGGAAAGGTACAACTCTTGCACCAATTTCTGCTTGAATACTGATTTGTCTACAGATCCCATAAGCGAATCATGTCACTAACATTATGGAAACTGCTTATTTCCTTTCTTAGCGAACAGGTAAGGCAGCATCAAACAATTGATCCTCTGAGCAGATATCATCTTCTGGTAATTCTGCAATCTCACTCCAGAAAACAGAAATTATTACCAGCAGAGCACATTAACACACTAATAGAATTCCTTGAACATCAGAAGACAGGGGATTTTTAAACACACTAAGCAACGACACAACAACATGTTAAATTTATTTAGTACCTCTCACAGCAAAAAAATATTTTGGAGAGATGCTGCCCATGAGAAGTCGTTAAACAAAAGTTGTCGTCGTAGTACAGAGTGTGATGTGGACAAGCTATTTGTGGCAGCAATGATCCACAAAGAACAACAAGATGAATAGTCAGTATACATGATTTCTTTTAGATAAATTTTGGAGGAGGAAGGGATGTTAGTCAGAAAAAACGGAGAGAAACTCCCTACTCTTTGAAGTAGAAACATAGGATATTTTAATGTCGTTTGAATTACCAGGTGCACAGGAACTCGGTTTAGCACGGCATTCAAAAAAGGAATGATAATTCCGCCATAAATAATAATTGCATTTAACATAATGTTTTATCAGGTCGAAATGTCTGAAGGCGCTGAACAAAAATAGTTCATTTGAAACGTAGTGAATGTTGTTATGTGGGCAATCTGCATTAGCATTCTCACACAAAAAAATGTGAGATCAGTGGCTAATGAACGTAATTTTTCGGAGGATGAATTTGGATGAAGGTGAAAGATTGGTTGGAACATACAGTAGCTACATTTCGTCAGTTTTGTGATGAACATGACCACTAGCCCTATTTTTGGATGAAAACAGAATAGTCCTGTACATTATGCTCTTTCAAACCTGAAAGCGTCTTTGATCTTACGAATTCTGCGCTTTGAAGATGAGTGATCCCATCTTAACAAATTTCTTCCAATTAAGCAATGCAAACACCATCTTTCTGTGGAAGGAAAATGTCCTGAGTGTATTTATTAGTACAATGTTATTCCAAAAATTATACCAGATGTATAGATAGTCTTACAAGAGTTCCATTTTCTTACCATGTTCCTAAACTTTTTGATTCCCACCAAACATTGTCCATACAATACAGTTCAATGCAAAGTTACATTCATATTGTTCCTTTCATGTGGAGAGGACATCCCAAGGTGTTTAATAATCCTGGCTTTGCACCCGAGCTGGGAGTGGAAGCTGAGGAGTTTTTTTGGGGAGGGCAGCCAGGTGTCTGACACATACAGAAAGTGTCTGGCGAGCTTTCCCGCTGCTTGTCCGGCTAGGACAACCCTACCCATTAGGGCTTTGGCTTGCAGAGTTAACAGGAAATGAGTGGGATGACTCCCTGCACCCAGTGACTGGTCTGCCCTTCGAGGTCCTGCCGATGATCCAGGCTGGACTGTACTGTCATCAGCAGTGCCCTGGAGTTCAGCAGACCCGCCTGGCTCAGGAGCCAGACTACCGAGACTGCCGCAGAGGGCCGGCTCGATTGCGTTGCCTAGCATGTCACCTTGGGGCCAGTTCAGGAGGGTGGGGAGGGGAAAGATGACCAAATGGGTAGGTCTTGGGTCGGACTTTGAACGAGGTGAGGGAGAGACAGAGAAAGAGAGAGAGAGAGGCGGTGGGACTCTGTGTGGCTAAAACTGATCATTTGCTTTGCGGATACATTATGAATCTTTAATTGACTGGGAGAACGTCGGTGCTATGAATTCCCCCAAAGATAATTTAGCCAGTGTAAAGTTACATTAACGTTTTAAAAATCAGGCACACACCTCCCAATTAGTCACCAGGATGAATTGAGTTTCTGCCAGCTTCTACCCACTGCTTCAGAGAAGCAACCAGAGTAACAAGTACTTTTGGGAGATAAACAGAAACATGTGTCAGCCTGACTCATTTGGTAGCACTCTCACCTCTGAGTCAGAAGGTTGTGGGCTCGAGCTAGCTTGAGCTCCCAGTCGATGCTGGCACTTCAACGCAGGGAAGTGTTAAATCAAGATCACGTATTATTCGCAAAGAAAAGAGATATTGTCATGGTGTCCTGGGCAAAAATCACCCAGATTTAAAAAAAAAATGGTCATTCACTTCATGACTGTTTGTGGGACATTGCAGTACTCAAATAATAATAATAACAATAATAATAATCTTTGCATTTGATATAGCACATTATCACATCGTTGAGACGTCTCAAAGCGCTTCAAAGGATATACTGTACAGTGTAGTGAGTGTACATTTTGTGGCAGTCAATTGTGCACAGTGACCTCACACAAACACACAAACAGCGATCTCACACAAACAGTCGTGGGTTGAGTGACCAAATGATTATTATTTTTTTAAAAATGTCAATAAATTGGCTGCAGTATTCTCTTACAAATATTCAGTCACTGCACTGGGTAGTAAACTCTCTGAAGCATTTTGTAAAACAAGTGCATTGAAGGTACTCTTCTGACGTGAAAATCAAGGCACAATGTCAGTCTTTATTCTGGACCTCAGAGCACTTGATGCTAACACTACGTGATGAATTAACTCATTAATCCATCAGGACCTCCAAAATAATATAATGGGAAAAAACATAAATCCTATTAAAGCATTGACACTGGGAGCATTTTCATGATATATATATATATATACACACACAGATTAATCAATGAGAATCAGAAAGATATATTTTATGACTACCTTGATATACCATCTTACAATCAGAAGGAGGGGTTATGTCCCATTCTCATTATTTATGTCCATATGTAAGAACTAAAGCGTTAATACTTTGTGAAAGCATTTCAAATTCATGATAAAAAGCAAAAGTGTGGGAGTATACAGATTTCTGATGTGAAAGTGAATTATTCATTTAATAGGGTTACTGGGTGGATTAGGCAGCTGTCAAGTCTTTTTGGATCCAATGTTACTGAGGCTTAACAAGGACAACTGAGGAAGTATCCATGTCTGAACACTTCACTCAACATTGACAGACGTATTATTATTATTATTATTATTAAGTCCAACTCTGACGATAGCAACTTTCACAATCAGAATCTTGAAGATAACTTGAAGCAAACTAACCTGATTTATGTTTTAATGAAATAAAGGCGTTAGTACCTTTGCTCATAGGATATGAAAGTAATTACATTTGATATATATATATATATGAACTTCTTGAATGATGTGGCTAGATTACTCATGGCATAACCTCTGGGCAAGAACTATTCTCTACCTCACTTATAAATATAGAGAATTGAAGGAGCACTCTGAAGACACTCAGCAGCATTCAAAGATCAGCTGAATCTATAAAGGACATTCTGAAGACTTACATTGAATGAAAATAATTTGGTCACTCAATCCATGACTTTTTGTGAACGCTGTTGTGCACAATTTACTGACACATTTCGCCCGCAATCAATTCACTTTACAGTATATTCTGTGAAGCGCTTTGGGACATCTCAACGACATAAGGCGCTATATTAAATACAAGGATTATTATTATTATTATTATTATAGTCCACCTGAGCCTCCATCTCTCCTAACCCCATTTCCCATATCCCTTCTCCCTCATGTATGCTTAATGGGAAAGTATTCTTCTGTAATGGCGCTCATTCAAAAACTTTGGTTTCCTCCATTCTTATGTCACCGAGTCTTTAACGTGATGAAAGGCATAAATGATATAGGTGAAACAGGTCTTTGTGATTTAGCCAACAACAACAACAAATTGCATTTGTATAGCGTCTTTCACAACGGGAGGATGTTCCAAGGCACTGGACAGTCGAGGGTTTTCACCCGAGTTGAGGGTCGGATTCAGGAGGGATGGGGGCCAAGGGTGTGAGGTGGGAACATGACTGAAGGCGCATTGAAAGAGGAACGTCGTGAGACGAACCTTGAAGTAAGTGAGGGAAGGAGTGAGGGGAAGGGACTCTGGGATGGAGTTCCAAAGAGTGAAGGCAGAAAGGCTGAAGGCCTGACTGTCAGTTAGTGGAGCAGTCAAACTACCCAAGGGGAGAGATAATGGCGGAGGTGGACAATTTTGCAGAGGTGGGCTTAAACCCCAAGGCATGGATGTGGGGTTTAAGGGTTTCAGTGGCCTGAGAGGAGCGGTAGTGGTGGTTTGTGAGACATTGTTGTGTGCAAATTGGCTTCTGCTTTTGCTTACAATTACAGTCACTACGTGTTATAAAAATGTCTCTGAAGTTCTGAAGTGCTGCGAGATATTTTGCTGCGATACGGTGCTATCAAATGTAAAGATTCTTCTTATTATTATTATTATTGCTATGTATTTCGTAGGCAAATAAGGTAGCCAATTTGTGCACAGCAATGAATAGCAGACAGCCATGAAGTGAACGACCAATTTTATTTGGGGGGGGGGGGGGGGGATGTTGGCCAGAACATATTATTATTATTACTATTATTATTATAGAATACCAAGAGTGCCTTGGGATCTTGAACGTCCACCTAAGCAGGCAGATAGGGCCACGGTTTGACGTCTCATCCAAAGGCCGTCACCTCCAACAATGCAACATCCCCCCAGCTCTGCAGTGTTAGAGTGTTTTGAGTTCCAATGCTGACATTGGGCTGCTTCAACCCACAATCTTCTGACTCAGAGGCTAGAGTGCTTGCCAACTGAGCCAGGCTTGACATAATACTCTCTTAACGAATGCCTCACAGAGAGATACGTAATTTGAGTTCATATGCATTTTAAAGGAAAATGGTTATTTTATTTTTCAGCGCGCCAGTAGCGATGGAAGCATAAACGTAAAATAAAACAATAAAAGATGAGTGACAGCCATGTTTACCCGTAGCTGAAGTTCCCACACTTATTTTTTTAATGGAACACTGAAACGCTTGCTCAAAGTAAGCAAATAAGCAAACGCCAATTATTAAAACAAAACGGACATAACCACCTGGCACTAAGCAGGTCATTTTATATATGCAATTACAACAGTGATTGGAGGGTTCTGAGGATGAAAACAAAGCCCTCGCCTCGCAAGCGAGGGACCCAGGTTTGATTCCCGGACCCGGAGAAATCTTAGGCAAGTCCTTACTCCACACACCTCTGTTTGCCAAGCGGTAAGTAGGAACCTGGTTGTTAGTCAATTGGTGGATCACTTTCTGAAGGTAATAATCCCTTTAAATAAATAAATAAATAATAATTTGGTCATTCAATCCATGTCTGTTTGTGGGACACTGCTGTGCACAATTGGCTGCCGCACTTCGCCCACAAAATATACAGTCACTTTACAGTATATTCCGCGAAGCACTTTCAGACGTCTCAGCCACGTGATGAGAGGTTATAACAATTGCGAGGATTATTTTCCTCCAGAGAGCAGCGTGGTGTCCCAGACAGCTTTATCTATGGCAAGTGATGCGGTTTTAGCTGGTTAGACCCCAGCAGTGACCCCAGCGCTCACTCTGGAGTCCCCGAGCCTTGGCTCTCGCCAACCTGCGCCTAATACTTTCCGGAATTAGGTAAGCGGGATGAGTCCCTCCGGGGAGAGAGAGAGGGAACGCATTCCATTCCGACAGTCTATGTCTGGGATTTCCACGTGGAGGTGGGACGCATGCAATTCTCAGTTTGATTTGCATACTCTCAAGCACGGCGATGGGTTTCCGCATGGGTCAGTCACTCTGCTCATCCATATTCACCAATACATCATATTTAGTCATTTATCTCATTGCTGTGGGTGAAACTTGCAAACGCAGATTACCTGCCATGTTCACCGCCATTCAAACAAAAACCCCGTGCTTTTCAAAGCGATTGTGTGGAGCTCTTTGAGATTACTTGAGGCGATGAGACACCGCATCAAATGCGAATCTTATTAAAATGCACTGTTATGTAAGATCCAGAGAATTTTAAGCCGTTTGACAAAACGCAGCACACGTAAGTAAGGGCTTCCGCTTGTAAGCAAACTGTCAGACTCTGAAAATAAATAGAAAGTTAAATTGGTGTGAAAATTCCAGCCGCCGAAGACCACTGAGAAGAGAACAACGTGAAAGAAAATGAGACAGGACTGCATTAGATTTTAGAACTTGTTTCGGGACACTGTGTTTGTTTTGGACAAGTTTTCCCAATCTCAGCTTATTCTCTGCTGCCATCAAGTGTACAGTTGGATCGCTGGTGACTTATTGACAACTATCTCTCATGTTCCATGGGTCACCCCATTCACTCTTATAGATTTTGTAACAATCGTCCGCGGCAATAAACGACTCTCCTGATGGACCGGGCGAGATAATCGGAGGCCTCCTCGGAGCTGGAACTGGCTCCAAGGCGAAATGCTTGACAACAGGATGTCGGAATCGAGTCCACCCTCTCGACTTGTGGAGTCCTGTAGCTCAGTGGTTAGAGCACTCGCTTTGCGAGCGAGAGACCCGAGTTCAATTCCCGGCAGGTCAGGGCGAAACCTTGGGCAAGTTTCCTTACTCCACACGCAGCCTAATAATAATCCCTCCAAAAAAAAACAAACCAATAATAAATCGGGCATTTTCAATCTACGGCTGTTTGTGGGACATTGCTGTGCGCAATTGGCTGCCGCGTTCGCCCACAAATATACAGTCAATTCACTTTACAGTGTGTTCTGTGAAGCGCTTTGGGACGTCCTCCCGACGGGAAAAGCGCTGTATCAAAATGCGAGGATTATTATGATTATTATGATATTATTACTTGGGAGGGGCAGACAGACCAGTCACCGGGGGCAGGAACAGAGAACCAGGAGTCGGCCGTTCAGCTCCTCGAACCGGTGCCGCCGTTCTATTAGCTCACGGCTGATCTGTCCCGATGGGACCCGATGGCCGTGTCATTAGACTTTAATGCACTCTCCGGTTTCCCGGCTTTGGGACGATCCCGTGGCTCAGTGGGTAGAGCGCCCGCCTCGCCAGCGAGAGGGCCAGGGTTCGATCCCCCGGGGCGGGGCGGGGCGAAACGTTGGGGCGAGTTTCCTTACTCCACGCGCCTCTGTTGGGGCGAGCGAGGCGGGGGGGGGGGGGGGCGTGGAGCAGCCCCGGAGCCCGCAGCACGGAGGGAGCGAACAGGGTGGTAGGGGGTTAGGAGGTCGGAGAGGTCGGGGGGGGGGGGGCAGGCGAGACCGCGGAGGGCCTGGGGAGTGGGACTCTGCTCTGTCGGAGCCGGGGTCCATGGCGTGGAGATGGGGGAAGGCAGAGCGGGTCATAGCGCGGAGTTGGGGGAAGGCAGAGCGGGTCATGGTGTGGATGTGTTATTTCGTAAAATAAATAATAAATAATAAATAATAAATAATAATAAATGTAAAATAAATAAAAGTGATAATAATAATTTGGTCACTCAAAACCCACGTCTGTCTGTCTGTCTGTGGGGCGCAATGTCACACACAAAAAATATACAGTCAATTCAGTGTACAGTGTGTCCTGTGAAGCGCTTTGAGACGCCTGGAAGACGTGATGATGATTATTATTATTATTATTGTTAGGGCGGGGCTACAGCTGTCACTCAATATGTGGGGGAGGGGCTGCAGCTGTCACACACTGTGTGGGGCGGAGCTACAGCTGTCACTCAATATGTGGGGGCGGAGCTCCAGCTGTCACTCAATGTGTGGGGCGGGGCTACAGCTGTCACTCAATGTGTGGGGGCGGAGCTACAGCTGTCACTCAATATGTGGGGGCGGAGCTACAGCTGTCACTCAATGTGTGGGGCGGGGCTACAGCTGTCACTCAATGTGTGGGCGGGGCTACAGCTGTCACTCAATGTGTGGGGCGGGGCTACAGCTGTCGCTCAATGTGTGCGGGCGGGGCTATAGCTGTCACTCAATGTGTGGGGGCGGGGCTATAGCTGTCACTCTATATGTGGGGCGGGGCTATAGCTGTCACTCAATATGTGTGGGCGGGGCTCTCTGTCACTCAGTGTGTGGGGGCGGGGCTCTATCTGTCACTCAGTATGTGGGGGCGGGGCTCTATCTGTCACTCAGTATGTGGGGGCGGGGCTCTATCTGTCACTCAGTGGGGGGGCGGGGCTCTACCCGTCACTCGGTGTGGGGGGGCGGGGCTGCGGCTGTCACTCAGCGCGTGGAGTGGCACCGGTGTACGTGGCTCTGTCACGCAGTCCGTGCGGTGCGTGTGCGTGTGTGTGTGCGCGCGTGTATGTGCGTGCGCATGTGTGTGGGCGGGGCTCGGTCCATCACTCAGGGCGGGAGCGAGCGCGTTGCCCCGGTGACCGGGCCCGGGGGAGGGGTGGGGGTGTGTGGGTGTGGGGGGAGGGGGTGACTCCGGGGGCGGAGGGGACGAGATTGATTTCGATAACCGGCGGCGCGAAGATGAATAAGAAATTCGACAAGAAAGACGAGGAGTTGGGTCAGTGACGCTCGTTAACCCCTTCACCTTCTCCCGCTGGGCCCGAGGGGAGGGATTAACGGGGTGTTGGCGGCGGCGGGAGGGGGTGTGAGTGGGGGGGAGGGGGGTGTGTGGGGGAGGGGGTGTGAGTGGGGGGGAGAGGGGTGTGAGTGGGGGGGAGGGGGGGTGTGTGGTGGAGGGGGTGTGAGTGGGGGGGAGAGGGGGTGTGAGTGGGGGGGAGGGGGGGTGTGTGGTGGAGGGGGTGTGAGTGGGGGGGAGAGGGGGTGTGAGTGGGGGGGAGGGGGGTGTGAGTGGGGGGGAGGGGGGGTGTGAGTGGGGGGTGTGAGTGGGGGGGAGAGGGGTGTGTGTGTGGTGGAGGGGGTGTGAGTGGGGGGGAGAGGGGGTGTGTGTGTGGTGGAGGGGGTGTGAGTGGGGGGTGTGGTGGGAGGGGGTGTGAGTGGGGGGGAGGGGGTGTGAGTGGGGGGGAGGGGGTGTGAGTGGGGGGGGGAGGGGGTGTGTGTGTGGCCGTGTGTGTGTGTGGGGGGGGACTGAGACGGGGGTTACGAACCGTCCTTCCGGGCGCTGCCGCTTTTTGGGGCCTCGCTCTTCCCTGAATTTAACGGCGGAGCGACAGGCCATGGGCCGCAGGCCTCCCCTCACCCAGGCCCCGGGAGGTCCCCGGGAGGGAGGAGGCGGCGGCGGAGGAGGAGGAGGCGGCGGCTCGGGGCCCTTTTCACTTTACGGTAATTGTTACTGAGGCCCTTCTGGGGAGGTTTGTTTGATGTGTATATGTATATATATAGAGAGAGAGAGAGAGAGAGAGGGGTTGTCAGTCACTCCATGTCCTGGTCCTCGCTTCAATAATAATAATCATAATATAATTATTATAGTATTATTATAATTATTATAAGATTGTTATAATAATAATAAGAGGAGAAGCATAATGTGGATGAGGGGCTGTCAGATCTGTCAGTCACTCGCCTGTCTGGGCCCTCTTCTGTAATAATAATAATAATAATGATAGCAATCGTGTAATAATAATAATAATTATCATCGTCGTCGTAGCGACCCTTCTGCACTTGTCGCAGCGTCTCGCCTCGTCGTCGTCGCCGCGTCTTCGAGGGCCGTACCGTGAAGTCCCGCCCCGCAAAGCCCGCGGTCCCGTTCGCCCGCTGCGCGGCGTCTTTTCCGCGGAGCGCTTCGCGGCGTCTTTTCCGCGGAGCGCTTCGCGGCGTCTTTTCCGCGGAGCGCTTCGCGGCGTCTTTTCCGCGGAGCGCTTCGCGGCGGCTCGGGGGGGGGGGGAACCTGTTACGGCGCTGTGTCGGTGGCGAAGATCGGTGTTGATATCCGCTCCGGGAGCGTAGTGACTGTTTCTGCGGGCAGTCGGTTTGCTCGTGCGCAGCCGTGTGTCCTCGCAAACAAACAATCGCGGAGTGACTGACCCAATTCTTACTTAGGGAATTTATCTATCGATCCGTGTGCTTTTCTCTGCCCCTCCCCCTCTCACCCCCCCCCCCCCCCCCCCGCTCCTCTCACCCCCGCTCCCCCCTCCCTCTCTCACACCGCCCTTGCCCCTCTCACCCCCCCCCCGCTCCTCTCACCCCCGCTCCCGCCTCCCCCACTCATCGAGCTGCCCCACTTTTCTCTATCATTCACTATTCTCTTTCTCTCTGCTCTGCCCTCAATTTAAGGAGGCCAAGTTGTGCAATTATTGCCCGCAAAGCTGCTTCAACATTGCTGTGACCATCCGTTAAGAGTCTGTGGGGCAATGACCTGTATCCAGATTGGGCAAGTTCACGCCGAATTGAACTTGTTATTGTTGTACTGTACATAAGAAAATGACTAGGCTTTCCTTCCCTTCAAGTGGCGAGGTGCTTGGCCTTCGCAAAATATCTCTTCCCCCCCCCTTTCCCCCACCCCAGCGACAGAAATGGGAAGTATTAGAATAATGTAGGATTTAATCCCGTGCTCTACCAATTCATTGTGCCGTCTGGCGAGTAAATAAACTGGCGAACGTTTGCGAGGTGACTGGAATTTTTAGCGTAGGGAATCTATTTACGCAGTTCTCAAGCCAAAGTTCATGTGAAATTAAAGTTACGACTAATTTGTCAATTGAAATCAGTGTTCTGCCCCCCCCCCCACCCCCCCCCCGTTCTCTGGAACTCCATCCCAGAGTCCCTCCAACTCACTCCCTCTCTCTCCCCTCGTTCAAGGCTCACTTCAAGATGTCGCTCTTCATCTGCGCTTTCGGTCATCTTTCTGCTTCCCTTCCCCCCCCCCCCAACCACCCTTCGAGTGCTCATCCAGCAGTGAGCTTTGAGACGTATTGTATCCGGACATAAAATCATATGGTTAGCATTGTTCTGCAAGCAAACTTGCAGTCTACCACAGCCATCATAACTAGCCTCTTAACTTTGTATTCGTTTCAGGAAGTGGTTCCAACCCTTACCAACAGCTGGAGAAGAGTACAGTCCTCCAAGAGGCAAGTCTTTGATCTCCGTGTTATTTCTTTAACCTTCAAAGTTATGTGGTGGTAAACTTTGCGAGAATTGATGGCTACGTAGATCGAGCTCTGGGAGATCAGTCTCCTTTTATGTTTAGTCCAGTTATATGGATAGTTCAGTTTATGGAATAATTTTTGCTATCAAAATGAGTATTCAATGAACATGATTTAACTGGGCTAAAATTAAGGCATGTGAAATTGACGGGTCTACCATCCCCATAGCTGAGGAAGACGGTGCTTTATTGCTCTGGACACTAATTAAGTGTACCAGATTCATAATAATAATAATCCTTGCATTTGATATAGCATTTTTTGTGGAATCCGTAACTCTGTTTGTCCAGCGCCTTGGGACGCCCTCCAGACGTGAAAGCTGCTATACAAATGTCATTTTGTTGTTGTTTTAGAATGAATGAGTGCACAAATGATAAAATATAAAATAAGTGTCTATAAATACCCCAATTGGAGCATAACCATTGTTGCAAACTTTTAAAATGAGTGTTCAACTGTACATCACTAACAAACCTTTCCTGTTGTTCGTAGGCCCGTGTATTTAATGAAACACCACTGAACCCCAGAAAATGTCTGCATATCCTTACGAAGATTCTGTACCTGCTGAACCAGGTAACTCTGATAAAGTTTGATTCACTATTGTACAAAACTGACCAGAAAAAAAATCAGATTTTTGAAAACAGCTTACATCGCATCTCTAAATGTCTCACCAATTTTAACTAAGCTATATGGTAAAGTGGTGCATGAGCTGTGATTTCTTCATTAAATTGTCTGACTGAAAAGTGTAATACTTGAACTAGGAATACTGCAGATGAGCATAATTAATCTACCTTTATCTGAAGCACAAGCATATTGAGGGAAAACTGATTTCCATCCTTCCAATATGTTTAATGTAACTAAAGTTTCTCAAATCGTTCCAAGTACATATTTGATCTTACTTGTCTCTTCTCTCTCCACTAAGGGTGAACATTTTGGAACCACGGAAGCCACTGAGGCGTTCTTTGCAATGACTAAGCTGTTTCAGTGCAATGATGTAAGTGTTCTAAATTGAATTTTTAGAAAGAAAATGTCAATGTTTCAGTTCTTGAAGGAACAAGCAATGAACATTAATACAAGACTTGCCTCAATTATAGATTCTAAAGTGGCAAGGAAATAATAATAATCCTTGCATTTGACATAGCGCCTTATCACGTCTTCAAGATGTCTCAAAAGACTTCACAGAATATACTGTAAAGTGGAGTGACTATATTTTGTGGATGATACGCCCGCAATCATTTTTTTTCTTAATATTTTTCTCTTATTTGTTCCTAACTTAAATGTGATATTTAAGACCTGAAAGATAATTTACTTTTAATATTTTTGTCTGCCTACAGCAAATCCTCAGAAGAATGTGTTACTTAACAATTAAAGAGATGGCTAACATTTCAGAAGATGTAATCATAGTCACAAGCAGGTAAGGGCACAGAAGTACATTTAGCCTTGGTAAATTCGTTGGCAATATTTTGGTTATTAAGAATAAGTTGAGAACTCAGGCTGATCAGAAGTACAGGCTGGTGTTCAAGATAAAAGGAGAAATTAAATTTAAACAAGGCTAAATAGAGAAATCAGATTGAAGGATAATCTGAATTTTTTTTGTAACACAAAAGAGAAAGGATAAATGTTCGGAAAAGAGTCATTTGTGAGCAGTAAAGGTATAAGATATGATATTTGAAGGAAAGATTGGTCCTTTTAAGGGATGAGGTACAGAGAGAATATTTAGAGCGTAGGGAAATCGCCAGGGAATTATACATTCTTTACATTAATCTACAGCTGTGTTCCCAAACATTTTTGCGATGCATCCTACGTACATTAATGTCCCACGTGCACCATCGCCCTTCTGGAACATGCACTCATGTTAATGCGCTCCTCAACAGGTATGGGCTTGTCTCCCCCTTGGTCTCTTGTCCCTGGGCTGGTAAGCAACCAGTGTTTGCAAGGCCCAATATCTCCTCACACTCAGCTTCTTTTTCTCCCCTGATTTGGGCAAAATGCTGTTAAACAGAAAACGTTTTACCCAGTAACCTCGGGCACCCCCAGTTTGAAAACTTATGAAAATCTACAAAAGTAATAAATACAGGTGGTAATCTTTCTCACATGTTTTTGTAGTTTGTCTCGATCAACGTGTATTAATGTTGAAAATGGAAAATGTCCCTATTTTCAAGCATCCATGTCAGGATTAAGCACTTAATGTAATTGTAACCAATGTGCATTTAATTTAATTTGGTTGCTATTTGACATTGTATTCCAGTTTGACCAAGGACATGACTGGGAAGGATGATGTTTACAGAGGTCCAGCTGTGAGGGCGCTCTGCCGTATTACAGATGTAAGTATGGTGGGTTGGGGTTGGGGGGGGGTGTTGCGAGGAGGGGGGAGATTAACAAATGGGTATTTTGGTGACAATGCTCATCTGCTAAAATGATTTTGTCTCCTGGAGAGTGGGTCAAGAAAATCCTGTATATGCGTAGAATTTTACTATTGGATTCGTTATCTAATTGTGAAAAGGACTGCTTCTCAAAAGTATTGTTAAAGAGTAGAAGGGTTTATCAATTGATATAATAGGAAGGTTGGTCCATCAGTAAAGTTCCTTCCTTCTGATCAGATGGATGCAGGTTTGAGTGATTTAACTGTGTGTCGCTTGACTTTATGTTGCTCTGTCAAGAGTACTGTTAGATAGCAGACAAATCATCCAATGTGGGTGATTCCTATAACACGGGAAATAATAATAATAATTATTGCATTTGATACAGTGTCTTATCACGTCGTTGAAACGTCTCAAAGCTCTTCACAGAATATATTGTATGCTGCATTGCCGATGTATTTTTTGGGCGAAAACGCGGCTAATAATAATAACGATGAGCATAATGTTGAAGCAAGAGTGTTTTGGTTTCTTTGATAGATGACAATGCTGCAGGGTATTGAACGCTACATGAAGCAAGCAATTGTGGATAAAGTTCCAAGTGTATCCAGCTCTGCCTTGGTCTCCTCTATGGTAAGAGTGCTTGAAATGCTAATTTATCATAATTTAAAAAACAAATTGTCATTTCTGACACTATTGCAAACAAAATATGCCCAAACTTTCTGGGCTTCTAATGAAAATATTTGGTATTTAATTGGGGGCAAAGTATCCTCTCTGAATTGATGATGATCTTTTCGTCTGAAGTGTCCTGGTTTGCTATTGAAGATTTTAACTGTTTTTCAGCACCTTGTCTCCACAAGTTATGATATTGTGAAACGCTGGGTAAATGAGGCTCAGGAAGCTGCCTCAAGTGACAACATCATGGTGCAGGTAAGCTGCTTAAAACCTAACGTTTCCGCAATTTAGCATTGCAGTCAAATTAACTTAGAATTATTAAAAAGTGCTGTTCCACTAAATGTCACAAAATCCTTGTGCTCTCTGTGCCGCCTTGTTTTTAACTTTAACCCGCTATCAGTTTAGTTGCCATGGGAATAGGGGGGCTGTATACTAGGACCTGTATGCTCTTTGCAGTTGGCCGTATCCATTCAATATGTCAAATCATTGAGATTGTAAACAGCACTTCTGTTCTCAGTCATCTCTAGCTACCAGTTCTAAACAGTATAACATCACAATTAGAGATTCCAAGCTCCCAAGTCTCAGATTGATGTGGAGAAAATTTAAGTGTTTTAAGGTTCCTTATGTTTTATCTCCCAAGTACAGCAAACACTTCTTGCTCAAAACAACAACAAAACATTACATTTGCATAGCGCCTTTCATGTTGGGAGGATGTCCCTTGACGCTAGGACGAAACAAAGAACATTGGGAAGCTCTCCCTCTCCTGGAAGTTTCGTGTTAAAGGACATTTTTTTTTGCCTTCTCACCAGCTGTGGAAGAGACTATTAATAGTTTAATACCATATTGTTTTTCATTTTTGTACTGTATTTCAGATGCATTGGAATATTGCATCGCCGGCAGGGCGAAACCTTGGGCAAGTTTCCTTCCTCCACATGCCTGATAATAATCCCTCAAGCAAAAAAAACAATAATAATTTGGTCACTCAATCCACGATTGCTGTGTGCAATTGGCTGCCGCGTTGCATCCACAAAATATACAGTTAATTCACTTTACAGTGTATTCTGTGAAGCGCTTTTGAGACGTCTAGAAGACGTGAAAAGCGCTATATCAAATGCAAGGATTATTGTTATATTCCTTTCCCTTTTATTTTAATTTTATATTCTCAAACAGTAACTCTCACTGCAAAACTGCAATGAATGCTTCAAGGCAATGAAGGCATGTTATCCCGTGTTATATGTCTCGGAACTGATTTGCAAGGCAGTTTAGCGTTTCCACAATAAGGCGTCCTAAACCGCTGATGTTTTCTTCTGTTACAGTACCATGCTTTAGGCCTTTTGTATCGAATTCGGAAGGCTGACCGTTTAGCTGTCACAAAGATGGTCAACAAATTTACAAAGTCTGGTCTGAAGTCGCCGTTTGCATATTGCATGTTGATTCGCATTGCAAGTAGGCTCCTGGAGGAGTCAGAGAGTGGGTAAGTTGTACACTTCTCTGTTTCTTTTGTTTCATCTCCTCTTTACACGCCAAGCCATTTTGTGTAACATGTTAAGCTAATTACATTGAAAGGAAAAAAATACGCACACACACAAACAAACATTTTGAAAACAGTTAACCAGTTTTGAGAATGATTGTTCATCTCCAAACATCCAGTCAAATTGTAACTGGATCATCAGATAATATTATTATACTATAACTGCCAGTCACTTAAAAACATTAATAATAATCCTTAAAACATTTGATATAGCGTCATTGAGATGCCTCAAACCGCTTCATAGGATATATTGTAAAGTGGATTGACTGTATTTTTGGGCAGCCAGTTACACACAGCAGTGTAACAAACAGTCATGGATTGAGTGACCCAATGTCCCTGGCCCCAATAAATTGCTGCTCTTTGATAAGTCCAAGATATCTATTATTATTGTTTCCCTGTTAATAATCTGTTGCTGACTCGGGAATTTTTATGATCGAATAGGCATGATAGTCCCTTATTCGATTTCATCGAAAGTTGCTTACGCAACAAGCATGAGATGGTTGTCTATGAATCAGCATCGGCTATTGTCCACCTCCCTAACTGCACTGCAAGGGAATTGGCACCAGCTGTCTCGGGTAAGTGTTTATATAACCTTAGACTCTTATCTTCCAGGATCACATGTGATGGTTTTATAATCAGAAATACATAGTGAGGGGAAAAAACATCTGATTACAGCAAAAATGCCTGATTCATTAATCCGTTGCTTAAAATTTTTTAAAACCTTAAGTGAAATAAATTTACAAATTATTTTTGCCCCCGATGGCTAAGATGGTAAACTGTGCCCTGTGTTTTCTTAGCTGTGCAGATCAACAAAGTCCCAGCTTCAATCCCTGGTCTGCCCCCAAATTGACTAACAGGCAAGCGTGGCAGTGAGACATTGAATTGGCTTAGCCATCCTTAGATTCTGCTCGCTATCCAGTTACCATTGCCAGAAAGAGTGCATGTGCCTGTTGGCTGGAGTGGGTTCATCCTCTATATGTGTCGTATGTGCCCCACCCCAATATGCTGCTGCTCATAATGGAATCCCCCCCCCCACCGCCACGTTTAGGATTAGTTTATTGAAGATTAGTGGTTTGAACAAGATACAGAAGTGCCGCTCCACTGGTGCCTTTAGAACTAAGAGAGGAGGGAGAAAAGATGATCATGAGGAAGTAGATAGCTTTTTGGCTAATAGTGCAACTCTTACAGGCTCCTTTGTAAGGAAACGGTTTGAAAGGCCGTGTGTTTTATTTTCTACATGCAAATAATATTTTAAACTGATCTTTGTTAATGCCTTTTTCTCTGTATAAATTATCATTTAAGATAACTTTTCTTATTACTTCTCAGTGCTCCAACTTTTCTGTAGCTCGTCTAAACCAGCCCTGAGATTTGCTGCTGTCAGAACCCTCAATAAAGTAAGTCTAGTGTCTGTATGGTGCTTTCCAGTTAAAAATGCATTGTCGTTACAGAACAGTAATATCTTCATGATGGCGATGTCTTTATTGATGGTGATCATGAAGATAATTTTTGCAATAGATACAGCTCTTTTTACATCAGGAAGCTGCCTCAAATCTTTTCAATGGATGTAAAGTCTAGTGATTATTATGCAGGCGAAAGCACAGCAGTTTACGTACAGCAATGTCCCACAAACAGCCATGAAGTGAATGAATGACTAATGTTTGATGTGACGATCGTGCCCTAATTTGCTCATTTTACTTTTAAAATACAGTACGCTCCATAGAATTGCATGGAGTCGGGACGGCACAGAGGCCATGCAATTATACGGAGTATGCAATTACCCCAAGTTCATTAGTCACTCACCGTTGCTCTTAGCGCTGCTTCTGCAACTAGCATGAAAGATAGCCAGAGGACAAGAGAGAGAATTGCTCATGTTTCCATCTAATGGCTTGTTACAAACCACCATTAATTGTGAGCTAAGAGCAGGGTCATTTGCCTACCTTTGTGGGTGAGAATAGTCTGTTATATGGAGGGTGTTGGGAAAAGGGAAAAGTGTTGCTGTACAAAAATCTGAAACCTGGAAATGTTTTAATTTTAACACAGTGAAATTATTGCTTGGAAGTAACCGTTATCAAAATAACTATCCATTGATTCAAAAAGCAATGGTCTTGTTTCCTAATGGGAATCATCAGGTAATATTCACAAACCGCTCTGTAATACCCCGTGTGTATTTTCTTTTCCTTCCCCCAAAGGTTGCAATGAAGCATCCGTCTGCAGTCACTGCTTGTAACCTGGATCTGGAGAATCTGATCACAGACTCGAATCGCAGCATTGCCACGCTTGCTATCACCACACTGTTGAAAACTGGAAGTGAAAGCAGTGTGGACCGGCTCATGAAGCAGATTTCCTCCTTTGTTTCGGAAATCTCTGATGAGTTTAAGGTAAATCTCTTGGCGACTCTTATCCAGCAGAACCTCTAGAGAGCGTAAATAAAGTGGTTCCTTTTCACGTTTGTTTTCCCATCCAGTTCTTTAAACAGCTGGAACAGTTTATCAGGAAGGGTAAATGAGATAGCCTGTAAAGAATTGTATGTATAAATAGGGCTTATGTTTTCAGGGTTTAAAAAAAAATTATTTTGGGTGGTTTATTTGTGAACCATGTTACGCATTATTTTGAGTTCTTAATCCTTTTTGGGGGGAGGACGTCCTCCCGACGTGAAAGGCGCTCAATAAATGGAATCTTGTTGTTGTTGAGGAGGGTGGGGGGGTCACTTTTAATGGAAGATTCAGATGCACCTGCACACACACAGGGGAGAGAGACGCCCTCACGCATATGCAGTGCGCGTTAGCACGTTTAACTATTTACGGTGGTTTTGCAGTGTTTATTAGACAAACACCAATCGGGGATGTTTTATCAGGGTTTTTCCAGTTAATCCTGAAAATCAGAAGCCCTAATTCTGTGTTGTGCCACCAGAGGAATGTTCTATAGCAGTAATGTACACTTAACTTCAATTCATCTGCTATGTTTGAAATGTGATTTTTTTTTTTAGCCATTTTTGTTCCAACTATAATTCTGAACTCTTGTCCTTGAGCAGGGAACTGTCACAGCTTGTAAAATTCAGAGTAGAGTTTTTTTATGTATTTTTTAAAAAAATAAAGAATTGCTTGTAAAACCAAATAAAAGGTTGGATTAAAAATTAGAGATACTGTTGAGAGAATTAATCATATTTGTTATACATTTGCTGTTTAGGTTGTTGTGGTTGAAGCGATCAGTGCACTGTGTCATAAATATCCTCGCAAACATAGCGTCATGATGAACTTCCTCTCCAACATGCTGAGAGATGAGGTGAGGTGTCATTCTCTTTTTTGTTTGTTTTGCACATTTTGAGGTTAATATTCTCTAAAGCTTCCCTGATTACTGGGTTTAATTGTAAAGGACTTCTTCAATACAAAGCCTAATAATCCTTAAATATTTGTAGGAAAATTTACCTCCTTCTTTATGTAGATTTACATAAGCATGTGAATGTCGTTCTCGCAGTCGGGGCTTCCCTCTTTACAATATATCCAGTGGCAAGGTACAGATGCATGGTATTATGCTTCTTAGCTTTACTCCTCTCTCCAAGGATTATGTTTGTTAGATTTGCTCCTCTCTACAAAAGCAGCATGTTTTTCACAAGTTCATCCGGGGTTTGACTATAACTACTCTCGTTATCTGTCTGTCACACAAGCAACACGCTCAAAGTCCGAAAAATAATCCACTGACACACGAGTACAAAACAAAAATACATATTTAAACTGTCCAAATTTCTGATGTGATTATTATTTTATATAACAGGTTCAAGTTCCTGTGAAATGTGTGTGTGCTGGAGCACCTTAATCCACCTTCAGTTGAAATAGTTTAATCTCTTATCTGTAGGAAAAATGAATCGCTGCCTCCGTAATTCTCTTTTCCTCCCTTTAGTTTGACTAAATAATGGTCGGCATTTATGCCTGTCCTCATTTCTTAAATTTGTTTTTGAAACATCAACAATAATAGCTAGGCTTAAAATGAATGCTACACAATACTGCTTTTTTTTAAAAGAACACTGTAGTCTGCAGTAAAATGGTTTGTTGGACGTGTATTAAAAATAAGTAAGTCTGTATAAGGAGCTTTCTTACTGTGGGAGCACATTGCAATAAGCCATATTGATCCATTCTATTAGTCTGTTGGCTCAGGTCTGGCCGTGCTGCCTGATGCTAAAAATACTGGAGTGACTTTGTAATGCTTCTGTGTTTAAAATGGTATTAAATTAAAATTTGTGGCAGTTAATTAAGATCAGAATTGAAGATGAATCTTCCAATTCTTAATTCATGACGATAAGTTCCTGTTGGCTGTCCTGCCTTAAGAGTTTCTAGCTTTGCTGGCACAAAATGAAACCTTAATTAGTACCTTCTTTAGGGTGTGTGCAGTAAGTAACCCTCTGGGGTAACTTGCCCTCTTAACTTTATTCACGTTACTCCATTTAAATTGTGATCGTTTCATTTCCCTTGTGTTTTGTCTGCTCAGGGAGGATTTGATTACAAGCGCGCCATTGTCGACTGCATAATCAATATCATTGAGGAAAATCCAGAGAGTAAGGAAACCGGCTTGGCCCACCTGTGTGAGTTTATCGAAGACTGCGAGCACACTGTTCTGGCCACTCGCATCCTCCACCTCCTGGGCAGGGAGGCTCCCAAGACCCCGGCACCATCCAAATACATCCGGTTTATATTCAACAGAGTGGTGTTAGAGAATGAGGCTGTCAGAGCTGGTAAGTTAGAATGGGTACAAACTGATCATCTCCATCATTCAAATTATCTACAGAAACAACTTTCAGCATTATAATAATAACAAGAGTCGCTGGGAACACTCAACAGGTCAGGCAGCATCTATGGAGAGAGGAAAATGAGTTAACGTTTCAGGTCGATAACCTTTCGTCAGAACTTTACTTCTCTCTACCCTGTCATGAGTTCCCAAACCTAACCAGGCAATGTAAAAGATGCTGTGTTTTCCCCAAGGAGAGCGAGAGAGATGGAAATCCATAGTCAAATGCCTGTTTCGACTGCTATTTGCAGGCACTTGATATAAGTTGCAGTGGAGAAGGAGGCTGTTTTGTCCGTTGAGCTATGCTAACTCAGTGTACCAAAGGGCTTTGCAGAGAAGGAATACAATCGAGTTTGTAGCAATGTACAGGAAATAGAAAATCCCCTCTATAAAAGGCACGTCTAAAAGAGTGGTAATTGTGCAGAAATAAATAACTCAGACATGAGATACTAGCTTAAATGTATCACGGAAACAATGCACTACATCATATGATCCAAAATATATTCATGTTCATTGTTTTTATGATTTGTTATTGATTCTAACTATGTAAAGAAAAAACATTGAATTATTTAAAATGTGTCCGTTATTTGTGTTTCAGCTGCTGTCAGTGCCTTGGCTAAATTTGGGGCCCAGAATGAGGAGCTACTTCCAAGTGTCCTCGTTCTCCTACAAAGGTAAGAGAGTGGAACATCCTCGAGCATTCACCTCCACAGGTAAAACGAATGCCTACGTGTGCAGGTACTTGATTCGGCACTGGAAAGAAGTTTCTAAACTTCTTTTAAGTTTTTTTTTATGTATTCATAATGCTTGTGCCTGGCATTTTCACTCCTTTTTTTAAAACAAATCTTGATTTGCTCATGGATTTGAATATCTAATAAAATGACAAGTTATGAGAGTATTTTACACTGAAACACCATCTCAAAGGGTGAAAAACTGATGAGTTACAAGCTATCCAGGGGGACTATTTATCAGAGGATCGTAATTAACATTTCTTATGGGAAATCACTGTGATATTGAATGCTGAGTTATGTGAGGTTGACGATTTATCCCAGGGACAGGTTATCAGTTTCACTGTGTTCTCTGACAAATGTATAAATCTAATTTAAAACCTTGTACCTGACAGGTGTATGATGGACTCTGATGATGAAGTTCGTGATCGTGCAACATTCTACGTGAATGTATTACAGCAGAGGCAGAAAGCTCTTAACGCCGCATACATCTTTAATGGTGAGTGAGAAATACACTGTAGCATTATTTTAATTATATATACTATATGTATATTACTTGCAGGTCTTTGCATTCTACCCGTCGTTTCGACTGACCAGTTCAGTGCATTTTCAGCTCATCTGTGACACTGCAAATAATGCCAATATCACAGTAGTAAAGCTATACAATAATATATATATCTGCTTCAACAGACATTTGTGGTAAGGTGTTTTTTTATTATTTTTACTATACCAATACTCTTCAAGTATCTATCAAATTCCCTGTAAGAATAATTTATTTACTGTCTCAACATTTCACATTACAATCAGTTTACTTCTTCAATTTTGTTACAGCTATCATTATGTTGTTTGATACCTTTTTTTTGGACAGCTCCACATAACATGACTAGAAAGATAATGATAAAAATGCACAGCAGATTGAACCTGATTTTTGGTGGGTGGGGGGGATTGGTTAACATTTTAGGTGTGAACATTTGTCACAACATTTGTCTTTATTTCAAATTTCAAATCCCTGTCTGTCCAGCACCTTGGGATGTCCTCCTGACGTCAAAGACGCTATACAAATGTAATTTGTTGTCATTATTTGTTTCAGATTCCCAACAATCGGCCTTTTATTTTTATCAAATGGAAAATTGTGATTTATTTAAAAACGTGCTATTGCAATATTTATTCATGCATCACGGATTGGTTCTAGACCAGATCGTTTTGCTCAAGTGGACATGAATCCAACTCTGCAAATGATATTTAATAGAACCATTCCTTTTTTACCATTTCTTAGTAGAAGCAGATGATGAATCCCTCCCTTCAAGTCATTTTAATGTGGTTGATTTACAGGCTTGTCTGTTTCCATTCCTGGGCTGGAGAGAGCTTTGCATCAGTATACCCTGGAGCCTTCGATTAAACCGTTTGATATGAAGTCCGTGCCTTTGGCTACTGCTCTTACTCTTGAGCAGAAGAATGGTATGGTTTTTTTTGGGTTGTTTTTGGAGATCAGTCGGGTGTCTGACACGTGGGGAAACCCATCACTATGCTTAGGAGTATCCAAACCAAGCTGAGAATTCCATGCATCTCACCTCCACATGGTTCAGTTACTCACTGAAAAGAGCAAAGTAACCTCTTACCTTTAAAACTTCTTACAAATGAAAATGATTCACTGGGATGGTACAATCTTACTTGTGAGCAAGTTTTAAATGTTTCTGTTCATTAGTTGACTGACATATTAAAACGAGAAGTTTCTCGAAAACATGGAACTGTATTTTTTCAGTGTTTCAATTAGAATGTCTCGAATTTTATGAGATAGCAATATGTTTAGGCTCACACAATGGAACTATTTCATTCAGTGAGAAACTGAAGCATCCAGATCGAGAGAGTACTAAATTTGATCCCTGATTTGGCTGTTACCTGGTCTCGCCCAAGGTCACACAAATAGAGCTGCAATAGGCCGCAGCATTCCTGGATTAGGGTAGAAAAAATTCAACCGAGGTTCTGCTCCTGATCACATTCCAGCATCACTGTTGGAGGTGTGCGCTTGTGAGCTTCTTAGAAAGATCAGTTGGGTTTGACTGAGGTGTATGACAGTCAATATCTAGGTTTACATATAATAATAATAATCCTTGCATTTGATATAGCGCCTTATCACGTCTTCGAGACGTCTCAAAGCGCTTCACAGAATATACTGTAAAGTGAATTGCCTATATTGTGTGGGAGAAACCCGGCAACCAATTGCGCACAGCCGTGGATTGAGTGACCAAATTATTATTTTTTTAAATCTATTTTTTACATATGAATAATGGCCAGACATCATAGGGCAGTTGGCATCTATGGAGCCGTGTTGCTGTATGTGAAGCAGCACCATTATTTGTCAAAACTATATCTACTCTGTATTTTTATCTCTGCAGAAATGACCCCTATTGCCAATAAGCAACCAGAGAAGATTGCACCATTACGTCAAGACATATTTCAAGGTAAATGCATTTCACACCATTTAAAATAAAGCTACGTAAAAGCTTTATTCCAACTTTTATTTTGGAAAAAAATATGTAACTTTATTCCAACTTTTATTGAAAAATACTACAATCATACATAAAGTCATACATTCATAATATACTTTATTGCTACTCAGTAGAATTATTCACTGAATAAGTCTCTTGTTTTTTGCTGAGGTCGGCATGGGCTGGTAATCTAAATGCTATAATTGTTTCATCAAGGGATTTATACAAAAGTCTTAAGTATACAATTCTTGCAAATCTGTCCCAGTCATTTCAAATATCTCTGATTTTAACAGTAATTTACTGGATTTAAAATACTTGATTTAAAAGCAACTATATTCATCAAATGTCCTAAATTATTATTGTGGATGAATATCAACGTACTTGTTGGTGTTGGATTTCCATCCTCCATTGTTGTCTGTTTTTTCCCCCTTATTTTATTGTTCCCACACATCATCACAGCTGAGAAGACAGGCAGTGTAGTAGCTGCTAGGCTTCGGTCAATACTGCTGTACAACTAACCGTAGGATTGCTGTCCTTTACTGTTTCCTGTCTTTCATCTCATCATAAGACATGTCTCTGATTGGCGCTTTATTACTGGGGGATTTGTCGACACAAGATCACTTTCTATATCTCTGCAGTGCTCGGAGTAATAATAATAGTCTTTGCATTAGATATAGCGCCTTTCATGTCATGGGACGTCTGAAAGCGCTTTGCAGGATATACTGTAAAGTAGTGACTGTATTTTGTGGGCGGCAATGTCCTGCAAACAGCCATGAAGTGAGTGCAACAATTAAAGACCGTTGTGCATCATTTTCTCAATTTAAATCATGAGTGGGTGTGTTGGGTGTGAACTCTATGGAACAAAATTCATTGGTTAAGATGCGCATTGGTAGTAGTAGGGCACTGTTCTTGAAATTAGTACCTTATAGTGGTATGAGGATGTTTCATGTTCGAGGAACACTATCTCGCATCTGCTTTCAATATTCGTGTACAGAGCAACTGGCAGCCATTCCTGAATTCAAGCACCTTGGCCCACTCTTCAAGTCCTCAGCACCTGTACAGCTCACTGAAGCAGAGACTGAGTATGTGGTTCGTTGCATCAAGCACACATTCAAACAACACATGGTGTTTCAGGTAATCACTGCCTTTAACTTTTAAACACCTCTCACCAATCCTATTCTGAGGAAAACATGCAAGGTTGGAGAGTATTTGAGTTTAAGGAAAGCTTTAGATCTGTTGGTCGTGATGGGATGTGTTCAACATTGGGTGATTGTATCAGTGGATTCTAACAACAGCTTGCGTTTATATCGCGCCTTTCATGCAGGATAGTGTCGCAGAGCACTTGGTAGTCCACCTTATTGGGGACAGAAAATGTTTTTGTTACTTTCAGTTGTGCTGGTTGAAGAAAATCCCGTATTATTGTAAGGATCATGGAACTGTTGGTGAACAAATGAATATTTGGGGGTTGATTGGTGTGGCCTTTTTGTAAATGTGTTAGCAAAAATGGTCAGCAGAATTGAGTTTCATTGGTTTCTTTCGAAACTGAACCTCTTATTGCTTTCCTACAGTTTGACTGTACCAATACTCTGAATGACCAGTTACTGGAGAAGATTACAGTCCAGATGGAGCCATCAGATGCCTATGAGGTGGTTCATTATGTGGCAGCACCAGCTCTTCATTTTAACCAACCTGGTTCCTGCTATACTTTGGTGATGCTGCCTGAAGATGACCCCACAGCAGGTGAATATCCCTCAGTATTGCTACAGTGATGTGTCTTTCCAACTGATGGACAGATAACTTATTATTCTACAACTCTTGTTACATTCTGTACATCCAGTACATGTTTTACACTCCTAAGATGAATGGATGTCAACCCTTGGCAATTCCTACTTTGGGAACTCGGTATCTATATGTTGGTCAGGTATGGGGGGGGTTAGACTCTAGATCAAGCTCACTGTTCATTGCCACATTCACCCCCGAACTCCAGAAGAACACCTTCAGTAATCCTTGTGACCTCTGAATGAGCTTTCCATTGATGCTGTATTATACGATGTTCTGTTTTATGAAGCCATAGCCACTAAGAGTTGAATAGTGAGTCCCCATTGTTAAGTCTTCAAGCCCCCGCCCCCAACCCATAAAAAAAGTTTGCTTAAAACCCCTATCGGTCTCTATATCTCCATAGCAAAAGGACTTTTAACTCAGATTTCTGGGCTGATTCAAAATTAGGTTACAGTACTCAAAAATAACAGTGCCCTGACCCTAATAGGCCCCCTCAGTCTGTACAAATCTGATGCTGTATAAACGTGAATGCGCCTGTTATTTTGCAACCCAGTATTTTCACACAACGCTAAGGATTGTGTTCATCTGTTCAATTATAGTGAAGGTAAGATTTTTCGCCATCATTGCTGAGTGTGAGTATAGTGAAAATATTGGGAGATTATCCATTCTAAAGACCCGTTTGTGGTTATTCCCTAGTTTCCTGCACATTTAGCTGCACCATGAAATTCATAGTGAGAGACTGTGATCCCAACACTGGACTGCCGGAAGTTGATGGATATGATGATGAGTATGTGGTAAGTAAGTAAAGCACAAAGCCATGTGTGCACCTTGTACAGGGTGACCAAAAAGTCGTGATACTATTGCAATGTCTAATAAGTCTTAAGGAAATTATGATATTTTTGTTGTTTTTAGATGATAGGGTAGATAACACGACTTGTTGGTCACCCTGTACAAACTCTACGTGGCAAGGTTAACACCGAGTAAAAATAATGACCAAAGGTTCAAGTAGATATATTGCTAAAGATTATATATTTTTTAAAAAAGCATGCAATGCAGCCTCTTAGATGAGGGCACAGTTAAAAATAATTGTACTGCTAATATTAATAGTCACAATTAAAATGTATTTTAATTACTGAGAACCGTTTAAATTTGCCCGACAGCGGTTTTAGCTGGTTAGATTCTAGCTGTACCCCCAACGCACACACTGGGGTTCCTAAGGCTTGGCTCTTGCCAACCTGCGTCTTAATACCTTCCGGAATTAGCTAAGCAGGATGCGTCCCTCCGGGGAGAGAGAGCGTATTCCATTCCAACAATCTATCTCTGGGATTTCCATGTTTAGGTGCGGAATTATATTATTCTCAGTTTGGTTCGGATACGATGATGGGTTTCCGCACCCACCCGGCTGACACAAAAACAAAAGGTCAGCTTAGCAAATGTGCAGACTGCTGTGAGATTGACCTGATCCTTCTATCTCTATGCTGTAGTTGGAGGACCTGGAGGTGACTGTATCTGATCACATACAGAAGGTGCTGAAACCTAACTTTACAGCTGCATGGGATGAAGTGGGTGAGGAGTTTGAGAAAGAGGAAACGTTTGCACTCTCTTCTGTGAAAACACTGGATGGTAAGTGTGTAATAAATGGTGGCCTGCTCCTGCTGTACAGTTTCTTTAAGGTCCAGCGGTAGCTGAAGGCATTGAGATCGACTTTTGTGCTGAGTTGTATTCTGTCCCTGCTTCAAGAATGGAGGCACTTCTATCAGAGGATAAGAGGCAAGGAATTCTAGGAGCCAAGGTCATTACCAATGACAATGTGATGGATTTAGTGTAAACAGTGAAAAAGATTGGAGGGAAGGTAAAGGGGCAATGGGATACTTGTGTCAGACTCTTAAATATTTTTGGACATTCATTTCATAGATCTCAAATGGGTTTGAGAATTGTCAAGTCCCCTTTATTCGCTAAAGAATTGCTGAACACAGATTTTAGCTAGTCAGTTATATCATCTGTTCAGGGGAAGCTGTCAGTTCTATTTTGTCTACTCTTTCTATTTGATGTATAACTGGCAAATAAGTTGTTTTTTTTTATTTTCATTGTAGAGGCTGTGAATAATATAATTAGTTTCCTTGGTATGCAGCCATGTGAGAGGTCAGACAAGGTGCCAGAGAACAAAAACGCCCACACATTGTGCCTGGCAGGTAAGTTTAACGGCACAGTATCAAATACAGATTATTATTATTATACATAAAGAGGGATGACCCCACAATGCTCAGTGACTGCTATTGTACATGCTAATGCCGGTGGCAATGCCCTCATTTTGAAATGATGCTAATACAGGATTGAATGTGTCAATGCATTGGTGGCCTACTTAACAGTAACTAGAACAAACTACAACAACAACAAATTGCACTTGTACAGAGCCCTTCACGTCGGAAAGTTACACTTAAGAGAATAACTACCCTTGTCTCCAAGCCATCTTGCCAATTGCCACTTTCCACCAAACAGACATATACATGGAATAACCCCTAAACATTGCACGTGGGATGTTGTGAGATATATATGATCTTCAGGCTGCATTCATTCATGAGTAAAAAATTATACACTGAATGGAGCAGTTTTTCTTATCTGGGGATATGTTAATTCTATTATGGAACATTTGAAAATGGCCCTCAAATCCATGTAACATCTTGATTATTAAATCACTAATTGTTTGCTTCCCAATAGAATAGTCTAAAGACTGCCTTACTTCCCATGTCTAAAGGAAACCACAGCTTTTTAACTAATAAAAGATTCCCGCTCATCTAACTTGTATTTACAAGTGGAATTACAAATTAGAAATGCACTGCTACATATATATTTAAAAAGAAAAAAATTGCAGGGCTACGGGAAAGTGCGGGGAAGTGGGACTAATTGATTAGTTCTTTGGAAGAGTTGGCACAGGTACAATGGGCCGAATGGCCTCCTTCTGTTCTATAGAATTCAGTGCTTCTATAGGTTTATTGGCATCCGAATGAATCTAATGCAACTTATTTTGACCTTCACGTTCTCACTGCTTCCTTCCGCTAAACGTTAACACTTTTCACAACCAAACTCCTTATTGCAGGTGTCTTCAGAGGAGGCCATGATGTGCTTCTGCGAGCCCGACTGGCTCTGGCTGACGGGGTGACCATGCAAGTGACCGTCAGAAGTGACGCCGAGACTCCAGTGGATGTCATCCTGATTTCTGTTGGTTAAACTTGTTGATTTTTCTTTTCTTCCCCCCTCCACACACCCCCACCCCCCTTTCAAGAAATGATGTACACTTTAAATTGCCTGACTGAAAGACCAATTTAGGTAAAAACATTTGAAAATCCCCGTGGGTTTCTTTCATGCGTAAAGCTTTACTGTGGAGTTTAACGTCAGGACCTATCTTCAGTGATGGTTTGCTTCCCAGCACAACAGTAAAAGAAAAACTGCCAAACCATCTCTTAAGTGATGAACATAATTTTTGCACGGTATATATTTTTAAGCTGTTTTTTTGGGGGGCCCTTTCTCCCCCCCCACCCCCCCACCCCCCGCTTGTCTTGGGAGACAATAGAATGCTGACATTCTTCTCCCAAGTCCCGGAATTTCTAGAATCTAAACTTCACACAGTTGACACTTTCATGGCAGGAGCTTGTCACGAGTGTTCAGATGTCGTCGCCCTGACGTGAAAGGCACCACATAAATGTAAATTGTGTCATAAAATTGAATTAACCTTAAGATTGTAGAAATCCCATAACATGGGAAAAGAAGGTCGGCATTATTTGCAGAAACAGATGCTATAAAAGAAGCCAGGAACTTGAAAATGTACATTATTTTTCTTGGCTCATCTGGAATACCAGTCGCGAAATGGCACTTTGTCAAAGGCTTTTGCTAATAATGTGTCCACATCTTATGAAACTAGCAAATGTTTGCTGTATGTGTTAAAAGATGAAGCCATGAGAAATGGTCACCAAGGATGAAAAGCAGACACTTTTTTGTGAAGCTTTATTTGCATAAAATAAAGATGAACTATGTTGATCATTTGACTCTATTTGCTTACTGGTAATGCATACAAATTTCTGAAAACAATTTCAAGATGGTTTGATTTGAAATATTTAATCTTTTGTTCGACTTGCACAGTATAGCCGTACACCTTACTGGAAAAGATGGGACTCTACCCTGATAGCACAACAATCACTAATATATACTTTGAAATGTACAGTCTTTTGTGCATTTGATGAGCAGAACTGCAAAATCTGTTGCAAAATATGTCAACCTGTAGTGAGCTGTAAGATTTAACATGTCTTTGCAACCATTTAATACTCAAAATTAATGCCAAATTCTTGATTTATTAAGACTTATTTAAATGTTGCTGATGTAGAAAATAATTCTGTAGCAAATCAAATGTTCTGGTTAGACTCGAATCATATGTAACTACATTACTAAGTCAATAAAATATTGTGATATAATACTTCTATTAGACATAGAGCTTTAACATGCCATCAAAACTTCTCAACCGTTCGTCACAGGGTTTACTGTAAAGTGGAGTGACCATTTGTGAACACAGCAGCCAATTTAGACACAGTTGAGTTGACAGACTGTAATATTGTTAATTGTGTGATTGATTCGATGGGTCTCAGAAGCAGAGTAAAAATCAGTTTGGTTTGCAAGAGAACTATGTACGTCTTGTGTCGGGGTCATCAAACAGACAATGCAGTACTTCTGTGAGTTTACCAAATGCCGTGCACATAATGGTTTCAATTCATGGCTGAATGGCAACTGCTATGTTACATCTTTGGTAGATTTTTGAGTAAAGTTAATTCTACAAAAATAAACAATAGCCCACATAAACAGTTTACTACTAAGCTGCGGAATAAACCTGCATTCCAAGAATCTAGAAAACAACGGGGGGGATAAAATATTATGTAATTTGTGGATTTATTCTGAACAATTTTTTTTTGTATCCCTGTTAAATATAGTTCAATCCCCTTGTTGTCTACCTGATATAAGGAAAATCTTTACTAAATCCCATGTTACCCCTGACTTGCTTAACCAAGTCTATTATGTGTAAATCTAGCTTTGCATCACCTTTATATCCTCAATCACTCCTTATAAAAAGGATTCAGTTAATTCTACAAATGAAGGTATTAACTCGTGGAGCATTGAGCCAATTGCATATTATTTTCGTGAGATGTTCTTCTCAGTGATCCTGTTATTCTACTAAAATGAAAGGAGGATTTGAAGCTGGTGAGACATGTAACTGGTAAACAGAGTAAAGTAACAGAGCAAGTAAAGTATTACTCAACAATGGTTTAAAGCTTGAAGAACAAAAGCTCCATTTGTTTTAAGTAACAATCCCTTTAAAATAAAAGTTGCTTTTGAACATTTACTCGTCAACCATAATGGTCAAAGCTCAAGTTGCTGTTGTTTACTGTCGCAGTTTAAATAATAGTTCCATGGTCAGAAGGAGTTGATGAAATTGATGTAGGCTTGTTGGAAACCCAATGAGTCCTCAAGCTGAGGGTAGTGGCTGATGTGGTCATCGAGAACCGAGACGGTAGATTTAGGTACCAGTTTCCTGTTGCGTTGAAAGGAAGTGGAGGTTAATAATAATAATCCTTGCATTTGGTATCGCGCCTTTCACCTCTTCCAGATGTCTCAAAGCGCTTCACAGGACACACCGTAAAGTATTTTGTGGGGGAAACGAGGCAGCCAATTGCGCACAGCAGTGTCTCACAAACAGTTGTGGATCGAGTGACCAAATTATTTTTGTTTGGTTATGTCTAGCGTGGAGGGATATTTTTGTTCAAATCTACCCACTAGATTTCAACCTGCTTTCCAAGCATGTTAATCATCAACCAGTAAATAACATTCAATAATTAGAAACTATTACTTTTTTTAAAAAAAAATGCGTAACACCATCTTATTTAGTACTGTAGAACCTATTCAGTAAATCCCTTCAAACATTTAGATAATTTGGCTGGTAAAATAAATGCCCATTCAATCTGAATTTGCCCATGGAAAGAAATAAGCATAATACCGACATGAAAGGAGAATATATGGGGGAACTACTTTCAGTACAACTTGTATAATAATTATTTTCCCCTCCCCATGTTGAATATCGTGGCTAATCGCATCTACGAGACGGCTCAAAGAGCTTCACAGAATACACCTCAAAGTGAATTGACTATATATTTTGTGGGTGAAACTCGGCAGCCAATTGCGAACCATCAGTGTCCCATAAACCATAGTGGATCGAATGACCAAATTTGCCCAACGTTTCACCTATCCCGGGAATCGAACCCAGGTCCTTTCGCTTGCAAGGCGAGTGCTCTAACCACTAAGGTACAGGACTCCATCTAAACACCTAAAGTCCAACCAAACGTCAATGTTACGCGTCAGAAAATGGCAGATCATCTCACAAACGCACAGCCGGATACCATTACTGATGATCCGAACTCACTAGTTTTTGTTGAAGTAGTTTTTGTTGAAGTCCAATCGGTAAAATGGGAAAGGCAGTGCTGGAAACATCTTCCAACATAGCACTGAAGATGTGCACAGGGCAGAAATCCAACAAATCCCATGTCTTAGTTGGTTGCACTCTTACCTGTGATCCAGTGCACCAAGAAATATTCAACACTGAACATAAAGGAAACTATAGTTGTCCTATAACTAGGTACTGCAAAGTCAAGAACACTTTCATTCCACGGTGAAACATTTAAGATTTGCATCCAACATAGGCAAAATGATAATAATAATAAGATGATCACTTACTGATAGAGATTCAGAAATTCAGGATGAGGGTTCACAGGATCCAGAGGTCCGTAGATTAAATGCACTGCAATAAAACAACATGCACTCGTGTTCACAGGGTTTGGTAAATATATTACAGAGCGAGGAAAATACATAAATCGTGACTACAGATACATGCATTGTGATCCAGCTCGGAGAGAAACTTGTAACTCCAGGGATAGTACAGAAAATCAGCTAAACAGGCACCACACGCACACAAACAACATGTTGAGGCTCACTTGCTATTTGAGTCTGTAAGTATCAGTCGGTGTGATTGAACAAGTGGGATATCTGATTCATTTTATCCCCTGGGGCCAACCTCGCCATTACCCTGACTGACAGACCAATGATTGAACCTGACTTTCCTTGTCTTTATGACTCAGTACCATGTTAGGATGCTGAACCCCCAACTAATCGTTGACCCTGCAAGCCAAAGTCCTAACGGGGAGGGTGGTCCGAGCTGGACAAGCAGCGGGAAAGCTTGCCAGACAATGACACCAATGGCAAGCTGTGAGGGTTTAGCTGGTTAGACTCCAGCAATCACCCCAACACACACTCTGGGTTCCCCAAAGCCTTGCCTCTTGCCAACCTGCGCCTAATACTTTCCAGAATTAGATTAGAAGGATGCGTCTCTCCAGGGAGAGAGAAAGCGCATACCATTCCAACAGTCTATCCCTAGAATCTCCATGTATAGGTGGGATGCGTGGGATTCTCAGTTTGGTTTGGAGAGCCTTAAGCGCGGTGATGAGTTTCCGCATGTGTCAGACACCCACACGGCTGACCACACGAAAAAACACATTATGCGAAGGATTTACTCATCAGTAAAGAATTTAATGACTGCGAAGTGGATCCTTTAGGATTTAGTACTCATGTTCTCTCACTGAGTAGTCCAAGATGCACTCACGTGGAATAGCTGTAGAACTCAGGGCTCCTACCCAGCGATCTCTGTACTTTGATCTCTGATTGATAAACTGCAAAATACTGAGGAAAAGAACAAAATAAAATGCGACAACATCCAAGCGTTACAGCAGCAGCAGAAATTGGCAAGTTAAACCTTTTTCTTAAATGCTCTAACTTTAAATTTTTAACTCGCTTTTCGCCCACAAAATATACAGTCAATTCACTGTACAGTATATTCTGTGAAGCGCTTTGAGACGTCTCAACGACGTGATAAGGAGCTATATCAAATGCAATGATTATTAATATGACAGTGTGAAACAGCCATGAGGAATGTTAATGAACGGAATCAAATAATTTTCTTCCCGGGAGAGAATGCCAAGCTTTATATTTGTTGTTCACTGTTCCTGGATCTCGAAGCTTCACGTCAATACTAAAATACTTATGTCTTCTCTTTTATTAATAATGGAGTGGCCATGAGCAGGTGTCTCCTCCTAATAAACATCTCTCGATAGCCTCACTTAATAATAATAATAATCCTCGCGTTTGATAAATAGCTCTTTATGTCGTTGAGACGTCTCAAAGGGCTTCACGGAATATACTGCAAAGTGGATTGACTGTGCATTTTGTGGGCGATACGCGGCAGCCAATTGCGCACAGCAGCGTCCCACACACTTGGGAGGGTTCCTGCTTTGAGGTCTGGCAATTCTCCATTTCTCACTGGGTGCGCGGAATTTAAGGATTTTACCAAAATTCTTCATGATCTTAAAAATTAAGATTATGACCTTCAGACTAACACCACCAGAAATGTCTGGCCTCCGAATCTGACACCTTCCCACGGTTGGAATGACTGAAATGAGCTGCTGAACGAACTCGGAATTATAGGTACAGACGGAGGTACAGACCCATCTTTCCCCGCTGCAGCTTCCTTGCTCAGAGCGGCCCTTGAACAAGGAACCGCTCGAAATTATGGCCCTCAACAAAAGATTAGCCACAAAATCCAGTTAATCCAGAACTTCGCCGCACACATACTCACACGCAACAAACCCCCATCACACCAGTTCTAGCCAGGCTCCACCGGCTTCCCATCACCGAACGGATCGATTTCAAGATCTCACATTCGTCTCACCTCCCCACCGCTCCCCAACCCACTACCCGTTTGCCTCCACTCAACTGGCTCCGGCCTCCTGCATGTCCCTCGTATCCTCTGTTCCACCATCAATGGCCGCGCTTTCAGCCACTACGCCACAAAGCTCTCCCTCTGCCCCTCCGCCTTGCCCCCTTCCTTCCCCAGCTTCGGATCGCGCCTGAAGACCTTCCTCTTCGGCCATGCCTACGGTCACCACCCCCCAACCCCCCCACCTCAGCGCCATGCTCCGCCACTGTCAAGCGCTCTGGGACTCTACCCTGCGCGAGGGGCCTATATAAAGATGCAAGCTGTTGTTGTTTTTGTAAAATACCTGTCCATCACGAGGTTCCCGTCATTGACACGGACACCGGTCCACATATCCCAGTACTCTGCGTCTGTCTGCTGTGTGTAGGGGCCAAACACCGCACTGATCCTGGAAAACGCCAAGAAACTGTTTTTAACCTGGCCTCACTGTTTCGCCCACAACATTCACAGTCGATTGACTTTACAGTGTGTTTACAGTATATTTCGTGAAGCGCTTTGAGACATCTGCTGTGACACAGCGCCTTGGGACGTCCTCCCGACGTGAAAAGCCCTTCACAAGCGTAATTTTGTATCGTATCGCGAAGACGTGATCAGGCGCTCTATATCAAATGCGAGGATTATTATTGTTGAAATTAAATTAAGATGCATTTTTTTCGCATCGCTCGGGGTTTTAAAAAAAAACTGTCAAAACTACGCCCTTAATCCAAGGGCTTGCACCCGTGTTATTTACAGCCATTATTTAAAAGCAAAAACTTAGTAACTAGTGCTAGCGCTAGGGAATGCTGTTCAAGGTGCAAGCTTATGCCTTGACTTAGTTTTTTTTAAAGATTTAAAAGTATGCATAAATATATAATAATTCAACCCTTTACAGGTAACCCATAGCTAAAACGGTTTAATTAGAGCAGCTCCCATGGTGTAGTGGATAGAGCTGAAGCTTATGGACCCGGAGTTTGCTGGATCGGGGAGGGTGGAGGGCGGGGTGGGGGGGGAGTAAGGAGGGTGATCGAAAGCAAGGTCGAAGAGCAGGGTCTTGAGATGGGTCTTGAAGGAGGCAAGGGAGGGGGCGAGATGGAAGGACTCCGGGATGGAGCTCCAGAAGGTGGGGGCAGAGTGGCAGAAGGCCCGTCCGCAGAAGGCATCGCAGAATATACGGTGTGCACTCTTAACCAGACAGATATCGGAACGCTGCTGTCGTCTATCCCCTCTCACAAGGCAGGAGGCCTGGCAGCAGAACACCACTGTGCTCTCTCACCGGCGCACTGTGCAAGGACAAGTGGAAAATCAAATCAAACATAAAGCCCGCACCTAGTTGGGATGGCACGTGTCACGGAGTGTGGAGCTGTGCACCTGGATTGATGCGACTGTCCAGCACCTTGGGACGTCCTCCCGAGGTGAAAGGCGCCATACAAATGTAATTTGTTGTTGTTGGAATGGACAATGTGCCTTTGCAGGTTCTTGGTCAAAAAGGAACAGTTTGCTGTTGTTTCAAGTCACATGTACAGATACGAAACTCACCCTTTGGAAAACAAGTAGTGGTTCATAAGTCTGGTGAAGATTGATGACAACAACCCGCTGTCTTTGAGTAGCTGGTGTGAACAAGAAACAAACAATAATTGAAAACGTACTTTATTTATGCGTTATACGGTATATCTAACCCTGTGGATCAATACTCTAATTCCTTACAAACAGCAGCAACAGTTATGTACACTCTGTCCTACAAGAAACGACTAATATGATCGAAAGGCAATTTTAGGGCAGACTCCAGGAATATTTTCCCTACACAGAGGGTGATCAACAAGTGTAACGGGCTACTGGAAAGGGACGTTAGTTGATTTATAAAATGTGATGCTGAAATAGAAAGAGCAGCATCAAATTGTCTGGGAAGACATCGTCAACCAAACCTCTTGCGATCAACTGATTTCAACCGTGTGAACGTGGAATTTACTTCAGAGTTTCCAAAATTGTGCACGTGGCTTAGTGACTTAGTGACGAGCTGTGCCCTAATGGGTCCCAGGTTTCATCCTGTTTTCAATGCGTTGATGGATCTCACCTGAGACGGGTGCGGGTACTGTGTTAAGGAGAGGAAAATCATCCCAAGGTTCTAACTCTCTCGGATACGATCCCGGCAGAAAAATTAGAATCATAGAATCTTACAGGACAGAAGGAGGCCATTCGGCCCACCGTGCCTGTGTCGGCTCTTTGAAAGACCTGTCCAACTAGTCCCACTCCCCCACTCTTTCCCCACAGCCCTGCAAATTGTTCCTTTTCAAGTAAATATCCAATTCCCTTTTGAAAATTATTATTGAATCTGCTCCCACCACCTTTTCAGACAGCGCATTCCAGACCGTAACAATTCGCTGCGTAAAAAAATTATTCTCCTCATTTCCCCTCTGTTTCTTTTGCCGATTATCTTAAATCTGTGTCCTCTGGTTACCGACCCATCCACCAGTGGAAACAGTTTCTCCTCATTTATTCTCCCCAAACCCCTCATCATGTTGAACACCTCTATTAAACCTTTAAAAATTGGGGAGGATGGGAAAAGAGGTAATGAAATCCAATACGAACCGTTTGCACAAACCTCGGATGATGAGTCTCTGGGAAAATACCTAAAATGATCACAAAGAACATTACGTATGCAGGAGGTGGAGGAAAAGGCAATAGGTTTTTGTAAAAGCTGTAGTAATGAATTGTAATGAGATAAAACAGAAATAGAACACTGTACCTCCATTTGACAAACACAGACTATTGATCATTAAGTGTCCAGGCTTAGCATGTTTATGCCTAAAACAGAAGAAAAAATAATAATCAGTCATTGGAAGTGTAAATTTCTACACGTAGGATTAAGTTGCGTGCTCGCCTCGCAAGCGAGAGTGTCCGGGTTTGATTCCTGGACAGGCTGGAAGCTTAGATAAGTTTCCTCAGTGTTTTGACTTTTGTTTGGCGAATGCTGCATTTTCAACCCTAATGCATCCTTTACAAGAGATGTGCTATCAATGCTCATTTACAGCAGTGGAAGACTCCAGCCAGCGACCTTATCAGCTTTCCCATAAACACAGCAACCCATTCCCCGCATATCCCCTTCCACACACACACATAAGCACACACCTACGCACACCACATAACACACACAGACGCAGGCAGACGCACACAGACACCGAGCTAATCTGACCCCGTTGTATTTTATGGTTTCAACCTGTACAACAGTTCCAGTGCAACTGTGTCACCATAATCATGAGCCAGAATGTTGATTTTCTGCTGAGCCAAGCCCAGCTTCACCACCAGCCCCTCCACAATGTCCGCCTGCTCGAAGATGGAGTATCGGTGCAGCCTCTAAGTAAAGCAAAAAAAGCAAACACAGGTCGCCGTGACACCCAGGTTACTGCCTCCGCACTTTCCCAAGCAATTCTGCACGCTAACAACATCTACGGAACATTCTTGGTTTTTATTATTAATAATAATAATAATCTTTGCATTTGATATAGCGACCTATCACGTCATTGAGATGTCTCAAAGCGCTTCACAGGATACTGGGGTCCTGAACCAAATTCCATACCATGAGCGTTAACATAAATGCAAGATGTTGTTGCTATTATTGATAAACTGTGTATTTGTGGGCGAAATGCGGCAGCCAGTTGTGCACAGCAATGTCCCACAGTTTATTTTGGGGGGATTGTTGGCCAGGACACCAGGAGAAACTCCCTTCTCTTTTCAAATAGTGCCTGGGATCTTTAACATCCGCCCGAACAAGCAGACGGGACCTCGGTTTAACATCTTATCCGAAGGACTGAGTGCACTAAAAGAACAGCGAGCCAGCGAGCAGCAGCACAGGGTCAGGGAGAGAAGGCTGTGACAGGCAGAGCAAATATGCCACGGGATGGAAGAGTAGGTCACCCCAGGGAGGGCAATGGAATGAATACCAGCCGGGAACAGGTCATGTACCCAGACAAAGCTTGACATGGTTGGACCATCCCACAGGAAGGTCTGAATAGAGCAGTGTTTTTTTTTGGGTGTGGGGGCGGTGTGGGCGGGGTGGGGGGGGGTTAGCTGAGTGTCTGACACATGCGGAAACTCATCACCGTGCTCAAGAGTATCCAAACCAAGCTGAGAATTCCAAGCCTCCCACCTACACATGGAAATCCCAGAGATAAGATTGCTGGAATGGAATGCGCACTCTCTCCCTGGAGGGACGCATCCTGCTTACCTAATTCCGGAAAGTATTAGGCGCAGGTTGGCAAGAGGCCAGGTTTGGGGAGACCCCAGAGTGTGCGTCGGGGGTAACTGCTGGAGTCGGACCTGCTAAAACCGCATAGCTTGCTGCTGACATCGCTGTCTAGAAAGCTTTCCTGCCATTTATCCAGCTAGGACCACCCTACCCGCGAGGGCTTTGGTTTGCACGGTTAGCAGGAGCTGAGTGGGATGATTCCCTGCCGAACAGTGACGATACAATGGACAAGTAGCAGCAGGAGCTGGCAGTGACCAGAGCAGAATGGCACAAGCTCTTGTGGCATCAATAGGCAGCCGCTCAGGACGACTTACTGGCTGATCCTGAAGAAAAACCTTCTAAGCCTTATTAAAATCACAAGGGGGCGATTAAATCAAAGGATTTCCCCCAAATAACTGTTAAAAGCTCCGCTGAAGCCAAACTGCCTCCTGTACACTTGACATGTGGCCGTACACTCTCTATCGTGCCGTGAGACTGCAGCAAAGTTGCACATTTGAACTTACGTGGTTGTCTTGAGGGAGTTGACCCGTTCTAACAAATANTTTTTTTTCTTCCGTCTTATCTTTGTCTCCACAGAAAATTAACTCCAGTTGAGAACGCTGTCCATTCTCTTCCCCAACAAGCGCCCCCCCACCCCCACACTCTCTGTCACTATAGATCTATTCACTCTTCCTCTATCCCTCCACCTTGCTCCCTCCTTCCCCATTTTCTGGTCGCGCCTGAAGACCTTCCTCTTCGACCGTGCCTACAGTCACCGCCTCCCTCCCCCCCAGCTCAGGGTCCTGCTCCGCCATTGTGAAGCGCTCTGGGACGCTACTCTGCAAGAGGGGGCGCTATATCAATGCAAGTTGTTGCTGTTTTTGTATTATTAAGCAGTCACTATACCTGTCCATCACAAGATTCCCATCATTGACACGGATACCAGTCCGCATACATGATCCCACACTCAACGACAACAACAACTTGCACTTTTAAAGCGCCCTCCACGCCGGGTAGAGGAAGAGTGTGCCAGAGTTTCGGGGCCTAGTGGCTGAAAACACTGTCCATCTGGACGAGCATGAGAGATACTCAGTAACACTTCCTTTTTCAAGGTGAAACAAGTCTGGTCTGGTAATATTTCATACAATGCTAATTTGGGAATATTTGCCTTAATTTTTAAGCCAGTTTTCTGCAGGCTCTTTATAAGAACGGAAGAAAAACAGCCCCCGAAATAAGATTGAATTTAATTCTTAATCATCTTAATCCAAATCTTTGGCTTTCAAGGGCATTTTACAGGTCAAATTCTGTGAGGGAATACAAAGGTTTAGGCTAATTTAAAATGAAAGACCACAAAATGTTGGGGTTGCGTTTAAATCAGTCACAAACTTGTAAATAGGCTGAATAGCTAACCTGATTGTTTATTCAGCTATTTTGCTATTCAGCTAAAATGCTGCATGTTTATCTTAACCATCTGTACTCATTAGGCTAATCTATAATCTAGTCTAAGCCAACAGATAGTGGAGTCTTGTGGCGTATTGGTTAGAGCACTCGCCTCACAAGCGAGAGGACCCGGTTTCGATTCCCGGGCAGGGCAAAACCTTAGGCAAGTTTCCTTACTCCACATGCCTCTGTTTGCCTCGCAGTACGAAGGATCCAGAGTGTTAGTCGATTGACAGATCGCTCAATGGGGATAATAAGCCCTTCAAATATTTTTGCAAATGTTGTCACTCAATTCATGACTGTTTATGGGACACTGCTGTGCGCAATTGGCTGCTGCATTTCACCCACAAAATAGATAGTCAATCCACTTGATAATCTATTCTGGAAGCAGTTTGAGACGTCTCAATGATGTGATAAAGCGCTATATCAAATGCAAGGATTATTATTAAGTATTTTTCAGAGGAGCTGAAGGGTTAATGCAATGTGGCGACTTCCTACTCACAGGTTTATCGCTGAAGCCAAAGCCAAGAAAATCCAGTGCGATAACTCGACTGAACCGCTGAGTCAAGGCTTCCCATATCTGAAACAAAATACACTTTATAAGATTTTTATTGTCTCCTTCCTTCCATCCCTAAAATACTTGGGCCGATCAGTGACTTGTTTTACCCGATAATAATCCTCCCCCCACCACCTCCAAAATATTTTTACTCATTATGATCAATTTTTTTTAAAATTCCAAATAAATATTTGAATAGATTTTAAACATCAATAACCATGTGAATATTTTACATTTCCATTTAAATTTGCTATTGTAGAAATGTTTAAGCAAGCTCAGTTTTCTAGGTAAATTTATGGCAGCAAAGTGCCTGTTGTTACACAGAAGGCTATTAGAATATGAAACTTTCTTCCTGTTTACACTGCAAGTCAAAGGCAGGGTGGTCCTAGCTATGCAAGCTAGACAGTGCTCTCAATGGCAAGTCACGCGATTTCAACTGGTTAAGCACACAGTTCTCGTGTGGTTCATGTGGATAAAGGCATCACCATCAACTTGACGGACCAGATTACCTGTTGCAGTACTTTAACATTCTTTGCCAGTTTGACCAAACACCTTGAGCTTGTTTTCTGCTCCGCTCCTTACCTTGTGCCAATCGTAGCTCGATGTTGGGAAGCCATGTAAAAGAATCACCGTGTCTGAACTGCCAATTGCAGCCTTCGAATCTGAAATATAATGCACAGAGATCAAGGCAACTCACTATAAGAATGCAGAGAGGATGTTTTAACACTGTCTGAGATCCAGGCCTTCTCGGAAGAGTCAGTATAAACAAACGAAGAAAAATAATGAATCTTTGCATTTGATATAGCTCCTTTCGTGTTGGAAGGACGTCTCAAAGTGCTTCATAGGAATTCACTAAAGTATAGTGAATGTGTATTTTGTAGGCAAACACAGTAGCCAATATGCACACAGCAGAGTCCCACAAACAGTCATGAAGTGAGCGACCAATTTTATTTGGAAAGGTTGTTGGCCAGGACATCGAAGAAATCCCCTTCTCTGTTTAAGTTGTGCCATGAGATCTTTAACCTCCCCCTGAATAGGCAGATAGGACCTCAGCTCAACATCTCAGCCGAAGGACGGCATTTCTAACAATGTAGGGCTTCCCCCAGCACTGTATTGGGAGTGTCAGTCTGATCTGTGAGGTCAAAGTGCCGATGTGGGGCTTGAACCTACAAATCTTTCAACTCAGAAGCAGCAAGTGCCTTCTGCATTATTCACTGGTGGGGAGGAGGTGACCGAAAGTACAGCCATATCAGAGGTTCCTCTGGTTTTACAAACCAACAAGCTACTTTTAGTTATAATCACAACTTTTAATCAAGCCTTTTCAGCTGATCCCAAATACACTTCAATCTCTAAATTTTTGGCATAATTTCGCTGTTTGCTCAAAAAAAGACAGGGATTTGGGGCTTTCATGTCTCAGGCATGGATCTGTTCAGCTGCACAGCGATCGTTGAAAGCATTAGAAGTCCTGTAAGACTCCCAATCCAGGCTCCAGTAAATGAAAATCCGCAACAAAAAATTGGCTATAATTGGACACTGATTGGCACTAAATTGCTAATCTCATTTAGAATTCACAGGGGTGGTTGGTGTGGGAAATGGGAAATTCTCACTGGTATTGAGAAGTCAGTTGACAAGTGTGACCTAGGAATATTTACAGCAAGAACTTAGAGAGGAAAAAAATAATCCATTTGCATTTCCCACAGATATTCCTTGCATCGATAAGCACAAAAATGCGCAAACAAATGCCACTGGCGATTTAAATGATAATAACAACAAGCCTTGTATTTGATACAGCATCTTATCATGTATTTGAGGCATCTTGAGGCGCTTCACAGAATATACTGTAAGGTGAGTTCACGGTATATTTTGTGGGCGAAACTCCGCAGCCAATTGCACACAACAGCATCCCACGAACAGTCGTGGATTTTTTTAAAAATACTCAAGTCACCTCTTGGACATGCCTTACCTCTGTAAAATATGTGGTTCCCATTGAAGGAAAAGAAGGTTCCTGCCATACGCCATGAGTACATAGAAGATGAGAGATAGGGAGGAGGGATATTGAGGTAGACAGCGATGAGCGGTCCTGTGAGAAGCAAGACTTGGATCCACCACTCTTTCATCCTTAAAGAGAGGAACAATACGTGAACAAAAACAGCTGCAATTCAGGCTGGAACTCACTGAGCGGAGGGAGAGGGCAGGCCTCAAGTTAGGCAAATGAACACCAGATTGAGCTCACTTGGAACATCCCCCGCGGTCAAAGAGCCTGCTGAACACTCATTGGGGTAAAGTCCCTTAGCGTAGTGGTTAGCGTGCTCACCTCGCAAGCGAGGGAACCCGGGTTCAATTCCCTGATATCTGTGGATCGCGACTCAGTACAGTGCGAGTGTCAGCCCATAGCTGCTGAACGGTTCAAAACGTGACAATTAAATAGTACCCCCAAAAAAAAATTTCGAATTCAAAATGTTCAGGAAAGCACTTTAAAGTGGGAGAAGAAGATCTGCATCAATGTTAACTGGAGCAGGTCGGGAGCACACCAGGGGCACAACTGTGCCCAAACCGGTTAAACACATCACAAACAGCAACCGGAAGGGGTCAATAAGGATTAAGAACTTTGGAAGAGGGGGGGGCGTTGAACTCATTTGCTATGGTCTTTATGTCTGTCTTAGCACTAATAATGTGGCCAAGACGCTGGTGGATTACAGTTGTGAATGCGAGGAGAGTTCCAGTGGCATTTATTCTATTTTTGTTTAACACAAATTCCTAATTTATATCCTTGCAATAGTTGGAGATGAGGGTTTCCCACTGTTTAGGCTGTCACTCGGAGTGTTTGTCGACCTTGAGGCTTGAGGCCTGTCCGCTCCCTCCGCTCCACATCCTCTGCCCTGCCCGCCCCACCATCAGTGGTCAAACCTTCAGCCTCTCCAACCCCACCCTTTGGAACTCCAACCCCCAGTCCCTTCGCCTCGCTCCTTGCCTCCTTCAAGTCCCGTCTCAAGACTCTCCTCTTTGACCATGCCTTTGGTCAGCCTCCTACCCCTACCATCCACCCTTCCTGATCCCAACCCCAGATCGGGTCCAAATCCCTCACTATCCAGCCCCTTGGGGCGTCCTCCTGACGTGAAAGTCGCTCTACAAATGTAATTTGGTAATGTTGTTGTTGTTGAAGTGGGAAGCTACTGAAATGAATATCTCTTCTCCAGTTACCGTCATTGCACCAAGTATTTCACAATAGAATATACTGTGGAGTCCTGTAGCTCAGTGGTTAGAGCACTCGCTTTGCAAGTGAGAGACCTGAGTTCAATTCCAGGCAGAGGGCGAAACCTTGGGCAAGTTTCCTTACTCCACACAGAGCCTAATAATAATCCCTCCAAAACCAAAAACAATAATAAATTGGTCATTTTCAATCCACGACTGTTTGTGGGACATTGCTGTGCGCAATTGGCTGCCGCGTTCGCCCACAAATATACAGTCAATTCACTTTGCAGTATGTTCTGTGAAGCGCTTTGGGACGTCCCCCCGACGTGAAAAGCGCTATATCAAATGCAAGGATTATTATTATTATTACTGCTTCCTGTACTGAAACATTGTTTATGAATGACAAATTATTAATTTTATAAAACAAGTGCTCCGAGGTGCTGCCCAGGATGAAGGGTGTTTTATAAATAAAAGAAAATTGTTGCATTCATAAATGGAATAAATACGAAATCCATCATTAGATACTTTGAAGATAAAGTGATTGCCCTCTCCGGCGAGGTTTAATTTTCTCTTTATCTTCATAAAATGGAACTCTCTTGATTAAATGGCTCCCACAAAGCTGTCATATTACAACAATAAATGACGTTGATGTTTACAATCGCCACAGTACACAGCATCCAAGTGCAGCCCTGAGAAACCCAAAGATTTTAAACAGTAATAATAAAATATTCTTGTTTAAAAATATTAAAACATAAGATTTAAAAATAAAACCTGCAACACTGTAAATAATAAAATCCAGAGTCGTTAAGAAGTAAGAAACGCACAATAATAATAAATAATAATGCATAATAATACATAATAAATAAATGATCCAGTAATAATAATACATAATAAGAAATAATAATACATAATAATCCAGTAATAATTAATAAATAAATAAATAAATTAATGAATCCAGTAATAATAATAATAATAAATAAATAAATAAGAATCCAATGAATTTCTTATTTTGATCAAGAATAAAATAAAAAAAACTTTTTTTGGGGGGTGGGGTGGGTGGGGGAGTGAGAGGAGGAAGTGATGATGTGTGTTGGTGTTTGTTCAGTGTTTAAAAATAAAAATAAAACAAAATAAGGAGTTACACAAGCCACGTTATTTTGCCTGCAGCACTGACAGCACTTCATGAGACCCGGGTTCAATCCCAGGCAGGTCAGGGCGAAACCTTGGGCAAGTTTCCTTACTCCCCACAGAGCCTAATAATAATCCCTCCAAAAAACAACAATAAAAAAAATTGGTCATCTTCAATCCACGACTGTTTGTGGGACATTGCTGTGCGCAATTGGCTGCCGCGTTCGCCCACAAATATACGGTCAATTCACTTTACAGTGTGTTCTGTGAAGCGCTTTGGGACGTCCTCCCGACGTGAAAAGCGCTCTATCAAATGCGAGGATTGTTATTATTATTATTAATGACGATGACGAAACACACCAATTAGAGTGAATGAACTGAATGAGTGAGTGAGTGAGTGAATGAATGAACGAACGAACGAATGAATGAATGAGGCACCAGCCGGTCGCTGTAACAATTTACACCGAGCTTCCAGCTGACACTCACCTGCACTCAAGTGAGTTCTCATCCTGGTACTGCGCCTCTCTCCTCTGTGAGTCCTATTTCCGGGTTCTGCTCCTGTCCTTTAATTCCCTTGTGGTATTTTTTTTTCTCTCTCTCTCTCTCTCTCGCTCTCTCTCTCGCTCGCTCTCTCTCGCTCTCTCGCTCCCTCTGTCTTTCTCTCCAATGCCAAGCCAACTGATTCCCACGTTACAGCGACTGCACACCCGGAACAGCCGGCTTCCTCTGCTGGCAGGGAGGGCAACCGGCAAACCGCTCAGGTCCCTTGACCTTTCAGAGGAGCATCAAATTGCAATCCCACCTCCTCTGCTGCGCAATTAATTATCTTTTTGAATATTATTCGTCGCGGTCGTGGTCGTGGTGGTCGTCGTCGTTGTGGTTATTATTACCACCATCGTCATTATTATATCATCATCATCATTATTATTATTATCATTATTATTATTATTATTATTATTATTATTATCCCCAATCCACTTGCCCAGACCTGGAGTCAGCTGGTCACCTGGTCACGTGACGCCGTGTGTGTGTGTGTGTGTGTGTGACGCGGCCTGAGCGCTGCGGCGTCCTGGCGTTGCCGAGCAACCGCCGCCCCCCCCGCCCCCCCCCCGCGCAGGCCCCGCCCCCTTACCCCACCCGCCCCGCCCCCCTCCTCACACACACCCCGTCACCATCACCACCACCGCCGCCGCCGCCGCCCACGTCACCGGCCTCACCCCGCAGTGTCGGCCGCTCCGATTGGCTCGTCCGGGCGGCGCGGGGGGGCCAATCGCGACGCGGGAGGAGCGGAGGCGGCGACGGTTTGCCGTCGGGGGGGCCGTTCGCCGCCTTCGCCGTCGCGCGGCGTTTGTTTTTAACCGTTAAGCGTCGAGGAGGAGACCTGAGGGAGTGTGTGTGAGAGAGAGAGATAGAGAGAGAGAGAGGGGATGTCGGCGGCGTGGAATTCAATCGGGAATCAGGAGGTGAGTCCTTTGTGTGAAGGTGTATTTCGCCCTTAATTGTTGTTGTTGTTGTTATTATTAGTAGTAGTTATTGATCGTCAGAATTGTTCAGTCAGGATTTATTTCATCATTAATTCATCATTTCATTATTTAATTGTTAATCGTAATCATCATCATCGTCATCATCGTAATCGGTGATAAAAATGTGGTCGAGTCAATTCCCCGTGAAAGCGCTTCTTTTTTTTGTGTGTGTGTGTGTGTGTGTGTGTGTGTGTGTGTGAGAGAGAGACGCCTCGACCGGGAGAGGTGATCGAATGCAAAGGATTATATGTTATTATTATTATATATTATATTATTATTATTGGACGGCGCTCTGTCGGGCCGGTCCGGGTCATCAGGGAGGACCCCAGGCAGGGCAGACCGGTCGCTGGGGGGTGGGGGCGGGGGTCAGGGAGTCCGCCCCGTTGACCCCACGAAGCCAAAATGCCCCGACGGGTTGGGCGGTCCCCACCGGACAAGTCAGCGGGAAAGGCTTCGCCGGGCGGCGATATCGATGGCCAAGCTGCTGCGGTTTTAGCCGGTCAGACACCGGCAGTTAACCCCCCCGCTGCCCCCCCCTCCCCCCCAACCCAACCCAACCACACCCCCACACACACCCTCTCACCCCCCACAGCCTTGGCTCTCGCCAACCTGCGCCTCACACTTTCCGGAATTAGGGAAAGCAGGATGCGTCCCTCCGGGGAAAGAGAGAGAGAGAGGGGCGATCCGTTCCATTCCATCCCGACAATCTTATCTCTGGGATTTCCACGCGTGGGTCCGGGAGGCAGGGAATTCTCGGCTTGGCTTGGATACGCTTAACAACAACAACTACAAGATTGCATTTACAGAGCGCCTCTCACGTCGGGAGGACGTCCCAAGGCGCCGGACAGTTGGGTCGGGACCCGAGCCTTGGGGGGAAATGGTCAGGGTGAGGGGAGGGGAGGGAGGGAGCGAGGAGGGGGAAGAGAGTCGAGAGGGGAGCTGAAGGCTCGGTCAAAGAGAAAGGTCTTGAGACCGGCCTTGAAGGAGGAAAGGGAGGAGGCGGCGAAGGCACTGGGGGATAGAGTTCCAGAGCCTCGGAGCTGAGAGGCTGAAGGCCACCGATGGTAGGGCGGTTGGGGCGGGGGATGTGGAGCAGACCGGAGCCAGAGGAACGGAGGGTACGGGCCGGTAAGTAGGGGGATAGTAGGTCGGAGAGGTAGGAGGGAGCGAGGCCGTGAACGGCCTTGTAGGTGAGGATGAGGATCTTGAATTCGAATTAAGCAACGGTGATGGGTTTCCGCGAGTGTCAGACACCCACCCGGCTGACCGACCCCCCCCCCCCTCCCCCCAAAAAAGGCGACTCCGAGCGCCTCACTGGGACCGCTGTCAAATGAATGTTACGTCTTGTTTTTTTTTCACTCTTGCAAGGGAACAACATACCCCCACCACCACCACCACTATCTGATTACTGAGACCTGAAGGGTACGGTTTTATATCTGCTGAGCGAAGCGATCCTGGTGTATTACTTTTAAGTTTTGACATTTGGGCACTTTCAGTGGAGTTTCTGGTCGAGTGTTCCTAAATGTGCGGTTGAGAAAGAATGTAGATATCTTTAAATGTTGCATTGTTAGTGTTGTTGAATTTTAGAACTTTTTAAAGAAAAACTACCAGGACCAGCAGTTTAATAAAAACAGTATTGTTTGCCTATATATAAAAAAAGGCACACTGACTACACTTCCCAGCGTAGCCTGTGCAGCACTTTGAGACGTCCTGCCGGTGCGCAAGATGCTGTATCAAATGCAAGGATCATTTTTTTTTTATCGCTGTCGTTAACATGTAAGGGCCTTACACAAACAGGTTATTGAACTTGTTGCAAATTGGCGATGATCAGTTTGATGACCAAAGGAAAGTGATGCTATAATAATAAAATAACAATCCTTGCATTTTGTATAACTCGTGACTGAAACATCAAAGCACAACATTTTACTGAAAAGTATAGTGTTTTATAGGCAAACACAGCAGCCGATTTGCACCCAGCAATGTCAATAAACAGCCATGAAGTGGATAACTAATTTTAACCAGAGAAACTTGCTTCTTGCTACCAACTGCGCCAGACTGCACCAAACCTATAAGACGAGTAAAAAAAAAAGTCTACAAATTGCAACATTTTTAAAAAAAAGTAATTTTGACTGTTTAAGTAATTATTGACTGCTGTAAAGAAAAATTCGCAATTTATTCATTCCATTTTATCATATCAAGATTTCAAGTAAGAACTACCAAGTGTTGTAACTAGAGAAATTTGGCAGCTGCAATGTCCAGTGAGTTTGGAGGAGATCCCCATCACTTTTTGAATGACGTTATGTGATCTTTTAAACTCACCTGAAATGAGCAGATAGATCCTCCATTTACCTAAGGGCAAGCATATTCTGATTCTGACCAGGTTTAGTAACACACCATGAAATCAACATTATATGGATATTTTACTTAAGAAAATCAGAATATGCTTGCTTTTTGTATTTTTAGAAATTATTGATAAGCAACTGTGAAATTTGTCACACAATCCTAAGTAAATGAGGGAGAATTCTATCCCTATGGTTGTGTTTATGATATAGACTTGATATTATTATGTGTTCATAAAAAGCCTCGATATTGTGTGTCAATGTCTGGATAAATAACAGTCTTTATGAAAACCTTCAAAGCAGTTATTTTTTCTCTCTAGTACTTGAAGAAGAGAATTCTACCAAATCCGAAATACCAACATGTCCGAGCACGAATTAATACTGGTAAGTTGTTAAATAATCACAAATATGTATCTCTGTAATGATACATCCGCAATGATCCACTGCAAGGCACTGGTGCACTGAAGAGTGCAGATGTAGGTAATCGGGTCTATTATAAGCCATGAATCTGTTCATTGGTTGTTAATTGCATAATTAAGGGCACTTTTAATTTCTTGGCTTACATAAAACAGATAACGCACCTACTTTTTACACACTTTACACAGTACCCATAACACTATTGTAAACTCAGTAGTGCGGAGTATAAAAATCAGTACAGACTAGTTGGACATTATGACCTGTTTCAGTGCTGTAGATTTAATACAATAAGTGCTAGGAGTGGGAAGGTGCTTCGAAGAAATCATTCTAATCGGAAGTCTTGGTTCAAGCTTATTAATGTACGAAAACAATATATTTTTCAAGTCCTTTAATTGCATTTTATAATTTTTGAGGTCTTTGTTTTGTTTTTGCATTGATTCGTGTAAGAACAGCTGACCCAACACAAACCAGCAATCAAATCTGAGAACTTCATGCTCTGTATGGCTCAGTTACACACTGGGCAGTGGGTTTACCATCTGAGCCATAAAGGGAGGCTTCATACTCTACTAGTTCTGACAGTGTTAACGTCAGTGTCTGTTGTATGTAATTCAAGTGAATATGGAATATGTTAAAATATTTGTTCCTGCAGGATGCAGCCTTTCAAAATACATGGAAAAACTTGAAGAGATGAAAAGAAGTAAGTGATTCCCTTCCATGCAGACATAATTCACTTCCAGTCTCTTAAGATGATTATGAAGCAAAACGTCTAAAATGTTCATGGCAAAAATATTGTAACGGAAGATCAAAAGAAGTAGCTATATTTAATAAAAGAATCACAGGTTACCTTGTCTCTGGATGAGAAAACCCAAGTGACTGGAATCTACAGTACTGTTTGGTTTGTCTTCTCTAAGCAACATCAGCATATTGGGTATGATGTACTGGGTTGTTAAATCACTATGTTCTTTTAGTAAGCTATGGAGTTTGTCAAGAATTGTTGGATCCAAACTGTGAGCAATTCATTATTTGCCGGCAATTGTGTGTTCTTCAAGATTGAGTACAACAATACCTTTTCAAATGCATTTTTGGTTTGCACAAAGCATCATATGTAGAAATTATCATTGTTGATAGAATCGTTCATCCAGCTCAGTATTCAATAGACTAGAAAGCCTCAATAAATGTCGGAGCAATTTAATGTAATTGATAACGTTATTGTGCAATGGACAAGTGCAAAAGTGAAAATTCAAGGAGGTTAAAAGTACAGTGATGAATTAGTAATACTCTCATTAGTTGATTGTAGGTTAATAGCTGCCATCTAAAAACAAGCGTAATCCAAACCAAATCATCGTTGTTGAGTATTCAACAATTAATGTATTCACTACATGTAATATAGGCACCATGCTGCATTCACCAGGAACTGCAGTGGTGCAAAGGCATTTGTACACATCCAAGCATTTGTGTGCTATGATATCTATTTTGACAACTTTAGAATCGCATATTACAAACAACATGCAATTCTACTTTTTTTTCTCTCGCAAAGATTATAGATATAGAAGAGATGAACTATTTAAAAGATTGAAATTGACCACATTTTCTCAGCTGGTAAGTATTCTTTATAGTTTGGTGGCTTGTGGTGTATATAGGATATCAGGAATACTGTGCCTTCATTTGAAGATTTTTCTAATATTTTATTTCAAACCTGATGTACAGTAATTTATTGTGAAAATTGTTTATAGAATTTACACACACCAGAAAAAGCACCATGGGATGTCAATAATAATAATAATAATCCTTGCATTCGATACAGCCCTTTATCACATCATTGAGACACCTCAAAGCGTTTCACAGAATATATTGTCAAGGGCAGGGAGTTTTAGGAGGCAAGTTTTCACTAGACATCCCTGGAAGAAATGCAATTTGAAGATACAAGGTGGCATTCCTGTACATTGTTAGGGGAGCACAGCATTGACGAAGAGATCGTTCTTCTAATGAGACATTAAATCAAGGTCCCATCTGCCTATTCAATAAAGATTCCATGGCACTATTCAAAAGGAGAAGGGAGTTTCTCCCAGTGTTCTGGCCAACAATCCCCAAAATAAAATTGGTCATTCACTTCATGGCTGTTTTTAGGAGATTGCTGTGCGCAACTTGTTGCCCCTTTTGCCGACGCGTTGGCACACAAAAGGCTGTATTCCAATTGTAAATATTATTATTAATAATTACCATTCCCCAGATAAAATTGGTCATTCATTTCATTGTGGCATATTGCTGTGTGAAAACTGGCTGCTACATTCACCTACAAAATTACTGACTTTACAGTAAGATCCTATGAAGTGCTTTGAAACGTCTTACCAAAGTGAAAACTGCTGTATCAAATATAAGGATTGTTTTAACCGATAGACACTCTTTCAATCTCGTGAACCGGACATTGAAAATGATTGTTCCATAATAATAATAATCCTTGCATTTGATATAGCGCTTTTCACGTCTTCTCGACGTCCCAAAGTGCTTCACAGAACACACTGTAAAGTGTAGTGACTGTATATTTGTGGGCGAACGCGGCAGCCAATTGCGCACAGCAATGTCCCACAAACAGTCGTAGATTGAAAATGACCAATTTATTATTGTTGTTTGTTTTGGAGGATTATTGTCAGGCGGTGGAGTGAGGAAACTTGCATTACACATTACACTACACATTACATTACACATCTTGCTGCTGCTTTTCGTTTCCATTCATTATATGCGCATTTTGTTCTCCTAGTATGTACTACAATAGTTTTTAGATATTAACATATATTTATGTAATTCAGGGTGATCCAACCTTTTGGCTGCTGAGGGCCAGATGCCTTATTTGAGAAACGACCGCAGGCCCCACAAGTAATATTTTTGCGTTTCACTTCCAGAAACGCAGCATAACATTTACGGGCCAGATGAAATGGAAGGGGGGAGGGAGCGGGAATGAAATCGGACCGCGGGCTGCCAGTTGGATCACCCTGATGTAACTAATTACAAATCATAATTCTTGCAAAACATTAATATATTTTGATATACTTTGTCATATCCTCAGATACTTCAGGTAGCATCTGTGAATGAACAAAATAATGGGATATCTGATGAGGAACAGAGGCTGCAAGGTTGGTATAGGAAGTTCCTGGTCATAAATCTATATCTCAAAAAGTCCGTGTGTAGAGAATGGAAAATATATTACCACCTATCTTATGTGTAGGAATTTGTTACTAACACATTTGTGCCTTTTTTTAAAAAAAATCAAGGGTACATTTGCAGTTTTTTTAAAAAAAACTAATTTGTTTTAGATTTTCCTTTAAATCACAAACCAGGAAGTGATGTCAAGTGAGTGACATAGGTGGCTCCTGCCAATGCCTCCTTGCTTCTGGCTTTGACTTCCCCAACCTTCCCCGCCTCACTGAAACTCACTGAATCAGTGCAATCTTTGGCATTTGGTGAGCCCTTCGCCCTCCCTCCCTTCCAGGCCTTTTCTGCATCTTGCTACATTACCCGCCTTCGTCCCTATTTCACACTAAACACTGTAGTCATCTCAAGATTTTTTCTGATGCCTTCCTGCTGACCTGCCCAGCTTCACCATCCACAAGCTTCCACTCATTCAAACTTCTTCCTCCTGCATCCTTACCCTCATAAAAGTTTCAAACTCATTACATTAAACCTGTTCCTGGCTCCCCTGGGTCTCAGTGGTGTTAACCAGACCTATAAATTCCTCTTCGGCCTCCCACCTCTCTACCTCTGTGATCTTTCCAACCTTGCTCTCTCGCTCAGCAAATAAGCTTGCTGTCCTAGCTCAGCAAACTAGCTCCCTTGCTGTGCACCCTCTCCTCTACCATCGACAGCTGAACTTTCAGCCACTATTCTCAGGAACTCCCAACCTTTAGCCCTACATTTTAACTCTTCTGTTTCTAACTTTAAAACCCATCTACTTTTTTGACTATGCCTAAATTGACATTATTATGTCACCTCTGTGAGACAAACAATGGAAGCTGTTTTTATTCCATAATTTTTTTCTCTAAAGAATTTTTAAAGCCACTGATAGAAATGAACTCCTAATTTATTGTACTGCATTGCTCCCAATGACAGAAAGCATTTTGAGTCATTTCGACTGCATGGCTATACCAAAATGCAAGGATAATTTTGATTTATATTATCATCAGCCTCCTGCATATTAATGAACTCTGCTGTTTCTAAATCCTGCCCAAAAACTAAAACAAATTTTGAACAAAATTAATGTGAATATTACATTTTTTTCAAACAAAAACAACATTCTTAGTCTACTTTAAAAGCTTATGCAAAACACTTTACTACAACAACAACAACAAAATTACATTCATAGTGCGCCTTTCATGTCGGGAGGATGTACCAAAGCGCTGAACAGTCAGGTGTCGGGGCCCGAGCATGGGGGAGGGGTGGGGTAGGGGTGAGGGAAGGCAGAGAGGTGGGAGGGAGACTAAAGGCAGGGTCAAAGAGAAGGGTCTTGAGACTGGCCTTGAAGGAGGCAAGGGAGGAAGTGAGGTGGAGGGACTGTGTTTATAATTCGAAAAGGAAATAATAAATCAGATATGAAACAACCATTTGTTTGTGAAAAGCTTGGGTTTGTCCACAAAACAGTCCCTGTACTTCAGAGTATATCCTGTGAAGCGCATTGGGGCGTCGTCCTGACATGAAAGAAACTAACGTAAGTGTTATTATCATTATTAATGATGCACTTGATTTTCCACAGATTCAAATTCGGTGCTTTCTGCACGTGAGCCTGAGCTACTTTCAATAAAGGGCAATGAAGAAGACTGCTTTACAGGAAGGCAACCAAAAACTCCGATCCTGATGATAAGTGACAATGGTTCTGGTGAAAAAGTTGTTTCAGCTCGTTCCACTCTGCAAAGGTAATGAATGTGGTGCTGCAAAAAGGATTATAGTCTAGTGTTTTTTTCCCCCTCTTCCATATGAGACTAAAAGGGAGGGTACAGAAGAGGAATCAGATCTGTTTGGTTGCACATTATTTTAAGAGAAAATTAAATTAAAAAAAAATGTAAAAGTTGATTTGGGTTTGCAACTAAATATTTTTATACCATACGTTTTGTGTCATTTCACCACAAATAGCACACAGAATTGGTTGCAGGACTGACTTTCCTTACCTTAAACAGTAACTACAGTGTGTTTATCAGGGATCTGCACATTGTAAGTTTGTGTATAGAATTCTCATTAGCTCCCAGCAAGTATGAAACTATATGGAAACTATAGAAACTACATCTTCTTACTTACTCCCACAACTTCCAGCAGATCTTTACTTCTGTCTACAAATTCCTCTTGGCCCTCACACCTTCCTGCAGTGTAAATCATGCACTGGTTTAACTAACCCTGTAACAGTAATCTGCACTGTAAAGTAAAAGTGAAGAAACAAAAAAAAGTGAAACAAAAGTTCTCATTGTGGAGATTGTTACTAGTTTTTTTTACCAAGTTTGTAAAATTATGGATAACTTGTCAAAGTACTTTATCTAAAGTGGAAATTGACTCGACGGGGGTTTAAAGAAAAAAAAATGTTGATTTCCTTGTGACTAGAATTTTTAAGTTGAGAATTTTGTATGTCAAAAACGTGTTTGATAAATATGACTACGATGTTAATGTTAAAAGACAGATAGCCTTTAATGGTGTGTTATGAAGCTAATGTGATCTCTGATTTGATGTTGTGTTTTTTGCAGTGTTATAAGTGGTGTTGGGGAAATAGATCTAGAGAAGGAGAATGGTTTGAAGCCTAATAACAAACCTCGTGTACCAACTCATGTGGAAATTGATAAACCATATCCAGAGTGCCCCTACCTCTTGCTGGATGTACGAGACAGTGATGCTTTCAAGGAGTGTCACATTATTGGAGGTAATGGATAAAGTTGTATTACGGGAGGCTTAAAAGTACTGAAATGATAATATGGGGGTGTTGCATATTTGTACATTGGGCCCATGTTATAGTTCATGAGTGAATACACTTTAGAAACTTAGAAATCTACAGCTTCATGATGATTGAGATTGTTCTCGTTTGTCTCCATAGCCTACAATTATCCTACAGCAATGTTGTCGCGGACTATGAACCCTTACACAAAAGAGGTTCTGCAATACGTATCCTTTGGTTTAACTGGAGTTTTGTATAACAAGTCACCATATCACTGTGGACCTTAGATTGTCATTCTATCCTTTATTCCAAGTGTCAGATTTAATGGGGCACTGGTTGATTTTGTATTTTTGTTGTTAAGACTTAGGCTCCAATATAAACTAGAATGATAGGAAATAAAAAATTAAGCAGTGAGGACCCTATGTGACCCTATGTACAGTCTCCACGTGGACATTTACTGTTCAACATTTATCATTCCTAGAAGCCATAGAGAGTTTGTATAAGGTGTAGAAAATAAATCACACCAAAGCGGTTGGTGTTGTCTTTTGGTCTCCAAGGTGGAAATAGGCAATTTCAGTCAGTGGGCACAAGAATGGTTGGTATGTTTTCAATGGAAAATTACACTGTTTTTCTTCAGTATGCAATATGCACTTTGTCCATTTTTAGCACCAAGTGTGACCAACTCCAGGTCAGATATAACACAGACCAGAACCTGGAAAGGTCTCTTTAATCTGTTCCGATCTCAAACAAGCACACCACTTGCTGCTCTAGTGTGATTTTATTCTACTTATTTTATTAAATAACCCTTTGGCCTATCTGAGTAAGATTGCTAACTTAGCATGAACCCGTGTCCAGCTACGTTCCCAACAAATGGGTTGAGACTTCCAATCTCAATTTTCTACTACTGTACTAGCAGGGAGGAAAGCTTTCTGTCCCACTGATGTGAGCTAGTTTTGTGTTGTTTCTGAGGAGGGAGGGAAAGGGAAGCCACAACCCTTTGAGATAACAGCAAAGCAGGATTAGGGTTAATGCTCATTGAAGAAGAATGGAAGGACATAAGTCATTTCATGTCACCCATGTGTTTTTCTTTCTACTTCCACGCCTCCACCAACCCACGCCCCCACGACCACCGTTCTTTTCAAGGTGATATAGGTTTCACCCACAAAATATACAGTCAATTCATTTTACAGTATATTTTGTGAAATGCTTTGAGACGTCTCAATAAGGCTCTATATCAAATGTAAGGATTATTATTATTGTGTGGTACTTGGAGATGTTAAAAAGCCATTATAATGACATTCTAAAATTTGCAATTTTGTTTTCAGTGAGAAAAATTGGATTTAAAATATTTCTTCTACAGTTCCCTCCTATCTCCTTTGCAGCAAAGAGTGGTACACCTAACATGTAAAGTTCTGATTTGTCAGTTTAAGATGCTTTTGGTACCTTAACAGCGACACGCAGAAAAATGTCAGCGGGAAAATCATTCTGGTCTATGATGAAGACGAGCGGCTGGCTAGCCAGGCTGCCACAGTTCTGTGTGAGCGAGGCTTTGAGAACCTTTTCATGCTAACGGGAGGTGAGTGGTGCATCTTCCAATACCTTTCCTCAGGGATGATGCACTGCTACCACTGAGCTCTAACAAACAACAACAAAATTATATTTATAGAGCGGCTTTCACGTCGGGAGGACATCCCAAAGCGCTGTGCAGTCAGATGTCGGAGCCCGAGCATGGGGGAGAGGTGGTGTAGGGGTGAGGGAAGGCAGAGAGGTGGGAGGGAGACCAAAGGAGCGGTCGAAGAGAAGGGCCTTGAGAGCGGCCTTGAAGGATGCAAGGGAGGAAGCGAGGCAAAGGGACCGTGGGATGGAGTTCCAGAGTGTGGGGCAGAGAGGCTGAAAGCAAAACAAAACAAAGTAAGATGGAGTTATATCAGGATGCTCTTGGACAGCGCCTACTGGCAAGCTTCAGTTATTCAAACAAAGTAGGAATTTTGCTCTTGATCCAGTTGACTTCAGTTGGCACATGGTCTGAGATAGATGAGAGAAAGGAGGGAGAAAAGATTAACTTGAATGAATAAATAGGCCTCTCCACTCCATACCAACCTGTCCAACTCCCTCCGCTCAGCGGACTCTGGCCTGCTCCATTTCCCTCGACTGACCCAACCCACCATCGCCGGTCGAGCCTTCAGCCTTTCTTCACCCATCTTCTGGAACTCCATTCCATAGTCCCTTCGCCTCGCTTGCTCCCTTGCTACCCCCGTCCTCCCTGCTCTCCACCCCACTGATTCCAATCCCCAGCTCGGGTGCAAAGCCCTGACTGTCCAGCGCCTTGGGACGTCCTCCCAACGTGAAAGGCTATAGAAATTTAATTTGTTATTATGGTTGGCTTCCTAATGGGTCAGGGGATAAAATGCATGATGTGTGGTACTCAGCATTCCAGCCAAGTAAGGTCTATGCTTAGTTAAACAGTCACACTCAGAATATCAGTAGAACCTTAGAGCTTATGTATGTACTGGGTAAGATAGAGGGAAATTGGCCAAGAATTTTGCTGACCAATGACATTTTGCAGGAAATGCTGGTGGAAGGATACTAGATATGAATAGATTGTGAAATTGTTTAGAAATGAATCATTTTCTTGAACTGATTCATGTTGAAAACGTGCAACAAAGACATCCTTGAAATCCTGTCTGATGTAAATTTATGTGTTTTTAGGGCTGAAATTAGCTGCCCACCTATTCCCAGAAGGTCTACTGACTGGTTCAATCCCAGAGTCATGCCAGCCTATCACTCCTCCACCATCTCGCCGCAGACGTTCAGCACCTCCAGAGCCACCACTCCCTGCACAGAACAAGTTCAGATTTACTGCGGATGATTTGTTCAAAATAAACCATTATCTGAACGATTGTCTATTGCCATCGGAAACAGCTAGTAAGAAAAATGAAATTATGAAATAATTAATAATGAAAATATAGAATGAAATAACGAGAGAAATAGAATGGATACTGTTTAAATAGATATTTTTCCGGTGCCAGCATTTTTCAGTCTTTCCCAGTCTGAAGCTTTTCCTAACTTCAAGCTAATTTCTGAGCTTAAGATGTGTTGTAATTTCTAAAATTAATGTATTTCAGGTAATTGCAGCCGGCTTTCTTCAAGAACGCTGTCGACAATGTCTAACAGCCGTGCCCAATCCATGGCTGGCAGTGCCCGGTCAAGCACAGGAAGCTATCTGAACAGACCATGGAAATGAACAGCAGAATGTCACTCCCCCACTATCGCTTCTGTGTCTGATATATTTGCTATTTTTTTAAATCAACAGCTGCTAAAGAATTAAATATCTGTAGAAACGTATGTCACTGACATTTAGTAAAAACAAACAACTTGAAGCAACAACTGGTAGTCCATACTATTAAATAGCACGTTGTGGAATACCATGACGTTATAGTGCGCAACTATTTCAATGAACAACTAATTTCCAATACAATTCCAATTCATAGCACTGAGCGGGAACCAAGAGCATCTCGGCACACAAGAACAGGAAAGTTTGTACAGCACTGTTTCGAAATAATACACCAACACTGTTATAATGTTTGACAATATGTCAAAGCTTCAGGTATGCAGTATCTTTTCAATATGGTTTGATCATGCCACCAGCTTTGCTGCAGAAAGCAAGCAGTTTTGTACACTGAAACAATTTTTTGCCTTTTTGAGCAGCTTTAGAACAGACTGGAAAGGAAGAGATCTGCATTGCAATGCAGTTTAACATTCCTGAGCTATTCTCAGCTGTTAGTGTTGAGTCTTTCTCCCATAACCAGCCCTAATTTACAGGATAAATGAGTAACTCCCAAGCACATCACTGTAGCAATCCTCCCACTATGACACTTTATATTCCAAAGGAAGCATTAAAATAAGATGATACGTTGGAACTTAAATTTGCGAGTCAACTGATTCTTTTTTTTTACAAGATTGCATTACTGAGCTAGGAAATCTTATCACTCTTGTTTGCCAGAATAAATTTCAAAATTCACATAGAACTTATTTGTTCGGCATTGGAGGTTTATTTCAGATTTTGGAATTGCTGTACCAATTTACTGCTGTAATAAATGGCTAATTTTTTTTTTTAGTAAGAAATTCTCTTTCCAATATATGACAACTAGGTGTTCGAATACTGACCCCGTCCAGGCTGTCTGCATTTTTATCATCTTATATTTAACAACAAAAACTGGAATTTATATAAAGCCCCTCAGGTGGGGTAGTATCCCAGAGCGCTTGACAGTGGCGGAGCACGAAGCTGAGCCAGGGGGAGGGGGGAGGTGACTAGGCACAGTCGAAGAGGAAGGTCTTCAGGTGCGATCTGATGGGGAGGAGGGGGCAAGACGGAGGGTTAGAGGAAGAGTGTTCAGAGTTTCGAGGTGTAGCGGCTGAAAGCGACTTGGGTCAACCCAACTGTTACCTAGTGTATTAGTACCATGGATGATTTGGCAGCTCCGATTGTAACACTTGCTCCAATCGTTCATTTAATTATTTATTACTGGAAATATGTCGACGTGGAGAAGACCCATTAACTGCTTAATCTGAAGAGGAATGTTTGCATCTGATGTGGGCAAACATTGCTTATAGCACAAATAAACTGAGAATAATTATTTTTTGTTTGAAGCGCATTTGCTGTAGAAGGGGAAATTGGCTTCATGATGGGAAGACTTTTATCGCAGCCTAGAGGAGGAGCTCAAAATACACACATATACTGGGACGTAGCTAGAAGCAGAATGGCCCATGATGTGATAATTATTGTGTTAATGTAATGCATTACATCCCATTGTACGACTGACCAAGTGAAGCAATCGTACATTGGTCTCACCTCCAGTACAACAAAAGCTATTGACTACACATCCAGAATTATTGAATGTTTTGGTTGACAGCCACAACACACTGTCAGCAGAACATAGGAACAGGAGTAGGTCATTCAGCCCCTCGAGCCTGTTCCGTCATTCTATTAGATCATGGCTGATCTGGACCTCAGCTCCAATCACCCATCTTTGCCCATAGCCCTTGATACCCTCAACTTACAAAAATCTATCTACCTCAGTCTTGAAAATTTGAATGGATCCAGCATCCACAGCCTTTTGGGGAGAGAGTTCCAGATTTCCCCAAGCCTTTGCGTATTACCCTTTGAAGATCTGGATCAGTCAACAAAAACACCTGAATGGCTGAGGTGCTTGTTTTGCTAGTGTAGGAAGTTTTATGCGCTTTATGATCAGCACTGGCAGGCCTAGCTACAGTAAACACAATATGAACTGCACGCTGAGTCGTTTATTTCAAGAAAAATTTGATTTATGCTATTAAAAGACTGGTGCCAAAGCATACGCGCACCAGCAAAACTGGAGCCAAGTTTATCATTCTTTTTTAGTAAGGGTTGTCTCTGGCATGCTCCAAAATCTTCATCAAACCCAAATAGGTTTCCTCTGCTGTTGGGATAATCTGCTTGGCTGGGAGAAGGAAACCGTATCTGCCAGTGTCCCGCAGTTCAAAACAGAAGGCGTATTTGATGCCGGAGTCATAGGCCCAGTCAATGGATGAACCACTGCTTTGATCTAATGGGGAAGAGATAAATGTAGATATTTAGTATCATGGCATACTCTGATGTGTATCAGCATACTAGTCGACACGGCGGATAGCTTTTCCGGGGGTAATAATAATTCCTTCCAAAAAAAATGGTAACAATAAATTGGTCACTCAATCCACGACCGATTGTGGGACGCTGCTGTGTGCAATTGGCTGCCACATTTCGCCCACAACATATACAGTCAATTCACTTCAGTTTATTCTGTGAAGCGCTTTGAGACGTCTCAAAGGTGCGATAAGGCTCTATGTCAAATGCAAGGATTATTATTGTGTGCTTTCTTCTTCACAAGGGAAGGCTGAGGTGTTAATATTCAGTGGCATCGGTGTGACAGGATGTCTTGGGCCTATACTTTGGGGTTCCCAATCTTAACCCCATCTCACAACAGGCAAAGCCGTGTAAAGCCAAGCAGTTAGGTTTCTATGCCGAAGGAGATGAAGGAAAGTTAGAGGAAATGTCGACCCTGCATTTTACGGGAGCTTCTAAAGGTTCTTTTTTTAATGGTAGTATCAGAAACTGGGAGGTCACCAACCTACCCTCTCAATACATTAGAAAGAAAGGACGCAATTGAAACACGACAAGAATAAAGAAAAATGGGTGGCAAAGGGTAAGAGGCAAATGAAGGTAAAAAGCGTGTTACAAGAGATCAGAACAGGGGTAACAGTTGGAGAGGCAAAGAGACACGATCTAGTGAAAAACAGTACGTGATATGGCCTGATCACTCCCCCAAATCTTTCTCCTTGGATCCCCTTTGAAGCTTGAAAAATAGTATTAAAGGGTATTTAATGGACGCTACCCTGCAATGAGGGGAGGTACATAAATGCAAGTTCTTATATATACGGAGTGAGCAGGACAGTGATTAGATTATGTGGCTCGTGCGGTGAAAATCACCAACTTGACGAGCCAAATGGTCTATTTCTGTGTTGTAACATTCTGTGGTGGTTTCACTGTATATGAGCTCCACTAGGAAAGGGGATGGAATATGAATGTACATTTGTCTTTCACATGAAAGTCTACAATGACCATACTCACAGATCGTGGTGAGGATGGGTCCATAAACATATGGAGTGCCGTACAGTGATCTCAAAGCAGTGGTTGATACCTTGCTGAGTGCATTCTGGAGGAAACAGATTTGCGTTGATTTGAGCTGAGTTAGGATGAGAAAATGTACAGTCCCTTTGCCCTGTTCCCTCCCTTGCCTCCTTCAAGGCATGTCTCAAGACCCTCCTCTTCGACTGCGCCTTCTGTCACCCTCCTACCCAAACCCTCTCTGCCCTCCACGCCTCCTGATCCCAACCCCCAGCTCAGGTCCAAATCCCTGATTGTCCAGCACCTTGGGACGTCCTCCCGACATGAAAGGAGCCAACAAATGTTGTTGTAAACTGTGCAGACAAATGGTACAGGTAACTCGTGAAATACATTAATATAAAGAGCTATTTTACTTTTAGAACTTTTTTTCTCAGATGATTTTCAAATTAGAATTTTGTATTTTCTTTCCTCAATTTCTTTTCCTTTGCCCCTGAAGACACTGACCCATTGACATTCAGGGCAACCCCTTTACAACTCACCTCCCTGGAGCACAAGTTCCCTTATAACACAAGAGTTATGTAGACCCAAAGTTACTGGGATGTAGTGCATTTCCTGTGTAGATCAGTACGATTCCCGCTACTGTTTTGACTGAGATTTTTTTAAAAAAAGACTGCTTTTTGCTGTGCACAATCGGCTGCCATGTTTCGCTAACAAAATACAGTCAATCCACTTTACCATATATTCTGTGAAACGCTTTGAGACTTCTCAACGACATGATAAAGCGCTACATCCAAAGCAAGGTGAATTATTATTATTATTATTATTATTATCAGTTAACCCAGCAGAGGACACCATGCTGAATATTGCCTTTATACACCCGTCCCTTTTGTCATATCTCTAGTCCGTTAATTAAGAAGAGACACACCAGAAAGGCTTGGTTTGCCTGAATTCCTTTTGTCACAAAAGAGCTTAGCTTCTTATGGATTCCCCTGAAGTGAACCACAATCAAATCACTGATCAATAAATCAATATAACCCAATATAAATACTAAGAACAAGCTGGAACTAGCTATAAGTTGTCTTACCAGTTCATCATGATCCTTTGCCTTTGTTGATGTGTAACCATAGGGAAACAGTAAGAGTTGGGAATAGCTGTGCATGTCGATGAAGACTTTGAAATTGCCATGGCCCTTCACAAAGTCAACGATGGCTTTGACCTCCTTTTCAGAATTGACAGAAGGTCCGTGGTATGTTTCTGAGCAAGAGTTACTGCTCGCACCAGGCCCTATCAATAGAAAGCGAGGATAAGACCTAGCTAGCATCTGTCATTAGTTTGATTAGAGGGAATCTGCTTATATAAGTCCGACTGTCCAGCACCTTGGGACGTCCTCTCGACATGAAAGGCGCTATACAAATGTAATTTTTGTTGTTATTATATAAGAAAATTCCCTTAACATGAAAATGGATCACATCACTTCATGTCATCTGTCATCCATGGTAATCACCTAAATCAGTGTAAGTAGAAAAGTTTAACTTGCAATATTACACATCTGTTTTATTTGATTTAATTTATTTTATTTCATTACGGTTTTGATTTGCGACATTCAATTTGGGAAAATGTGCATCTTGTGAATTGCAAACCCCAGTTTGGTAAGCTATAATGGTAACCAAAAGCATGTTATACCGGCTTGGAATACACTTTGATTGCTCTTCAGAGAGATAAGTAGCTTCTGAACTTCTCTTCCTATGTACCTTAGTGAGTGGAATGTGACTTTACCTGCAAAGTTGGCATCAAAGTTTCTGTTTGGATCAACGCCAATACATAAATTTCCACTGTATTTGGCCCTGGTTTTACGCCACATTCGGTTCTGAAAACAAACATTAGCAACATAATAATAATAATCCTTGTATTTGATATAGCGCTTTTCACGTCTTCTCGATGTCTCAAAGAGCTTTACAGAACATACCATAAAGTGAATTGACAGTATATTTGTGGGCGAAACGCGGCAGCCAATTGCGCACAACAGTGTCCGACAAACAGTTGTGGATTGAGAATGACCAATTTATTATTGTTTTGTTTTGGAGGGATTATTATTAGGCTCTGTGTGGAGTAAGGAAACTTGCCCAAGGTTTCGCCCTGACCTGCCTGGAATTGAACCCAGGTGTCTCGCTTGCAAGGCGAGTGCTCTAACCACTGAGCTACGGGACATTAAAAAAAAGGTACTGAAAACGCTACAAATCCACAGCTATCTCAAAATATACAGTGGATGATAGGCTGTTTGGTTTTGCTGTTTCCCACTTGTGCGACTCTCCCAGAATATTTCTGAACTGAACTGGTGCAAATAGTTCCCTAACGTAGTGGTTAGCGCGCTCGCCTTGCAAGCAAGAGGACCCTGGTCCGATTCCCAGGCGGGGTGAAGACTTGGGCAAGTTTCCTTACTCCATACGCCTTTGTTTACCAAGCAGTGAGTAGGAACCCAGTTGGTAATTGATCAGCAAATTGCTCTCTGGCAGCAATAAGCCCTCCCCACCACAAAAAAAATGTGTTCACTCAATCCACGACCGTTTGTGGGATGCTGCCACGTTTCGCCCGCCCACAAAATATACATTCAATTCACTTTACAATATATTCTGTGAAGCGCTTTGAGACATCTCAACGATGCGGTAAGGCGCTATACCAAATGCAAGGATTATTATTACTATAATTATAAATAGAAAATCCTGGTAACTGGCATTAACTTTCCAAGTTAGTCCATCAGAATGTTGAGCCTACAATGAGTTACAGATGGATGAAAACTAACAACAACCCAGAGTTAGTCTCAATACTCAATTAGTAGTTTTAATGTGATCTGAACGCTCTAGTCAGCCAGACAGTTATGAAAAGGTGTTGAACACAGGTCGAGTGCATTGGAGCTCTTTTGGAGGAAGGATTAAACAAAAAAGCAGCACTGTTCTCGTGAATTGTCTGGCCTCTTGTGACCTTAGTAAATGGTCACCTCAAGCGCTCTGGGACTCTACTCTGCCGGAGGAGCGCTACATAAATTCAAGTTGTTGCTCCTGTTGAATTGTTGATGGTCACCTCATTGCCTTTTAGGCAGCAACTGTAGACATTGTGAGGCAAGTAACAGAGGAAAGAGGGAAAGAAATGTTTTAACACCCAAAAAGAAACAATAAGCGGTAAGATTTCCATTGCACTTGCCTCATTGTGAGTGAAGTAATAACCATCGGGGTTTGTAACAAGCTCCAAGTAGATGTCCATTTTGTCCAGCAATGAAGTCACAGAGGGATCCTTGCCATATTCAGAGGCGAGCTGCAGCAGATACCATAAAGAAAGTTCACACAATGAGTGAATGCTGAGGACATTCAATGTCCTGCCTCACTTGATTCCTGCCGGCTGTAAACATTTCAATATGATTAGCTGAAAAATGTGGTGCGTGATGGATTAATTACTTACATCAAATATATATACACATATATAGTATTTTCTTACCAATATAGAGGCATTACATTTTACAGTGAATGTTGCAAAGCCCTTCAAGACATTCTAGAAGATAAGAATTTGTCAGACGAAAGAAGACCAAGGCCCATCCAGTTCGCCTTCCTGGCATTCGTATGCACATGTCATGTCTCTAACGATACTGTATCCCAAGCTATTCTTTCCTAAAATAAATCTATCTCATTTGCTTTTGAAAGATTAAACACTTTCTCCTTCCACCGTCTTCCTGTTCCATACATTTACCACTCGCTCACTGAAATAGTGAGCGAGTAGTAAATGTATTTCTACATCAATTGCATGTATTATTAAGTCTTCCTGATGTGAAAGGTAATTATCAGTAATTATCACTGATGATAGTTGTCAAATCATGGGACATTCCACCACTCCTGAAGAAGTTCTCGTCAATATCAGCCACAAGGGATCTTCAAATTAACTTTAAAATAGTCCCCAAACCAGCACAGAAATGGTGGTCCAAAGGCAATGTCAACTCACTCAACTGCCGAGACCAAGTATGGGTGAGAACATTTGGAGGAGTGTTACTCTGTGCTACTTATTGCCCCAGACATCAACAGGAACAGAATGTCCTACAATGTGATAATTATCACCGGTGATAATATTAACAACCGGTCACCAAGAGGTGATGACCATATGTGCATTCGGATAGGTAGGTTTTAAGGCGAGACTTAAAGACAGATAGAGGGGAGGGGGAGATGGAGAGTTAGAGGGAGGGAGTTACAGTGGTTAGGGACTTAGAAACTGAAGGCTCAGCCGCTAGTGGTGGAATGGAGAAGGCGGGGTTGGCCACTTAGCCAAGTGGAGGGGTTGAGTAGGGAAGTGGGGTAGAAGGAGATCAGAGAGAAGTTACTGGGGCCTGAAGGGATTCATAGATTACAGTAATCACAATCACATTGATGGCAGACGAACCTTATTTGCAAACCAGAGGCCGGTGGCTGGACCAATCCATTCACGGGAGTGGATGCCAAAGTTAATCCAGTTGGCCGGGCGATTATTTCCACCAGTGCTGAACTGTGTAGAAAAAGTGACAACAGTGAAATTGGCTATTAGTACCCTGAAAAAAAATATTTTAAATATGCATCCAAATAGTGGGGTCCTGTAGCATTTTGATCAGAGCGCTCGCCTCTCAAGCGAGAGGACCCGGGTTTGATTCCTGGGCCCGGGCGAAACCTTAGGCGAAACCATCTGAAATGCCACAAATACACTAACAAGATTGATTGAGGAGAAGAACCCCTTTGGCCCATTTGATCTCATCCTAATATACCCACTGTACCCTCTTCTCATCACTGCATCGGGCTATTTATAAATGAGTTCACTCCTCATCCACACATAGGAACAGGAGTAGGTCAATCAGCCCCTCAAGCCTGTTTCACCATTCTAGATCATGGCTGATCTGTACCTCGACTTCAATTACACCCTATCTGGCAACCTGTCAATAATTATCCATCAATAATTCTATTTTGTGGTGTTTGTCCTGAAATTGCCCTTCGTAACTCTAATCCTATGTTCTCTTGATCAACGCAAACCTCAGCCCCCTGCCTTGTACAGGTTGCTCATTGGTGAAGTTATGTCTTGCTTACAGTTTGAATAAAATCTTCACTTGAAATATCAGGGAGTCATTTAAATTCAGAATTCATAGAGTCATAGAATCATAGAATTATGCAGCACAGAAGGAGGCCATTCGGGCTATCGTGCCTGTGCCAGTTCTTTGAAAAGAGCTATCCAAATCAAACCCACTCCCCTGCTCTCTCCCCATAGCTCTACAAACTTGTTCTCCCCGAAGCATTGTAATGCAGGGGTTCAAATGTTTTATATGTACAAGAATGAATACTTGAGAATGTATTGCAAGACCGGAATTGATTAATGAATAACCTGAATTGATCAATAGCTGCCAAAAATCCCAACAGATTGATCTGTCAATGTCCTCTTGGATATAAGTGGACTCCACAGCAACAATTTATCACAGAGTTAATAGAATTCCAATGTGTCAGACGCAGAAACAACCATCACTTTGATTCTGGAAGCAGGTGGACGGATGCCTGCTTAAGTATAAAAGTGTTCAATGGGATAAAATATTAAAAACAGATTAAACTAACTGCAGCCGTCGATCCATCATTCAAAGTAATGGCACTGACCCATCGGATAACCTGTCGGATTGAAACGTAATGACATAAAAGGTAAACAACAGGCTTCGCAAACCAACCTTCAGCACGTAGAGTGGGCGATTCTCATAACTGGTACCAATCTGCATCTTGCTGACCAGGCCTGCGTTTGAAGCTACGAATGTGTCCATCCAGGCAAAGATCTGGGGGAATAAAATACAGCGGCAAAATTAATTGAAACCCAGTCTTGTCTCTTTCTAACAATAAATTACATGTGTATAAGTACCTTTCACATCAGGAAGACTTCCCAAGGTGCTGGACAATCAGGGATCCACACCTGGTGGTTGAGATCAGGAGGGGTGGAGGGCGGGGAGGGTAGGCGTAGGAGGGTGACCGAAGGTGCGGTCGAAGAGGACGCTCTTCAGATAGGTTTTGAAGGATTCAAGGGAGGGGGTGAGGTAGAGGAACTGTGGGATGGAGTTCCAGTGGGAGGAGGCAGGGAGGTTGAAGGCCCGCCCACCAATGGTGGGGTGGGCAAGGCGGGGGACGTGAAGCAGGCCGGAGCCCGCTGAGCAGAGGAAGTGGACAGGTTGGTAGGGAGTTAGGAGGTCACAGAGGTAGGGAGGAGCAAGGCCATTAAGGGCTTTGAAGGTGAAGTTCATAGACAAGGTCATCTATTTAAATATTAAAAAGTAGAGTTCCTCCTCCCATTTATCCGGCCTTATATTCTGTCCACGGCCAGATGTTCAAGCCAAATTCAAATGAATTGGCTATTCATCTCGCTATTGTTTATGGGAGATTGCTGGCACAGATTAGCTGCCACTTTGCCGAGGTAACATGATTTATTCCATTCTATTGCATTTTATTTTCTAAAGCGATTTGAAATGTTTATATGGCATGAGAGACGTTATATATAAGCGCAAGGTGCTGTTGTAGGTTGACTTTACCTCTTCCACTGTGTGGTAGATGGCGTAGCTGAATATTCTGGTGTTGCGTTCCTCTGTTCGGGAAGCTATCATTTCTCGCTTTTCTTCTTCCAACAGGACCTGAAAAACAACAAATTATATTTGTATAGTGCCTTTCACGTCGGGAGGAACGTCCCAAGGCGCTGACAGTCGGGGAATTGGTTGGGACCAGGGAGGATGGAGGGGAGTGCGACCGAAGGCGCGGTCGAGGAGGAGGGTCTTGAGACTGGCCTTACAGGAGGTGAGGGATGGAGGGAGGGAAGTGAAGGGACTGTGGGATGAAATTCCAGAGAGTGGCGGCAGAGAGGCTGAAGGCCCGACCGCTGTTGGTGGTCAATAACTCGCAAAGTAGCATAAGTTATTATTTTGCTGTGTAAACTAGTTGATGCTGATTGAGGAGCAATGCCCAAATAGAGGTAAATATACAACGAGGCACAACTCACACCAGTTGAAAGGAAATACTGTACTGCACCTGGAGATCTTCAATCAGGACTGAGTAGCTAAGACCATTGAGCTCCAGAAAGGCTTTCGCTGCTTGGATGTGTTCTCCGGAGACATGGACATCAATGGGCAGCAAAGCTCTGCGAGGTTCTGACCAGAAATCAACCTAATGATTGAAAACATTATAGCAGGTAAACTCAACAACAACTTACATTTATATAGCGCCCTTCACACAGGGCAGTGCCTCAGAGCGCTTAACAGTGGAGGAGCCTGGGGTGGGGCAGAGGGAGGGAGGAGGTAACCGGAAGCACAGTCAAAGAGGCAGGTCTTCAGTCGTGATCTAAAAAGGAGAAGGAGGGGGCAAGGTGGAGGGATTGGGACGAGAGGGTTTCACAGGTTCGGGGTGTAGTTCAGGGTGTAGTGGCTGAAAGTGCAGCCACAGATGGTGGAGCGGAGGAGGGGACGAGGGACTAGTAGGAGGTCAAAGTCGGCTGAGCGGTGGCAGTGGGGAGAAAGCAGGTCAGAGAGGTAGGGAGGTGCCAGGGCATTGGAAGGATTTGTAACTTGTGCTTAATCAGATAGAATCAGTTAACGTTCTGTAGACTATAATCTATATTTGTGACTATATTTCCAGCAAATCGCTAGACACCTCAGGTGCCAAAACAAGAATTAGTAGATAGGTGACTTCAACGGAGCCATTGCAACAGTAAAGAAGCTTTGAGATTGCATGAGTTTATGTACAGCACAGAACAACAACAACAACAAGATTCCATTTATAGAGCACCTTTCACGTCGGGAGGACGTCCCAAGGGTCTGTACAGTTGGGTCAGGACCCGAGCATTGGGGGGAAATGGTCAGGGTGAGGGGAGGGAAGGGAGGGAGCGAGGAGGGGGTAGAGAGTTGAGAGGGGAGCTGAAGGCACAGTCAAAGAGAAAGGTCTTGAGACCGGCCTTGAAGGAGGAAAGGGAGGAAGCGGCGAAGGCACTGGGGGATAGAGTTCCAGAGCCTCGGGGCTGAGAGGCTGAAGGCCCGGCCACCGATGGTAGAGCGGTTGGGGCGGGGGATGTGGAGCAGACCGGAGCCAGAGGAACGGAGGGTACGGGCAGGTAAGTAGGGGGATAGTAGGTCGGACAGGTAGGGGGGAGCGAGGCCGTGAATGGCCTTGTAGGTGAGAATGAGGATCTTGAATTCGACCCTCTGGGGGATGGGGAGCCAGTGGAGGTGAGCGAGGGTGGGAGTGATGTGGTCGCGGTGTCTGGTGCGGGACAGTACATGAGCTGCAGAGTTCTGAATGACCTGCAGCTTGTGGAGGGAGGGCCAGGAAGGCCGGCGAGGAGAGAGTTCCCATAGTCCAGCCTTGAGGTGATAAAGGCGTGGACCAGAGTTTCAGCAGCGTGAGGGGTGAGGTAGTGCCGTAGTTTGGCGATGTTCCAGAGGTGATGGAAGGCGGTGCCAGTTGTGGCGCGGATATGAGGGAGAAAGGACAGCTCAGGGTCGAACAGAACCCCGAGGTTCCTGACCGGCTTTGAGAGGTGGAGAGTGCAATCTTGGATGCTGATGCTGTCAGCGCCTGAAGAAGAAGGCCATTCGGTCTTTTGGCCGTTCAATATTATAGAAACAGATCTGCAGCCCAGGTTTGAGATAAAATAAGCATTTATTTCACTCCTCACCCCATTCCCTGTCCAATCCACAGCAGTAATCATTTTGAATTCCAGGTACATCCCTAATCCATTATTGATGGTGCCACAGTTACTTGTGTAGCTTGCCAGATAGTGATATCAATGGCAAGCTTTTAGCTGGTTAGACTCCAGCATTCACCCCAACACACACTCTAGACTCCCCAAGCCTTGGCTCTTGTCAACCTGCGCCTAATTATTATTACTACTATTATTATTTTAAGGAATTATTACCTCCGGAAAAGCAATCCAGCAATCGACTAACAACCGGGTTCTTACTTACTGTTCGGTAAATAGTGACGTGTGGATATGGAAAATTGCCCAACAGGCTGACCAAAAAACCATGATGACTTACATGGAGATGTTTCTTTTCCCCGAGGGACCTCACGATGGCAACTTCCGCCTCATTTTTGGCAGTGACTCGAAGCACCTGGTCCCTGTGGAAAATGTAAACAGGAGAAAAAACACACAAATCACCAACAATAATTGTTTTACATTTCTATACACCCTTCACTGCGAGAGGATCTCTCATCTCAAAGTGCTGCACAGAACCAACAGGGTGCCTGAGCTGGGAGTGGGAGAGACTGATCATTGGGGGGAGGGAGGGGGCGTATCAAAATATATGTAGGATCTTAAACAATAAAACATACACTGATAATGAGGGCCGAGTAGTGTACACTGTTTCACATCAATGTTTCGCCCGCAAAATACACTGCCAATCCACTTTGCAATATATTCTGTGAAGTTTTGAGACGTCTCAACGATGTGATAAGGCAACGACTTATCAAATGCAAGAGTTATTATTATTAGTATTATTATTATTATAACATTTCAGGGAGTAATGGGCCATGCTCTGTGAGTGAGACACAACATTATCATGTTGTACAAGAGTCAGGATGATCGAAAGCACGGTCAAAGAGGAGGATCTTGAGATGGGTTTTGAAGAAGGCAAGGGAGGGGGCGAGGTTGGGGGTTATAGGGTCATGGAGTCTGGTGTGGGAGAGGACACGGGCTTGGAGGAGGTTGTGAGGGAGTGGCGGGAGAGGAAGGAGCGAACCCAGGAAGCAACAACTCATTCCAGGACCTTCGAGAGGAACGGGAGGTTGGAGATGGAGCGGTAGTTTGAGAGCACAGCTGGGTCCAGGGAGAGTTTTTTGAGGATTGGAGTGATGACGGCTGTTTTTAATGGGGTGGGAACAATACCAGTGGACAGGGAGAGGTTTATGATGTCAGTGAGTAGAGGGGCAAGGAGGTGAAGCTGGGAGGTAAGGAGAGGGGTAGGGATGGGGAGCAGGTGGTCGGTTTCATGCGGGTTATAGTGGTGGTGAGAGAGGAGTGGGAGACAGGTTCGAAGGTGAGGAGGGAGGAATGGATAGGAGCCGGGGTGGGAGCAGGTGATGGGGAAGGTGTACTAGACGGGAGGGCAGTGGCAGCTGAGCGATGCCTTCAACTTTGGATTCGAGGAAGTGCAGCATTGCCTCGCAGTTGGCATTGGAGATGAGGGTGGTCAAGGGGTGAGAGGGTGGGCGGAGGAGCCAGTTGGTGATGGAGAAGAGGAGCCTGGGATTGTCCTTGGCCTCCAAGATTGCTTGGAGTAGAATGACAATTTAGCGGAGGCGAGGGCGGAGCGGTAGGATTTGATAAGGTCCAGCCAAATCTGCCAATGGACCGTTGAGTTCGATTTAAGTCAGGTGCGTTCAGCGGCACACACCTGTGCTTCAAGGGCGTGGCGATGGCTGGTGTACCATGGTGACTTACGTGAGTAGGAGACGGTTCAGGAAACGAGGGAAAAGCAAGGGAATCGAGAGTGGAGGAGAGGTGGAGAAGAGTGACCGAGGAGAATAGGTCATTGAGGGCGGAAGCCCAGAGGGAAGGAATTCAGATGACTCCAAGGCAGCCGAGAGGGAGGGAGGGGGAGATTTTCCCTCAGGGGTTGAAGGAGATGGAGGTGGGTTGGGTGCCGGTGGGGAGAGGGATTGAGGAATTAAGGGAGATGAAGTGATGGTCCAAGATTACTTTGTTGATGATGGTGAGGTCCAAGCCGGTGAGGCCCCGAGTGATCACCAGGTCGAGGAGGTGACCGCAGACGTGGGTGGCAGAGTGGATGTGGAAGGAAAGGCTGAGGGAGGAGATAATAGAGGAGAAGTCAGCAGAGGTAGAACAGGAGGGAGTGAGGTGAAGGTTGAAGTCGTTAAGGATGAAAAGGCGTTCGGAGCAAAGGGAGTGGGAAGATAGGAGGGTGGCGATGTCGGGGATGAAGGTGGGGGAGAGCTTGGGGTGGGTGGGTGGGGGGGTGATAGATAAGGAGAATTTTGAGAACGTCTCAATCCACAGCAGTGCTTGTTGTCCTGATAATTTTCCTGATGCTCGTTATGAATTATAACTTTGTGACAACGCATCACAAAGATGTCAGGAATGCTCCACTCTACTTTGCCTGAATATTAACGGGAGGGAATGGAGTTTCATATTTTAAAAGCAGAATATCCTCGCCAACAATTATTTTCAACTTAATAAAAAAATACAACTTTTCTGCCCTACAAACCCCTCCCCCCCCCCCCCCCCCCCACCACAACCATTTTGACTGAAATAATAATCCTTACATTTGATGCAGCGCCTTACCACGTCGTTGAGGCTTCTCAAAGCACTTCTCAGAATATACTGTGAAGGGAATTGACTGTATATTTGTGGGCGAAACACGGCAGCCAATTACACAGAGGCGTCCCACAAACAGTCGTGGATTGAGTGACAAACATTTTTTTTAAAAACGGATTACTAACCCCCGGAAAGCGATCCACCAATCGATTAACAACCGCGTTCCTACCTACTGGGAGGTAAACAGAGTAACAAAACTTGCCTAAGGTTTCACCCTGTCCGGGAATCAAACCCGGGTCCTCTCGCTTGCGAGGCGAGCGCTCTAACCACTACCCGACAGAACTCCACTGCAACTTTTGAAACGCGACCCTTCGGCGCAGGAAGAAAAGTTACCCGTGAAACGTCTTCTGACTGCAGACAGCCACAAGGACTGCGCTGAGGATCAAAAATGCCCTCATTTTCGCCGTGAAACAACTGAAAATAAAGTCCCTCCTCGATCCGTTTTAAAGGGTCGCTTATCCAGCACAATCACTAAATGAATGATTGCCTCAATTTAAATGCTCAAGTACCGATTCTTGTGCCATTTGTGTACCTGCTGTGGGGTTCCCACCTTAAGATGGTCAGCATTTACTTGCCGCGCATGGGAGATGGTTAAGCAGAAACAGGTGGTGGCATAACACTTTGCTCCTCGTGCGCTTTTCCCTGAATAAACACATGACCGCAAACTAAGATAAGATATTATTTGCAAGGTCAGTTCTGTCAATTTACTGATTTGTTTTTTTTTGAGGCAACAAAACCCTCTCTATTTTCTCTCCTGTCCGTTTGGCTAGAGGATAATCTTCAGCAGTTACCCCCAATGCGCACTCTGGGAACCCTTGGCTCTTGCCAACCTGTGCTTATTACTCTCCAGAGTTAGGTAAGCAGGATGTACCCTTCCAGGGAGAAAGAGAGCGCATCTCTGGGATTTCCATGTGCAGATGGGACGCATGGAATTCTCAGTTTGGTTTGGATACTCCTAAGCACGGTTGATCGGTTTCCACATGTGTCAGACACCCGGCTGACCCCCAAAAAATATGGTCAGAGAATAAATGAATGACCTGCTCTCAGACCTCTGCTTTATTACATTTCCCTTTTCAGCAGTTCTGTCCGGTTGTAATTGATAATAATAATCCTTGCATTTGATGTAGCGCCTTATCACCTCTTTGCGACGTCTCAAAGCGCTTCACAGGATATACTGTGAAGTGAATTGACTGTATATTTTGTGGGCGAAACTCAACAGCCAATTGCGCACAGCAGTGTCCCACAAACAGTCGTGGATTGAAGTGACCAACTTATTGTTATGATTTATATACTTATTTATTTTTGAACGGATTATTAGCCTCGGAAAAGCGATCCGCCAATCAACTAACAACCGGATTCCTAATCACTGCTCGGTAAACAGGCGTATGAGGTAACGGAACTTGTTTAATGTTTCGCCCCGACGGATTAAAACAAGGATTCTGCACAATACAATGTGTGCGGTGGTTCTTCATGAGCAGTTCCTGGGATTTCCATTGTTTTAAACGTAGACCCTGGAAAGAACAGCATTTACTTCCTTATACTGAATTTAAAAAATTGACTTTCTGTGGTTACAGATTTTTATACGATTTGGAAAAATAGTATACAATTAATATTTCTTGGACACTAGCGTCATGTTACAAGGAATAAAATGAAGATTCTGAAGATGAGGATGAGGATGATGAGATATCTGGTGAGTCAAACAACCTGCTGATCCTGAACACCAAGGATCTGTGAAGTTCTGTAGGGTCCCCCTGTGCAAAAATGTCCAAGAAGCTTCATGATGTCCGTGATGTAAATCAATGCTGTAGTTTGCTGATACCACAGTAGATGGCACATTCTTATAAGAAGTGGCTTAACTTCACAGTGTAACCAGAGGCAGTTACAGCTCACGAACAAAGCTCTCACAAAAGTAATTTTTGGAAATGACAGACAGTGCAAAAAAAAAGTACAGTAAAACTCATAAGTAGGAACCTCGTTGTTAGTCGATTGGCGGATCGCTTTTCCGGGGGTAATAATCCCTTCCAAAGAAAATAATAATAATAATGTGGTCACTCAATCCAAGACTGTTTGTGGGATACTGCTGTGCGCAATTGGCTACCGCGTTTCACCCACAAAATACACAGTCACTGCACTTTACAGTATATTCTGTGAAGCGCTTTGAGACGTCTCGAAGACATGATAAGGCGCTGTATCAAATCCAAGGATTATTATTATAATAAGTTGGATCGTGTATAAATTTTATAATCACCTAAGTCGTACATGTGCCCAAGTCCCATTCGAGAGTTTATATTCTCTGCAAAGTTGACATAACTCATACTTTTGCAATAATTCATATTACATGCATGATCCCAACTGATACTTACGTCAGTGTCTGGTTTAGACGGCTTCTACTGTATTCAAAATGAAAGTAATTGTTAAAAATGGGAGATTTGACCTGGAGTCCATGACTCGTGCTTTAATACTTCAACTCGCCAAGAAGTCATCAGAGAGGAACCTGAAGCTAACTCTTTCGGCCTCTGAGATTTCCCACGTAATTAGGTTCATTAGATTCTGTTGCTGCCAGCGATTGTAACAACTAAGTTAGCCTTAGCCAAATCATATTTGAACCACCGCAGAGAGTTTTCACCTGATAGGGCTACGCAGTTTGTAAAGGTCACTGCACTCCACTGCACATCACAATAAGTTCGAATATATTTCAGACAGAAAATGACTTGCACCTACACGTCCTGAACCAACCCAGCAGTGTTCGGGAGCACACAGCACAGCTAAGCACATTCCTGACCCTGACACTACTTTTTCCAACCTCTCAAACCTCCATGGACTCAAATTAGCCTCCGCTTCCCTACTGGCACCAGCTCTTCTTCTGAACACATTTCTGTGCGGGTAGGAAGGATTCTTCTCATGTTTCCTGTTCTTTGCTTTTGTCATAATCAAAACGAATAGATATTGGGGTGGGTTGGGTCGGGGGGGGGGAACTGGAATGTAAGTTAGCAAATTGTGTGCTCCATGTCTCGGGGCATTGAAACCAAGCCTATTCCTGTTCTCGTCCAGTGTAGACCTCATGCACAGATTGCCAGTCAACGGTTAGGAGCAGTTATTACAATAGAATCATAGAATCCTACAGCGCAAAGTGGTTAGAGCACTCGCCTCGCCAGCACGAGACCCGGGTTTGTATCCCGACGGGGCGAAACGTTGGGCAAGTTTCCTTACTCCACACACCTCTGCTTACCCAGCAGTAAGTGGGAACCCGGTTGTTAGTCGATTGGTGGATCGCATTTCCGGGGGTAATAATTTCCTTAAAACAAAAAATTTGGTCGCTCAATCCACGACTGTTTGTGGGACGCTGCTGTGCGCAATTGGCTGCTGCGTTTTGCCCACAAAATATACAGTCAGTTCACTTGACAGTATATTCTGTGAAGCACTTTGAGACATCTCGAAGACGTGATAAGACGCTATATCAATTGCAAGGATTATTTTTATTATAGGCCATTCAGCCCGTCGTGCCTGTGCCGCTCTTTGAAAGAGCTCTCCGATTAGTCCCACTCCCCCGCTCGTTCCCCTTAGTCTTGCAAATGTTTCCCTTTCAAGTACTTATTCATTTCCCTTTTGGAAGTGAGTTTCAGGGGATGCATTCCACAGCATAACCACTCGCTGGGTAAAACAAAAATTCTCCTCGTCTCCCCTCTAGTTCCTTTGCCAATTATCTTCAATCTGTGTCCTCTGGTTACCGACCCACCCGTCAGAGGGCACAGTTCTCCCTATCTGTCTACTCTACCAAACGCCCTCATAATTTTGAACACTATGTCACCGGATTACCTTCTCTCCACGGACAAAATACTGCTCCAATTTTGTAGGAGGAACGCTGAGAGTCATCCATTTAAGCACAGAATTTTCCATTAACGACTCAGCACTGTCGATAGCGAAATCCAGTTGTGAACCAATGCTTTTAAAAATAACAATAATCCTTGCGTTTGATGTAGCGATTATCATTTTAAGTGACATCCCAAAGTCCTTCGCAAAGTTTCTTTATTCCACACGCCTCTGCTGACCTAACCGTAACAAGAATCCGGTTGTTCGTCGATTGGCGGATCGCTTACTAGGGATAATAATCCCCCCCAAAAAATGTGGTCACTCAATCCAGGACTGTTTGTGGGACACTGCTGTGCTCAATTTGCTGCCACAACTCGAAGACGTGATACGGCGCTATATTAAATGCAAGGATTATTATTATAACTGCGGTATTTGGAAACAATGGATCCATTACAGGCTGGTCATAAACAATAGTGATCTTTCATGAAAATCACATTGATAAGTCTTAGCTATTCACCATTGTTCGGAATTTTTGATTAAATTGTATATCCTGGTCTGTTTGCCAATTTTCTCCGCAGATCTCATGATTACATTACTCTTTCCCTCTCTCAGCCTCCCTTCTTCCTGAAAATCCTCAGGCGTTTAAAACCAATTATTATAATAATAAACCTTGCATTTGATATAGCGCCTTATCACTTCACTGAGGCATATCGAAGTGCTTCACAGAATGTATCGCAAAGTGGATTGACTATGTATTTCATAGGTCAATTATAATAATAATAAATAATAATCCTTGCATTTGGTACAATGTTTTATCACGTCTTCTAGACGTCTCAAAGAGGAGGGTCTTGAGACGTGCTCTGAAGGAGACGATTCATATAAGTAAAACTGCTGCAGTGAAAGAAAGTGAAGTGTATCTTATGTTTTCTGCTCTCGGCCTCTATGTTTTTTAGGACTCGAATGGTTCTTGCCCAAACTGGAGACGTAACCAGATCGGTTCAGAAGACGGTTAAGATGAACAATTTGAACGATCGATTTGCTAGTTTATTCACCTGGAGAAAGCTGTGCTTTATGATGCTGTTGCTGGATTCGGTTCTGATTCTGTACGCAACGTTTAGTTATGTGTTTAGGTACAGACTGAACGAGAAATTTGCATTTGTAAAAGACAAGAACGTTTCTGACCCGTCAAGAGAGACCAGTGAAGCCTGCGAATGTCACAGAGATGAAAGCTGTGAGACTTCCAAAGCCATCAGGTCTTCCAAAGGCATGTGGATATTTCTGCCAGATGGACGGTTTGGCAATTGCATGGGACAGTATGCTACATTATTTGCCCTGGCGCGGTTGAATAAACGACAAGCTTATATCTTACCGTCCATGGCTAACATCTTGTCCCAGATCTTCAAACTAACCCTTCCAACCATAAACGAAGAAGTGCAGAAAAAGATTAATTGGAAAGTCTTTAAGATTAATGACTGGATGGAGGAAAAGTATTACGACATCCCAGGAGACTATGTTCAACTCAACGGTTATCCATGTTCCTGGACCTTCTATCATCACATCCGATCAGAGATTCTTCGTGAATTCACTTTCCACGACTTTATCACTGAGGAGACCAACCTGTATCTGAGACAGATAACTGCATCACATCCAAGTGTGACTTATATTGGTGTCCACATTCGAAGAGGAGATTATGTGGAAATTATGACAGAGTATTGGAACGGTGTCATTGGAGACAAAAACTATCTAGAAAAAGCCATGTCCTACTTCAGGAATAAATACCAGGATGCTGTCTTTTTGTGCTAAGCAATGGAATGGATTGGTGTAAGGAGAACATTGATGCTTCCAAAGGAGATGTCTACTTTGCAGGCACTAGCAATGAATCTAACCCAACCAAAGACTTTGCTATCCTTGCTCACTGCAATCATAGCATAGTGACAATAGGGACCTTTGGATACTGGGCTGCTTACCTTGTTGGTGGGGAAACAATTTATCTCACTAACTTTACCTTGCCAGACTCAAATTTCCTAAAGATATTCAGGTACGAGGCAGCTTTCCTACCTGAATGGATTGGAATCCCTGCCGATCTATCCCCTCTCCTGAGCAAGAGTCCTTGAACTATGACATGTAGAAATAAACCGTTCCGTGTCTTAATAGGAAGGTGTGTCATGATCGCTTTGTAAACTGTAACAGAGAGTTTCAAACCTCCACTACTTAAGATGACGCAAAGGCTTGGAGGAGACTTGGCTTTTTCTTTTACCCATGGGTTTTCAAGACTGAGGTGGATAGATATTTGTTAGGTCAGGATATCAAGGGACACAGGGCAAAGGCGGGTAAATGGAGTTAAGGTACAGATCAGCCATGATCTTATAGAATGCCGAAACAGGCTCAAGTGGCTGAATGGCCTCCTGTTTCTATGTTCCTACAATTGGGGATACATGTGGAGTCCTGTAGCGTATTGGTGAGAGCACTCGCCTCGCAAGCGAGAGGACCTGGGTTTGATTCCTGGACAGGGCAAGATGAAACCTCAGTTTAGTAAGTTTTAGTAAGTTTCCTTACCCTACCATCCGCTGTTTATGTAGCAGTAAGTAGGAACCCAGTTGTTAGTCATTCGGTGGATCACTTTCCAGTGGTAATAAACCCTCCAAATAAATAAAATTATAATAATTTGGACATCCAATCCACGACTGTTTGTGGGACATTGCTGTGCGCAATTGGATGCTGCGTTTCGCCCATAAAATTCGCTCAATTCACTTTACAGTATATTCTGCGAAGCGCTTTCAGATGTCTCAAAGATGTGATAAGGCGCTACAACAACAACAACAAAATTACATTTGTATAGCGCCTTTCACGTCAGGAGGACGTCCCAAGGCACTGCATCAAATGCAAGGATTATTATTATTATTACCTCAGTCTCTTCCCCTCCCTTCAAAACTATCTCTTTGCTTACACCCAATATCCCTCCCAGCTCAGGTTCTCACTCAATCTTTGTAAAGCACCTCGAGAGTGTTCCCCAACGTAAAAGGCAATCTAGAGGGAGTGTAAATTGCTATTGTCCTTCAGGTCCCATCTAAAGACCTTCCTCTTTGACCATGCCTTCTGCCACCCTCCAATCCCATCCACCCTCCCTATACTCCACCCCTGTTGACCCCAACTCCCCGCTCGGGTCCAAAAACCCTGACTGTCCAGCGCCCTGGGACGTCTTTCCGACATGAAGGATGCTGTACAAGTCTAATTTGTTTTTGTTGTTGTTGTTGTTGTCATTGTCTATTCGGAAACCAATCCCATGCATTCAGTATGCGGGCCAATGCTTGCACGATAATGAAATCTGGGCTAACGTAAGGTTGGGTTGTGGAGCGATTTGGAATGGAATAATACAAGAAACTTCAGGTGGTGTAATATCTTCAATTAAATTGATGAGGAGATTTCAGAGTGATGTGAAATATTCATCGCATTTTGTTTTGTGTAATGGTTTCTCTGTCTCTCTCTGCTGGGAACATTCTGTCAATCAAGTGTGCTGATTCAAAGCAGTATTTTTCTCTAATGTAATGTAAAGATCCAATACAGGCAAACTTTAATAAAACAACCATTCTGCTTGACAAATAGAGAAATCGCAGCTTTTTCTTACTCAAGCCCTTCGTTGCATAACATTATCTTCGGATGAGAATTTAAACCGAAGTTCCCATCTGCCTGTTCAGGTGGATGTTATACGTCCCATGACACTATTTGAAAAGAGACAAATCCCGAAATAAAATTGGTCCATGTGGTACACTGCTGTGTACTACTGGCTGCCATGGTTCGTCCACAAAATACACACTTTACATTATATCCTGTGAAGCGCCTTGAGACGTCTCGATGGTGTGATAAGGCGCTGTATCAAGTGTAAGGATTTTATTATGTTATTTAAATATGCTCCGTCGCTGTTTTCAAATTTGCTCTCATTTGCTTACAAAATATGCAGTCCCTACATGTTGCGGTAAAATCCTGTGAAGCTCTTTGAGACACCCCCCCACCCCCCCACCGCACCACCCCCACCATGTGAAAGGACTATATAAGATGTGAGGATCATTGATGAATTAATATATTATTATTTCGATTTTTTTCTCCTTCATTGTTTAAAATGTTGTGTTTACAGTAAGGTCACACCCAGGGGTTAAAGGGACACATTTCTACTTTTTTCCCAGTCAGCGTCTGGATCAACCGCTGACAGGTCAGGTATGGCAGAGGTGCACAGTAATTAATTGGGAGAGAATTTGTTCCATTGCGCGTCACTAGATCCCACGAGCAGCTGAGCGGCTGTTACTATTTTTCATAAGGATGATCCCGTGTATGACCCTCCTTCCCCTCTTTTAGATCGCAACCGAAGACCTTCCTCTTCGACCGTGTTTATAGTCACTCCCCCCCCCCCCCCACGTGAAGGGCTCTGTGAAAATGTAAGTTGTTGTTGTTGTTATGCTCCATTATTTTCATCAGAAACAACCAAGTTTCTTCCGCTGTTGGGATAATCTGATCAGCCGTCAGCAAGAAACCATCGTGGCCGGTGTCAAGTAATTCAAAGTTGATTGAATACTCAATGCCCTGCTTGGTAAGCCCAGTCATTGGTAATGTCACCGGCTCGATCTAAATATTAGAAAGAATGAACAAATATTAGCGCTGTGTAACAATTAAAGAAACAGCAAGTCCACACAATTTCTGTTTTAAAAAAAACAGAATTGGAGTAGAATGTTTGGCCGGACACTCTTGGCATCGTGAGTAGATTGAAGTGTCAGCCTGGTTCGGGTCTTAGCACTCCGACTCTGAATGTTGTGTGTTCAAACCCAAAATCGTGACTTTGAGTTCACACAGTAGGCTACAGTACAAAACTGGGTTAAACGCTATATTGTGAAAGGTGCCGTCTGTCGGATGAGATGTTAAACTGAGATCCTGCTAAACCGTTCAGTTGGGTGTTAAAGATCCTGTAATAATAATAATAATAATAATCCTTGCATTTGATATAGCGCTTTTCACGTCGGGAGGACGTCCCAAAGCGCTTCACAGAACACACTGTAAAGGGAATTGACTGTACATTTGTGGGCGAACCCGGCAGCCAATGGCGCACAGCAATGTCCCACAAACAGTAGTAGATTGAAAATGACCAATTTATTATTGTTTTTGTTTTTTTGGAGGGATTGTTATTAGGCTCTGTGTGGAGTAAGGAAACTTGCCCAAGGTTTCGCCCTCTGCCTGGAATTGAATTCAGGTCTCTCGCTTGCAAAGCGAGTGCTCTAACCACTGAGCTACAGGACTTTAATAATAAAATAATAATAATAATAATAATAATCCTTGCATTTGATATAGCGCCTTTCACGTCTTCTAGATGTCTCAAAGGGCTTCACGGACTATACTGTAAAGTGATATGACTGTACATTTGTGAGCGAAACTACCAAGGCAGTAATCTAAAACTGAAGGGAGTTTCTCCTAATATCCAGACAAACTCCCAGATCAAATTGGTCATTCAATTCATGGCTGCTTGTGGGGCATGATGATCTTTTTTGATTAGAAATATTCATCACGTCACAGTAAAATCCTGTGAAGCAGATAATCTCAGTGTCGAGAGAACATTCTGTAAAATGGCATTGCAGTATTTATTTGTTGAAATATGCTTTTGCAGTTGGACAAGGAGACTTTCACACAATCGGTTTTCCCTAAATTCAAATCCAGGTCAAAGAAGGCAAGACAATTGTCTGAGAAACTCTATCATTCCCCCGTAGTGTATTGTTCATTAACAATCACTCACCCAGTGAATAGCTTTGGGCTGTAAACACCTAAGACAATGCCATGAAGATCCACAGTCCCTCATTTTCAGCGAAGACTGAGATGGAGGAAGTTGCCCATTGCATTTAAAGGAATTGTTATCTGGATTGAATCTCCCTCCCCTTCCGAGGGAAGCTTTTTTTTGACTTTCAGAGAACGTGTCTGCCTATCATATGCCTGTGAAAATTCCCACAGTGAAACTGCCAATAATTATATCGGACTATGAGCAAACACATCAGCTAAGACTTGCATTTGACAAGGCTGTTCCATAAACAACCACATTAAATATATTTCCATTTGATCTAATGCTGGCACTTCAATGGGCTTCCCACGATTATTTTAAAGTGCAGACTGTTACTGTACAAGCATAAATATATAGGTTATGTATCATACTGCAGCCTTCTAAACCAAAGTTTACAAGGCATCCATCTGATCAACCTGGTCTGACTAACAATCCTCCTGATAAATTGGTAGCATACACTTCAGGGCTGTTTGTGGGAGCTTGCTGTGCTCAAAATACACATAAAACCCTTAGCTGTACTGCACAGATATGTTACTGCACTTAACAGAAATCGACTGTCAAGGGCTTTGAGACATTGAACTCTCCGATACCAGCGGCAATTAACTCTTTCCATTATATGGACAAAAGGTCTTTGGACAAAATTTGGGAAGTTTCATAATGCATTTACTGTCATCACGTTGAATGCCAGAAGTTTAATTGGGAACATGGCGGGGGGGATGCTGGGCATGTGGTATTATCACTTAGTGATATTATTATATCAGGCAAAAGTAATCTAAAGTAGTAAATAACTATCACAGGCTTTATTATCGACCTGCTGACACCCACTTATCTACCTGTCCCTTTCTGCATGTCCGTGTAACCCTCTGTTCCACCATCACCAATCATGCTTTCAGTCACTACATCCCAAACTCTGGAATTCTCTCTCTGAATCCCTCCAGTTTGCCCCCTCCTTACGCATCATCAGATCACACCAGAAGACTTCCCTCTTCCAGCGTGCCTGCGGTCAACTCCCCTTCTCTCCCTGACTCGCCATCAAGCTCCGCCACTGTTAAGCTCTCCGAGACTCTACCCTGTATGAAGGGCACTATGCAAATGCAAGTTGTTATTGTTGTTGTTGGGGGAGGTTTGCCCGTGAGGTCTATTGTGCTTTTGATTAAATTTTGGGATCAATATGATAATTATCACTGGTGATAATATCACATGCCGTATTCCCCTCTCCAACCACTTTCCCACCTGTGTGTTTAGAGATATTAGTTTGAAAGGGTAGCAACCAGGATTAGTTAGGTTATCTCTTTATTTAGGGATTGAGAGAAGGGGAAGGGAGAGAGATAAAGGAAAGTCTCACAATTGCACAACAAAGAGGACCATAAGTAATAATAATCATCTTTGCATTTGATATAGCGCCTTATCACATCGTTGAGAACGTCTCAAAGCGCTTCACAGAATATACTGTAAAGTGGATTGACTGTGTATTTTGTGGGCAAAACGCAGCAGCCAATTGCGCACAGCAGACACACAAACCAGAAGCAACTCAACAGGATTCGGGTCAAATTATAATTTAATTAAAAAGACAGAAGTGTCATTGTACGATTAATTGAACATTGGCAGAAAATGTTGTGCCATAAGGACTGAGAGGCTTGGCATTGCTACAGTTGCCCACGTGAGGTTTAAGAACGGGCCTGAACATAATCCATGATGTACGTCATAGCCAGCCAGGTCTCCTGGGCAGTCGGGATAATCTGTTCGGGTGGCAGGAGGAAGCCATGGTAGCCGGTGTCACGCAGTTCAAAGGCGAAGGAATACTGAATGCCCATGTCATAGGTCCAGTCAATGCTGCCTCCACTGGCCTGGTCTGTAACACAAAATAATTGAAAGCGAGTGAGATAAGGGGGATGGAGAGGCAAATTGCAGCACATAATATTGTCACCGATGATAACCACATCAACCAAAATGGGGTGGGGTTTGGTGGGGGCGGGTGGGGGCTTTCATCCATAACTCATAGCTGTTTGTTGAACGTGTTTTTGTTTTTCTTAAAAGAAAAACAGCTTCAAAGTTAATAAAATCAATAATAATAATACTTACCTTCAGATTGCATTTAAGAGTTTAATGCTAAGTCTGAATGCTCTGAAACACTACATAAATAACGAAAAATTACCCCAGGTGGAATTTATTAGAAATTGAGAGAGACAAAGAAAATAATATGGAAGGCGAGAGGGTGTTGAATTTAACAGCAAATATATCAAGATTTAAAATATATCAAGGGTGGAAAACAAGGGGTGAATGCATTGAAAGTGGGTACAGGTGTGTCAGGTGTGAATTGTACAAATCAGATGCTCTGAATGATCTTTCTTTGTTTACATCTAAAGATGCTGTGAAAGACAAAGCACCTCTGGACTTCACAGCTCTGAATAATGACACATACTGGCAAAGCATCAGAAAAAGATTAGCTTCAGGAAAAGAAATACGGTGAACAGAAATGTACTGGTTAGGATTGGGAGCAGGCGATTTACCAGAGAATCAAAGTGTTTCCGTGTGGGGCAAGGTTCTTTAACTTACAGATTGTGTCACAGATGGTTCCTGTTCTGTAGCGAGTTCCATAAAGGGAAGATAAATCAGCAACAGCAGACGAGGCGATCGCAGCCTACAAGGAACGAGAGAGATCAGACCCTCAACAATGATTTACAATCTCACCCACCGTTTGCCCGAAGCCTGTTGGCAGCACTGAGCAGTTACCCCAACGCACACTCTGGAGTCCGCAAGCCATGGCTCTCGACAACCTGCACCACAGTAGTTAGAGCACTCGCCTCTCATGCGAGAGGACCTGGGTTCGATTCCCGGGCAGGGCGAAGTTCTTCTGCCTTCCGAGCAGCGAGTAGGAACCCGCTGGTTAGTCGATTGGCAGAACGCTTTCCAGGGGTAAAATCCCTCAAAAATGATTAGAATTATGTGGTTTGCGGGACACTGCTGTGCGCAATTGGCTGCTGCATTTCGCCCACAAAACGCACGGACACTGCGCTGTACAGGGTATTCTGTGAAACGCTTTGAGGTGTCTCGAAGACGTGATAAAGAGCTATATAAAATGCAAGGCTTATTATTATTATGATTATTATTATTATCATCATTAATACTTTCTGGAATGAGGTAAGCAGGACGTGTCCCTCCAGGGAGAGAGGACACATTCCATTCCAACAACCTATCAGTGGAATCCTAAGTTTGGTTTGGATACTCTAAAGCATGGTGATGAGTTTCAGACTCCTGACGGATCAAAGACACAGAACAGGCTGGGGCAAAAAGAGGCACCTTGAATGTTAAACTACATTATGCAATAAAACCACTGCTGTGACTTACCAGCTCATAGTAACTGGTAGGTGGGCTGCACTTGTATCCATAGGGAAACATGAGCAACTGGGAGTAACTGTGGATGGTAATGAAGCTCTTGATGTTTCTATGCTCCAATACAAAGTTGACAATGGCCTGCACCTCTGGTTCAGAGTGAGCGTGTGTCCCTCGGTACGTTTCCAAACATGGGTTGCCACTCGTGCCGGGACCTGTTGAGAGAGCATCAGATGGCACTTTGTGACATGAATTGCCATTGAGTTCCTCATCCATCATAAGAGCTTAAGAATTTGCTAGACGAAAGAAGACCAAGGTCCATTCGGTTCGCCTTCCACCATCCTGGCAGTCGCCTGCACATGTCGTGTCCCAAACGATATAAGGTATCCCAAGATATTATTTCCTGAAAGAAATCTATCTAATTTGCTTTTGAAAGAATCAACACTTTTTGCTTTCACCGTCTCCCTAGGGAGCCTGTCCGTACATTTACTATTCGCTCACTGAAATATGTTTCCGCAGATTTGTTTTGAGTTTACCCCCGTTTTCAATCGGAGGCTATGTCCTCTAGTTCTACTGTTCTGGACAAGATAAAATAGCTTATTCAGCAGCCCAGAAGGTGACAGTGTGATTCGAAATGCACTGCTGATAAAAGGGATAATGCAGTTGGCATCTCATCGGACAACTTTCTCCCAAGTAAACATTTATCCAGCTGCTTTTTGAAGGCGCTACATCAAGTGCAAGGATTATTATTACTATTTATGAATTTGTTCATGGATGGTCCCTCTACGATCCAGGAACAGAAACCCTACAGGAACACAAGCCCTACAGGCAGTAAGCAGCTTTGCATTTGCACCTCCATACCTCCAAATCCAGCATCAAAATTCCTATTGGCGTCAACTCCAACACAGCTGCTTCCAGAAACCTTGGACCTGGTCTTACGCCACATTCGATTCTGCGAAAATACAAATCATCAGAGCATGAACATCACAGGGACCTTCCCCTGTTCACAACTGAGATGCATAGATGTTGTTAGGTCAGGGTATTAAGGGATATGGGATAATTGGAGTTGAGGTACAAATCAGCCATGATCTAATATGATGGCAGAACAGACTCAAAGGGCTGAATGGCCTACTCCTGTTCATATGCTCCAGGGCCAACTCCCCAAAGCACTTCTCAATGGAGCCAAATCATTTAGTGTGGCAGACCTTATACCTCCTGTGTTTAAATTTACATCCATGTTATTATGGGACCATTTTCTCCTGATGAGTTGTGTGGCCCTCAGCTTCTTCTGTGGGGTCTATACCCTTCGCAATGCTAAAATGCAATGCTATGAAGTCTGTTTGGTACTATTTGTAGAGATCCAATTTCCTCTGCGCTAGTCTGGGGCTCTGCATACTGTGTGTGCGGGGGTGGGGGGAGCTATCAAATGCCAATGGAAACACAGAAGATCTGAAGACGACTATCTTAAAATGTAATATAGTGCAGAACTTTTGGAGGTTGTTAGGTTTTCCAAAAGCCATCCCATGTGGGAACAGGCTAATATCTTGCAACCAAAAAGACCTTTTGAGGCAATTTAGTTTGGAAATACAGTACAATTTGTAGCGGGTGGGCAGAGAGATACACATGTGATGCAGCTTCCAATGTAGGTTAGCAACCAAGGATGAGTAGAGGCCAAACCCTGGGCAGATGACTGCAGTTTGTGTGACCCAGCACGGATGACTGACCTTTGGTGTTACCCAGCACAGAGTACTGCAGCTCGGAGCCCTGGTGCACTTACCCTGCTGTGAGTGTAAAGGTAGCCGTCCGGGTTTACCACTATCTCCATGAAGACATCCATTTTGTTGAGCAGTGAAGTGATGGCAAAGTCAGAGCCATATTCAGACGCCATCTAGCCACCAAGCCACGAAGGTGATGGAAAGAGAAGAATTTAAAACGCAATGAGCGGAGGGTTTATTTTTGTTATTTTTGTTATTTTCCTCCCAGTTATATAAACATAATATGTATTGTATTTGCTAAAAGCAGTGACTTGTGCAGCATTACAGTTCCAGACAGCCAGGCCAACTTCTAGTGCCTTACCCAACAACAACAACCACAACTTGCATTTATATAGCGCCCTCCACGCGGGGTAGGGTCCCGGAGTACTTCAGGGTGGTAGAGTCTGATCCCGAGCCAGGGGGAGAGGGAGGGGGGAGGTGACCGTAAGCACGATCAAAAAGGAAGGTCTTTGGGCGGGATTTGAAGTTGGGGAGGCAGGGGGCAAGGCGGAGGGATTGAAGGAGAGAGTTTCAGAGTTTCGGGGCCTAGTGGCTGAGAGATCAGAATACTTGAACACTGCGTTACCTTTTTGGCCATCCAGATTGCACTGGCTGGAGACACCCATTCACGAGCGTGGATTCCGCTATCAATCCAGATAGCTGGCCGACTGGCTCCACCAGTGCTGAACTGTCAGAGGCAAATGGTTACTTTTTTTTGTAAAAAAAAACGAAATATATGTTTATTCAGAGACGGAATACGTACTTACACGTATCTCAAAGAAACATTTTTTGAGACAGAGAAAAAAAACCGCAACTCTCACTATTTCTCATTACAAACCCAACCCGCTTGTGGCCTCCGGGCACTCCATTTTGGTAGAAGCACCAATGCTTCCCCTAACTTGGGGTTCTGCCCCACTTTGCTGGGCGTAGTTACCAGATGGGTCTTGTACACTCTCCCTGTTGTCTCTCTGTGTCTCTCTGTTTCTCTCTGTGTCTCTGGGTCTTTGTGTCTCTCTGTGTTTCTGTGTGTCTCTGGGTCTCTGTGCATCTCTGTGTTTCTGTCTCTGAGTCTCTGTGTGTCTCTCTGTGTCTTTGAATCTCTGTGTGTTTCTGTGTCTCTGTGTGTCTCTGAGTCTCTGTGTGTCTATGAGTCTCCGTGTGTCTCTGAGTCTCTGTGTGTCTCTGAGTCTCTGTGTGTCCCTGTGGCTCTCTGTGTCTCTCTGTTTTACAGGTTCACGATACACAGCAAGTGCACACACTTTAGGGATGATCCTTTTTAAATACAATGGGGAACATCCCTGTGTGGACGACATTGTGCACACGTTGCACACACCCTGTTACAAATAATCGTGGATTGAGTGATCAAATTATTATTATTTTTTTGAAGGGATGATTACCCCCAGGAAAAGCGATCCGCCAATCAACTAACAACCAGGTAAACAGAGGGGTGTGGAGTAAGGAAACTTGCCTGGCCCAGGCAAATAACAAAGGAAGGGAAAGAAAGTACATATTCTGACCAAACTAAAACATATGCTTAGGTATCCCTGAGAGTGGATCTCGAACAACTCAACAGCTGACATCTGACCATTGACTAGAGTCAGTGAGATCTACCTTCAACACATAGAGGGGCTGGTATTCGGTCGAGCTACCAATCTGCTGCTTCGTTACCAGGTTCGGGTAGTCAGCCACCATCTCATCCATCCAGTAGTAGATCTGAGATATGTAGAAAACACATTGAAAATTGCATGTTAATGCTCCACACTACAGCATGAAGAGAAGTTAAATGAGCAAATAAGGAAACATAAAACAAAAAAAACATTCAGGTCACCAACTCTCTCCTAGTTTCTACATTTCATAACACATTCAATGTGATTAGTTCCTCCCTGAGTCCCAGCAGAATGAGATGTCTCATTGACAATGTTGGCTGGTGAGCGTGAAACAAATGACTACGTACCTCTTGGAGAGTATGATAAGTGCCATAGTTGAAGCTGCCAGTAGAGCGTTCCATCATTGACAAGTTCTCCAGGACAGATTTCTCTCTTTGTATCATCGTCTGAAAATAAATAATATTAATAATCCTTGCATTTGCTACAGCATTGTTAAAACATCTCAAACGTTTCACATAATATACTATCAGCTGCTGCCATGTAACTTTCACTTCATTTATAATCAAATGTATTTTGTCAAACGCGTTGAGATAATAATAATAATAATCCTTGCATTTGATATAGCGCTTTTCACGTCGGGACGACGTCCCAAAGCGCTTCACAGAACACACTGTAAGTGCATTAACTGTATATTTGTGGGCGAACGCGGCAGCCAATTGCGCACAGCAATGTCCCACAGACAGTCGTAGATTGAAAATGACTAATTTATTATTGGTTTTGGTTTTGGAGGGATTATTATTAGGTGTGTGGAGTAAGGAAACTTGCCCAAGGTTTCGCCCACTGCCTGGAATTGAACTCAGGTTTTTCGCTTGCAAAGCGAGTGCTCTAACCACTGAGCAACAGGACTCCACATAGATGTTTATTTTTAAATGAATGGTGCTGTACATCAATTCAAGTTATTTCCATTACTATCGTATGTTATGGTGTATGCTTCCCAGACCAAAAACAACTTCATTGATATCACTCCCTCAGTTAATATTAATAATAATAATAATTCTTGTGGGCAAATGTAGCAGACAATTTACGCACAGCAATGTTCCACATTCAGCCATGGTGTGAATGACCAATTTTATCTGGAATGTTGTTGGTCAGGACACTTGGAGAAACACCCTGCACATTTCCAATAGTACCAACTTCTTGTCCGAAAGAAGGCATCTCCAAAAATGTAGCCTGACCCGTGTGCTGCAGCCTAGACTGTGACTTCATTGTTACAATGCAAGGCTTCAATCCACAACCTTGAGTCTCAAAGGCAACTGAGACAGATTGAACATAGGAACATAAGAATTAGGAGCAGGAGTAAGCCATTCGGCCCCTTGAGCCTGCCCCACCATTCAATAAGATCATGACTGATCTTCTAACCTAACTCCATCTGCCCGCCTTATCCCCATATCCCTTAATCCCTCTATCCTTTAGAAACCTATCAATTTCAGTCTTGAATATGTTCAAGGACTGGGCATCTACAGCCATCTGGGGTAGAGAATTCCATAAATTCAATACCCTCTGAGTGAAGAAGTGTTTCCTAAACTCTGTTCGAAAGGGCTGTCCCTTAATCTTAAGACTGTGATCCCTAGTTCTAGATTCTCTTACCGGAGAAATAGTCTTGCACTGTCTACTCTGTCAAGCTCCATAAGAATCTTATATATTTCTATAAAATCACCCATAATTCTTCTATATTCTAGGGAATATAGGCCTAGTTTACTCAACCTATCCTCATAGGTCAACCCCCTTATCTCAGGAACTAACCGAGTGAATCGATGCTGCACCCCCTCTAAGGCGAGTATATCCTTTCTTAAATAAGGAGGCCAAAACTGCACACAATATTCTAGGTCCGGTCTCACTAAGGGCCTATACAGTTGCAGCAAGACTTCCCTACTCTTGTATTCTAACCCATTTCCAATAAACGCCAACATGCCATCAGCCTTCCTCGTTGTTTGCTGTATCTGCATGCTAACTTTTTGTGACTGGTGTACAAGGACACCCAAATCCCTCTGAACACTAACACTATCTAGTCTCTCCCCTTCTAGCAAATAATCTACTTTTTTGTTTTTACTATCTAGGTGAATAACTTCACACTTCCACACAGCATATTCCATCTGCCACCTTCTTGCCCACTCACCTAGCCTATCTATATCCCTTCGCAATCTTTTTGTGTCATCTTCAGAGCTTAGTCTCCCACCTAGCTTAGGATCATCCACAAATTTAAATATTTTAAGTTCTATGTCATCATCCAGATCATTGGTATAGTTTGCAAATAGTTGAGGCCCAAACACTGATTCTTGTGGCACTCCACTAGTCACATTCTGCCAATCTGAGAAGGTCCTGTTTATCCCTACTCTCTGTTTTCTTCCCGTTAGCCATTTTTCGATCCATCTAATATATTGCCTTTAATTCCATGTCCCCTAATCTTGTATAGCAGCCTTTTATGTGGTACCTTGTCAAACGCCTTCTGAAAATCTAAATATACTACATCTACTGGTTCCCCCCTATCTAACCTGCTATTTACATCCTCAAAAAACTCTAAAAGATTTGTTAAGCATGATGTCCCTTTTGTAAAGCCATGTTGACTCTGCCTAATCATATTGTGGTCCTCTAAGAACCCCACTACGACCTCCCTAATTAAGGATTCTAGAATCTTCCCTACCACTGATGTCAGACTGATTGGTCTATAGTTCCCCATCTTCTCTCTCCCACCCTTCTCCAATAGTGGTGTTACGTTTGCGATCTTCCACGCTTATTGACATCTGCTGATAACATCAGACCTTGCAATTTTTGATTCCAGTTACTTTCTACCTGAGAGAAAATTCACCACCACTAGGTTCAGGGCTTGAGGGGTATGTGATGCACATAGGCATGGTTTATTGGTGGCATTTGATGCACTAGTTATTAATCTTAAAGCACACACCTGAAGGTCCTGAATCATGACACTATAGTGGACGCTGTTTGACTCCAAAAAAGCTTTGAAGGCCTGAAGACTTCCTCTTGGAACCCGAATGTCCATACTCAGGTCAAATTTCATGGGACGGCGCCAAAAATCAAGCTGGAAGGGAAAAACAATAATAATAATAATAATAATCTTTGCATTTGATATAGTGACTTATCATGTCTTCGAGACGCCTCAAAGCACTTTTGTGGATGAAACGTGGCAGTCAATTACACATAGCAGTGTCCCACAAACAGTCGTGGATTGAGTGACCACATTTTTTTGGTTTTATTTATTTTTTGAAGGGATTATTACCCCTTGGTTCCATGATAGCCAATGATCTTATTGAGTTTGCAGAATCACCCTTCACCATGATCAAGCACTCACAGGACAGTTAAGTAATAGCCAGCCACAGACTAAACCGCCAGCTCCATCTGACTCAAATCTTCTTTATTTTTCCCATATTACTGTCTGTAATCATTCCCAGGTACACATTACTCTGTGTATTCATTCCTAGCTACACATTACTCTCTGAATGTTGTGGCAGGGATCAAGTTAAAATAATATAATAATAAGATGAATAATCCTTGCATTTGATATAGCGCCTTATTATGTCGTTGAAACATCTCAAAGCGCTTCACAGAATACACTGTAAAGTGAATTGACTATATTTTGTGGGCGAAACAATTTCAGCCAATTGCACAACAGCAAAGTCATGGGTTGAGTCATGGATTGAATGACCCAATTTTTTTTTTTAAATGTGCTTATTATCCCCGTAAAAGCAATCTGCCAATTGACTGACAACCAGGTTTCTACTTACTGCTAGGTAAACAGTGGGATAAAGAAACTTGCCCAACATTTCATCCCACCTGTGGATCAAATCCAGGTCCTCTCACTTGCGAGACTAGCGCTCTAACCAATATGCTACAGGACATCATCGACTTAAACATAGATGTACCTGTAGGTGCTCCAGATGCTCCAGGGACATGATCAGGCTGGCCTGCTCCTGATCTTTGGCCGTGATCCTGAATACCTGGTGACTGAACAAGAATGTCACTAACACCTTTTATTTCAATCTACTTTCATTGGCATTTTATTTTGACAGTTATTATTAAAGTAAAGAATCGGGGTATTTCTTTTCCATATCGTACAAGTTAGCTCACATGGTTACAGTACGGATCGGGGAATATTAGAGTTACTGTACTTTATACAACTACTTCAGAACTTCCGAAAGTAAAACCTTTCAAACTCACATCACCAGGAGAAAGCACCTAAACCGATATCAACTTCAGTATCAAAACTGTATATATTGGATTACAACAACAAGTTGCATTTATGTAGCACCCTTCACGCGGAGCAGTGTCCCGGAACACTTGGACATTAGATGAACACTTGTGTTTTCACATCAGCGAAACAATAGTTTAACTCCATCACCCCTGATACCCCATTACACATCTTGCCAGACAGCGATATCAATGGCAATCTAGTCTGATTATATGAGCTAGTATTTAGGAACCTATTTGAAAACACACCCCTTTTACTATAGAATCATAGAATCATAGAATTGTACAGCACAAAAAGGCCATTCGGCCCATCGAGTTTGTGCCGGCTCTTTGAATAGAGCAATTAATGTCAAGCCCACTCCCCAGCCTCTTCTCCATAACCCTGCAAACCCGTCCTCTTCAAATACCCATCCACCGCGTTTTTAAAAGTAGTTATCGAATCGGCCTCGACCACCCTTTCAGGCAATGCGTTCCAGATTCGAACAACTCGCTGCGTGAAAAAATTTCTTCTCACCTCTGCTCTGCTTCTTTTGGAGACTATTTTGAATCTGTGACCTCGAGTCACCAACAGACCCACCAGTGGAAACTGTTTTTCCCTTTCTAACCTATCAAATCCCCTCATGATTTTGAAGACCTCTATTAGGTCTCCTCGTAACCTTCTCTGCTCCAATGAGAATAATCCCAGTCTCTCCAGCCTTTCCTCATAATCAAGGTCCCTCATTCCTGGTACCATCCTCATAAATCTCCTCTGCACCCTTTCCAATGCCTTAACATCCTTCCTATAGTGTGGTGCCCAGAAATGGGCGCAGTATTCCAACTGAGGCCTAACCAGTGTTTTATATGGGTTAATCATAACCTCCTGACTCTTGTACTCTATGCCCCTATTTATAAAGCCTAGTATGCCATATGCCCTTTTTACAGCCTTATCTCCCTGTCCTGCCACCTTCAAGGATTCATTTACCTGCACCCCCAGGTCTCTTTGTTCTTTTACCCCACTTAAGATTGTATTACCAGCCTATATTGCCTCCCCTCATTCTTTCTACCAAAATGCATTACCTCGCATTTCTCCACATTGAAACTCATCTGCCATGTGTCTGCCCATTTTACCATTCTGTCTATGTCTTCCTGCAGTTGGCTACTATCCCTCTCACTGTTTACCACCCTACCTAACTTTGTGCTGTCCGCAAACTTGGAAACGGTGCTTGCTACGGCCAGGTCCAGATCATTTATGTATATTAAGAAGGGCAGTGGTCCTAATACCGATCCCTGGGGAACGCCACTGTACACTTCCCTCCAGTCAGAAAAGCAGCCGTTCACCACAACTCTCTGCTTTCTGTCTCCCAGCCAGTTCTGGATCCATGCTGCGACTCTCCCTTTTATACCATGAGCTTCTATCTTTCTTACAAGTCTTTCATGTGGCACTTTGTCAAATACCTTTTGAAAGTCCATATAAACTACATCAACTGCACTACCTTTATCCACCCTCTCCGTTACCTCATCAAAAAATTCTATTAGATTTGTTAGACAAGATTTGCCTTTAACAAATCCATGTTGGCTGTCCCTAATTAACCCATATTCTTCTAAGTGAAGATTTATTCTGTCCCGGATTATAGTCTCCAGGAGTTTCCCCACTACTGATGTTAGGCTGACTGGCCTGGAGTTCACAGGTTTATCCTTCTGTCCCTTTTTGTACAGGGGAGTAACATTGGCCACTCTCCAGTCCTCTGGCACCACTCCTGTGTCCAACGAAGATTGAAAAATTGTAGCCAAAGCCTCCGCTATTTGTACCTGTGCCTCCCGTAGTAATCTTGGTTGCATCCCGTCCGGACCGGGCGACTTATCTACCCTCACCGCAATCAACCTTTTCAGTACGTCCTCTCTGTTTATACTTATCCTATCCATTTCCTCTACCCTCTCCTCCGATACTGCAGCATTTGGTGCATCCACTTCTTTTGTGAAGACAGATGCAAAGTACTCATTCAGCACATGAGCCATGCCCTCTGCCTCCACAATAAGATTTCCCCCTTGGTCCTTAATTGGCTCCACCCTACCATTGACTAGTCTTTTATTCTTGATATGCTTGTAAAACATTTTAGAATTTCCTTTGTTACCGCTAACCTTTTTTGTATAATCTTTTTGCCCCTCTTATTTCCTTTTTCAAACCTCTCCTGCACTCCCGATATTCTATTTGGTTGTCTTCTGTATCTTGGGTTTGACATTTGTCATACGCCTCCTTTTTCTGCTTCATTCTAGATACAATTACCTTCGTCATCCAGGGAGGTTTGGAAGCCCTACTTTTCCCTTTTGTGGGAATGTATTTATTCTGTCCCCGAGCTATCTCATCCTTGAAGACTTCCCACTGCTCTTCAGTTGTTGTACCTGCTAATCTTTCTTTCCAGTCCACCTTGGCTAGGTCCCTTTTTAACTCACTGAAATTTGCCCTCTTCCAGTTGAACATTTTCACCTTAGATGGTTCCTTGTCTCTTTCCATATGCACTCTAAATCTAATGATGTTATGATCACTATTCCCCAGATGCTCTCCCACTGAAACCTGCTCCACTTACCCTACTTCATTCCCCAGAACTAGATCTAGCACTGCTTCCTTCCTCGTTGGGCTGGAAACATACTGATCAAGAAAGTTGTCCTGTATGCATTTTAGGAATATTTCCCCCTCCTTGCTATTTGCGCTGTTGTTTTGCCAGTCTATGTTGGGATAATTAAAGTCCCCCATTATCACGACTCCATTGGCCTTGCATCTGTCTGAGATCTGCTTGCAGATCTGCTCATCTATTTCCTTCCCACTATTTGGTGGTCTATAGTATACCCCGACCAGCGTAACAGCTCCTTTTTTGTTCCTTAACTCTAACCAGATAGATTCCGTTTTGGGGCCCTCCAGCACCTTTCCACGGCTATAACCGTATCCTTGATTAACATTACCACACCCCCTCCTTTTTTTTCCCTCCCCTATCCCTCCTGAATACATTATAGCCAGGAATATTCAGCTCCCATTCCTGTCTTTGCTTGAGCCAAGTCTCTGTTACTGCTGCTACATCGTATCCCCCTATGACCACTTGTAGCCTGCAGCTCACCAATCTTGTTTGCTAAACTCCGTGCACTTAGGCACATGCACTCCAAGACCGACTTGACCTGTTCTGCACTTTCCCCCCTGTTTTTTTCTCCATTTTCTAACTCTTCGTTTTTTGCATTCCCTTCCCCCCTCAAAACTAGTTTAAACCCTCCCCAACAGCATTAGATAGCCTGCCTGCGTTAGACAACAACTCACCCTTCAAAATCTTCCTGGCTGTAAACAGCCACCAACAGAGCACAGAACACCCAAAGCCTACTCATGGTGAAGACTTGTAGAAAGGCACAAACTGCCGGGTCGCTATTTAAAGGGAACGGATGAGTGCGAAGGCAGTCGTCTGTTGCAGAGATTAATAGCACCACTAATCAGTAGGACAGATTTCACATGGAATAATTCCCACACATCGAAATTGCTCGTGTCAAAATATTGTTTGTTTTATCAGCATAACCTTGATGATTCTGAATACTGTTTTTTTTAACAAATGTTCACACCCTACTTCCCCATTCCTCTCTTGAAGGTGCTTTCCGTCTGGGGGGAGTAATAATGAGTTGCCATTGTGGGTTTCAACATTCCATGTCATGCATCCCATTTGAGACATTGCTTTCAGGAGACAAGGGGAGAAAATGAAATGGGAAAATCCTCGCCCGACTCCACTGGCTTCCCATCACACAGAAGGCACGGTCGAAGAGGAGGGTCTTGAGATGGGTCTTGAAGGAGGCAAGGGAGGGGACGAGGTGGAGGGACTGCAGGATGGAGTTCCGCAGGGCGGGGGCAGAGTGGTGGAAGGCCCGTCCTTCAATGGTGGGGCAGGCGAGGCAGGGGCCGGAGCATGCTGAGCGGAGGGAGCGGGCAGGTTGGTAGGTGGTAGGAGGGAGCAAGGCCATGGAGGACCTTGAAAATGAGGACCGGGATCTTGAACTGTTTCCTCAGTGTGATGGGAAGCCAATGGAGTCAAGCGAGGATGGGGGTGATAGGGTCACGGAACCTGGGAGCCGATATGGGCTGCAAAGTTCTGGATGATCTGCAGCCTATGGAGGGAGGAGTTGGGGAGGGCAACAAGCAGGGAGTTTGCATAGACGAGCCTGTATGTTATGAATGGTTGCATAAAGGTTTTGGCGGCCTGCATTGTGAGACAGTGGTGGAGTCGGGCGATGAGGTGGGAGAAGACAGAACGGTTTATGGTACGGATGTGGAGTAGAAAGGATAGTTGTGGGCCAAACAAGACGCCAAGGTCTGGGACTGACTTAGTGAGGTGGAGTGTGCGTCCATGGATGGTGATGCTGTCAGCGCCTGAGATGTGGAGGCGCTGACGGGGGCCAATCAGGGCGTCCTCGATCTTGTTGACATTTAAGTGTAGAAAGTTAGTTCTCATCCAGGACTTGATGTCCGACAATGTCACCAAGGGGGAGCATATAGATGTTGAAGAGGAGGGGTCCGAGTCCAAGCGGGCGAGAACAGAGAAATGTCAGCGAGGAGGGTACGTGCCCCGGGCAAGGAACAAAGTAATAATAATAATAATAATAATAATCCTTGTGTTTGGTACAGCGCCTTATCACGTCTTCGAGACGTCTCAGAGCTCTTCACAGGAATAGATGCACTGTGAGGCGAATCGATTGTGTATTTTGCGGGTGAAACGGGGCGGGGGTCCGGGTGGGGGTGGGTGGGGGTGGGTGGGGGTAGGTGGGGGTTGGGGGTGGGGGTAGGTGGGGGGGGGTGTGGGGGGTGGGGGTGGGGGGTGGCGCAGGCGGCCGATTGAAGAAGAGAGTGAACGGAGTCCGGTGGGGACGATGCACGTGAGTGACTGTGTGACTGACTGACTGACTGGGGGGGGGGGGGGGATCCCTGGCTCTCAGGGCGAGGACCACGTGGCGCCGCCGTGCTTTTTTTTTTCCCGCCCTTTTTTCATTCATTCAAAAAAAAAGAGAGGGAGAAACGGAGACAGAGAGAGAGAGACAAAACAAACAGCTGGGGGGAGGGGGGGCGGGGCCGTGACGTCAGGCGAGTGATGACGTCGGGCGAGTGATGACGTCGGTCGCCGGATGTGACGGACCTGGTTTCCGGTGAGCTCGAGCAGGCAGGCGGGCGGGCGGTTGGACGGGACGGACGGACCGGTCACTCCCTCTCCCTCTCCCCGGTGTTTCCGAGCCCCGAGACCGCGCGGTAAGTGTGTGTGAGTGGCTCTCCCCCCCCCCTCCCCTCTCCCCCCGCCCCTCATCATCCCCCTCCTCCCGGGGGGTTAGGTCACGTCATTCGGCTCCTCGACACGGTGAGGGTGGGTGTCCGGGCCCAGCTCGAGCTCGGGCCGCGGCGGCGGGAAGTTTAAACTTGAAACCGGCCTCTCGCTGGGGCCACACTCGCTGTTGCTGTGGGGCTGACAGTGATCTCCGCTCACACCCCCAGTCATTAGAGCTCCAGCGCCGCGTGTGTGTGTGTGTGGGGGGGGGGATTCAAACAGGGGCTGAACAGAGTTGTTCTGGGTTGACTTAACGTCCCTGTGGCTGTGTGTGCTTGTGCATGTGTGTGTCTGCCTGTATGTGCTTGTGCATGTGTGTGTCTGTCTGTGTGTGCTTGTGCATGTGTGTGTGTGTCTGTGTGTGCTTGTGCATGTGTGTGTCTGTCTGTGTGTGCTTGTGCATGTGTGTGTGTGTCTGTGTGTGCTTGTGTGTGTGTGTCTGTGTGTGCTTGTGCATGTGTGTGTCTGTCTGTGTGTGCTTGTGCATGTGTGTGTGTCTGCCTGTGTGTGCTTGTGCATGTGTGTGTGTGTCTGTGTGTGCTTGTGTGTGTGTGTCTGTGTGTGCTTGTGTGTGTGTGTCTGTCTGTCTGTGCTTGTGCATGTCTGTCTGTGTGTGCTTGTGCATGTGTGTGTCTGTGTGTGCTTGTGTGTGTGTGTCTGTGTGTGCTTGTGCATGTGTGTGTGTCTGCCTGTGTGTGCTTGTGCATGTGTGTGTGTCTGTTTGTGTGTGTGTGTCTGTGTGTGCTTGTGCATGTGTGTGTGTGTCTGTGTGTGCTTGTGCATGTGTGTGTCTGTGTGTGCTTGTGCATGTGTGTGTGTGTCTGTGTGTGCTTGTGCATGTGTGTGTCTGTCTCTCTCTCTCTGTGTGTGGTTGTGTGTATGGGTCTGGCTTGTGACAGGCACAGTGTTGGCCTGACACTGGGGGCAACTTCCACATGTATGCGGATGGAACCCAAATCTACTTCTTCTCCTCCTCAGTTGCGATTCCCAGATCGCTGATGTCCTGTCTGCTTGTTTGACGGACATCAAGGCCTGGATGAGCGCAAATTTCCTGCAACTGAATGTCGGCAAGTCGGAAGCCATAGGCTTTGGCTCCCATCAACGCTTCTCTCCTGCGGATCTGAACTCCTCATCCTCCCCGGGCTCTCCCTCAGAATCTCCGAACTTGTGCGCAGCTTAGGCGTACGGTTCGATCCCCAGCTTTCCTTTGTGTCCCAGATGCGTTCCAATGTCCTCCTCACTTATCTCCCCAGCTCCACCATACACAAAATCTGATTAATTCTCCACCACCCAGATACTCATCCGCACGAAACTCCATATCCCCATCACGCCAGCCCTTGCCAGGCTCCACTGGCTCCTAATCACCGAACGGATTGATTTCACAATTCGCTCACACGTTTTCAAATCACTTCGTTCCCTTGCACCTCCCTACCTATTCGACCTGCTCACCGCCCCACTGCACCACCCGATGCCTCCGCTCGGCTGGCTCCAGCCTCCTATTTGTCCCTCGTGCCCTCCGCTCTACTATCAGTGGCCATGCCTTCAACAACTATGCCCCGAAACTCTGGAACACTCTGACTCAATCCCTCCGCCTCGCCCCCTCCCTCCCACCTTCAAATCCTGCCTAAAGACCTTGGTTTTTGAACCTGCTTACGGTCACCTCTCTCTTCCCCCTGGCTCGGGGTCAGACTCCGCCACTGTGGAGTGCTCTGGGATGCTACCCCACTTGAAGGGTGCTGTATAAATGCAAATTGTTGTTGCCTGTCAGGCCTTCAGGCTCTCTTCGCCCACCCTTTGGAACTCCATCCCACAGTGCCTTCACCTCGATCCCTTACCTCCTTCAAGGCAAGTCTCAAAACACTCCTCTTCAACCATGCCTTAAGTCACCCTCCTACTCCTACGCTCCACCCCTCCTGATCCAAACCCCCAGCTCAGGTCTAATCCCTGATTGTCCAGCACCTTGGGGCATCCTCGTGATATGAAAGGCGCTATAAGAAATGCAATTTGTTGTTGTTGATGCTCTATTTTGCTGTAATGACGTTCCAAATCCCATTTGTAAGAAGGAAAGGTTTAAATTTAAGCTTTCTAAGTTTTCGGTCTGTGTGTGGTTGTGTTCACAGAAATGAATCCATTGGGAGAGAGGGGACCTGGCACGTCCCTGATAGATAGGACCATGAAGATGAGGAAGGAAGCACAAGTCAGGAAAGTTGTGCTGGTGTGGGGTCTGCTCAACATGTCGCTCGCTGGCATGATTTACATGGAAATGTGAGTTGTCTTTCCTCCAGTGTGCTCTGAGATTTTTGCTTATAATAATAATCCTTGCATTTGATATAGCACCTAATCATGTCGTTGATGCTTTTCAAAGCTCTTCACAGGGTACACTGTAATGTGCTGTATTTTGTGGGTGAAATGCGGCAGCTATTGCGAACAGTAATGTCCCATAAGTTTTGTGATTTTGTTTAGAGCAGCAGAACAGAATTGACACGTGGCTTTGAGCTAAAAGAAATACTAACTAATGGCAGAAACCTTGTTATTCAGTCTATATGGCAAAACTTTTTACCAAGTCTTAAAAAGGGAAATTCCAGAAATCCACAGCAGGATATTGACATTTAAGTGAAAAATTATAGTATTTGGGCCTGGTATTTCACCAGAACCTGTGGATTGGTTAATTGGCAGGGTGAAGTGAAAATTACTCATTTAGGAATGGAATAATGGAGAATGCCCAATAAGGTGCTATTGTCCTTTTTTCTGCCATTTAATTTTCCGTGTTATATGAATAATATTAAATAGTACAATACAATTTACATTTATGTAGTGCCTTTTGCGTCGGAGGGGCATCCCAAGGTGCCTAACAATCCTGGCTTGGCACTCAAGCTGGAGTGGGAGCTGACAAGGGGGAGGGGGTAGTTGACTTAAGAGCAGTCAAAGAGATAGATCTTGAGGTGGACCGTGAACAAGGTGAGGGAGGGAACGAGTCGGAGGGAATGTGATAAGGCGCTATAACAAACGCAACTATTACTTGCACAGCATTAAACCATCAGAATTTTAATTTGAATATCCTTGTATTTGAATTTGAAGTCATGTCTTGAATTTACAACCAGCTTTTTAACTTTGCTTTGCAGGACTGGAAAATTGCTGACCAGGTTCTTCAACGTTACATACTGGCTTCTGTGGTATATTGGTAAGAATCCTAACACTTGGAGAAAAGTGGGTGCTTGTTTGAACCTCTTAGATTAGCAGAGAAGTATATGCATTTCAGATGTCAGATTGGCTCAGTTGGTAGCACTCTCAGTTCTGAGTCAGAAAATTGTGGGTTCAAGTTGTCTGAGGTGCTATCCTTTAGCTAAAACGTTAAAACAAGATCTCATCTGCCTCATCTATTTGAAAAGAGGTGTCTCAGGTGTGTTCTGGTCAACAAATCCTCCAGTTAAATTGATCATTCTCTTCATGGCTGTTTGTAGGACATTACTGTGCACAAATTGATTCCCATTTTTGCCTACAAATACAGTATCACTGCATTTAATAGTAATTACTATAAAGAGCACATTGAGATGCTTTTCAACATGTTGAGGGACTAACAAATGCAAAGATTACTTACCACAATGGACATTACAGGTTTTTTTACACAAAATCATTCCTTTCAAATAAATATTGCCTTCAGGACAAGCTGAAACATTTCCTAAGCACCAGAGATTGTATTCAGACAAAAAAAAAAGTTCTGAGAAATAACCTAACAGAATTGCTTCTCCCTAAGAGGATGTGTTATTTTAGTGCTGTGTATTTTTCTGTTGCAGAATTTGGGCTGATTGTTTTGTTTAGCCTGAACGCAATGTTTGACTTCTGGCGATACTTCAGAAGTACAGTTGTTCCAGTTAACTTGGTCATGAGTCCAGAGCAACAAAGGCTTCTTGGGGTTGGAAATCAAGGTAAGTGGGTTTTTTTTATATATGACTAGAAGGAATTAATAATATTTTAAAGGTGTTTGAAACAACAATTTACATTTATGTAGTGTCGTTTGTGTCAGGAGCACGCCTCAAGGCTTCACACAGCCAATGGGATCCCAAGCTTGGTGGGGCGGTGGGGGGTGCAGGTTTGAAGAGAGAGAAGGAGGGAACAAGGTCGAAAGATTCTCAAATGAAATTCCAGGGTGCATAAGAAAATAAGAATTATTTTAATCTTTTCTGCATTAAATATAAAAGTATTTACTTTTGTACTTGCTCATTCCACAGCAATACAGACAACTCCGCAAGAGAAACCGGCAATTGCCACCACTCCCAACTCTTCCCCCTCGAGCCTCAGCCAGGGACAGAATGTTCTGTCCTACAGCCCATCACGCCCCCTCGGATCCAGTCCTAAATTCAATGCTACCTGTATGTCTGGCTTTAGTCCCACATTACAGACACCTTCCCCCATGGGTTGTGGGTCCTTTCCATCATCCCCCGTGATGTATTCACCTGGAAGCACCTTCAGTACGGTAGGAGACAATATCGCTAGTGTCTGTTCGCTTTGGATGTTTTAATAATGATAATCCTTGGATTTGATATAGCGCCTTATCATGTCTCAAAGCGCTTCACGGAATATACTGTAAATGGAATTGACAATTTTGTGAGTGAAATGCAGCAGCCAATTGCGCACAGCAGTGCCTAAGGTTTCACCCTGTCTGGGAATCGAACTCGGGACCTCGCTTATGAGACGCGTGCTCTAACCAATACGGTACAGGACTTCACATTATGCTAAATTTTGTCACATGTATAGCATCCTTCACATTGGAAATATATCCCAGGGAGCTGGACAATCGGGTTTTGGATTACATTAAATTACATTTGATCCCGTAGAAAACTAATGCAGAAAAGACCGTAAGACATGGAAACTTTATGAAAAGTAAACAGAAAACGGGTATCTGGGAAAGTTATTTGTGAAAATCACTCTTTAGTGTGGGCAATATTAAAAGTTTATTACCACCTGTAATATGTCCGCTTTGCACGTAAGCATTTTTTTGTAACCTGACCCTGTTATCTGTCAACAATATGTGATTCATGCTGAGTACTGGTAATTCGCTGTTAGCCCAACCAACTTGCTATTCTTGTATGAGTTTATGCAGTGGGTTCCATTCCATAGCTCTTTTTGGTAGATGCCTTTAAGAAATTCTTAGTTTGTGTTGTGTGGAGATATCCCCCCTCCCCCAAACACACTGCACTGCGGAGGAGTACTATAGAACTGTCCAGGTCATCAACGAGTTGTACACAGAATCTCTTATTTCAGCTATGCATTGTTGAGGAAACCACTCTGCCTGTTATCCTGCACCTCCTAGTGGCTTGTTCAGTATTAGTATAGCATATCCCTGGGAACAGAGCTCTTGGCCTCAAGTGCTGAAAGGAACGAAAAATATATCTTTAGCATCATATCCAGATTATACAGAAAAGTGTATTTACTATCCTCCCCTTAAACTATATGCAGTATTTGGTTTGCAGTTAACACATGTAGAAGGGTTTTCTTACGATACTACAAGAACAATAAATTACACTTGTATAGTGCCCTTCACGTCAGAATGACGTCCCAGAGCGCTGGATACACCCGATTGGCTGCCTTTCTAGTACTGTAGCAGATGGTCTTGTACCCTGACCTTCACAGTCTGTGCGTTCTTCGGATCATTTTCCCGTTCCTACTTTGATGTAGTGGTATTCCATTAAACCCTGTAGCACCTGGTATTGAGTTTTCAGTTTCCCATCTCTGAGGCGCTGGTGATATCTACTATTTAACATTGCACAACCTCGTGATTTGCAGCTCGTGTGATAGAAAGATTCGTGAAACTTAAGCGTTACAGTGCGGAAAGATCAAAGATAAGGGGGCACCACACTGAAATATCACACTTTAATCTCTTCAAATCCACTTCAAACCTAATCTATTGCAGGAATCAGAAACTTGATGAAAAGTAGTTAGAAAACGGGTATCTGGAAAAGTTATTTGCTAAAAGAGGAAAATTAAAAATTTAGCAAGAGAGGAATGGGGGAAAGACCTATGTAGAACAGTATACCAAGCAAGATAATGGAGGCAAAACCATTCAAACTGCAAAGCAGTGCAGTGTTTGGAGAGCTGCATATGATAGCTGCATATGATAGAGAAATAAGGTTTGCTGGACAGAATGGACCTTAAGGCTGTGAAGCTGTTTATTTATTCTTCCTATCCTCCAATAAGGGTTAAAGCCTTCAATCTTCTCTCTGGAACCGTAACAAATTAAATCTTTTGTCTCCATCATGCTACTTGGGGCGTTTTCCACTTTTATCACCACCACTACAAGAAGAGGAGTAGGGGGGGGAAATGCAAAAGCAAATAGATTAATGTGCAACTCTTACTTTACTTTACTTTAATAGCAATGGAAAGAAACCCTTTTCGAATCCTTTGAGCTGACTGTGCTATTAAAATGGATGCTGACAAATTAACAATTTGCAATTTTATTCGTTTTGTGTGATTATCCTTTAGGGTCATGGTTGCAGTCCAGTTCATTGTATATCTTCATACCCGAATAACATTGGATCTACAGAGTGCTCCGGCGTCAGATCCCGTTACCGATCCTCACCCTCTGTGTACAGCATGCCCCTCACAAGAGACGAGTATCTCACAGATATCAGATCTCTGGAGTCCTACCTGCGATCTGAAGAGGAGAAGCACAATCGCAGTCACCAAGGTTAGTTACCCTTTGATTATCTATTTAAAACGCTAGCTTGTTACTGAGCCATACACAGCAGGAAGACCTGGGTTTAATCTCTATTAAATTGTTTAATTGATTAAATCTATGTATTCTTTACACTGCTGTGAGTAATTGGCTGCTGCGTTTCACCCCCAAAAATACAGTCAATCCACTTTACAGTATATCCCTGTGAAGCGCTTTGAGACGTCTCAACCATGTAATAAGGTGTTGTATCAAATGCAAGGATTATTATTATTTAGATTGCTGTTATCTGATCTCTTATGCATCAGAAGCTACAAATGACCTCAGCAGTCCTGAGTTAGGAAAGGAGAAAAACAGTCAGAATCACTTCTGATCCTTATACTTCTGATCACTGTCCAGTGACCCCTGCTGGAAAATGTGCAACATGTAATATGTTGGAGGAGAACAGATTCACCTGTAATCATATGGTATATTTTGTGAAGGGCATTCTCTCGAAGACATAAGGCGCTATATCAAATGAAAGAATTATTATGATTGCTTGCCCTTGCTCTCACTATTTGATATATAATAATGCTTGTGTTTGATATTGTGCTTTTCACGTCTTCAAGAGTCTCAAAGCGCTTCACAGAATATACTATAAAGTGAATTGACTGTATATTTGTGGGTGAAACAGCCAATTGCGCACAGCAGAGTCCCACAAACGGTTGTGGATTGAGTGACCAATTATTATTGCGTTTTTTTTTCTTGAGGGGTTATTATCAGATATACTATAACCTAGGTTCACAAGAATGGATGTTTTGTTTAGGTATCAAAGGGAAGTCAATGTGTATCAGGAAACTTCAGAAACAAGAGAAGGGATAAAATGAGTGGGGGGGGAGATTCCACTTTGAAGATATTTGTATCATGGGAAGTAGAATAAGAATAATGTTAGATGACTGATTTTATATATTAAAAAAAAGAAATGAATTCACCTGATCAATTTTGGGAGCCGAAGTAATTTCCCGTCTCATCTGAATTGTTCAATTTGTGCACATGCAGGAAGTCCTGATTCTGTTGGCTCGATCAACAACCCGACCTTTTGGAATTGCAATCGATCTACAGGAGACTACTCACAATCACTGCGCAAGTTCCAATACCAACTGGCCTCCAGGTCACAAGCTCCCTCAGCCCACAAAGACGAAGCTGACCTGGGATCTAAGCTGGTTTCAGCAGAGGTGCGTAACTGGAGATTCTTGTCATTTCTCGCTGGAGGGTTAGGGTTCTTGTTGCCAACTGCATTTAATAAATAATAATTTTATATAGCGCCTTATCACGTCATTGAAACATCTCAAAACGCTTCACAGAATACACTGTAAAGCACATTGACTGTTTATTTTGTGGACGAAATGTGGCAACCAATTGGTTTTAAAAAGGAGCTCCCATTGCTCACAGGAGGGTGTTGGATTACGTTGAGTGCTCTCTTGAGTGCTTCATGTACTTTTGATTAAACCTCTACCCACCAATATTCAATGAAATGGCCTTTGTCCCATTTCAAAGACATGGCAGGATGTAAAATGTGCACATACCCAATCTGTCTAAAATCCTAGTTTTGACCTTTGCGGTTTGTGCTTTCAGGTGTGGATGAGGCTCAATATGAGTCGTCAGCAGCTTGACCTTGTGGATTCCTGGACAGCAAACCTGAGAAACGTAAGCCAGTGTTCAGTGAAGGTATCATTGTGCAGAACAGGTTAAAAGCCTCGAACTTGAACTGAGTTATTTCCCCAAAACTGAATGCTTTGCCTTCTGCGATAACTACTCAAATTGTGGCTGCTCAGGTCCCAGTTCAGTTCAACAAAAGTGTGCAATTTCACAGGTGCTCGATTCTTCAGGATCTAAAGTTAACCTACAGTATTGTTCAAGAGAACAGTCAGTCTTAGCACACTGCACAACAGCAACTTGCATTTATATAGCACTTTTTTACACAGTACTGGTTGTCTCTTTGTTCCCTAGTCTAGATATACTGAGACGAATGATCATAAATCTAACTGATGCACTAACCGTACAAACCAGAGATCAAACATGGAATGGAACATTCCAGATCAGATGGCTCTAAATCACTAAGAGATCCTATAAATGAAGTAATTCAAGATGTTTGTGACAATCTAGATGTAGTATTTAAAGCACAAAAAATGAAAGGATAATTTTCATCACCATTTACTTTATTTTTAATGATGGTGTTCTCCGTTCATTCTTATATTTTCCAAAGTGTATATACTTTGCAGAGCTAACTCATTGTATCTGTTTGAACATTTTTGGAATCATTTTTGCCTGAATTCTTTCACAAATCTAATTTACGGGACATTTGTTGTTACGACACAAAAATATTGGCTTCTTCCACTTTTTAAGAAGATCTTTTGTTGTTTCTAGTGGATCAACGAGACCATTTTGAATCGTTTGGTGAAAGAGATCGACTGTGTGAACGTGCAGCTGAGGAGACTGGGGTGTCCAGAACTGCAAGTGGGAGGTATGCGGGAGTCCATAGAGTAAACGCAATCAGTGTCTGACGATATAAACTGGCCAGGATCCAGAATAATTTGTTTTCCGTCAGCAGGAGAGATTGAAACTGGCTTTAGATAAATGCCCCATGAAGGGGAGGAAGTGTTGAAAGCATGTGTCCTCGCAATGCTCAGTTTTCACTGGTTTGTGGTGCCAGCTTTGATATTTTTTTTGGGTGGGGAGTTGGAGAAGAGATATTCATAGTCTTCTTTCCCATCTTATCTTGGAGTATCCTGTTAAATGTGGAGTCCTGGTTAGAGCACTCGCCTCATAAGCGAGAGAACCTGGATTTCATTCCCTGAATCCTGAATTCTTGCGTGAAACATTAGGCAAATTTCCTTACTCCACATGGCCTCTGTTTACCTAGTAGTAAGTAGCAACCCAGTTATTAGTTGATTAGTCGATTGCTTTTAATAATCCCTTCAAAAAAAAATTTAAAATAATAATTTGGTCACTCAATCCACAACTGTTTGTGCAACCATGCTGTGCTCATTTCATCCACAAAATATACAGTCAATTCACTTTACAGTATATTGTGTGAAGCGCTCTGAAATGTCTTGGAAGATGTGATAAGGCGCTATATCAATGCAAGGATTATTAAATGAGTGGCAGCCTTCCTGCAGGAAGGTTGGGCCTGTAGGAATTGGTTGAGCCACTGAACTTTCTTTCCCCCTTTCATGCATTCAAACCTGTATCTCGCCACTCTGACAAGCTCTTGCTCCAGTAATACAGAAGCTGCTAGTTTCAAGCGTTTGATCGCAAGGCAAACAAATAGAAAGATTGTCTTTTTTTAAAAAACATGTCTTCCCCTTTGCTCCTTCACAGAAACGAGCATCTGCAGCCTGAGACAGGCTGCACTGGTCAGAGCTCTGCAGATTCCAACACTGAACATGGTTGTCCAGTATCTAGACATCACTCCAAACCAGGAGTACCTAGTGGAGAGGATCAAAGGTAGAGCTAACCCTAATCCAAATAAGAGACGTTTTGGTTTGCTTAAAGCTTGTATTAAAGGTTGTGTGAGTGTGCATAAATATTCATATATATATATATATTTAATTTGTAGTGCCTTGTGGCATCCTCCTGACATGAAAGGTACTATGCAAATGTAATTTTGTATTTATTTTGTATATATATTTGTTTAAATCCATCTTTCATTGCTTTGATATGGAGCACTGCAGTAGAAAGCTGTGTATTGTTGTGCTGTTCTCTGTCCCTCAAGTTGTGCTCTTTGTCTATCCATGTTGAATTCTTAAATAATATGCATGGCTTTAGTACTGTGTTGGAGTGCATGATATTTCCTTTGGAATGATAAGAATTTAAAGTTGCAGTGCACTAAACTCTGTTGGAGTAGCTTTGCTTCACTCCTTTCAAACTGACCGGTAAAACCTACTTGTTTTAAACTAATGTAAACAAACATTGTGATTTTAACCCCTTTGTAAAATTAAGAACCTTCTAAATTTCCGCTACTGAAAAAAAACTTTGTCTCTGACTATAATTTTCCTGACTGGCGTAAATATTGGCTATGTCTTGAGGAGCCTAATTGTTCTGATAATGTTACAAAACTGAGAATATTTAACTGAGACTGAGGCAGGGCCTGAGCCATTTTCTCCTACATCTAGCCATGCTTGATCCTTATGCTGCACAGGAAAGGTTCAATGGCAAACCTTGCATCCATATTTCTCTTAGTAGCTTTATTAACACATTGCATTTGATATAGCGCCTTATCACGTCGTTGAGACGTCTCAAAACGCTTCACAGGGTATACTGTAACGTGAATTGCATTGAATTAATGAAGAGTAAAAGGTGAAAGCTGGAGTGAGTGGTGAGTAACAGACTGGTGGTGTTGATGGGTGTTTTAACTTTCCATTAACTCTGCAGAGTTAGCACACGGTGGTTGTATGAGCTCATTCCGATGGAATGGCGGAGGAGAATACAAAGGCAGGAAGTGGAACACAGACCTACCGACAGACTGCGCTGTGAGTATGGTAGAGGTTGAAAAGATGCATTTTGGTTCCTCATCTGCTTGTTTTCTCTTATTGGTGATTACCATCGGAGACCGGCTGGTTCCTTACAAAACCTTTCTTCACTGAAGATCAGATGGATTGTGTAATAATAATCCTTGCATTTGATATAGCGCCTTATCACTTTGTTGAGACGTCTCAAAGCGCGTCACAGAATATACAGTAAAGTGAACTAACTGTATTTTGTGGGTGAAATGCGGCAGCCAGTATATTCTGTGAAGTACTTTGAGATGTCTCAAGACATGATAAGGCCCTGTATCAAACGCAAGGATTATTATTATACAGAAGCAATTGGGGGGAAGATTTACTTTGGCATCTGGTTTTAATTTTTTTTTAAAAAGTTACACTTCAGAAATTTGAAAACACAAACTTTGCTGTTCATTAATGATTCTTGCATTTGATACAGTGCCTTATAATGTCTTCAAGACTTATTGAAGCGCTCCACAGGATATACTGTAAAGTGTAATGACTGTCTATTGTGTGGGCGAAACGCGACAGCCAATTGCGCACAGCAGCGTCCCACAAACAGTCGTGATTGAGTTACCAAATTTTTTTTGTTGTAGATTATAATGCACATGTTCTGCACCTACCTGGACTCCAGGCTGCCTCCACATCCCAAGTACCCTGATGGCAAAACTTTCACTTCCCAACATTTTATACAGACTCCAGATAAACCGGGTGAGTACTTTTGTGTTATAATATTATATGCTGAACAGGTGAAAAATGCTATTTCATCAGAGTTACAGAGGGTTTAAATACACGTTGAGGTAATGAGGTGTACCGTTTTCTAATGAGCTTTCATTTTACTGCAACTTTGAGTTGTGTTGAGTACAGGTATATCTGTATTGTTCGAATGCATATACTTATTTGCTTTTTGAAATATGTTGACTGTAACNTTTTTTCTGAATTCAGATACGTTGAATGAGCACTTGTTCTGCATATACCAGAGTAATATTCATCCTCCACACTATCAGCTCATCTACCAAGGGCATGTGTACAATTTACCAAAGGTACTAAACCATTCCTGTCTGTTCTCTACCCTCTGTCCTAGTCCTGAGCTCTGTTATGACTTGAAAAAATAAATACGGGAATTCTTTCTTCTGCATATTTTCCTTCACTGAAACTTGCAATGTGATTGTTTTATCCCCACACAAGCTTACATTCTTAAATATCAATGGACTTTCAACTGGCAGCTGTTGGGGCTGATCACAACATAGTCTGATCCAGTCCTTATCCAGATATAGAGATTGCTGGATTGCAATAATTCTATGAAGGGAACTGCCTGTGCAGAAAACATTAGTATGTAATTGGTAAGACTCTTAACCTTATTTATGTTCTTGTTCATCTGTAATCCAACGAAGGTGGCTTCTATCTTACAATGGGGGTGTCAAATGTGTCCCTTGCCTCCTTCAAGGCCTGTCTCAAGACCCTCCTCTTGGACCTTGCCTTCAGTTAGCTTCTACCCCTAACCTCCCTGCACTCCACCCCTCTTGATCCCTACACCCAAAGCTTGGACCCAAATCCCTGACTGTCCACCGTTTTGGGACGTCCTCCCAACACGAAAGGCACTATACGAATGTAATTTGTTGTTTTCGATTATCTACCTATTTGGTGGAGCTCTATGTTGCATACAGTCACGGTTCCACTTGAATGGCTATTACGAAGGCTCATGATCTGTCTAGAACTTCATGTCATAGAATACAAATACAGTACCTGCCTTTATTTTGCAGGACCGAAGTAACATGTTTCACACAATACTGATGTTTCTCAATGTGATAAAGACAAAAGAATCTGGAATGCTCGGGTAAGTGGCTCTCTTGTTGAATGAATGGAAACTCAAAGATGGTAGATCACAGATCTGTGTTGCCAAGTTGTAGAAGCCATGGTTTTCCACACTAGAGGCGTGCACTTGGTCCCACTGTATTGCTAAGCAGGGGCCGGCACCAATCCAGAATTATCCACCTGTGAAAATGGTGTTATTTGTCAGCACCTTTCCACAGAAGGTGTCAGCCTGGCACAGTGGTAACACACGCCTCTGAGTCAGAAGGTTGTGCCCCACGTTGGGACTTGGAATCACATAGTCTAAGCTGACCTTCCAATGGTGGGTGTTGCATTGTCAGAGGTGCCGTCCTTCAGATGAGACATTAAATCGAGGTCCCATCTGCCTGTTCAACTGGATGTTAAAAATCCCATGGCACTATTCGAAAAATAGAAGGGAGTTCCTCTCTCCCAGTGTCCTGGCCAAGAATCCCCCCCCAACTAAAATTGGTCAATCACTCCACGACTGTTTTTGGGACACTCCGTAATTGACTGCTGCGTTTCGGCCACAAAATATGCAGTCGATCCACTTTACTATGTATCCGTGAAGCGCTTTGAGACATTTTGACGATGTGATAAGATGCTAAGTCAAATGCAAGGATTATTATTTTATCACAGAAATGTCGGAAATCTGAAGTAAAAAATTCAAAATTGCGACAGATTTACAGCAGGTTAAGTTAATCTGAAAGGGAAAAATTAATGCTCATTTCAGTGTGTCCATTCATCAGAGCTTCAGGGTCACCCAAAACTACATTTTGTTTGTTACTGATACAGCATAGTATCTGATATCAACGAGATGCTCATATATATATAAAAAAAGAAAATTAGTACCTCATGCATAGCAAGTACTTTTGTTTGATCCAATTGTGGAAAGGCAAAAGATTCTCACTCTGATGTGCAAGTATTTTCTGTGTTTTTTAACATATAATGTAGCAGCTGGAGGCTGTATTTAATGAGTAGATTGAATTTGACTCGTGTGGTTACAGAGGACACAACAATTTGAAGATACTTAAAGATGAGATACTTCCGTTTCTGTTTTAGTGAGTGATTTGTTTGGTCACACAGTATGTATAGTGTAGCATTTCTCAGTTGAAAGGAAGTTAAGCTACTGGGAGAAGCATTGAAATTTACAGCACAAAATGCCATTTAGCTCAGTGTTTTACCAGCTCTTTGAAAGCGCAATCCATTCAGTCCCATTTATCTCTCTTGAAAACTAATATGGACAAACAATTTAAGCACAAAGTTGCTATGGGATTCCCCTCCTTAAGATTTTTTTTTTTTGGCTTTCTGTGTCGTGTCAGTCACCCCCACACAAATAGGATCTCTGTGGTCCCAGACTCCACAGTTTGCTGCCCATCGTTTGTTTCTGTGATTCACCATTGTTGTGGTCAGCAGTGGCCACCAGGTGTCGATATTGGGTTAATTATATTCATCAATTTCCCCCCAAAATCGGTCACTCAATCCACGAGTGTGGGTGGGACATTCAGTGCGAGCAATCGGCTGCCACGCTTGGCCCACAAAATATACAGTCAACCCACTCCGCAAAAGATTCTGTGAAGTGCTTTTAAGACGAAAGCATTTCTAAATTAAAATTTTAATTTGCTTAAATGTTCTTTTGCAGAAGAGTGAATCTCGGGCTGTCTGGAGTCAACGTTTTATGGATTTTTGGAGACTAAGTGAAAGTTGCCGGACTACTACATAGCACCAACGTTGATGTTTTGATCCACACAGAAACTGAAACTTTCTTACCTGATTTAAATACCTTTCTGGTTATTTTATATATTTGCTTTTCTACTGAATCTTGTCAAACTGTTATATGATTGGAGGGGCAGAAGATGATTGGAGTGTTCACTTCTGTCTATGGAACATGGGATTGTATTTGAGGTTTGACTTTCTCGGGACTGAAAAACCTTGTCTTTTGAAAACTCGACGCTGGAATTTTTTTTAACCAATTTAAAAGAACCGGTATTGTTATTTATATACTTTTGTAACGCTGACTTTGCCTAAAAGGGGAAGTGAAAGGAACCGCAGAATTTTTATTTCATTATTTCGTGAACCCCTTACAAAATTGTGTGTAGGAATAAGTTTTAGTTCTCAAAAATGTAAACCTTTGAGGGAGAGAAAGTTTGTACAGAACATGTGATCTGCCACGACTGTAAATTTTGTATAAAGGGAGTCTTAATCTGAAATGGGAAACTCGAGCGATTGTGACAGAAGCACAGTCTTGTAAAGGCATGTTTAGTTTGCAAGTGCCTCACCCCATATTGGTTTTAAACACATATTTGATGGTTAGTTACATCAAAACCTTTGTGAAGACTGGGGCTACTTTTGTAATTTTTTTTCTAGTAACCATTTTGTATGATAGTTGCTGTTTTATATCGCAATAGGACATTTAGAGACCCTCCAAAGTAAAATGGGCTGCAGTAGTTTGTTAATGAATTGATTTGCTTTAAACAATACTTTTCCCAACTTGGAAACTGTGAAAGTTTTTTTTTCAAACCCTGTCTCTCCTTTTTATACAGAGAAACACTTGTGAAAATTGGGGAGGTGGAGGGGGCTCTTAACATTGAAGGATGACCACACCTAAAGAACTAGCTCTGAGCAGGGAATGTGCTATACTTTGTGTTTCATGACTAATGCAAGAGTTATCAGGAACACACAATATTATATTAATTTCCACTCCAATACTACACTAATTCCAATAGAACACTAATTGCCTCCGTTCGACTGGCTCCGGTCTCCTGCTTCTTCCCTCATGCCCTCCGTTCCACCATCAGTGGCTGCGCTTTCAGCCACTATGTCCCGAAAGTCTGGAGCACTCTCCCTCAATCCCTCCGCATTCCCCTTCTTCAGGTCACTCCTGAAGATCTTTCTCTTCAGCTGTGCCTATAGTCACCTTCCCCTGGCTTGGATTTGTGCTCCGCCATTGTCAGGCGCTCTTGGAATGCACTACATAAATGCAAGTTGATGTTCTAATTTCATTTTTGAGCCTAAAACAGGCTATTTGGCCTAATGCATCTGTGCCCACATTTATACTCCAGGTGGACTTTCAACTTTCCTAATTCTCTCATCCATAATCCCTGTATTCCCTTCTCCCTCGTGTATTCATCAGGTATCCTCTGTATATGCTCGTTGTGGATCCCGGACTGTCCAGCGCCTTGGGATGCCCTCCTGACGTGAAAGACGCTGTACAAATGAAATTTGTTGTTGTAAACCTATTGAATACTTTCTGCTTCAAACACAATTTCCAACAGTGAGTTTGGCATTCACGCTACACTCCCATCAAAAAAAAATAATAATAATTTGGTCACTCAATTCACAACTGTGTGGACACTGTTGGCTGCTGCATTTTGCCCACAAAATATACAGTCAATTCACTTTACAGTATATTCTGTGAAGCGCTTTGAGGCTTCTCGAAGACGTGAACAGGCACCGTATCAAATGGAAGGAATATTGTAAAGTTCCTCCTAAATTCCCTTTTAGATCTCCTGCTGGCTATCGTTTATTTATGTCCACCTGTTTTAAACTCACCAACAAGTATTGTTGTCCACCTGAAGGAAACGCTTCATAATTTCAAATGTCTCAATCATCTCTTTGGGAGTGAAGTTCTAACCTGTGCCTAATCTTTCTTGATATCCACTCGTTCCTGATAGCATCATAGCAAATTTAAGCTTGGTTCAACCTTATGTAAATAGCAGTACTATAGTACCAATCTTTTTGACTCCCATTTTAAATATTCTTAAATGCCAGTGTTTACAAAATTGATTGTTACAATATTTATTTTGGTAAAGTTTGGACAATATTATTGTCTGGTAATTTTGGTGCTGTGCTTATAAATCTATGAAACTAACACTTAACTAAAGTATCGTATAGTGCCTTATGTTGTTGAGACATCGCAAAGTGCTTCACGGTGACTTTTTGTGGGCAAAACACAGCAGCCAATTGCGCACAGCAATGTCCCACAAACGGTCGTGGAATGAATGACCAATTTATCGTCTTAATTTATTTTTTATGGAATAGCATTGGAGCATTGCCTCACTATAGCAATACAGGTTTGTCTGTCTTCCTAATCGTGGTGTGACAGATTCTCAGTCTTCAGGGCTAATTAGGGAAAACAAAAGGGTTCTGTTCTGAATACAAACACTTACACAACTCATCCTTAGTTGTCGGCCTTTCAAAGTCTTTGAAAATCATTCTGGACCATGTATCCTTTAGCAATTTTAGTATTTCTGGCCTGCATAGAACAATGTTTATGTAAACCATAAAAAAAATTGCCCGGAAGCATGAAAAATCATTGAAGCGTAGTGAAGATAAAAATCATAACTTGATTTAGATTAGAAGGCTGGCAATGTTCTTGTAATAATAATAATCCTTGCATTTGATATAGCGCTTTTCACGTCGGGAGGACGTCCCAAAGCGCTTCACAGAACACACTGTAAAGTGAAGTGACTGTATATTTGTGGGCGAACGCGGCAGCCAATTGCGCACAGCATGCACTTGATGTGCAGCTGTGTGGTTAACATTGTTGAAAAGAGTTCCTGGCATTGTCTGTCTGTTTAACTAAAGAGCTTAAACCCATACTCTCAACTGAGGACCAGTGTCTCGGGATCCAACGTGGAGGTAAGTCGAGTCTCTGTGGTCTCCTGGTTGAGACCTGAGCTGAGATAACTGAGTTAGAGTAATTGTATCGTTATGTCCTTGGGAAAAATTGCACACTCCAGAACTAACAGACTCTTGAGTTCTTAGTTGCTGGAAGGAAGGTTAGCAGAGTCTCCTTGGAGCTGAACTGGTTCCAAGGTGACCTGCTCGACAATGTAATGTGGCAACCAAATCAATTCTCTGGTGATCTGCTTGTTGTTTGAGCCAGGCGGGTACTCCAACACACACTGGGATACTCAGGCCTTGCCTGTTGCCAACCTGCGCTTAACACAACAACAACAACAACAACAAAATTACATTTGTAAAGCGCCTTTCACGTCGGGAGGACGTCCCAAGGCGCTGGACAGTCATGGATCAGTCATAATGTTCTCCTGAATTAGGCAAGTTGAGTGTGTTCCTCCAGCGGAGAGTGCGTTCCTTTCCAGCCGCAAGGATTTCCACGAGTAATAATAATCCTTACATTTGGTATGGTGCCTTTCACAGCAGGATGATGTTTCACAGTATATACTATAAAGCGCAGTGACTATATTTTGTAGGTGAAACATGGCACTTAACTTGTGCGCAGCAAAGACCTTTGAGTAGCCGTGAAGTAAACTACCAATTTTATTTGGGAATCGTTGCCTGGAAGAAACTCCCTTCAAATAGTGCCATGGGATCTTTTAACATCCACCTGAACAGGCAGGATGGCATCTCTTAACAATGCAGCACACCCCCATCAACGCATTGGAGTGTCACTAATTATTTATCCCTGGTTGAACATAATGGGTGTAACTTGAAAAGAGTTTCTGGTAAAAATCCTCTGGATTAATTGGTCGTTAACCTCATCCCTCGTTGGACCTCATTTGCACAAAAGATAAGCTGTTGAATTTTCCAACAAAATCAGTGACTAACCTTGACCGGAATGTGGACTTTGTTGCTGTGGCGGGGAACCGCGTGAAGACGAGGTACGGCACACAAGAATGGAAGGGAATTTTCCAGGAAGTCACCCTGTACTATTGTGTACTTTTAAGGTGGAGTTTTATTGTGGTACATTAGGCCTCACATGTCGTACCAGTCAGGATCATACATTTAGTAATAATAATAATCCTTCCATTTGATATAGCGCCTTATCACGTCGTTGAGAGGTCTCAAAGCGCTTCACAGAATATGCCGAAAAGTGAATTGACTGTATATTTGTGGGCGAAACGCACAGCAGTGTCCCACAAACTGTAGCGGATTGAGCAACCAAATTATTATTTGACTTCCGCAAAGTATGAATAATGTCAAACTTGCATAGAATATAAACTCTTGAATGGGACTTGGGCAGATGTATGACTTGGGCCATTATATGATTCATACAGCTCAGACTTGGGCGAGTTTAAATCATTGCAAGAGAAGTCTGAAATAACATTCTCAATTGGGGCACTCTCGCAGGTGTTCGTTTGTGGAGTCCTGTAGTAGATCGGTTAGCGCACTGGCTCTAGGTTTGATTCCTAACGTAGAGCAAAACCCGAGGCACGTTTCCTTACTCCACACGCCTCTGTTTACCGAGCAGTCAACAGGAACCCGTTCGTTAGTTGAATGGCGGATCACTTTGCAGGGGTGATAATCCCTTTTTAAAACGTAAATAATGATAATTTAGTCACTCAATCCTCGACTGTTCGTGGGACACTGCTGTTCGTGCCGTGTTTTGTCCAGGATACCTTCCCCCCTCCCCCCACGTATGAACTCTGGCTGAGGTTTTTCTTGGATCTTGGCCGTAGCTGAGTATCAGCGCAGTCAAAACGCACAACCCAACAACGTGGGAGGAACAACTACGACAAGAAATTACATTTATGCAGCGCCTTCCACGTCGGGAGTTAAGGATTTGCATCCGAAGCCGCCAAAATGCATCAGGAAGAGAGCATCAGAAATCAACAAAAAGACCATTCGGGGGTCATCCGCTTGACCATCTCATGCCAAACCTTGTAACCCCTTCCTACTATTATTATTCTATTATTATTATATTCTGGAAAAACTCTTCCTAAGTGGGTATTTGCTACATCAGACTGATCTGCCAGTCATCGCACAATATTCCCATTCCCAATAGAAAAAAAACAATTGTGAAACAGTCAGGTTTGGGACTGCAGGACAGACTGTAAACCCTCTAAACCTGACCCTCTGGGGGGAGGGGAGGAGCAGGAGATGGGTGGGGAGGGGGGAGATCCCCAAAAGGTGCCCCCCCCCCCCCCTTTAAAGTTTAACCAATCATAGTAACAACACCCTGGACAGGTCCTTGTAAATGCTGATACCAGCAGCAGCAGCAACTGGGAGTTGTTTTGTTTCTCTCTCTCTCTCTCTCTTGAATTGGGATGGTCCTCAGCTGGTGGGAGGGGGTGATGGTGGGAGGAGGTTGTGGGAGATGGTGGTGGGAGGAGGAGGTGATGGTGGGAGGAGGTTGTGGGAGATGGTGGGAGGAGGAGGAGGTGATGGGGGGAGGAGATGGTGGGAGGAGGAGGAGGTGATGGTGGGAGGAGGAGGAGGTGATGGTGGGAGGGGAGATGGTGGGAGGAGGAGGAGGTGATGGTGGGAGGGGGAGATGGTGGGAGGAGGTGTGGGAGATGGTGGGAAGGGGAGATGGTGGTGGGAGGAGGAGGTGATGGTGGGAGGAGGAGGAGATGGTGGGGGAGGAGGAGGTGATGGTGGGAGGAGGAGGAGATGGTGGGGGAGGAGGAGGTGATGGTGGGAGGAGGAGGAGATGGTGGGGGGAGGAGGAGGTGATGGTGGGAGGAGGAGGAGATGGTGGGGGAGGAGGAGGAGATGGTGGGGAGGAGGAGGTGATGGTGGGAGGAGGAGGTGATGGTGGGAGGAGGAGGAGATGGTGGGAGGAGGAGGAGGAGATGGTGGGAGGAGGAGGAGATGGTGGGGGGAGGAGGTGATGGTGGGAGGAGGAGGAGGTGATGGTGGGAGGAGGAGGTGATGGTGGGAGGAGGAGGAGGTGATGGTGGGAGGAGGAGGTGATGGTGGGAGGAGGAGGAGGTGATGGTGGGAGGAGGAGGAGGAGGAGATGGGAGGAGGAGGAGGAGGAGGTGATGGTGGGAGGAGGAGGAGATGGTGGGGGGAGGAGGAGGTGATGGTGGGAGGAGGAGGAGGTGATGGTGGGAGGAGGAGGAGGTGATGGGAGGAGGAGGTGCACAGAAACTACAGGAACCAGAAGGTACTGTGAGTGATGGACTGAACCTGTGTGTGTGTGTGTGTGGGGGGGGGGGGGGGGGGGAGGGGGGGAGAGCGCCTGCGCGGTTGGTATATAGGGAGGGGGTGGGGGGCAGATGCTGATGATTTGGAGTTGGAGGAGGAGCAGAGCTGTGGCTGTGCCGGAGCTGTGGGGCAGTGCAGTGCTGTGGGGCAGTGCTGTGGGGCAGTGCTGTGCAGTGCTGTACTGGTGCTGTGGGGCTGTGCAGTGCTGTGCTGGTGCAGTGCTGTGGGCTATGGCGGAGGGGGACGCGGACGCGGCTGTGAGGCGGCGCAGTGCACAGGACGCTATGGGTGAGACGGCGGCGCCGACAGTGGTGTATCCACTGTGTGTCCGTGTGGGAACCTCCTCCCCCCGCGGGGGGGGGTCTGTCTGTGTGTGTGTCTGTGTGGTGTCTGTCTGTGTCTGTCTGTGTGTCTGTCTGTGTGTCTGTCTGTGTGGTGTCTGTCTGTGTCTGTGGTATCTGTCTGTGTGTCTGTCTGTGTGGTGTCTGTCTGTGTGTGTGTCTGTGGTGTCTGTCTGTGTGTGTGTCTGTCTGTCTGTGTGGTATCTGTCTGTGTGTCTGTCTGTGTGTCTGTCTGTGTGGTGTCTGTGTCTGTGTGGTGTCTGTCTGTCTGTCTGTGTGTCTGTCTGTGTCTGTCTGTGTGTGTCCATGTGGGAAGCTCCTCCCTGTCTGCTCCCTGTCTGTGTGTGTCTGACTGTGTGTGTCTGTCTGTGTGTGACTGTCTGACTGTGTGTCTGTATGTGTCTCTCTGTCTGTCTGTGTGTGTCTCTGTGTGCGCGTGTGTCTGTCTCTGTCTGTGTGTCTCTCTCTGTCTAGTCTGTGTGTGTGTGTGTGTGTGTGTGTGTGAAATGCTGTACACCGTCCGGCGCCGTGGGACGTCCTCCCGACGTGAAAGGCGCTCTACGGATGTAGCGTTGTGGTCGTGTCTCTCCGTCTGTCTGTGCGTCTCCGTCTGTGGTCTGTGTGTCGGTCCGTCTGCGCGACACCGGTTCTCCGGCGCCGGGAGCCTCTCGTGACTTATTTCAAACCCGTCCGGGGGGCTCCGCGAGTCAAGCGCGGGCTCCCGCTTGAACATGGTGTTGTTTCTTAACCTTTGTTCCAACTCACCAGCTCGTCCCCTCCCGCGAGCTGCTCAGAGGAGTCAGCGCCCTCCAATTATGTTTCGTTTTGGTTTTATTCGCCATATCAAATCAAGCTATTATCATTGGACACGAACTAATGACGAGGCCGGCTCAGTTCCGCGGCCGATCACACCCCTCGCCTTCGACGGGGCGCCTTATCGTGCCTTTCGGGCGAGTCTCAAAAGTGTTGGCGCAGAGCGTACCGTAAAGGTGAATCGACTTGAATTTTGCGGGCAATTTTTGCGGTGTCCCCAAAGCAATGCCGTCGTGGGTTGAGCGTACATANTTTTTTTTTCTTGGAGGGATGCATATACAGCTTCTGCCACGCGTCAAGCAAGCGCACTTTTTTCCCCCGCACGTTAATGCATCAGGATCTGTTTCAACCGTTACGGGGCTTTTCTTTTTTTTTTTAAAAAAAAAACCGATCGTTATTTACCAAGCTTGCACGCGTTTTTTTTTTTTTTTTTAGTGTGCGCGTGATGTGTGCGGTGTGTACGTATGTATGTGCGGCTTTACTTAAGATCTCGTCGGTTTAGTCCATAGTGTAATGGTTTAATTTGCATTTCACTGAAGGGAAGGAAGTGGGGCTGCAGTTTTTTTCCAAAAGGCATATTTCAGTCGTGACCCTCTGCTGCTTTAGAGAGGTGTTGGTACATTTCAGTAAGTGCTTCGCTCTGGAGTTTGAGACGGTTCGAGGGGAGAAGAGAGAGGTTTTTACGATTACTAGTTAACTGCCTGTCTGTCAATGTTGGAGTTCGAATGATTGCTTGACCCGTGGATTGTTGCAGGTCTACGATCCTTCTGTCTCTGTGTAAACCGTGATATTTAGCGTTATTGCTACACAGAGGTATAACAGCTGCAGCGCCATACTTTCAATTGGTGCAATCAGCGCTCCATGGACGGTTGGGGTGGGGGGGGGGGGGGGTATTGTGGCTGTGGACAGGAAGATGGGAAGAGTTCTCCCATCTTTTCGTGCTGAATTGTGCAGCCTCATCGAGGGGCTCTGGGGTGAGGTGTTCTAATGCTTGCTATCCACCTAGTGGGGGCTTAAACCTGTGTTTATTAAACGTCAAATGACCAAATGGGGAATAATAATAATAATCCTTGCATTTGATATAGCGCTTTTCACGTCGGGAGGACGTCCCAAAGCGCTTCACAGAACACACTGTAAAGTGAATTGACTGTATATTTGTGGGCGAACGCGGCAGCCAATTGCGCACAGCAATGTCCCACAAACAGTCGTAGATTGAAAATGACCAATTTATTATTGTTTTGGGTTTTGGAGGGATTATTATTAGGCTCTGTGTGGAGTAAGGAAACTTGCCCAAGGTTTCGCCCTCTGCCTGGAATTGAACTCGGGTCTCTCACTTGCAAAGCGAGTGCTCTAACCACTGAGCTACAGGACTCCACATCTGGGAGTAGGGATGATGGTGGGTGAGCTGGATCTCATTGGGGCTGAGCTGGCTCCAAGGTGACTTGTTTGGTAATGGACTATTGGAATTGATTCAGCCCTCTGTGGAAGTCTTGGTAGTGTGGCCCCTGAGCCAGGTGGGTCTGCAGTGCTTCAATGTTCTGTTGGTTTATTTGCAGAACTTGGTAGACAGTCTCTGTCCAGTTTCTTTGATTATGAAGGTTAGATGTGTCAACTGTAAACCGGCTTAACACGTTGGTGTTACAACAAAGATCTTGCCCTGAGGTGCAACATTTCAATGAGGTTTCAGAGAGCGGTGGTACTTTTTATAAAGTAACCTGACATTATTTTAAAGGATATTTTTTGTCCAATGTCACCCGCCCGGTTGTGGTTGCCTCAATCTTGTATAGGTTTCTATCGTTCATAATGACTAGTTAGGCTACTGGTGTTTTGGGGGTGGGGGTTGACTAAGGGAATAAATATCAAAATGGATGCCATCTCAACCTGTCTAGCTCCTTGCACTTGTGGTTATCTCCAACATGCTGTGGTGTCTTCACTTAATAATAATAATAATATTAATAATCCTTACATTTGATATAGAGCCTTATCACATCTTCGAGACGTCTCAAAGCGCTTCAGGGATATAACGTAAAGTGAAATTGCCTGTATATTTTGTGGGTGAAACTTCATACATGTGATCGTCAGCTATCATGACACAAACGTTCCACTGCTGCAACCTGGACAAAAAAAGGAATCCGGGGCAGCATTTTGTTTTGCGGTGACTTTGAAATAGTCTGACCTCTGCTACCGTTCCGTTGCTCTCTTGATTCCAGTGTGTGTTAGAGCAAATCTGCATGAGTAACACATAACCGAGTGCTGACGTCTGGCTGGAACGTGTACACATCACCAATATATTATTATATTATTATTATTATCTTGCAGTGGTGTTACGGTGCACCTGCTTTGTTAAGCAGCTGATGTTTAATTTGATCCTGTTAACACGCCTGCGTTTAGCAGACTTCCTCCTGATGGTCTCAGGTTCCCTGATTGGTTCTCAGCACTGAACGGACAGGATAGATGCAGATTTCCAATCCTGTGTTGATTTAATGCATCTCAGCTGGACACGGTTTGCAATCGGTCTCGACCTGTCCAAGGACGGAAATATTCAGCCAGGATTCCAATTGTCGGTGGGTATTGAGGGTCGGGTCTGCTCCGGTTGATCAAACAGGACAGGTCAGTGTTGTGCAGGACAAACTAACACTCCAGTAGAGGTATTTCTTTACGGGCAATGAATGGCCTGCGGGATTGTTAGCAGGAAATTGTTTTGAGGCCCCGGATGCTAAGTTAATTTAAAAAAAATTGCAAGGGCCAGAGGAGCAGGTGGTGGTCAGAGAAGAGATCAGAATGACTTGAGGAGCTATTTTATTACTTGAACCTCTTGTGATCCTGTATTTTTTTATTAAACAGCAAGTGTATTTGTGTGTAGCTGGAATATAAATTTACGCTGGTCTCAAAGAAAACATTTCAACAATTCCCGTAATAGAAAGAAAACCACAACTCATTATTTCGTTAGTTCCAAGTTGCGTCTTGTGCCCCCCACCCCTCTTCCCCTCTGTCACCCTCTCCATGTGCACACATTTTTGGCACGCTCCCTATTTACAGTTGAATATCTCTGCGTACACTACATCCATGCTCGTGAACCTGTTAATGATCTCCATCGACGACGTTTGCTGGAAAGTGTGTGCAGTTGAGATTTTTGATTGTAGGATTTTTTTTGTTCTCCTCGCTCGTTCCACAGTTATATGGCCAACAACTTGTGCGAGGGCTGACAGTTTGGTAAGGTCATAGCGGGCTGAAGATCATCATTTATTCTTCATGAAGATCCTATTCCTACCAATAAGCTTAAAATTTGTGGGTGCTAAAATTTAATAGTGGCTCTAGGTTCATATCTTATTCTAGATAACTGTGGGTATTTCATCCTACAGTATTTTGATTACTTCAGGTTTTTCCTGGAGTATTCTCTTCCAGTGTCTTAAGATGTTAATTGCACAAAATACTGGTTGTAATTCAATTTTTTTTGCTAACGGCTATATGTCAGATTCCAATCTAGTGGGGTTTCATTCCACTAATTGGGTAGAAAGAGAAGATGGGACATTTTTTTACCCATGTATTTTTCTCGAGGGCTTGTATTGGTCTTGTGAGCTTTAGTCATGATTGTAGCTTTATGGATTCCCCACTCAAAGATTAGCAAATTTATTTAATCATTGCAAGCTAATTGAATGGTGTGTAAATCATTGAAAAATAAGACTATGTATAGACATGTCTATTGGTATTGTGCTGCAACATAAAGGTGAAATAAACTTGCCACTTGCAACAATGCTAATATTGGAAAAGAGATGTTTTTGGGAAAAGCCTCAGTACATATATTGAACTGATCCTTAGAACTATGGAATTGCAACTTTCTTTATCATGTGTCCTTCAAACCTGGCCAATGACCGATTAAAGATTTGGCAGCCAAATAATTGTCGTAGACCAATCTGTGGGGGTGAAAGACATCAAGCCAAGGTTCCTGTCTGACTGTTCAGGTGGGTGTTAAAGATCTTAGGGTACTATTCAATCTGAGGTGAGTTTCTTAATGTCCCGGCCAATGATTCGCTGGATGAAATTGTTCAGTTCCTTCAACCTGTTTTGGGGGATGTTGCTATGTGTAAATTGGCTGCACATTTGCCCACGTACACAAGGTGACTACATTTCACCTTAAAATCCTGCGAAGGACTTTGACAATGTGATCCAGTGCTATATCAAATGCTATTATATCAGACCTCCAAGAATCTTGTGATTTTAGGATAGCAAACCATTATGTGGAAGAGGTTGGTGCCTAAGGCATCACGGGACCCATGTATACACTTCAGTCTCTGACTACCCCCACCTGAAGGATGCTGTATAAAAATGCATGTTGCCATTGTAAATTCAAGGGCTGTGTTTTTATTGGGTCAGCCAGATGTCTGACACATGCAGAAACCCATCACCATGCTTAAAAATATCCAGTATGAAGGGTTGTTGGCATCACAAACTGCTTGGCAGCTCTCTGTTCCTTGAACTCTGATGGACAGCAGCTTTCCCCCATGCTCGGGCCCCGACATCTGACTATTCAGCGCTTTGGGACGTCCTCCCGACGTGAAAGGCGCTCTATAAATGTCATTTTGTTGTTATGCAGCTATCTTGTGGATATACTGTAGCTCAATCTCTCAATGCTTGGGAAATTGACCAAATTGATTTTTTTTTTCTGCATTGAATTTTGCAAGGCAACAGATTCCAGAACGAGTCCTTCTCAATCTTTCCCAGACTCGGTTTAAAGTGTTCTATTCCTGTCTCCGAAGGATGATGATGATGCTCCTCAGCAATGCTCAACTTAAGAATCGACCATATAAAGCACTGCAGAAATGTTGGAAATGGAGAGCGGGTGACGTTCTGGCCTTGCAGTCTTCCGCTCTGATGCTGAATATTTCCAACTGTTTTTTTTTATTCCCCCCCCCCCCCTCCCACTCACTCCTCAAGCCATGAAGGCAGGAGGAGAGGAAGGTTTAAGAATGGGCTTGCATTGCCATCAAAATCTAGTTCAAGTGTATTTACGTTTTTAGTCCCTACCTCTGGCCGTTGCTGGTTGGGCCTCAGTCTTTCTGCCCCCACCCTTTGAAACACCATCACCACAGTCCAAACATAATAGAATGAGCATGTAACCTGAGGCCATGTTTGGACTCCATTCCATGTCTGAGTGATTTTACATATGTGCGTCAAGCTTCCTGTTATGATATTTGATGCTACTCCCTTGAGGGTGTGAGGGGGGGGGAGAAATGAGAATTGAATCTTCACACCCTGACCCATCATCTCAGCGCCACTTGTATCTAGGCTGCGCCTGCAGTTTCAGAGCTGTCTTTGTGGCTGAATTAGTTTCAGGGCTGTCTTTGTGGCTGAATTAGTTTCAGGGCTGTCTTTGTGGCTGGATTAGTTTCAAGTCGATCAGCAAATTATATTGTGGGTTGACTCACTACCCAATTTTCTCTGTAGAAAGTTTACATTCTCTTTCAAGGAGTGTGTGGGTCTCGGAACAAAAGATGCTGGGATAAGTGGACATATCCTAGCCTCTTTTCTTCCGAGACCCACACACTCCTTGTAAGAGTTTGTGCTGGGACCATTGGAAATGTTGTGGTACTTTTTGGAGGTAATCAAATGTATTCTGCATGACTGTGTAACCAGCCAAGGCGTGCGTAATCAATCATAAGTACTTTATCGTCAAAACATCTCAAAGTGCCTTGCAGGATTTAATGAAGTCAAGTGACTGCAGAAGCCAATTTGCACACAGCAATGTCTCACACTTCAATTTCTTCCATTGCAGATGACTTGTGCACGCTCCCTTTACACACAGTTAATGATGATTATCTTCACATGGTATGTAGGGATTATTAATTGGCATCGAACTTATCCCAAAATAAATGAATTTGATTGAGCAGCTGGTATAATAATAATAACAATAATCATCCTTGCATTTGATATAGCACCTTATCACAGCTTCGAAAGTCTCAAAGCGCTTCACAGAAGAGACTGTAAAGTGAATTGACTGTACTCTATATATATTTTGTGGGTGAAAAGCTAGGTAAACCTTTCTTGCAAGGCTGGCACATTCTATTGTTAGCCAATCTACTGTCAGCTTGTACGTTATCAAATGGAGCATTGCATCTCGTCAGTGGCATCATGTACATTAATTGCCTTGCGTTACTAATGCTGAGGACTGACTTCGATCTCCAAAGATTTTAAGAATGTTCTGGAACGATTTGCCTGCCCTTTGATGCACGAAGCATCGACTAAACTGAACAGGATCTAAGAATAGCCGTCGGGTAACAGATTTGGTTACGTGAATTGTGCAGGATTTTTATTGGAGGATAAACACCAGTGATCATTGATGAATGGGGTTGACTCTAGATTAACATGAAACGATGATAATGTATTGTTGATCCCACGGCACTGTATCAAAGGGGAGGGCTTTTGGTATATCTTGGCCATCAATTCTCCATGTTGGCATTTCACCTCATGGATGTTTGCAGGAATTTGCTGGGTGCAAAATGGCTACGTACTTTGCCTACCAGAAACTTGATACTGCATTTAACTGTGTACTGTGAATATATTATGGAAAAATGTTTTTGATGATGTATCTGCTGTTATACTGAGTTCTTCATTCTCCACCCATTGCTCTCCTTGGTCTGCTATTCTTCTTTGTCGTTCCTTAAACTCCCTTTGTGGGGTCCCTGTTCACTCACTTTAGTAAATCATCTTGTTTTCACTGTTCCAACTGCCGCCCTTTACGGTTACCGAGGCTAGAGTTACAACAATTCTCTTTAAGAGAAGTGGAAAGTGTCAATAACTCAACATTTCCTCCAGGGTTGGAGAAAACTAGCATTTGAGAGCCTTTAGTTTGGACTGAAACCTTCCTTTGGCTTTGGGCAAGGTTGATCTGTGCAAGAACCCAACACATAAGGTATTGTCTTGAATGAAGTTGCCTCACTTGTTCAGTAAAGGCCAGGCACAAAAATACCGGTTTCTTGACACTGGCTAATTATTCTACTTTCTACCCCCCTGAGAGCAGAAAGCCATCAGTCTTTTTCACACTAGGTTAGAGGTCATGGATCGAGATACGGGAGGGCATTTTCTAACTGGATGCAAGTTTGCATTTTTCTTTCTCTGCTAATCTTCATGCACAGAAGTGAATTGTCCCAGTTAACTTCCCTGTCCCCTCTGGTCTGTCCTTCCCATGTGCCCACTTCCTCATATAATTGAGTGCCTGATATTGTTGCCCAATTCAAATCTGTTAATATGTTTTTATAATTCAGAAGGTCTCAAAGTTAAATATGGCATGTTCTGCTTTTCCAGATTTTTGCTCTGGATTTGATCTATCATTTTTTAATCCTTTTAATTTGCTACTGGGAGTTTCTCTTTACATTAATTGATTCTATAATCTTGCGGTTGTCGACACCTGATCCTTACAGTTTCATTATCAGTGGCCGACTCATCAATGTTCTGCTTTAGTGTCTATATTGGACCACAATATTTTCATGCATCAGCATCTTCTAACATTGAAAGTTGATCACCCCCCAAGTTCCTCCTATCTTTTGAAACGCACACTGCTTCACTGAAGTGCTTTGCAACAGTCCTGTTAAATTTGGGGGGCTGGGAATCAGCTTGGAGGTATACTTGCAGACATGGACTAGATCAAAGCTTCAAGCACCTGTAGACCTGACTGAATCTTTCAGTTGGCTTTGACTTGGGACGAGCTGACCTCTAACTTGTACTACACGTTTTTCAGCTCCTGAACAGAACTAACACGTCCTGATCAGCATGTTAAGTCCTGACACTTTTATACCTATAGCATTTTTTTTTACACAATGGCACGGCAGGCAAAACGGGTAGGTTCTTGGGACTCTTATCAACTTAGCTGCTTGCTCAGGGTTTTTTTTGTTTCCATCAATAGACTTTGGGAGGGAGTATGATGTAAGGACAGAAGCACAACAGTATCCATATCCTCTGACCCTCAATGAGAAGCATAATGGGCTCCACCGGCAGCCTGACCCGATGGACACTCTCTCACCTTTCACACCCAGATTGCTCCCAGGTTAGTTCTCCAGATCTCATCCCTGATGGTCTGAAATCTAGGCTCGTTTTTTAAAGCACAGCCTCCTCCCTTCTTCAAGGCCCGTGTCAAGATCCTCCTCTTTGACTACGCCTTTGGTCACCCTCCTACCCCTGCCCTCCACCCCTCCTGATCCCAGCCTCCAGCTCAGGTCCAAATCCCTGACTGTCCAGCACCTTGGGACTTCCTCCTGATGTGAAAGGTGCCGTACAAATGTAATTTGTTATCTTTCCACGCTGGATTATAAGGATGAATTGCTGGCACCACAAGATCTAGGTTCTTGGCACTTGGCAATAAGATCTATATTGGCGTGAAAATCTTTGGTCAAGCTTTGCAAGATGGATGTCTGACACTATCTTGCATAACGAAAATGCTGTTTCAATGGCTTATGCATCCCCCCCCCCCCCCCACTGTGTGTGCCGACCTGTAATTTTTGTGGTCACAAGCTTCCCTAAATCTAGAGATCGTACACTAATGAATCAACTAGACCCATAACTTTATTTTCCTTCTTTGTTGGCTTGCCCTGGGACTGCAACGTGGAAATGAGTGACATTTGGTGATGGCTTGAAGTTTTTCTAGTAAATCTTTACACCACTCTGGGTAGTCTGTTGGACTGACAACCGGTAACATTATTGTGCAGCTAACTGTACTCTTGACACTTAACGGCATTAAAGTTGCTTGGAGCCAAGCTTCCCTTTGCTGTGACTTTAAAGTCTAAGTTTAAAACTTAGTGAATTATACCCAGGTTCCTTTTTGAAAATCTGCTCAATGTCTGTCGCATTTACACAGGTGGAAAGACTGACGTTCGACTGCATAGATTTTCACAAAGCTCAAGTGATCACCTTCTGGCAGACTGGCCTGCTAGGAACAGTTAAGTAATTTGGACCAATGCCAATCTTAATGCTGAAAAGTTTGCGTTGGGGCAACTGTGTTATATGGAATTCGAAGTGCTCTTGTTTTGAAATTGATGAATAAATGTTGGGTGACTGCACTTAAAAGTTACTAGCTTGGCTAGGTTACTGTACCTGGTTCTACGAGAGCTGGATTGTAGTGCTTAGTCAACCTTTGCCCGGATGATTGACTTCCATTCAGCACCCAGGGTAGCATCAACATTTGCTTCACCAAAGTCCAGCTGGGATAGAAAAAGCCCAGACCTGTTCATATCCTTAAACATTTGTTTCCAGATCTTTTCCTACATCAATCTTGGCACCAGATGAGTCGCACGTGCTGACTGTTTGTCAATTGTCTATTATTTGTAAGGTTTGTGCACGTTAACACGACCAATGGGGGGAATCCTGTAGCTCAGTGGTTAGAGCATTCCCCTCGCAAGCGAGAGGACCTGGGTTTGATTCCTGGCCAGGGCGAAACATTTGGCAAGTTTCCTAACTCTGCACATCTCTGTTTACCTAGCAGTAATTAGGAACCCGGATGTTAGTCGATTGGCGAATCGCTTTTCTGGGGGTAATAATCCCTTAAAGAAAAATAATAATTTGGTCACTCAAACCACGACTGTTTGAGGGAGACCGCTGTGCACAATTGGCTGCCGGGTTTCATCCATAAAATATACAGTCAATTCACTTTACAGTATATTCTCTGAAGTGCTTTGAGATGTCTCAAAGACGTGATAAGATGCAATATAATAATAATCTTTGCATTTGATATAGTGCCTTACCAAATGCTATTATTATTAGAGCAGTAAGCTGTGCGCTTAACATTAAATCACACTTTGGGATAGATTTCCAGAAGACATGGGACCATATAGTTGACCATATTCCTAGGCAGAGCAAGGAAAGCAACATTTGAATGGCGCAATGTGCTTGAATATAATACTTGATGCAAGATGTGTGTGTGTGTGGTTCATGATGGCAGCTATTCCTTCTGTAAAACATTTGTAGTCCGCACTTGACAAATGAGAGCTGCAAACATTTTATATCAACATGGCACTATTTGAAAAGAGAAAGGAGTTTTTTTTTAGGTTTTCCTGGCAACAACAACATTATTACATTTATAGAGCGCCTTTCACGTCAGGAGGACGTCCCAAATCGCTGAACAGTCAGGTGTCAGGGTCCGAGCATGGGGGAGGGGTGGTGTAGGGGTGAGGGAAGGCAGAGAGGTGGGAGGGAGACCAAAGGCACGGTCGAAGAGAAGGGTCTTGAGACCGGCCTTGAAGGAGGCAAGGGAGGAAGCGAGGCAAAGGGACCGTGGGATGGAGTTCCAGAGTGTGGGGGCAGAGAGGCTGAAAGCCCGGACACCGATGGTCGGGCGGGAGACATGGAGCAGGGCGGCGCCCGATGAATAGAGGGAGCGGGCAGGTTGGTAGGGAGTCAGCAGAACAGAGAGGTAGGAGGGGGCAAGACCATAGTCACTATTGCTGAACCACAATGTTCAGCACTAGTGACTAAATATAATCAGCGATGTGTAATGTCTTCCCCCCCCCCCATCCCACGACTAGTGATGTGAATGATCTGCAGCCTGTTTCTGCATGTGCTCCCCTAACCAAAGGGGAAGATTGACTCCTCTCACAGGAGAATTTCCTTCAGTCACATACTTCTATTCTAGCAGTAAGTAGGAACCCGGTTGTTAGTTGATTGGCGGCGGATGGCTTTCTGGGGGTAATAATCCTTTCAAAACAATAAATAAATTTGGTCACTCAATCCACAACTGTTTGTGGGACCACCCCTGTGATCAATTGGCTGCCGCGTTTCACCCACAAAGTACACTTTATATTCTGTGAAGCTCTTTGAGATATCTCAACAATGTGATAAGGTGCTGTATCGAATGCTATTGTTCTATCTAGTGAATTAGTTTAAATTCTATCTAGTGAATCTAATGAAAAGTTAAATCTGATTTGGATTTGTATCTTTGCAGTGACCTCTACTCCAACCCAACATCATTCATCTGGTGAAGCACTCACTTGCACGACCTGTCTACTGACCACAAAAACCACTCTGTTAGCAGAAAATGAAGTTGAAGCGCACAAACTGGCCAACAACTACAAGGTTAGTGCGACGTTCAAGCTACAGTGTGTGGGCAGGGTTCAGGAACCTAAAAAATGGTTATGTATTACCTAAAGAATGGTTGGACAATGAGGGGCACATAATGAAAGCTTAGACTTCTGCCCTACAGTTCAATAAAAACCCGTTTCCAAAACTCTCGTCATTAAGGGCAGCAGTGAACTGCCAATGTGGATTATTGTTTTAATAAATCTGTAAAAACTGCTGAATTCTAGAACTTCAGCTCTTGCCTCTTGTGCTTTCTTATAGAAACATTGCCACCTGTTTTTTTGTTGATGTGTCTACCCAACTAGTCTAGCTCTGACGAAGGGTCAAGGACCCAAAACGTTGACTCGCTTGACTTTCTCCATAGATGCTGCCTGACCTGCTGAGTGTTCCCAGCGACTTCTCTTTTTGTTTCATATTTCCAGTATCTGCAGTGTTTTGCGTTTAGTCAAGCTTCTAACTTTTATATGAATTAAATTTTCTGATTCCGTACGTTGAAGTGTCAAGCTTTTAAGAGTTGATTCTGGAGTAGATCAAACTTTGTCCTAAAAATGACCAAATTAGGTTTTTTTTAAAATGAATTTCACCAACACTTAATATTGATGAGTAACTTCTAAGAATTGACTATGATGAATCCCTTTTATTTTAGGAGCTCTTGACTCACAATCTTTGGCCATGTATAACATGACTTCAAAACAGCTTAAGTTAAACTTAAGGTCAGAGGAGAAGGCTCTCCGAGGATAACTAGTGAACTCATCCAAATGTTTTAAACTTTGCCCACAATCTTAACACAACACGAGGAACTGCAGTAAATGGGGTTTACTCTGCAGTTTACAAATGCGGCCCCACAGAATCCCATCAGAAGCTGGAGAAATGCAAGCGGGGAAATGGATTTAAAACCTTTATTTCTAGTTTTTGAGATCAGCAACAAACTCAACCACAGGGTTTGTGGCCTTGCTGTCTGCTTGGAGTTCAGCCAGTTTTTTTTAAAAAAAACACCTGACTTGCTATTGAGAGCACTGTCTGGCCAGTTTCCTGCTGTTCAGCTACGACAACTGCTAGGCTTGCAGGGTAAACTTATAGCTGAAATGGAAGAATCTCTGCCCTCATTTTCTGTGGAATATGAAACCTCTTGTTCCTATCAGCAAGCCAAGCATCAATATTTTGGGGGTACTGTGGGACCTGCCTGGCTCAGAATCTTATTACTCTATTGGCAAGACCGTGTGACGCACACAAAAAATTGCTCACTCAATCCATGGTTGTTTGTGGGACACTGCTGTGTGTATTTGGCTGGTGCGTTTCGCCCACACTTTACAATATATTCTGTGAAGCCCAAAGAGATGTCTCAACGACGTGACATGCTATATCAAATGCAAGGATTATTATTCAGTAGAGCAGCGTTTTTGTTTTAATGTGGTCTTCTGTCTCCAGTGCTTAAATGGTTGACTTCCAGATTGCTGCTCACTTCGCTATCTGTGTGTTATGCAGAACAGATGAGTAGGAATCATTAACCAATGTCAACTTGTCATCTCTGCAGTTTGGGTTTAAGAAATGGAAAAGTCACGTAACTCAGAGGCCATGGGAAGACCGTTCTGCAATAGTCAAGGAGCTGTATTCTGATCTAAACGTCCTCAAGCATTCAGGTAATTGTCCTGTTTCATTGTATTCCTCAAACCAGCCACGATTTCAGCCACTACCCCCTGAATCTCTGGAACACTCCCTCAAACCCTCCCGCTTGCCACCTCCTTCCCCATCTTCGGGTCACCCCCCCGAAGACCTTCCTATTCGACCTTTCCTGCCGTCACCCACCCCCCGGCTCAGGGTCGTGCTCCGCCACTGTTGGGAGCTTTGGTACACTATCCTGCACGAGGGAGGCTATATAAATGCAAGTTGTTGACAATAGGGACACTGGGCCACTCTGAGAACAAGGGTGGACAAGATTAGTGGTCAAAGAGGACAACATTAGAGATTTTTGGTGTTAGGCCACCTGTATGGCTCATCACTGAGACTTGGAAATGTAACTGTCCTCAACCTTGCCAGGCAAAGTCTTGATGAGCAAGTCCAAATTGAAAGTGGAGCTGGGTTACGCAACAGTTTACCATGTTATATAACCCTTTAGGCTTCAAAGACCCTTTGTCTAGTATAGCTTAGTAAAATATATAGTGTATAGCTTGGGACGTGACCTGTGCATGCGACTACCAGGATGGTGGAAGTCGAACTGGATGGACTTTGGTCTTCTTTCCTGTTGCAATTCTGATGTAAAGATTATAGCTGGTAATGACCGCCGATTACTTTTAAATCAGTGTAATCCGTCGGTAGGTTTTGCATCCCAATCCTGCATAAACTTACCCAGAAGGTCAGTGACAAATCCTGCGTTAAGTACTTGAAATCCATTCCCAGAGAGCATGACAGTGGCGGAGTGTGACCCTGAGCCAGGGGGAGTAGGAGGGGGCCCGGTGATCATAAGCACGATCAAAAAGCAAGGTGTTTAGGTGGGATTTATAAGCTTTCACAGCAATAGTTTCTGCTTAAAGCAGCTCAAATATTGTGGTATTAAATACTTTCAATATTTAATACCACAACATTGCAATACTAATCCCCCAAAACGTGGTCACTCAATCCATGACTGTTTGTGGGACTCTGTTATGTGCAATTGGCTACCACAATTCACCCATAAAATACAGTTAATCCACTTTATATTCTGTGAAGTGCCTTGAGGAGTCTCAATGACTTGATAAGGTGCTATATCAAATGCAAGAATTATTATTAAGTTACATGGCAGTAGTGCTACTTAAATGCCTGCTTTTTTTTTCCCTCTAAGGAACATTGTTCACCTGTGGAAATCTCTTATACGTGCTGCTGTTCGGATGGTGGGTTTCGCTGCTGTACCTTCTGGTGTCTGCACTAATGTTTATTACGATTGTGGGAATACCTTATGGTAAGTGTTAAGTGGATCACGTTTCATTGCAAGGATTGTCAAATGAGCCAAAATGGTTCCTTTTGACTAACGCAGAGCCTTGCATCAAGGAGACCTTGATACATATCCAGGTGAAACCACTTGTCCCAATTGTACTTGTTAGCCAACTATTGTGAAGGAGGGTTTCTTATTTAGTGACGTTGAATTGTCAGCTATATTTACAGCTTAAGAGTGCAAAAAGCTGAGCGCAATGATGTCTTGAATGATCTAGTATTGCCCATATCATGTTTCCTCATTGCAGCTTGACCTATTTATCAAGGATTATGAAATTGTGGCTGAATTTGGGTAAAGCCTTTTCACCAATCAAGCACTCCCGAACAATGTGCCTTATAACTGAAAGCAATAGCTGCAGAGTTGGACAAATAAATGTGCAGATCAAATGAAAGTCCTTTCTTTCAACTAGAAGTGCCCAGAATATATCCCTTCCCCCCCCCCCCCACTTCCCCCAAGAAACCTACTGAAGTAGGTCTGAATCTTGAGAGCGTCTCAGCTGGAATAGTGAGCTCCACTTGACCCATGTACAATCTCTCGCTACGCAATTGTGGAATTTTCCATTCAGAATTAAGCTTCATGTTTGTTCTGAGCTTATGGTTCAGTTCATCTAACCAGCTCCACTGTAGTCTGAATCTGGAGCTCTGTTGTGCTCATCTCCAAGCACGAAATCTCACTCGGCTAGTTACAGTGGTGAAGTGGCTTCATAATCTCTGCCATATCTTCCAGTCTCTCTGGTAGGTAAAGGGAGGAAATGCTGTAGGATATTGAAACAAAAGTCGCTGGGAACCCGCTGCAGATCAGGCAGCTTCTAAGAAGAGAGGAAAATGAGTTAGCATTTCAGGTCGATGACCTTTCGTCAGAACTGAATGCCGTAGGATACTCATTTAACCGTGCATTTCTTGTTCCGTACAAATAAGCACTGTTTGTTTTTGATGCTCTCCTTTCCCAGGGAAGTTGTGCTGCAGTCTCGCTGGGTTTTACTTCTGGCCATTTGGCAAAGTGATTCAAAAGGTAAATACGAGGCTGTTGTCATATTTTTTTAAACTTTTGCTGGGTTTGTAGTGTTTTGACAATGTGTTTTGCTACCAGCATACCTGGTTTCAATTAATTACAAAACGTTTGCAAGACCCAAGGTTCAAAACTATTTACCAACATTTCGTCTTCATCGTTTGAGCTACTCCACTTGTGTTAAGCTAATCAGGGTGGTTTGCTATTTTTCAGTTTTTTTTTTGCTTTGCTTAAAGCGCTGCGTTAAAAATGAACCATCTCCTACCGTGCTATGGGAGCTTTAACGTCCACCCAAACAGGCAGACGGGACCTCAGTTTAACGTCTCATTAGCATTTTCGAATCGCACTTTGTAATCCCCAATCTTCTTTCCCATCCCAAGCCATTTAGCTATCCCAGGAAAGGCAGTGTCCAGTATTACAATGAGGTTATCCCCGAGGTCAACGCTGAGACCACAGCCCTTCTCAATGTCCACGAAAGGATAGTAGATGACAGAACACCTCCGGCTGCACCAGTTCAGCCCAGTCGCTGGGTAGGTTGACTGACTGTTCATAGATCCTTTCCTTTGGTTGTTGTGTGCCTTTTTTTGTTTCCCTGCATAAAATGACTTGCGTTCTTAGTAAGGAGAAAGTAAAGTGGAACTGTTTACCTGTTTGCATTTTTGCTTGTACTTTTCAGTCTTTCAGTTGAGAGGTTGTGCATGCACAGCAGATTAACCTGGTATGCTAATTCTTTCAAAAAAAAAACTGAACACGTTGAAGTAGTCCTGCCACACAATAGGATGTGAATATTTGCCTTGTTCCTCAGACTATACTTTGTAGAGTACTGTACACCAGCTACGAATGATTGAGTGGAAAGCTCGGTCATATTTTCTAAAATAATTAATTATACATCTTAATAATGTGGGTCCTGCAATGGCTGGTATCATAGAATCGTACTGGGTAGAAGGAGGCCATTCCACCCATCATACCTGTGCTGGCTCTTTGAAAGAGCTAATCTATATGTGCATTTTCATGCTGACTTGCTCGACTTTTATTCTCCAAAAGCAGATGATTAACTGTAATTTCATTGTGCTCAAGCATTGATGCAAACCTTACTGACATCTGTTCTTTAGCTTTTAAAAACTGTAGCACCTTATACTGCAATAGTGTTTGGTGTAACTTGGCTTTTCAGTATAATCACACTTTTTTTTCCCCCCAAAATGTCTTTCAGCGCCTTCCTTCCACTTATGTGTGGCTGTTCTTGGGATATCCTCTGCTTGTGATTGCCCACAGTATAGCTTCCTTCATCGCTTGGATCCTGGTTTTCACCATTCCAGTAGCTAAGCTGAATGGCCGAGCCATCACTGTCATCCTGCTGATACCCCCTGAGCAGGTTCAGATCAGAAACCCCAGGAGGGTAAGCAGCTCTATCAAAAATAACCTGTCTCCCTTTTTGCTCATGTTGAAGAGGAATCGCTGCAATTCTTGGGTAGGGAATTCTGCAGGAATTCTCCGTTCATTACCTAGGTGATTGTTTGCGATTATAAATGCATACACATTCTGTACTCATCAATCTTAAGCTTAATTGATATTTAACAGTTTGCACGTTGGAGGGATTTCAGGGTTGAGGAATGGAACACACCAGCTTTGTGTTAGTTTCCATCGAGCACTTCCAATTAATTAATTCCAATATAGTTAGCACTACGTTACTTGCTTCCAGTAAATTGCATTGCTCCATTCATTCACTGCGACAAGAGTGGATGTGCTTTACTGTGCAATTTTCGTAGACCCTGTGATATTCACTAATGTGAATAGAGGAACAACACCTCATTATCTTTGGCTGTTTTGGGTCATAGCAACCAGTTTGGGAATACTTCAGGACAATCAAATCGATATAGCCCGATAATTTTGCGATGTGGATATTTCCTTTTTAAACGGAAAGCAGTGCAGAATCTGACCAGTGGTGCTGTTAGTCATCCAGGATGGTCACACTTCAATTTAAGCACTGCAACCGTTATGACAATCACTGGGTCTATGAAAATTGCACAGGAAAGCACATCCACTCTGGTTGCAGTGAATGAATGGAGCAATGCAATTTACTGGAAGCAAGTAACTTAGTGAGCCCGACTGGCTCCATCACAACAACAGTCAATGTAGCTCAACTGACAAACTGACCCCTCACATTTCCACAATGTTTTTTTTTAAAAAAACAAAATACAATACTAGTTAAATGGTTTTACATCTCTTTATTTGTAGACGGAAGTTCCATTGGATGGAGAAGTGATCCTGGTCTGCTACCAAGCAATGAATTTCTACTATTACAAATACACAGTGGTTGGCATTAATGTGTTTGCTGTTAGTATCCTTTGGTACTGACTTGAGCTTACCACAGCCCGAGTCCTTTCCAATTGTGTTTTGGTGTTTGACTGTTTTTATATTTTTTTAAAAATGGCTCCGGCCTCTTGCTTATCCCTCCTGACCTCCATTCCACTATCAGTGGCTATGCTTTCAGCTACTACTCCCCCAAACTCTGGAACTCTATCCCTACTTCCTTTTTTCTATTCGATCATTGCTACAGTCACCGCCTCCTGGCTCGGTGTGGTGCTCAGCCACCGTCAAGCATTCTAGGACACTGACGTGGTTGAGGGGCGCGATATAAACGCTTGTTGTTATCTAACTGAAAGGGGCAGAGACGCTCTTTGTCTCGTAACCCAGTTCCTAGAAGGAAATGAGCAGAAGTTAACTTTCTCCTACTTGGAGTAGGAAAACCTGAACGTGTGAATTAACCCACCTGAGCTGCTGTGCAGGTGACTAGTGTGCATCACAGCTAGACACCCATCTAAATCCAATGGGTGATTTTATTGCCAATTGACCAGAGGAGCTTACTGGGAGCAAGACTAGTTTTCTTTCCTTGTGTCTTAAGGGTCAGGTCTGTCTACTTTCCATTTCCCAGCACACCATTCAAACAAGCCCAACAGCTGCAGATGTTAATACAGTTTAGAGTTCAGTTGGACTGGGAGGCATAGATTCTGTTCTGGTCATTCTATAGAATAGCCTGGTTTTAACTGGTTAAACCTGAGAAGATTCCCACAACCTATGCACACTGGGGTCCCCAAGCTTATGACCCTTGCCACCCTACATCTTGTGCTTTCTGGGATTACAAGGGCAGGATACTATCCTTCTGCAGTCCTGGAATGTATTGGTTAGAGCACTTGCCTCGCAAGCGAGAGGACTCCGGTTCGATTCCGGGACAGGACAAAACCTTAGGCACATTTTCTCACTCCACAAGCCTCTGTTTACCTATTATTAAGTAGGAACCGGGTTGTTAGTTGATTGACTGATCACTTACCGAGGTTGGTAATCCTGCAGTACAGTTCAATCCATTTTACAATATATCTAGTGAAAGATGCTATATCTATTATTGTTCTAGGGTGTCTCTCCAGGAGAGCATGCACTCTATTCCAGACCAAGGGAAATTCCAAAGCTTATATGGAACTCAATAGCTTGGCTTGCACATGCTTATGATTCTTGCCAACATCCTGACTGACTGATATTTATTAAACGTCCATTTGGACTTGGATTCCGTATAAAACGTTGCTTCTTTGACCTTGTGTTCAGATCTGTTGCCTCTTGTAGCGGTTGCTCTAGTTTTGGGGTACGCAGATACAGAGAATCACTACGCCAGCTCCTCTGTGAAGTTTATGCTCTCCATTTTGTCCATAATTCCTCTGTCCTACTACATTGGAATGGCAATAGCCAGGTAAGTGGAAATCATTTTGCTTTGAAAAGGTTTTATTTAAAATTGCCTTTTTTTTTAAAGTAACAACAAATCACATTTGTATGTCGCCTTTCATGTCAGTAGGACGTCCAAAGGCGCTGGACAGGATTTGGACCCAAGCTGGGGGCTGGGATCAGGAGGGGTGGAAGGCAGGGAGGGGAGGAGGGTGACCAAAGGCGCTGTTGAAGAGGGTCTTGAGACTGGACTTGGAAGGAGGCAAGGGAGGGAGCAAGGTGAAGGGCCTTTAGAATGGAGTTCCAAAGGATGGGGGCAGAGAGGTTGAAGGCTCATCTGACGATGGTGGGCAGGAGCCGTGGAGCAGACCGGAGCCCGTTGAGTGGACAGGTCTGTAAGGAATTACCTGGTCACAGAGGTATGGGGCAGCAAGGCCTTGGAGGGCCTTTTTAAACCCAATATTGAGTGTGAATTCCAAACTTAAAAATACCAGCTACACCAAAATAGTTTCAATCAACTTCAGCATCAAATGAAGAGGCTGGCAGGAGCCTGTTCAAGTTTCAACGGTATCCGATTTTTAACGTCAGTCTAGATTACAATTAGCTTAATGATTCAATGTTTGCATTTGCAATGTGTTGGTGGGGGGGAGCGGTTGCTCAAAGGTAGCATGTTGATGTAGTTCAGAAATCAGGAAGCCTCAAAATATCTGACGATTTCTCTGTGGCTCATGTTATGTCCTGTGTGGTGCAGATGTTTCACTTATGATGAGTTCTCTTTTAGGGTAAATTAAAAGCAGGTCGGTATTTCAGTTGTGAGTAATAGGATTGCAATGAGAGTGGGGATTATGATCTCAGTGTGGGGAACTGGTTCTGTTTAAAGATGGAGTTTAAGGAATAAAGCCCTGAGGTTTGAAGAATATTTAAAGTATCTGACGGGAATCTGGGATCAAACCTCTCGGACATTTCTATCCGGAGTTTCCGTGGAGACCTGTAGCTCAGTGCTTAGTGCGGTCGCATTGCAAGTGAGAGGACCCGGGTGTCCGAGGCGGGGGAAACCTTAGTCAAGTTTCCTTACTCCACACACCAATGTTTACCTAGCAGGAAGTAGGAACCCCGGTTGTTGTTCAATTGGCAGATTGCTTTCCGAGGGAAAAATAATCCCTCCCAAAACATATTTTAGCAATTTGTTCACTCAACCTGCGACCGTATGTGGGACGCCGCTGGGCGCAATCGTCTGCTGCGTTTCGCCCACAAAATATACAGTCCATTCACTTTGCAGTATATTCTGTGAAGCCCTTTTGAGACGTCTCAATGGTGCGATAAGGCGCTAAATCAAATGCAAGGTTACTATTATTTCGGAGGAGCTATTTCTAACTTTAGGTGGATGGTGACTTTTGATGGTGCCTAAACTCTCGAATTAAATAAGCATCTGAAAACCACATGATTTCAACTGAGTTGACGAAATAGTCCACAGAATGGCTTGTTTAGCTGGGGCCGGACAAAGGGAGGAGAAATATTTCTACTTGGAAGGAAGCCAGGGTTCTATTGTGAGGGTGAATGACTAATTTGCTTGTGCTTGATCAGCTGAGCTTTTATGTGGGTCTTTGTTAAGTGGGTAGGATGCAATCCACAATACAACATTACCGTGCAGTGCAGATTGGAAGGAGAGGTAGTGTGGCCTTTTTCTTCTGTTGCTTGTGATGGTCTGTGGGTTGAAATTAAACTAGTCCAACAGATCTCTGTCTTGATGCATGTGGGAGCTGATGCACTGGCTCCCCATCGCCGAACAGGTCGATTTCAAGATCCTTGCACTCGCTTCAAATCCCTTCACGCTCTGGCACCTCCCTAGCTCTCCGACCTGCTTACCCCCTCCAACGCACTGCCTCCATCCGCTCAACTGGCTCCAGCCTCCTACATGCCCCTCGTTACCACTATTCCACCATTGGTGGCCGCGCGTTCAGCCCCTACGCCTGGAAACTCTGGAACGCTCTTCCTCTATCTCTCCGCCTTGCCCCCTTCCTTCCCCATCTTCAGATCGAGCCTGAAGACCTTCCTCTTCGACCGTGCCTTCACTCACCTCCCCCTCCCCCCAGCTCAGCATCGTGCTCCACCACTGTCAAGTGCTCTGGGACGCTACCTCTGTTGAGGTTGCTAAATAAATGCAAGTTTTTTTGTCATCACAGCTCCAAAGCTCACTTTTCCAACTTTATTAATGTTTTCCAAGCTTCCAATGTAAAACAAAATGCCTTGATGGTCTTTGGGGTGGGGGGTGTGTGTATATATATTATAAATATAATGTTAATTGTTCTTCTTCAGTATTTCAGCCCAGAGTAACTTTGCAGTGGGCGCTGTAGTGAATGCTACGTTTGGATCGATCACTGAGCTAACCTTCTACATAACGGCTCTGATCAAAGGCGCCAATAAGGACAACAAGTGCTATGAGGAAGTGGTCAAAAGTGCTTTGACCGGCACCTTGCTGGGATGTGTCCTCTTTATTCCAGTGAGTTTCGCTTTACAATCGGTTCAAAGAGAACTGATGAGCTCTATACTTTGAATGGGCCCTTTTTTTTAAAACTTAAAACAAACTTCCTGTAGTCCTATTGTTTTTCCCTTATTTAGAAGTTTCGCCCACAAAATACAGTCAATCCACTTGGCACCTTGAAACGTTTCAATGACGTGAGAAGGCGCTATATCAAATGCAAGGATTATTATAAATTATGACCCCAGTTTTTTTTCTCAACAATTCAAAGTGGCCAATCTTTGTATTTCCAGCACCTTAAATCTGATGTTAATCATCTCCCCTCATCTTTGTTCAAATCTGGCAGAAATGCCATTAAATCCTCTAATCCCTACCATCGAGACATTTATTAACATCTTTAATTTACATCTTATTATTGGTAAATGGATTCTCTTCCCAAATTACAGGTAATTGCTTTTTGCTCCCATCTCAATACACGAATACCCAACTTGTCTATTCATAGCAACTTACTACTGAATCCCCAAATGAGAGCCACTCCTGGAGTTTACTGTAATCATAATCTTCCACATCAGCAAGTTACTAGCCTCTAATGTGTTCACTCTGGTAATGTCTTAGGAACACTTAATTCTCCTCCAAAAATCAGCATTGATGCAACCATAATCTCATTCTTAGCAAGTTTCTTACTCCACACCCAACAACAAAATTACATTTTATTACATAAAGCGCCTTTCACATCGGGAAGACGTCCCAAGTTTCTGAACAGTCGGGGATCAGGACCTCTATTTACCTAGCAGTAAATAGGAACCTGGTTGTTAGTCAATTGGCAGATCACTTTCCGGGGTAATAATCACTCAAAAAAGTCACTCAATCCCCAACTGTTTGTGGGACACTGCTATGCGCAATTGGCTGCTGTGTTTTGCCCACAAACCACAGTGAATTCACTTAACAGTATATCCTATGAAGTGCTCAACAATGTGATAAGGAGCTATATCAAATGCTGTTGTTATTAAATGGAAGACTTGGGTCAGTGAATTTCAAAGAAATCCTTCTGAGATTTTATGGCCAGATGGATGGACTAGTTAGTTTACATAGAACCATAGAAATTTACAGCACTGAAGATGACCATTCAGCCTATTGTAGCTGTGCTGGCTTTTAAAGAGCAATCCTTTCGGACTTTCCCCACATACCACTGTCATTTACTCCTTTCTAGATATTAAAACTATTTCTAACTGAAATGTTGCTGTAACGATTCGACGGGAGTTCAAACCAACTTGAAGATCAGTTTCCTGACCATCAATGCCCCAAATAAAATAGGTCACTCATTTCATAGTTGCTTGTGAGACACTGCTATGTGCAACGGCTGCCGAGTTTTGAAGCGTTTTGAAACGTCTCATTGATGTGATTCGGTGCTATAGCAAATACTGTTTATTATTATCAGATGTTCCCAGAGATGAACCAATACAGTTCAATCCTAATAATTCCTGCTATCCCTGTCAAACTGAATGCTAGGAATGACCCCAATTGTAGTGAATACATTCTGGGGTGGAAAGGGAATTTAGCAAATTGTATCCTTTGACCAAGTTACGATGTACAAAAATATTATTCTCCATATTTGGCATTAAATACACAATCCAGAAAATGGTGTTTTATGAGAAATCCAATGTTGGTGAAACTCATTGTCTGCGGCAAAGACGACTGATCGATTGATTGCTCGATCGTGTCTGACAGGGGATATCTATGGTGATTGGAGGATGCAAGCACCAGGAACAGAGATTCAATAGCCGATCAGCTGGTATCAGTTCAGCGTTACTCTTCATATCCGTGGGAGGTAAGCGACGAGACTTTTTTTGGTTTTCCTCTTATCTGGCTCTAAACTTTAGATGCTTGAATAATGTACACAATTCTCTAAAATTGTCCCTTGTTGCTTTTTCACACATTGACCAGAATAATCGCGTTAGTTAAGGTTGTGATGCTGATGTAGATTTGTGCTCGGGCTTTGTGCTGAGTAGTGTAGAATTGTGCCAGATGGGCAGAGGGCAGTGGGGAAGAAAGGGGAGGCTGGGAACTTATACTTTTGAGTGACCTTAAACAGCGAAGATGTTTATAAATGAAGATGCTATAGCTTATAAATACCCAGGTATTTCTTTGCTTCTGATGGTTCAGTTCTGTTGCATTCACTGTATTCAGCCAATCCTGGCTTCAACAGCCAGTTCTCCTAAGAGGAGAAAATTTCTCATCCCTTCAAGTAGGGAGGTGTCCTTGGCTTGAGAAACCGCCATTCTACGGCTATAATTCAATAGCCAACAAAGCGCGGTTCACATTGGAGTCTTGATTGCAACGTTTTGACGACAAAGGCAGTGACTAAAACCTCCTCTGTCAGATTCCCATTAACGAATGCGGAACTTTAATTCAATCTCCTTTTTGATCATCTTAGGGAATCTTGAGCATGAAGTCTCCAAACCAAATTACAAGGAAGTTTGATATATTAAATATTGTTTGGTGTGGGGAGAACTCTTTCCCCAGAAGGAAAGTGTCCTGCTTAACTAATGCCATGCGATTGCTATTGCCACGTGGGGCAGTGCAATAATAGGCAGGTGGTCCACTCTCTTTCAGGTGTTTTTGCTCCAACTCTGTTCTCCAAGACTTATGGGAGTCTTGTATGTCAAGATTGCAACAGCACGTCACCGAATGAGTCTGCTCCCTTTGAGTGTGTCAACTGTCACTATAACGTGGTATGTATTAGCTATCATTTTACATCCGTGTAGTTTGTTGCATCCCTGATCCTCTACTGTAAAGTTCTCTAAATATGCAGTCTTTTTTTGAAAAAATGATGTTATAGCTTGGTTGTGTTAGCTGTAGTTACCAGGAGTATGTTTTGCTTGCACTGTTTGACTTGTTTGAAACTACTTTACCTATTAAACTTTGCTGAGGTTTTGCTGAACAGTAGCAATTCAGTGCTCACCAATCAGTGGTATTTAATGATTGAGTTTTCCTCTCTCTGCTGATCTGTATTGCAATCTGCAGCAGCACTTAGTGGAATTAGATGGTACTAAATAATTGCTGGCTGGATCTTCTCCAGTTTGAACCTCCTACCTGGAGAAGTGGCTTCATCCATGAGTCGGTTGCTCGTCTTTAAAAGTGAGCCTTTTTGAGGGCTTTTTGGTCAAATTGGAAATGATGTTCAGCTTCTTTCTCAGGATTTCTTATAAAATACGTACATTTTGATGGTAGTTTTCGTGTTGAACGTCTCAAAGCATCCAGTGTTCCACAAAGTGTAGTGACTGTATGCTCTGTAGTTAAATTTACTCCATTTTCAGCAATGAATGAGCCTAAATTTTAGCTTGGTTCAGCACAGGGTTTGCCCAATACTCATCATATTTTGAAAAACATGAAACTGATCATTATCTGGGTTAAAAAAAAATTGTAGATGCCAATAGTAATAATCCTTGCGTGTGATGTAACACCTTATCACATCGTTGAGACATTTCAAAGTGTTTCACCTGATGTGAAGTAGGTTGACTGTATTTTGTGGGCAAAATCCCTAATTGTTTTGGTATTTTACCAACAAGCAACTCCCAAGCTAAAATATTCCTAATCCCACGAACTAAGATGAAATATTATTTTGTATTAACTCTCTGAGCAGTTCTTATTCGATGCCTAGTTGTCTTAATGTCCTTGCAAAAGGTTCCAGTTTGTTTCACAAGCTTTTGAAATTAAATGGCTGGTTTGTTGAATATCTTTTTTTCACAAAATTGTGTTAATACCTTTGTATCGAGTTCCGGGCTTGAAATTTAGTTCTCTCCCCTCCCCGCTCTATTTTCTCAGTCTATTGACTTTATATGCAGGTGCTAGAGTGCAGAATAGATAACATTTTGGAATTCGGTTCAATAATTAATTTATCTATAATTAACCATTTTCAACATTTCTGATTTTTCTTCACAGATCCTGAACGGCACCTTATTTGAAAGTCACATCCAGTAAGTCTGGAAATGTTTGGGTCACTTTTAAAAAAATTTTCTTTCCTGATTGCAAAAGCAAGAACATTCAACCAGCACATAATTCTGCTTTAATTGGATTTCACCTCATTTAACACTTATGTTAATGTCTCAATGCATGATTTTCTGTGGTGTGGTGACAATCTGTAGACATCTTACAGCAAGTGTCTATAATTTGCATTTTATTTTTAGCAACATTCAGTATAACTAACCCTTAAATCAGGGCATAAATATGCAATCTGGTATTAAAACGATTAACCGAGAATATGGATAGGGCCAAAAGAGTTTGTTTTTTGCCACTTAGCAATGGAATCACCGATGCTATTCATATGAAAAGCCAGTTGCTAAAACTTTGTACACTGTAGATTAGTCAAGTACAAAGCAAAATGACTGCTGCAAGTGCACCTGCACTGAGCAGTGACCCTTTTCTAAATGGGGATCCATGTATGATGCTTTAGTAACTTTATGCAAAGTGTTCGTGCCCACTTTGTTATGTGAACATGTGCCCCGTACTGAATAATTCATGTTTCTCTGCTCTGTAGGCCCCTGATTTACACTGTGTCAATCCTACTCCCTGCGTCGTACTTGATCGGACTCATTTTTGCACTGAAGACCCACACGCACATCTATGATATTCACATCAGTGACTGTCACGGTAAGTACGGTGTCCCAGGCAGGAGCCTTGTCTTGTGTTTCTGGCTGGAAAATACTCTAGAGATCCCGGATCATCTACAGGCCAACACAAATTAGTCATTTGTTTTTAAAGTAATGAACAGTACTTTTTTTGGTCTGGTCAATTTCCTCATTTATTCCAAAACCTGATTGCATTAAAATTCTGCAGTAGTATAATAACATCTTGTGTTATGATGGTCATCCCTGCAATTAGTTCCAATGTCTGTCTAACACTCTCATTCAATTACTGGATGACTGTAAAATTTGTGTTTAATTTCTCTCCCTCCTTGCAATGAACAGTGAGTGGTTCCCATTTAAATTGCCAAGTGTTTACTGCTCTCACCAGGAGAAATATCCTTTCTTTTCGACAGTGTGATTTGGATCCGACTTTTGAGCCCTCTGTTATTTTTACATCAGAGAAGGATTCACACCTGATAACTCGTGCCTTCTCTCTCTCTTTCTTTCTTTCTCTCTCTCTAGTTCCAGGTCACAGCCACAGTATTGTAGTTCACTGGTCACGATGGAGAGCAGTGGTCCTGCTTGTTGTAGCCACAGTTTTCATGTCTGCCTGTGCAGAATTAGTGTCCGAGCACATCAGTCCCTTGTTATCTAGCTCTGCAATCTCACCGGTAAGTGTGCGTGCGTATATTGTGAAATGGGGTTATTTATTCACTGTTATATACATGTCAGTTATTGGGATTATCTATAAAAACAATAGTAGAAAGAGTAGAAATCTTGCATTTGATACAGTGCCTTGTCACATCAGTGATGTGTCTCATATATTGTAAAGTGAATTCTGTGGGCGAAACGCAGCAGCCAATTGCGCACAGCCTGGGGCTCCACAAACAGTCGTGGATTGAGAACAATATCTTCATTGTAGCCGAGCTAGTTAAGGGATCTACCAGAAATTTCTGAATGATGTATGAACAGCGTTTGAGAGTAGGAGATCAGTCATCCTATTGTACTTGTACCTCTACTGCCCAATTATCTCTAGCATCCTTATTGATTCTACTTCTGAAGCTTTTTGGAGCAGTCTTTCACCCTCACAACCCTCTGTAGAAATGCTTCCTAACCTCTTTTAACAATCCCAGCCGATTTTAAGATTAGAAAAATTCCAACTTGCATTGATGTAGCAGCCTTCACACAGGGGAGGGGCTTGGAACGCTTGACGATGGCAAAGCTCAACAACCGAGGTGGAGAGAAACGGGAAGTGACCACAGGCAGAGTCTGAGCTCTTTCCATGTTCGTTTCCCACTGAAACCGACTCAACTATTTGTATAACACAGTATTATAATGGCATTAAAAGGGAACTTGATAACCACTTGAGTAGGCCTCAGTGGGGGAAACATAACATGGAATTTCTACACAGAAGGGGAGTACATTCAGCCCACGTATCTCACTGCACAGCTGGGAATTGGCTCCTGTACTGTGAGCTTTTATTTGCCTGTCAGGAGTTGAGTCAGTGGGTGCCTAAACTTGGTCACTTGAAGGTGGTTAAAAATTGTTTACATCTGAAACTCCCTTCCCTTTCTTCCCCCGCATCCCCTCAAAAAAAGGCCTCCATGCTGAGTTTGGAAATGAGTCGAGCAGAACGCCTGTTTGCCAACATGGTGGAATTGGGCCCTTCCTGCCCATTACCCATCAGAATAGTCTTACCCAGTGGGATATCTCTGCTGCCCGTCTCAGTTTGTTGCACAACAGATGGGGAAATCTTCTCAACACTGCATTCTTCAATCTGACATTCAACTACAGCAGTCTGCTGTCTATAAGCCATCTGCTCTCAACTCCGACCTGGCAGCATAGCTGTTGTGAAACATGGTGATAAAGGGCATTGTTTGTTTGTAGAGATGTCACCGCTTTTTGGCAAGCTCTTTGCTCATTCTCTGTTCTATCAGAAACTCATCATTACTGCACAAATCTGTTTGCGTTCCAGCCGGGGGCACTATTATAGCAGGTAAGAGTGTAGGATATATTGGTCATGGGTGGAGGTACACAGCATAATCCTTTTGATATAGTGCCTTGATGTCTTAAAGTACTTCCAAGATTTACTGTAAGGTGTAGTGAATGTAGGCAAACGCGAGCCAATTTGTATACCATGAGGTCTCAAACAGCCATCAAGTGAATGGCTCATTTTACTTGACTGAATTGTTGGCTGAAACAGATGCTCCCCCTTTTGGGGATCTTTAAACATCCACCTTATGTTCACAGGCCAGCACCGCCGACAATGCAGCACTGCCCCACTATTGAGGTTATGCTCGGCTGACGTTTCAGTACAGAGTTCCGTTGTGGTCGTCCTGTTTTCCTCTCTCTTTCCATTCTTGTTTCCGATCCCATATGTGAACACTAGCCATCTGCTTGATAACTGTTACTAAATTTAACCCTCTTCCCCCCCCCCCCAGGACACCTGATGTCGGCACATTTTTCTGAAGGCTACAGAGGGGGTAACTTAAAATAGATGGCTAATTGTGTTACTATTTCAAATTCAACAGCCCTAATGTCAGCATTTGTGTGTAGATAATATATATATTTAACTGTGATTACTTACAGGTGACTTTGAGTAATGGCCTCGACCATTATTTGAGCAATCTTCTCGATGGGACTTCGAGATGGTTTTTAATTCTGTTTGTGTACTTTTTCTTGCCCAAAACAGTACTTTCTTGGTGTCACTATCTTGGCAATGGTCCCTGAGCTTCCAGAGATTGTAAATGGAATCCAGTTTGCTCTGCAGAACAACATCAGTCTGAGGTATGTTGCTGCTAAACATTGTATTTTTTTATTTTGCTCAGTGATGTCTCAAGCCTGATTTGTAATAATCCTTGTAATTATAATCCTTGCATTTCATATAGCGCCTTATCATGTTGTTGAGACATCTCAAAGTGTTCACAGAATGTACCGTAAAGCGAATTGACTGTATTTTGTGGGTTAATTGAGATCTAACGATTACTGTAGCATTATAACATTTTGGGGACAGAGGAAAAACATTACTACAACATGCTAAAGGGCAGGAGGGTGGAAAGACCAGGTAAACCTGGGGTATTATCTATTGACTGACTGGCCAACAACAACAAAATTACATGTGTATAGCGCCTTTCATGTCGGGCTCGAATTGACAAGATCTTTGAGAAGACTTCCAGCCCACATTCATAAGTGAAAGATAAGAAGGTTTGAAAACTGCCAAATGATTCTGGAGGGGGTGAAATTTATCACTCTTTCATATAGAAATTAAAATGTGTATCTTAATAAACTGGAGTTCCTAGTAGGCAGGTGCCTAGATTCAACTTAATTTATATAATAGTAATCCTTGCATTTGACATAACACCTAATCACATCTTCGAGATGTCTCAAAGGGCTTCTCAGAATATACTGTAAAGTGAATTGACTGTAAATTTTGTGGGTGATATGATGGGAAATATCAGGAAGTGTGCTTCTAGCGCTGATCTATATTGAGCCAGAGAGAGCATTTGATTGCACTATAATTGAAAGACCTAATGCTGACTTTAGGAGTTGGGTCCTATGTAATGCAACACAGCATTCGACTTCAGCAAGGTTTGCTTAATATGAACACATAAATTGCACTTTCCTAAAGCTTTGCTTTTCTCCTCAGCCTTGAAGTTGGAAGTTCTATAGCAGTCCAAGTGTGCATGTTGCAAATTCCAATCCTCGTACTCTTTAATGTAATTTATGTAAGTATCTACGATTCTTCCAAACTAGGAATAGTCCTGACAAAACCTAGTTTAATAAATCCATGTTGTGTGTATAGTACAATAAGTATTGGTACTGGATTGCACAATAAATAAATTATCTTTAAATTATTATATAATGCAAATCCTCTGTCAATAAGGTTAGCTTTTGTAAGGAATCCTCTAGTTTAAGTTTAAAGGATTGCAGCATTTATTTCAAGATTCTGAATAGATGTATATTTTTTGCCACAAAGGGTTTGAGGGAAAATTGTCTGTTCTCCTCTTGTTTTTCCGCAGCCTGTAGGTTTTGTTCTACTCTTTAGTGATCTTCACCTCTGGGCTTCAATCTTCAGTGTCATTTTAATGAATTACATCTTCATGGATGGCAAGTGTGACTATTTCCAGGGTAGGTTACTCCTTTAGCAAATACAGATGTATTCACTTTACAGATTTTTCTTAACTATGAAGCTTACAGTAAATGTATTGGCACTGAACAATATTGGACTGCAATTGGGGACTGTTCTTGCCTGATGACCTTGATGTCCACCATATATAAGACCATTTTACCCAGTTGTGTGATTGAGAGTCCAGGGTATTTACTATTCAATATCTTGTGATAATTGGATTTGTGCAAAAACTAATGATAAAATTGCTGATCATAATAATCATCTTACATTTGATATAACACCTTTTCCCATCATTGAGACGTCTCAAAGTGCTTCACAGGATATACTCTTAAGTGAATTGATTGTATATTTTGTGATCCTCTTCCTCCTGAGGAACTTCCATCCCCAAACGCTTTAAAAGCTCAGCAATTGATGTAAATGATCTTTGAAAGCCTTGAGCACGTCTTTATACAATAGTGATTCATGTCTTCATCATGGTGTTTACCATGTTTACTCATGACACAATAATCTGGGAGTGCCTTTTTGCTAAAACTGGGTGCTGGAAATGTTTTCCACAGAATAGGAACAGGAGTAGGCCCTTGAGCCTTTTCTGCCATTATCTAAGCTCATGGCTGATCTGTACCTCAGCTCCAATTACCTGGCTTTGTCCCATATTCCTTGATACCCTTGCCTAACAAAAATCTATCCACCTCAGTCTTGGAACATTTGAATGGATCTGACATTCACAGCCTCTTGGGGGGGGGGAAGAGTTCCACTACCCTTTGTGTGAAAATGCTTCTTGATTTCACTCGAAAATGGCCTCACTCTAATTTTTAAGATTATGCCCCCCTTGTTCAAGATTTCCCCCCACCAGCAATGACAATCACACCACAAATACAACCTTCTTAAATAGAAAATTGAAGCTTACTGACCTTTTTTTACCTCATCTCCTCAGGTACAGCACTGGTGGTGGTCTACTTTATTATTATAGCCATGTATTTCTTTGCTCCATCGCATGGTTTGTGCTGAAGACTTTTCTTCTACTGGACTATTTGTACTGAGCCACTTCTTGAGGAGAATTGTCAACCGGCACCAGTCAGGCTTTATATATTCTACTCCATTTGCACTATTTGCTAGGAGATGAGATGGATTGATCTCAAAGTGAGACATGTTGCTGCATTTTTTTTTAAAAGTTTACTCTTAACGTGAGTGACCGGGGAAGGAGATGGAACTCGAATGAATTCAGAATTGGACACAAATGACCAACTGAAGACTAACACTCCAGCCCAGTTCTCCTGATGGTTCTCTCAAAACATTCAAGATCATCCAGAGGAGAGAATGCATTGACCCCCCATTCTCTCTAATGAACTTAGAAGATCTCGATGGTGAAGCAGTGCTGGTTTATATCCAGTTACCATTACTTTGAAGATTCCACAATAGCAGGTGGTACTGTTTATCTTGTCATTTCCTATGTTAAATTTATCTTGAAGAGAAATGTATTTTTGTTGGAAGGAACTACTAATTCATACAGTAAGGACAGCATTGGGTTGAGCAGTTTTTGTATTTCAAATAAAATGACAATTTCCAATGTGGTTTGACTCCAGTGTAACTTTGGGACATTTTCTGGAAGTGGTGACATTTTATCAAACTAGGTTAATCTTGGCAGTAAGTTTTCTTTCCTTCTTGAATTCAATCAGTGCATGAGAAGATGCAAATGGGAGCCAAGGAGGAGAGCAGTCTTGAAATGGAGCTATAGAAGCTTGGGATCAACCAAGACTTAAAAGCAGTGGTCCTGGAATTGAATTAGCACCATCCATGGTGTGTGGAGAAAAAACTGTACCCAAAGTTTCACTAAGGAATGCATAGATGGAGATGGGCGGATTCTATACTTGGTCTTGAGGCAGGGAGTGATTTGGCTGCACCAACCCACTTAGTGTGTTAGTAAATCTATCTGATGTGTAGAAAACTTGCCTGTGAATACTTGGAATGATTTAATCTTTGCGTAAATACACATTAATTCACTCTCAGAACAGACAGCTTTTATTGGTTTGAATCAAACAGACAGAGTCTAGAACAGCAAATATCAACAGCAATTCAGTCTAGAAGGTACTGTATATTGATTCTTCAGGACAAAATGGAATACACTAAAGCCAATCCCCATTCCTTCTGCCCCACACACACACACACAGATTTTGTTCCAGCACAAAATTAATACCAAGTTGTGGCAAATCTTAAAAACAAGGCAAACCAGATGAGTTTGTTCACTGGATCACAAGTGATTGTAAACCCAGTAAGATTTAATAAGGCTAATGTACAGTGCAAGGAGACAACTGCACACAGATGTTCAAATGGTAGTTTTCCTGAATAGATTCAATATATCATGACCCCAAATTCATCTTAAATGGACTTAAATGAAGCAGACACCAACGTCCTAGCTGCTATTTATGTGTGAAGATCAACATGTCTACTGGTTCTTCTGTTTCACTCCTCTTCCCCACGCCCCCCAATCAGTATAAAATAAATCTTTGCCTTTTAAAGTAACCATTGTTAAATGATCATAGTCAATTTGCCTAAGACTGATCAAAACTAGTTTTGCATCTGTGTGGAATAGCTGAATTTTTGGAAAATTGAATTAAAAAAGGGGGGAGAAAGAGAAAAACTTCCATTTTTCCAATAACCTACTTAGGTCAAATGCACCATAATCACTCAAGGTCTTATTGAAAAAGCAGCAAACCTATTTAAGGAACAAATGGGCATGAGAATGAATGGCCACATGGAGAACTTAAATTCAACATGGACTTGACAACTCTTGTCCTGACAATTCAGTTGATTTATTTTACTGGAGACTTCAGATATGCAACTTGAACCTTAACTTTATTCATCTAAATTAAAGCCATTTTTTAAAATGATTTGGTTTAAAATTCTCTCAACTGCCCCACAATACTCAGCTCGATAGAAATCAGACCATTAGCAACCTGGGTCTCTTGCATTTAGTGATGCCGGTGAAGCTATTTTACAGCTACTCTGTAAAATATAGAGATGTTTTCTACACTGATGGTCCCACAAATGTGGCAAGTGGAACTTGTATTGGACAAATAGTGCAGCAAGAAATTTATGGAAAAGAACTACAACCAAAGCAAGTCGAGATGTGTTTACATATAAATACCTCATTTGAACACAGCAAGCCAATATCAAAACAAGCAAATCTGCAGGCCTAAAACAGACATACTGTTGTCTTTTAAAGTCCAACCTTCACAGTTGTACGTGTGTCCAAAATATAGCACTTACATTTAAAAAGCCAACTGTATCCATCCTCTTTGGTATCGTGAACTCAATCTCAAGTTAGCTTCCAAGGAGGGGGAAAAAAATCAATGGAGTACATTTCCACACTTAACTAGTCCTTAACAAAACCACACATTAAAGCAAACGAGTTTAATAATTAATTGCACTGACTAATTGCCTGCAGACTGTGCTTCTCTCCCCTCCACCCTCGGTTTCACAGATCAGCACACTTAAGTATTTGTAAGCAAGATCGCATTTCAGTATCGATACCTAAATACTATCTGGGTTCAAAACTTTCAGGCAGGACTTCCAGTAGCTTATTTGAGGTGGGAGGGATTGTCACAGTAGTGGGCTCCAAAGGGTCTCGGCAACTTTCAGCCCAGCAAAGGAAATCAGAACTCTAGTTCACACTAATTAGCATCCAGTCCCCTCTAGTGGACAGATGGGCATAACAAGATTCAAGTTCAGATGAGATTCCTACCCAGGGGGAAAAAAGTGGAATCGTACATAGGATACTTAAGCAGCTCACCAAAAGTTCAACAATACCTTTGCAACCATAGTCACCGACATCAGGAGAAAAGGAAAAGCTAAATAAATAGCAATAAGTTAATTAATTTATCTGCTGTTCTGTTCCATTTAGTTCAGCCTGTATAATATATTTTAAAATGTATTCAGTAGCTTATTTTGTGTTCTTTCAATCCTATGGATCACTTTATAGGTTCTATGGAGACCAGTGGCAGTTAAATTAACTAGTTGAATTATTCAATACTATTTCCTATAGACAACTTGTGCCTTACAATTAACCTACTTAAAACCAGCTGTAGTCATACATTCAAACATAATACATTTAGTCTGGTGCTGCAATACATTTGTGGGTAATAATTTACCTGGATTTGGGTTTACTCTAATGTAAGCATTTCAGAGTATCCAGTGTTTTGGCAGTTTGTGAATTTTGAAACTGGTTTCCTGTAACTATCCATGTTAAACTAATGCAACAATTTGCTGCAGACTTTGCACACTCAAATGCTACACAAGGGAGCAGAGGGTGTGAGAGTGGGGGGATGTGGAGGGTTGGAGTATAAGCGTAAGCAGGGAGGAGATGGGCCAAATAGCTTGACTATGTAATGCAACACAATGTATTTCTATGTCACAGGTAAAGCTGGAATGTTTATACTTTGGTGCTCAGACACAGCTGTTGCATTCGAGCATCAATGTGTAGATATTCCTCCTGTATCTGATCGGTTCCATTACAGAACGCAGTTGGCGCTTACAACTTCCTACACATTTAATTCAACAAAGCATCTTCATACATACAGAGAGCAGTAGAACTACAAGTAACCAAACAAGATAAATTCTTCAAACTACCTCGGAAAAAGGTGGTGGTATTGAAATAATACTTGCGTTTGATATCACATCTTATGTCATTAATGTCTCACTAAAGTGCTTCACAGGATCTACTGTAAGGTGGATTGACTACATTTTATGGGTAAGACGTGGAATGTGATTGCATGCAGCAATGTCTCAAAAAGATGCATTAAGTGAGTGACCAATTTTATTTAGGGGGATTCGTTGGCCAGGAAAACAGGAGAACCCCCCCTTTTCAAATTGTGTCTTGGAACCTTTATTAAAGTCCTCCTGAACAGCTGTAACCTCAGTTTAACATCCCATCCAAAGGCCAGCATCTCCCAACAATGCTACACCCCAGCACTGCACTGAATGGCAGATTAGACTATGTGATTCCATGTCCCAACGTGGGGCTTGAACACACAACCTTCTGACTTGGGAGGTGGGAGTGCTACCATTGAGCCAGGAAACTGCAATGACTAAACTGGAACATTTTGAAAGAGCGGAAGGGGAAAAAAAAACACATTTGCTGATTAATGGTTACATTTCCAGGATATAAAACTTTGAAAATGCTTCAGGAGCGCAGCTGACAGACAGTCAGTGACCACCATTATACCCAAGGACATTATTGGAAGAATACACAGCAAGGAATTCAACAAATTCATGCTTTTATTATTACAAAAAAAGCCAATTTAAAATAAAATCTAGATTTTACAAAAGAAAATAATAATCTGATTTTTTAGAAAGGTTCATTTAAGTGGCATGCATTAATATCGGTGCACACAATTTAGCTATTGTCATCAATTACTTCAATGGAGGTTCATCACAAGAGGAATGGATTGATTGGAGTTAAGTCACTGATATTTTTATCCAGAACAAGAATCCTATTAATACAAAGCTATTATCCCTCATACACACTGTTGCTGAATGCCAAAACACTTCAATAGTCATCACTGAAATTCTGACAAGTCAGTCAATAATCCGTGATCAATGATGGTTTCACAACAGGAGCATGTGTTTGAAAATATATCACAAAGGGACAGGAGATCTCAGGCCTAAAGCATACATCTCTTTGCAGAGTCTTAGGCACTGATCAACATGCACCTGTTCATGGTTAATGTCTTCAATTAAATAGATTCCTAATCCTTCTGAGTACAGTACTTACAAGTCACCAGTGATTATCATTAAATGAGCAATTTCCTGAAAATTACATAAAATCCAGAGCCAATTCAACTAGAAGACCCAACAACTATTCCATTGGAAATACTAGAAGCAGGTGCAGTGTAGATCTTCTGCTGCTCCCAAAGACTGCTGTCTCCTTTCAAATTGCAAGAAGTTCATTCCTATATGGTGTGTCAAGTTTCAAGGAAGCTCTCAAGTGTTTACTTTGCACAGAATAGAGAAATAAGACCCTGAAGCAAGTAAAATAACTTCCCGGTGGTGGGTGGGGGTGGGAAAGGGAGGGAAGAAAAGATGTGATGTGTAACTGGTTACATTCCAACTCTAATACACGCGCACAACTTAGAAAGGCCACATGCATACAGACAGCTTCTTTAGATGTGAACATTGCCCACATTCCATTACAAAACACTTCCTACATCAAATATGTCTGAGCCAATCCCTCTGACACAGTTCTCAGTTGGTGTGCTTCATTTAGTGGATGCTTAGGAAAAAGCATTCAGGCTTTACGTAGCACACCAACCACCATAGTATTGTTACAGCAAAGTGGGAGAGAAAGTACGACTTTAGACTTCAAAGACAAATGGTGGGTGAACATAATAGCTTTCTATTGATCAGGATGAAAATCAGGAAATGGTTTCAATTCAAGAATAAAGAGCACTTGCAGAAATGTTTCAAAAAGAACAAAAAAGGCAATTTAGGAATTTCCAAATTGGAATCACAGAAGAGGAAGCAACAGACAGAGCTAAACAGAGTACTGTATCCCACAAAGAGACTAGTCAATACAAAACAGTACATTCTTGACTTGGTGATAACACCCTCCCAACACAAATGCACTGAAATAAGCAAGGCTCAGTGGATGCTGTGCAAACAGATACCAGCATTATTGCAAATAAATCTCTAGATTATTGCTAAATTAGTGTTCATTAACATAGTTCTTCTACAAATCCAAGTGACACAAACACCCCAAACAATTTGGTAAAGAAGATAACACTGCACTGTAAAGATAAAATGGTGGTGTCTGAGTGTCGGGTGGAGAAGAAAAAAGGCTGAGGAGAAAGAAAAATCAATATCTGAAGCTGTATGAAAAAAACTTGTGTACATTTTTAGATCAAAATAATAAAGCAATGTTGCTATAGAAATTGATTCCTCTCTCTCTTTCTGTTCCCTGTTTCTAAGAACAGGAATTGGCAAACAAGCACATTTTTAAAAAATAAATGATCACAGTGGACAAATGGATAAATTATAGATAACTGGAGCTTACCTTTGTCCAGATTTCATTTAAATCACTTGCCTCCATAATCATCAGAGTTGCAATGAATAGTGAAAGGTATTTACGGTTCTACTCTCACTCAGGACTTGGGTTCAAGCTGGCAAAATCCCAGCAGCTTTTGCCCATTAACATAAAATTTGCTTGTAATGCAGCAGGTAGAACTTGACAAGAGTGGGAATGCAATCTAAGGCAGTAAGATTAAAATCTCTGAATATTCTTTACACGCTTTGTGACACTGAATTTTTTTAAAAATGAAAAGTAAATTTCACTGAACGGTACACAATAGAGGATAGAATTGGGCTTTTCTTGGATTCATAAAACATACTGTGATTTGAAACAGACTGCGTTTAAGGCAAACACTTGCTGTGTTTTTGGACTTTTTAAAACAAAAAAGAAAAACAGCATTGACCAAAGAGACAGCAATTTGACATTTCAAAATTGAACCTATCCCACAGAGGCACACGTTTAGAGTACTCCATTGTTTTTAATTGAAGAATTTAGAAAATAATTCTGAATTGCAAAGTGGGGGCATGTACACGAATGAAATTCAAACGCCACACTTGGCATATTGTTGGGGGGGGGGGGGGGGCAGTGGAAAGGGAAGACAGGGAGGAGGGTCAGTCTGCTTCATGTCATACGACAAAGTAACTAGACGTTTTTCAAAAATAAAGAGCGTTTAAAAATAATTGAGGGATCCAACACTTATGGCAGATAAGGCCTTGATCAGGAGAATTCTTCCCAGCAGCTTCCTCCAACACTGCCCCATCACCATATTGCAGAGCGGTGCCCTCTCCATACTTCTATCTGAAACCGCGTAGCGCTCGTCACTTCAACCTCTCGATAAGTCCTTGTGTAAGTCCGAGATTTAGCAACTGGATTGTGGAGAATTGTGTTAGTTGAGGGAAGCTCTTTAGTAGTTTCTCCCAGCAGAGTTCAAACAAGCTGGGTACCACAAGCCAGATTTTATAGAGTGAATCAGTCCGTTTGTTCTCATGGATATTTACTACCCCACCATGCACGTACATACAGCCAGCCTGCAGAGAAGAAACACAGTCACTTAGTCTAAATAAAAATAATACTTGAATGTGATATAGCGCCCACGTGAAATTAAGAGTGAATAATTTGCTAACAAAATGTTATGGGACACGGTTACTTCCCAAGGAAAAACATTGGAAATCTGATGAAAGGTCACGTGGGAAACGGTAACCAATCTTTCACTTTCAGCTGTTGAGTCTCCATCTATTCTTAAATTTTATACTATTTTTAAGTAAATATAATAAACCTTGCATTTGATTAAAGCTGATATTACGTTGTTGAGACATCTCAAAAGCGCTTCACAGAATATATTGTAAAGTGGATTGACTGTGTATTTTGTGGGTGAAACGCAGCAGCCAATTGCGAACAGTAGCGTTCCACAAACAATCGTGAATTGAGTGACCAAAAGTTTTGGGGGGGGGGGGGAGAGGGATTACTCCCTGAAAGGAATCTGCCAATTGACGAACAGCTGGGTTCCTACTTACTGTTAGGTAAACAGAGGATGTGGAGTAAGGAAACGTGCCTGACGTTCCCCTCACCCACCCCGCCCAGGAATCAAACTCGGGTCCTCTTGTTTACAATGCGAACGGCTAACCACTACATTAAACACTTTATACTACTGGCAGCTTTAATATCACAATGGAAAATTTGACTTTTCAAAATATAATAGTCCTTGAATTTGATATAGCGACTTATCACATCGTCTCAAATCGCTTCACCGGATATACTGTAAAGTGTAGTGACTGAGAAAATGGAAAGGAAGGAAGTGAATAAGCATTGCACAGGAAACTTTACCGGGGTGACTGCTGCACAGTGGAAGTAGGCTGGTTCTGGCATTTCTGCAGGGAGTTTCGTCCATTGGAAAGTCTGTAAACTGAGCTTCCAGAGGTCTCCAAGTATTAGTTCACCATTGTACCCACCGCATATATATACATCTGCAAAAATAATAATTTACAGGAGAACCTTAGATGTTTATTAGGAACTATTAAACTCTTAACAACCAGACATAGAATTTGTAAATGTGACTCCTGTTAGACAAATTCATTGATTGTTTGGAGGGGAAATGTTTTTCAATTTCTGTGCTCAAAGGTAAAATATAAAATGAGAATGGTGAAAAGTGGAAATATTACAAACAATAATCCTTGCATTTGATATAGCACCTTATCACGTCTTCGAGACGTTTAAAGTGCTTCACAGAATACACTGTAATGTGAATTGATTTTCGTTGGACGAAAATGAAGTCTTCAACAATACATACAGAAACCAAAGCTGAATAAAGCCACCCTCCTCCATCCCAACAATGTACCATGATCAATCCTCACTTCAGATGGTAACAACAGTACATTTCTATTTCTCATACTGGCCTTTCTGTGATCACAGAGTTCTGTGCTGTAGAAATAAACAATATAAAATCTTACCAATTGCAACTGTCAGCCTATGCTAGAGCTTTGCCAAGGTCCCAGTGTGGAATCAACAGATAGCGTGGACACGGAGGCACATTCCATTTGTAACAAAAGTTATGCCTAAATCAGCAACATGAACATGTATACATGGACACCTCATTTACAATTGCCAGCTAAACAATCTTGCCAATAACTTGTACATACCATGTCCTATTTGTACACAGCTATGGCATCTCCTGGCTGCTGGAAAGCCTATAGTAAAACAAAACAGACCACAACAAGTGAATATAGAGAAACATTAGATTAGATTCTCAACTGGTATTTTTGGCAAGCGAGAATAGAATAATAACAATAACACTTATATTTGATATAGCACCTAATCACGTCATTGAGACATCTCAAAGCGCTTCATAGAACATATTGTAAAGTGGATTGACTATATTTTATGAACAAAACGCGGTAGCCAATTGCGCACAGCAGTGTCCCACAAACAGTCATGGATTAATCACACATGCTTGCTACTTCTACACTCATTTTAAAGAATCAAGAAATAATCTGTATTGAAATTCACAATGCTGTTGAATACAATATATTGAACACACTCAATGCAATAAATAGCACCCAACATTTAAACAGTTAAAAAAAAAGGGAAACATATCTTGGAAAAATAAAATTGCTAACTGGCAAACTAATAATTAATCCGAGTTTCTCTTCTTAAAGAATACCACTATGGGCATTAATATTCACCCAGGTTCACAATTAAAACAAAATGATTTTCATTCAGAATGTCCTTGTACGTACAACATTAAGTGTGCTAAAAAATCAAATGGGTTTAAAGTTAAGGAGAGAAAAAAGAAATTCTCTCACGTTATGTTGTAAGGTGCAATACGTTTTCTTCTCCTGCTTCTTTACAAAAGATCCCCAAATAACAATCCCCAAATTTGTGGAGTCCTGTAGCTCAGCGGTTAGAGCACTCGCTTTGCAAGTGAGAGACCTGAGTTCAATTCCAGGCAGAGGGCGAAACCTCGGGCAAGTTTCCTTACTCCACACAGAGCCTAAAAATAATCCCTCCAAAACCAAAAACAATAATAAATTGGTCATTTTCAATCTACGACTGTTTGTGGGACACTGCTGCGCGCAATTGGCTGTCGTGTTCGCCCACAAATATACAGTCAATTCACTTTACAGTGTGTTCTGTGAAGCGCTTTGGGACGTCCTCCCGACGTGAAAAGCGCTATATCAAATGCAAGGATTATTATTATAACAAGAGCAATTAGATTCCTTTAACTGTGAAAGATGTAAGGATATTGGGGGGGGGGGGGGTGATTACATAACTTGTGAGGAAAATGAATTTTTTTTGCGGGGGGAAACCAAACTTGATTTAGTTAACATCTAGCTTTTAATCTCAAAGCATTGAGAATGCTATATTTTTAAGCACTTTGCAACATCCTCTGGATGTGTAAGGCGCTATGTAAGGTAGATTGTATTGTTTTGTGTATATATTTGGATAGCCTTTAGAAACAAACACGGTTGTGTAGTGGTACGTTTAGCACAGTGACTCTCTGTCCAGCATTGAAAGTGCAGTAAACCCATTGTATGCACAAATACACAAAATAATAATAATAATTATTTCATTTAATACAACGCCTTATCAACCCATTGATACATCTCAAAGTGCTTCACAGAATGTATTGTCAATTGAATTGACTGTATATTTGTGGGCGTAAATGGGACTATTATAAGAGTTGTGTAAATACCATGTGTAAAATTTTTTTAGAAAACTATGTAATTAACACATGAAAGATTACAGATCATACATAATAAACATCTGCATTGAATAACAGATTTCCCCCGTAGCCAGTGTGCTTAAATTACTCTGCAGGTGGTTCCTCACCCTCCTGCGTTTGTAGCCATTATTACTTTTAACAAACAAAACCTTGATTACATGTTGAAGGCAGAATAGCATCGTTTCTCTTCCTCTTAGATTTTGAGCTGAAGCTGAAAGTTCTGAGCCCCAGCCTTACCTTTTCTCTCATGTGGTTTGGTTTGTATTTCCTCCCATGTATTTGTCTCTAAGTAATACGCATGTATCTGGAAAAACAAACAACAAGCTTGGGTTTTGAATCTTTAAAAAGAATGTTAACTTTACACTCTAATTCCTCTCCCCACCTGCACAACATTATAGTGCACTACAACCTGAAGAATTCCAGTCACATTCTTAAGCAGGTCTTCAAAGGAACGCTCCATGTAATGCTGCGACTTTTTACTTGGGATCCACATGGAAGTCATTCCACTAGCTTATGTTTACAAGCTAACTGTATAATTATTTAATACATTTATAGGTGGTCCCCACCTTATCTAATGGATAAGCTCTCCAGGACGTTCCACCTCCTAATATGTATATCCTCTGTCCATCGTGAGCTATTTCATGTCGATACCTGAAAGCACAAGAAAACCCCATTGGAAATTATCCTTTTGGCCTGCACTTCATTGAAGTTACATATCTGCAGTACAGTACATTCCAGGATCCATTTTAGGATTCTCCAAACAGAATGTAACAGCAGATAGAATGTGACTACTCTCTTCTTCCTTCCAAATCCAGCATAAGCAATTGAAATTATCTACTCATATTCGAAGGCCAAGTAATTATTTATGAAAACTACAAAAGCAACAGACAAAACAAGCCACAGGCTGAATCGGCGTGGACTTTCACCTGGTGTAACGCATGGTTCAGAGTCTATCAGAAGAATGAGATAAATTGCCCTTGTCCTACCTCCACACAACTGATAAAATTGTTTACATAAATCCTACTGAATTGAGGTTGCGAGTGGTTTTTATTTTAAATCTGTCTCATAAAGCTGTAAACTCATGCTGGGATACGATTCTACAGAATCCTACCACCTCTCTCAAGTAACCATTCATATTCACAAACCTAGTGACTTCCAGTAGACTACTGAACAATGGGCAACAACTCCAACAACTCACCTCGGGCCAAAAGAGATAATGTGGACACTAGTGTAGAGATGATTTTCTGCTCCAAAAATAATCAACATTAAAATTCATTTGACTTTAAGTACAGGTAAAGACAAGGCAAACATGTCCAAAGCTAATGGATCAAAAGCTAAGCTTGTATCGATTATCGCTCACCTTTCTTCTGGCAAATCGTTAGGAGGATTATTTGGTTTGAGTTGTATCCATTCACGCGCCGTAAGGTCTAATCGGTGCAAGTCGGTGTTGTAAACATAACCAGTCGTCCCGCCAAATATGTACAGGTAGCCGTTTATAATCACCATAGCCTGCATCAATTAAAATAAACATTTTCACAGATGAAGGATTGTAACATTGCCGATTTTCTTCCCTCCTCACCTGAAGGCAAAGCTCAACTCTTTCCTTCAACTAAGTGCAAGGCTCCATGTAAACAGAATGCCCTACTGGACCATGGTTAATGGCCATTCTTCTTGACAGCAAATGCAGGTAGATTATTCAATTGCAGGAGAGGAGGAGAAGGGACATTATAAACAAGCCGTGTCCTGCCTAACCAGATATCCACACATGCAGGTAAGCAAATTACTGGATATTGTTCAATCTGCCTCTATATCACTCTCTACTAAGAAGAACCACTAAAAAAAACTATAACCAAATGTAACTGTGGCAAGTGCCTACAGTCAAAATGAGCAATACATTTGAAACACTCTTCCTCAATCCCTCCGCCTTATCCGCTCCCTCCCCACTTTCAAACCCCGCTTAAAGACCTTTCTTGTTGACCGCTTACAGTCACCTGCCCCCCCTCCCTCTTCCCCTTGGCTCGTTGTCAGACTCCGCCACTGTGAAGCGCTCTGAAACGTTACCCTGCGTACCCTATAAATGCAAATCGTTGCTGTACATCGGAAAACCCATCCAAAAAAAAAAATCCATTCAGCTTTCGTTGATAAGAATTCATCCACTGGGCATTGAGCATGACTGACCTGTCCATATATGCGGTTTGGTTTCTTCCCTCGACAGTTGAGCAGAGCCCATCGCTTGTATTTAACATTGCACACATGGACATCGTTCCCACTGCTCTCACCAAAGGGAACTCCGGTTCCACCAAACACCAGCAAGTTATTACCATGCAAAACAACTGTAAGACAAGGGAATTGTCTTAATTCTTAACGTTCAATTGTCGTAGCAATCTAAATAAAATTCAGGCAAGCTCCGAATGACAGAGGTGAGGGTAACGTTTTCTGTTAGGTAAAGGAATCAAGAAGTGTGGGGCAAGGTGGGTAATTGGAGTTGAGGTACAGGTCAGTTATGATCTTACAGAATGGTGGCACAAGCTCAAGGAGCTGAATAGCCTGCTCCAGTATATATAATACATATATCTGTCTGGGTTAGATAATTACCTAGATGAAAAATGTTCGTGCGGTAACCTATTGCTCGACTCCGAATATCGCTCCAGTAGTTAATACTTCACTAACAACATTAGTCATAATTTGATGTTCTTTATACAAAAAATTGTATTTGACATCTTGTGTGGAAACACCTCTAAGCACTTCACACAATGGGTAATTCTGCCATGAAGTGGATATATAGACAAATGCGACAGCTAATCTACACCAGCAAACTTCTATAAATTGCAAGAAAACAAATGAACCGTTAATCTATTGAATGTTTTTCTTGCTGAATTTAGATAAGGGAGAGTTCTCTGCCCTTCAAAAGTGTGCCATGGTAACAAATACTCACCTGAACCAACAAATTATTCAGGATCTCAGTTCAAGGTCTCGCACCCAACAAAGGATTATTCACTCAGTACTGCGCTTTTTGGAGGGTCAGCTGGGTGTCTTGACACACAGCAGAAACCCATCACCGTGCTTAAGAGTCTCCAAACCAAACTGAGAATTCCATGCATCCCACCTACACGTGGAAATCCCAGAGATAGATTGCTGGAACGGAATGTGCGCTCTCTCCCTGGAGGGATGCATCCTGCTGACCAAATTCCAGAAAGCGCAGGTTGGCAAGAGCCAAGGCTTGGGGGATCCCGGAGTATGCATTGGAGTCTAACCAGCTATTGCCACTAAATTAAATATTGCTCTAAATTTTTTTTATCAACAACAAAACCCTTCAAGGATTATAGTCAAATGTTACCTGACATGGATGCTAGCTCCCTGGGCATGAAGCCTTCTGTCCCCATCTGTTGCCATGTACCAGAGGCAAAATGATACTGCCAGAGCTCACGGAAAAGTGGGTAATCTTCATTCTCGGGTCCTCCTGACTCCTCATAGTCAGGATTATAGCCTCCAAATACATAGAGATTCGCATTATCTGCAACGCACCGATGACCACTTCGTGCAGGTGGAACTATGTGACCTTGAAGAGGAAAGGAAAGAAAAATGTAATCTATACTAGCCATCTTCTAATAATAGTCATAATAATAATAAACCTTGCATCTGATAAAGGGCCTTATCACATTGGTGAGACGTCTCAGAGCTTCACAGAATATATTGTAAAGTGAATTGACTGTATATTTTGTGGGTAAAAAGCAGCAGCCAATTACACAATGCAGTGTCCCACAAACAGTGGATTGAGTGAACAAATTATTATTTATTATATTTTTGAAGGGATTATTATCCCCAGAAAGCAATCTGCCAATCGACTAACAACCTGGCTCCTACTTACTGCTAGACATGTGGAGTAAAGAAACGTGCGTTTGGAGATGAGCGTGGAGAGGTGTGTGGAGTAAGGAAACGTGTGGAAGATTTCGCCCTGTCCGGGAATCGAACCCGGGTCCTCTCGCTTGCGAGGCGACTGCTCTAACCAAAACGCAACAGGACTCCACAAAATATCATAGTTATGATTTGAAGTAGGCAGGGGCAGATAGCTCCTTAAATCAGCGACCACAATTAAGCGTTCAGTAAAATCTCTTAAATCAATAGAAAGTCATCTTAATTTAGCAGCTTAGTGCATTTTTAAATCATAAGATGTGTTTTAAGACTAAGGCTACAGTGCCAACCAGTGTTGGTTGTAGTGAGAAAAACACAATGTACTTTGGTGAGCAAACACTGCGCACATTTTAATTTGCAGAAATGGTAACAGGAATTCTAAGCTGCCACATTTTTTTTAAAAAAAAACACACAAAACCTTATAAGCAGTCTGGATAAAGTAAACCCGTTCTGTTCCCCAATCCAACCAACAATAAACTTGCAGACATTTCAACTTCTACTCTTCTTAGGTGAAGAGCACAGGGAATTCAAAAGAGCAAAAGCTGGAAGGATACAGGAGAAAACGTTCAGATTTAACAGCCGATAAAGTTCACGGAATACATGCCTTGCATCACCCTTCACCTATCGATAGACCTGTGGATTTTAACAGTGCAGACCAAATCATACGGGAAAATTGGGAATACATTTTGCACACGACCCTACAATCCTATTGCCAACCATCAACTGCAATACGCTTGATTTCAAATGTTTTGTTATTATCCTAAATCGTTTTTTTTTTCTTCTTCCATGGCTCCACTTCACTAGAAACAGATGTTTTGCACTGCAGCGGTCACACTTTCTATCTTTGTCTAAAGTGCGAATTGTATCCCCAAAGACAGGCAAGGTCAAAAATGTAGACAAAATGAATCTTGCATCCCCCTCAGGCCTCATAGTTACCTATTTTGAGCTGTATAAATGCTGCAGCAAGCTACTCTTAATGCACTGCAATTCAAAGAAAAATCTACTGCCACAACAGACAAAAACATCATAATTCTTCAGAAAATGGAGGGTACAAAGGAAATGTACCTACTGAAAACAAACCAGCCTATTTAGGAAAGATAGCAAGGACGTATGCGCCGTTAGGATAGAAAATGAGACCTTAGAAATTAGCCTTAAGGCTAACTGATCAATATTAAACCTTTTTCTTCAAAATTGCTTAATGGAGTAACAGAAGGAATGCTAAGCTGCATTTCATTATTATGTACCTTCGGACTGCTCAAAGCATACATTTGCGATGGTCAGATTCTGATAAAGCCACCACTTGTAGTCCATAAAACCACAAACACGTACCAAGTCCATTAGCCTCAGTCGCCTGTGACGACACTTAAGAAACCCACTGATTAAATTTAAATTTGGCAGCTTCTCACAAATCATTGAACACCAGCATTGTTTAATGTACCGTGGACACAGCATTACAGGCAAAGAAGCTGAATTTAAAAAAAATTTTTTTTGTTCACGTCACCTGTGGTGACAGATAAGCCCACTTTAAGATTTGTGAAACTATACTTACAATGCGCTCTATGCTAAATTTAAAATGCTAAAATTACTCTCTAGGACAGATGTAGAGAAAAACAAAGAGTGTATAACAATTTTTTTTATCAATAATAATCTTTGCATTTCATATAGCACCTTATCACACTTCGAGACATCTCAAAGTGCTTCACAGAATATACTGTAAAGTGAACGGACTACATTTTGTGGGCGAAACACAGCAGCCAATTGCTCGTGGATGGAGTGACCAAATTATTATCATTTTTAAAACAAATTCTGAAGGGATTACTGCCACCAGAAAATTGATCTGCCAATTAACTAACAACCAGGTTCCTACTTACTGCTAGATAAACAGAGGCGTGTGGAGTAAGGAAACTTGCCCAGTGTTTCGCTCTGCCCGGGAATCGAACCTGCGTCCTCTCACTTGCAAGACAAGTGCTCTAACCACTAAACTACAGTTAAAAATAGTAATAACCTACCTACATGACTTGCAACACATGCACACAATTTGAATCCAATACTTCCTTTTAAAATGTTATTTCAAGCATTGAGAGGCAGCATCTAGAAAAATGTCATAATCCCCCCCACTTCCCACCTACACATACAGCTAATTGCATAATTAGTATCCATCAATGTTGTGCAATCTTACAGTTTGTGGTAATTTCCTAATGAATTAATGTGATGTGTTCTCTGCATATCTCTGGAAATTGTGCCTTAGCCTCCACTAAACGCTGCAAGAATCTGCTATGGTCTTGTCTCCATTCTTCATGTAAAACCGAGCAATTTAATATAAATAATACAACTCTACCTGTACTGTTTCTCCAACAAAGATACAATCAATTCACTTTACAGTATATTCTGTGAAGCGTTTTGAGACGTCTCAAAGACTTGATAAGGCGCTATTTAAATGCAAGGATTATTATTATTACTACTACTAATGATTTTAATTTACATTAAATGTACTACTGTTTGGGCTACATATAAAATCGATAATGTTATCACCATAACCACTCTATGTGTTTGCTTATAAAATATAGTCACCACACTTTACACTATATCCTATAAAACACTTTGAAATGTCCTCCCGACATGAAAGGCACTATATCAAATGCAACGATTATTATAATTAATGACACCCATCATTTATTCATCACTAATTTTAAAATGCAATGCTGACAGGTTTCTTTACAACTCAGCAACACACAAGCAGTTTATAATCTGTTTATAATTAATCGATTATAAAGCACCTCATATTTGTCAGCAGAAATAAGCAGTGACAACCCATTAAGCAAGTAATTGACCTTGGAAGTCATTTAATTGTTCTAAATTGATCATCAAATCTACATGAGCAATAACAAAGCTACAAAGCACGATTAGAATTTCAATTATCTGACTGTTCCCCAATCCATCTAAAATTACATAAAGCTATAACAAGAGTAATAAGAGCAATTTGCATTTATATAGCGCCCATCACGTACAATATTTGAGCGCTTTACAGAGACGGCCAGACGCTTGCTGCCCTGCGTGAGCTGGACGGTCGTCAGGTTGTATATCCGAGTTGCTGCGGGATGAGAAACCTTATA